>NC_141685.1:1703760217-1704374244 GCF_964263255.1 Lissotriton vulgaris | reverse complement strand
AGAAAGCAATTGATTTGAACTTTGTAACTTCTAATGCATTATAATTGAAAATCGGGTGTAAAAAAAAGGTAGGCTAATATATAGTGTGCAAAATAACATGAAGTGCATAGTGCGTTTGTTCAAATTCCTCTTTATTCAGTCATAAACGATCATAAAAGACACATATAATAATACAAGATACTTACAATTCCTACTGCGTTTGTTAGTAATGGGGGTCTCTAGTTGGCAAGGGTTTGCACGTTTGTCTAAGTAGGGCCCATTCTTCCTAGTCAGGGTAAGGGGGATACACTTCTAAAATAACCCCTGCTCACCCCCTTGATAGCTTGGCATGAGCAGACAGGTTTTTTCCAGATGCAGCGTATAAAGCATTTGTGCATACAGTTATACAGTGAAAACACTACAAATGGACATCACACCAGTTGAGAAAAATAAGTAATCTTTATCTAAACCAACCAATATGAAAACAACAAAAATATACAACACAGTAATGAAAATATGACTTTCAAAAGGTAGAAACAGTTCTGTTCAAAGCAAATTGCGGATGCAACACTTTCAACACAAAGTACCTTGGATGCGTCAAAAATCTTAAACTAAAACAGCCGCAGGGAAGGTGATGCGTCTGTTCCTTACTCTAGGGGAGGTGATACGTTGGTTCCTTACTGCCACGCAGGGCAGTGATGCGTCGGTTTCTTACTGAATGGGAGGTGATGCAGCAGTTTCTTATTGTACGGGGAGGTTATGCGCCGGTTTCTTACTGTGGCCCCAACGGTTCTCAAAGTACCGGCAGCAATGGTGCTGCATTGGTTTCTCCAGCTGCGGTCCCACAAGGTATTGTTTCTTGCAGCCGCACAGCAGGACCTGCGTCGTAATAGTTGCGGTGATCTTGGACTTCGTAGATCAGTACACTATATGCAGTGTGTGGCGCTGCGTCTGTTTCTTCGGCGATGCATTGGCAACAGGTGTGGATGCATCATGATTCTCGTCATTGCGTTACTTTTCCAGCTCCAAACAGCAGGAACAACCTCCAGAGGCTCAGAACAGCAACAGGCACCTCTTGGCAGGTCAGAACTCCCAGCAAGGAAGTTCAGGGGAGCTGGGAGTGAAGGCTTCCCTGAGATTTCGAAAGAGGAGGCAACCTCTACTTCAAGCCCTTGGAGATCTTCCTCAAGCAGGGGACTCCACACACAGCAAAGTCCTTGTACTTTTCTTGGCAGAAATAGCCACTGGAGGCCCACCCCAGAAAGCACACAGCAAAGGGGAAGTACTTCTCCTCAGTTTCTCCAGCTTTTCTCTTTGGCAAAGGTTTCTCTTGAATCCCAGAAGTAATCTTTGAATTCTTTTCTATCCCAGAGATTTCCAACAGGAGGCAAGCTCTACTTCAAGCCCATGGAGAAAACTCGAACAGTAGGATGATGAAAGCACAGTCCAGTCCTTTTCCTTCTCAAGACAGAAGCAACCACTGCAGGCCAACACCCTTAGCACATAGCACAGGGGCAGTACTCCTCCTCCAGCATTCCTGGTTCTCCTTCCTAGCAGGTTCATTAGTTCAGCTGTAATCTCAAGTTCAGTGGTCTGGGCCCCACTTTTTATAGCATAAATTCCTTTGTTCTCTTTATTATTATTATTATTATTATGTTTCTTATATAGCGCCTGAATCGACCCCCAAAGGGGTATCTCCGCGCTTGCCTTGGGAACCCGTCCTGGCTTTTCCCTGTGAGATAGCCCCTACAGGGCATCCCCAAGGTGAAAGCCAGGCAACCCGCCGCGGGGGGGGCCGTTGTGGAGATTAAGCATGCTTAATGCCCAGAGTTGCAGAGTGTGAACCCATGATTAGGTCAGGCACCGAAGCGAGAATTATCGAGTCCATGGACATTTGAGCTCAAGACCCTGCCGCGTCGGGAATTGAACCCTGGTCCCGGGTCTGACCTCTACTTCAGGGTCTGTCTGCTCTAACCAGTGAGCCACACTTCTCCACTCTTCTCTGGTGGCAGAGAGGCTCTTTGCTCAGTCAAAACCAATTCTGCCCTCTCTGGTAAAGCTGCCTGGCAGGATGTGGAGACAGCATTGTGTGAGGCAGACATGGCCTATTCAGGTACAAGAGAAATCTCCTCCCACCACTCTAAAAGCAGACCGGGCCTATTCAGGTGCTAGTGAGAACTCCTCCCCCTACTCTAAATGCAGCCCAGATCTATTCAGCCCAGCCCTGACTCATTCAGGAAAAGCAGGACACACATAAACAACCCCCCGCCCAGTGGCTGTCTGAGAAAATGCACTCCCCCCCAGCCCCTCTCACTCCAAAGCTAGACAGTCAATACACAAACCAGCAGAAGCACACAGGATGACTAAGCAAGAAAATATCCACTTTCTAAAAGTGGTATTTTCAGACACACAATATACAAATCATCTTTACTAAAAGGTGCATTTTTATATTCTGAGTTTAGGCATACTAAACTCCATCTTTCTATTTTGTCCCATGCAAATTTATGTTTATAGGTTCTTATAAATAAACTCCCATTCTATCCCAACTGACAGAAAGCCTTTTAATAGAGAAACCCGAAATTAGCAGTATTTCACTATCAGGACATGCCACACAATCAGGGCATGTCCTACCTTTCACAAACACTAAACCCTGCCCACAGGCGTACCTTGGGCCTATCTTAGGGGTGGCTTGCATGTACGAAAAGGGAAGGTTAAGGCATGGCAAGTTGCCAGGTCAACATGACAGTACCATACTGCGCACAGACACTGCAGTGGCAGCTCTGGTTTACATTTTCAGGCTGCTCATGTGGGTGGCACAATCATTGTTGGAGGCCCACTAGCAGCATTAGATTTACAGGCCTTGGGTGCACACAGTGCACTGTACTAGGGACTCACCAGTAAATCAAATATGCCAATCATGGAATCACCATTCCATAAGCACAATTTACAGGGAGAACATATGCACTTTAGCACTGTGATAAAGTGCCCAGAGTCATAAAACCAACAAAAGCAGGGTGCAAAATAGGAGGCCTAAAAGCAAAAAGTCTGGGGATAAACCCGCTGGACAAGCGAGGTCTAACATAACCCCCTTCCAGCCTAAAGCCTGGGCAGACTAATCGATCCCTTGATGATAGACTTCCATGTACCCATATGGCCAAAACAGTGGTGTGGCCCAGTCCATCCCTGGGGTGTGACTCCTGTACCCCCCCCCGTCAGGTCAGGGAGGACATCCTGACACTGACCCACCAGCCCACGGGCTGTACTCTGAGAATGGACAGGGGACTAGGGTGGGCGCTTCCATACCAGGTCCTCTTCCTTGGGACTTTGCACCCTCCCACCAGATCACTGGAATCATGCAGCTGTACAGCACCCAATTATAGGACAAGGTTGACTAAGGTTTGTGTCAAGAAAATGCAAATGATGCTGCATTTTGCGGCAGATTTTTGATAGTATTATATCATAATATTTTTATTTGAAAACATGATAATACTGCCTGGACAAACATTTAACCTCATTATCATCAGTATTGCAAACAAATACAGAAATAAGCAACTGAAAGATGACCAATCAACCTTTGTCCAGGGCCTTCCATTGCATGCAAATGTGTCACCACATTTTTTGTAACTTTTGGTACATTGAGAATATTGTTCTAATAAAATCTCCTACTTTCCTCCTCTAAAATATTGCCACATATGTACAGCTGGGCTTTCTTTTTAAATATATGTGTGTTTTCCTATGGGAGGGGCGAAATCTCCCCATCAGGGGCAACACACATTTTATGAAATAAATAAAAAAGCCCCAAAGGGAGGTTCATCCATGTTTTCAGGGCTGACTCACAAGCTACATTTCTTTTATATATATTTTTGGGAAATGTTTGGTTTTTTCCAGTTTTGGGGGGGAGGGGCTAAAACACGGAAATCAACATCAAAATTGAAAAACGGCGTCCATAATACGGAATAAACTAGAAACCTTTTTAAATTGTGGACCTTTTTTGTTATCAATTATCTATGTTCTCTATTGTGTATGTCATGGTCACTTCCTTGTGAGTGTGGTAAGTTACATTTTGCACATAAACGCAACTGAACATATCAACTGACCCTTTGCTTGCACGGTTCAAAGTACACCGTGTTCTTAAATGATGTGCCATTGTATTCAAACATATTTACTAAATGGAAAATGGCCCAATGCTTGCTCTATACAGTACAGACCTCAAACTTTGATCATATGTTCAAGTCATTTACTTTAACGTTCCAAGACAGAGATGATTGATAAAATGGGCTCTTGTGAAAAAATTGGAGTACTTTTCAGCTCTACAAAAACTATGGGATTGCAACACTTCACTCTTTTTCATGCAGGAAAATATCCTGATTTATCTTTTTGCACGCTGCAAGACTTCACATAAAAGCTGTTGAGCAAAAATGTTTCACAGTAAAAGAGCTGGAGAGTGTAGAAACTGAGCAACAGCTGTAAAAGTGTTTCTGCATGTCATCACATGTTAAGACTTGAAATGTGTCTCAATTCTGTGTGATTTTTCCCACTACTTTCCGGGATGCTCTCTATAAATCTTGCATTTTACGCTATTTTTCTGAAAGCCTATTTAATGGGACAACGATGTCTTTTTGTGAAAGTTCCATGGAGTACAACATGCCCGTTTCTAAATGTTTATCTCAACAAAATGTTTACTAAAAACAAATTTGTCTGTGGGGCAGATGCCCTGAAGTCTCTCCAGCACTGGGAATGTTAATGATAATGAAATACTGCAGAGCTAAGGGTTATCAGCAGGGCATTGAAGCAGAGGGGTGCCTATCAAAAGTCCAGTCTGAAGCAGGTCTATTTTTTATAACTTGGCTGGAAAAAAGTCAAAAGGACTAAACCACCCATCACCAACTGAACAGACATGGAATTACTGGAGAGATCTCCCACATACCACTGGCCATAAGAAGATTCTAATTTTGCCCACCACCATGGGTGTTAACTTGCTACATACTATAACCGCTTCTTCTCACCTCACAATGACTATCATATATAGGATGATAGCAACACAGTCCAACCCTGCATATCTCGCCATCCAATCTACATCTACTCGGACCATAGAAATCTCACACTGGATAGCCGAGTATGGGAAGCAGCTTAATCCCCCCGGCTGTTACTCCCTACGTCGTGATACTTAAATCTAGGAGTTACAAGTAGAAGCTTGGAATTAGAACGAAGATTTCAGAAATTATTGTAGGGGCAAAGACACGATGAGAGATAGGCCGAACCACGTCCTATTGTGGCACGATGAGCCAGAGTCAGTGCTTTGAACTCGACCCTTTTATGGACTGGCAGCCAATGTGGTTTACGCAGATGGGGTGTGATATGTTCTCAGAGAGAAATGCCACAGACTAGCCGGGCAGTGGCGTTTTGGACTATTTGCAGTCTGTAGCAGAGGCCTGTGGATAATCCAAGGTATAAACCATTAGCATAATCCAGTAATTAAAGCCTGATCGATTGTTTTTCTTGTATCACTGGGTAAGTAATTGATGAATTTTTTTATCATCCTGATTTTCGAGAAACAGGCTGCAGAGACTGAATGGACTTGGCTGTGGAGTGAGAGACACGTGTCCCATCTGAGGCCCAGATTTCTTACTGATACCTTGGGAAGGGGAGGGGGGCTTAAATCCACCGGCCACCAGAGGTTCGAATCCACAGGAGAGGATTGATTAAAAAAAAAAAACCTCGGTCTTTTCAGCATTCAGTCTCAGAAAGTTGTCAATCATCCAACGAGCAATGTCTCGGAGACAGTTTTTCAGGGGGTCGAAGGTGGTCAGGTTGGAGTCAACGTAGGAGAAGAGGAGATGGATGTCATCTGCGTAAAAGATGTCATCTTAATTCCTGTCTGGGAGATTAAGGCAGCCAAATTGGAAAAATAAACATTAAATAGGAGGGGACTCAGTGAGGAGCCCTGCGGCACTCCCCATTTAAGTGGGCGGCTGGTCGAGGTATAGGGCGGGGTATGCACTTGTTGTGTATGATTGGACAGGAAAGAAGCAATCCAATTGAGTACTATGCCCTGAAACCCCAAGCTCGGAACCGATTGAGCAGAATTGGGTGAGAGACGGTGTCGAATGCTGCGGAAAGATCCAGCAGCACCAACACCGACCTAGAGCCCCTATCCAGCGCCCACCGCACGGAGTCGGCCATCTCTATCAGGGCCGACTCAGTGCTGTAGCCGGATCGGAACCCGTGTTGGGAATTATGAAGTAGGCCATTAGATTCAATGAAGCCGGCGAGCTGTTGATGCGCCAGTTTTTCAAGTATCTTGGCCGGGGCTGGAAGTAAGGAAATAGGCCTGTAGTTCGCGGGGTTGTCAGGATCAGCATTGATCTTCTTCAGGATGGGAACCAGGAGGTTATGTTTCCATGAATCCAGATATATGCCGGTGCGCAGAGAGGCATTCCAGATGCTATTCTGGTGGGGGTTAAGAAGTGTTGCAAGGGCTTTATATTGCTTAGCCGGCCATGTGTCATTAGTCGACCCTGTCTTACATTTTAGAAGTTCTTGAACGGAGCGATCTTCGGTAATCTCCTGAAATTCTGTGAAGAGTAGGGTAGGGGCAGAGGGAGCCGGTGACATTTCTATAATGTCATGAGTATCGGTAGTGGGAAAGGAATCATAGATTAAAGCTATTTTCTCTTCAAAGTAATCGGAGAGCTGGGTGCATAGGGTCTGAGACACTGGAGGTCGGCAGTTGAGAGCCTGGGGATCAGTGAAAGATTTGACCGTATTAAAAATCTCCCTAGAGGAGCCATGGGCCATGTTGATTTTTTCCGATAGGTGGCTTCCTTTATGATTTATAATCATTTTCCGCTCGTCTTTAAGGGCGGCTCTATATTTAAATTTGCTGTCCGCTGAGTAAGACTGTCTCCAGCTGCGTTCGAGAGATTTGCATACAGATTTATATTTTCGAAGTTCCTCCGAATACCAGGGTGCGGCAGGAGCTGAATGAAAAGTTTTTATAGGCCAAAGAGGGGCAATAGAGTCGATGGCAGAGGACACCCAGTTGTTAAAATTATCTAATTGCGAATCCAGATCTAACGCTCCTTGGGGCTCAGCAGAGGGAAGGTGGTCCGATAACCGTTCCGAAGAGACCTTGCTCCAGTTTCTGCCAAACTCCTTAGCCAATATCCTAGGTTTGTTCTGATGGGGCATAAGAATAGAGAAAGGTATGAAGTATTGATCGGACCAGATCACTGGACTGGGGTCACTAACTATAATATCAGAAAGGTTGGAACAAATGAGGTCTAACATATGTCCAGCCCTATGTGTAGGAAGCGTAACCAATTGAATTAATCCGCAGTCAGTCAAGGTGGAGAGAAAGTTATTGCTAGAAGGACAGAATGCATCCTCCGCATGAAGATTGAAATCTCAAAGTAAGTTGAAATTAGCATAGCGAGAGCTAGCTTGAAGAACAAAGTCTAAGAGGCTAGGTAAGTGCGACAAACTGGATTTAGGAGGTCGGTAAACCAGTAAGCCTGAGCACGTGATAATAGGGGTTAATTTAATACAGAAGGGGAGAGCTTCTATTGAGTAAATTTGTACATAGGGGAATGACTAGATCGTCAAATGCGATTTATAAATGATGGCAACTCCGCCACCATGTCTGCCACTTTGTCGGTTAGCGCACAAGATGTTATAGCCCTCCGGGATGGCCAGACACAATGCTGGGTTAGTTTCATCCCCTGGCCAAGTTTCCGTCAGAAAGAGTAGATCCCAATTGTTATCACTGAGAGTCAGAAAAATGTCTAGGGAGTGTTTCACTAGGGAACAACAGTTAATGAGTCCAGCCTTGAGAGTGAGGGCATTTTGGCGGATCTGTGGTAGGGGGGAGATCTTCAATAATGGGCATTGAAGCACTGAGGATCTTCCGTCCCTTCTTAAATCACATGCCTTGCACGGGTAATTCCCAACAGATCAATCTGGAGGGATAGATTGTAGGTAAAGGCACTTCTGGGGTCTGAGTGATAGCAATTTCTGCTGGCTATACGTGATGGTATCACGGGGGCCAAAACCGGCAGCATCTCTGGCCCTGGCCGCGGAAAGTTCGCGGACATGCGCAGACGGGCTTGCCTTAGGCGCGCCTTCTGCGCTCGTCCGCTGCGCGGCCAGATGGAAGTGGCCATTTAAAGCGAATGAGGATGGGAGGGAGCAGGCTGCTGCACCTCTACCCGTCAACTTCCCCCAAGATGGCGGCTATAGTGATGAAGAACCCTGTGGCAGCACCTAAATCGGCTGCGGGGGGGCCAGAAGAGAGGTAGTCACCCAAATACTCCAGCGAGTGCAATTCTTGAACCAAGGGATGAAGTTTGTATAGATAGCATATTTATGAATCCCATGGCTGACATCGGTATAAGGGGTGGCGATACTGTGGTAAACCCTGAAGATATAACACCTGTTAATCTCCCAGTGGTTAAAACATCAAGTAGTATTGAACCTGGAAACTGTATTATGGCTGATATTACCCACTCAGCAGCCTGAGAATGTATATCTGGGCCTGGAACAGCACAAAGTATGACGTCTGTGAGAGGTCATGCTGAGAAGGGTAAATGTAATTTCATGTTTTGGAACATCGCAGGCCTGAAATCAAAAGTTAACAATGTATTATGGCTTGATTTTATCCGTCAATTTGATGTTTTTAGCATCCAGGAAACATGGGTTATTGAACCAATCCATCTTAATGGATATATATGACTATCCACACGGATGCTATAGCGTCTAAATATAGCAGAGCCAAGGGGGGCCTATGTACGTATATATCTAACTTAGCTTCATTCGAGAAAATAGATATGGTAGGGGAGGACAGTTTCTATCAAATTATTAGCATGAGGGTGAGTACTGCCTGCTCAGTAATACTTCTGAATTATTACAATAATATCCCCTGTCATATGCGAGAAGGTGTCCTGAAGGATATCCGAGGTTATATGTATAAATTGCGTGACATGGGGAACAAAGATATGATTGTGTAATGGGGTGGAGATTTTAACATTGCCCTGTGTCAACATTGGGATAATGCTAATTGTGGTCTTACTTATGATAGGGAACTTTTCCTCCCCCACTTCCCTCATAGATTATATAGCGAATGTTTAAATGATCTAATATTCGAGTTGGATTTAGGTTTTGCCAAAACCTTAAGCTCCCCGCCAGTCTCCTTGGGCCCTACGTTTAATGGGCAATGCTCTGCCTCCATAATAGACTTCATTTTGGTGTCTAATTGTCATGGGTCCATTGCAGTAGATTTCTCTCAACATGATGTTGCGTTGAGTGACAACTTCCCTCAGAGTGTAGGACTATTGCTATTTGGACAAACTGTGGGCAAAATTAATAGCCCAAATGATATTTTAGAAAATATTGTACTATCTAGACAAAATGGCTACAGTCTGAGTTGGGAGAAGGTAATACCCTCAGATTTTCTCGCCGGGGTGGTAACTAACTGTGATGACGCATTTAAGGTGTGTCTGCAGGAAAAGGCAAAGCCGAAGGATGGTATTGATAATTTTGTCATAATCACAGACTACATGAAAAGTGCATTAGAAGTTAGTTTTAAGAATAAGAATAATTATCAAAGCAGAAAGGGCTGGTTTGATTCAAACTGTACCAGGACATATAGAAATTTAAAACACGTTTTGTATCATGAAGCTAAAGATAGAGAGAACATATGCTCGGCACGGAGAGAGTATAAACAGGCCCTTAAGGAGAGAAAGGAAGATCTAAAAGTAGAAGCCTGGACAGCACTTCATGATGCATCAATTGCTAAAGATCCATGTGCTTTCTGGAAGGCAGTAAATGCCCCATTTCTAAATGATAAGACTGTTTCAGTAATTGAACTAGCTATTCCCAAGAACAGATGGGTAGAGCATTTTACACTCCTAAGCGATAAAATAAATATACAACTGCTAGACTTAACACATACAGAGGGTGTGCTTGATCTATTAAATCAAGATGCTAGGGAGGATCAGGGCCTATCTGTCATGGAATCAGGGAATGCTTCATTCTTTAAGCTCGAAGAGGTTAATTTAGCAATCACCTCGAGTTCGGGTGGGAAGGCCGCTGGGCCGGACGGTGTTCCGGTTGATGTATTTAAAGCTAATATTGCCCTATGGAGGCCTTTACTTACCCAAGTATTCAATGCTTCAGTCTTATTTGGTTTTATTACCACGTGGTATGAGTCTATTCTCGTACCCATATATAAAAAAGGGGATAGAAATGATCCGGCCTGTTACCGGCCTATATCTTTATTAGATTCAACAGTAAAAATATTAGTTTGTGTTTTATTGAATAGACTGCAAGACTGGGCTAAAGCCGGGACAGTAATCAGCGATGTACAATTTAGTTTTAGGAAAAAGTTAGGTACCATAGAGCAGGGCCTAAATTTAAACATTTTATTAAATAAATACATAAAGGCCAAAAAAGGGCCCTTATAACTGTCCTTCGTCGATTTAACTTCGGCTTTTGATTGTGTAGACCACAATAAGCTGTGGTCTACCTTAGAGAAAATAGGCATAGATACCTTTTTGATTTCTTTTATTAGAGCGTTTTATTTAGGGGCTAGGGCACGGGTCCGATATGGAAAGGGGGTGAATGCACCAGACACTTTGAAGTGAAATGAGGTGGTAGGCAAGGGTGCGTTCTCGCACTCTTCCTTTTTACTCTATATATAAATGATGTTGAAAAAGTACTTGTCCAAAGGTGTAAAGATCTCCCCGAGGCTGGTAAGCGGCCCATCCCTGTTTTATTATATGCGGACGACGCCGTTTTAATGGCGCACACTCTGCTGGCTCTACAGAGGATGGTTACCAGCTTCGCAAATTACATGTCAGAGAGAGGTCTTAATATTAATCCCACAAAAACATTTGTAATGAACTGTGGACCAGGGTGCTCTAAGAAAAAATCTATTTTTATTGACAAGAAGCGGATAGATCATACAAAGACTTTCTCTTATTTCGGTATATTGTTTGATGCCACAGGGTCATGGGTGCAGGCTGTTAAATCAAGGAGGCTACTTAAAATAAAACTTTATCTGCACTTTCTAATTTTAGTAGGAGACTTGGTAGACGTCCTGCTGTGGAACTCATAGAAATCTACAAGGCTAAATGCGTTAGCGTAGCTACATATGGAGCGGGCATATGGGGATATTTATTTTATTTTTTTAATTTGTATGGCGCAACAGCTACCCAGAGGGTTTCCTGGCGCCCTGGATCTGTACTCAACCAGGAGGAGTCACTAGGCTATCAAGAGCTATTGATTAAATAGCCAGGTCTTACTGCCTTTCCGGAATTTTATGTAGCTCGGTTCCAGTCGCAATGGCAGAGGGAGGGAGTTTTATAAGGCCGGAGCCAGCTGAGCGAAAGAGCGGCCACCCATTCGCACTCTCTTGAATCTAGGGACAACAAACTTAGCCTGATTTAAAGAGCGAAGGTTACGAGACGGGATGTATTTGTATTTTTGGACCAGCTTACATAAATAACCGGGAGCTGCCCCCGTGTTTATTCTAAACATGAAACAAAGTGCTTTGAACTACGATCGATTGCTCATCTTAAGCCAATGTAAGTTGTGAAGATGGTCAGAGATATGCGTCCGCCTCTGGAGGCGGAGAAGTACCCTGGCTGCTGCATTTTGGATGACTTGCAGCCGCCGCGTGACCTCTTTGTTAGTGCCTAGATATAGGATATTACCATAATCTAGTCTTGAGCCAATAAGAGCCTAGACTACTGCCTTTTGTGCCCCTTCAGGAAGCTGCCAAAGAATTTTCCTCAGACATTTTAGAATGGCAAAGCAAATAGAGACAATTTTCGCAGCTTGTTGCCGCATAGACAGTTTGTTGTCAATCACAACACCCAAATTGCGGACGGGCTGTACAGGAAGCGGGGTTGGACCCATTTCCATAGGCCAATGTGAACGACCCCAGAGCTCTTTATGTTCTCCAAAAATAAGCAGCTCTGTTTTGGCACCGTTCAGTTTCAATTTAGTGGCGTGCATCCATTCCGCCAATCTTTTAAGCTCAGTAAGAAGGGGAGATGCCTCGTACTTTTCTGCTGCCGATAGAGAGAAGACAAGCTGCGTGTCGTCTGCATAGGAAAATATTGTGAGGCCTGCTTCCTCTGCTATTGTTGCCAGCGGAATTATGTAAATATTAAAAAGCAGCGGGCTTAAGATTGAACCCTGATGCACTCCATTAGGGGATGTCAAAGTGTTCGAGTTATTGTTTTTGGAAAATACCTGAAATGATCTGTTGGTCAGGAAATTTTCTAGCCATTTCAGCAGGCCCGGCCCGTGCAGGGCGTTATACCGGGGCGGTGACGTCAGGCGGGGGAGGGGCAGGGTGGGGGGTTTTAAAATGCGGAATATGGACCATTACAGGTAAGTAACAAAAAAAAGGAATAAAACGAATTTTGTTGCCCGCGCTGCACCGTCAAAATGTGATGCAGCGTAGGCAACAAAATTCATTTTTGTTTTTTTCGTTACTTACCTGTAATGGTCCATATTCCGCACCCTGCCCTTCCCCCACCTGACGTCAACGCCCCGGTATAACGCGCTGCACGGGTCGGGCCTGCTGAAATGGCTAGAAAATTTCCTGACCAACAGATCATTTCAGGTATTTTCCAAAAACAATAACTCGAACACTTTGACATCCCCTAATGGAGTGAATCAGGGTTCAATCTTAAGCCCGCTGCTGTCTGGATCAGCATTTCAAGGGAGATGGTGTCGAAATTTTCGTTGATGGTCCCCAAAAGTACCTCTTCTTTTGTGTGCCATACTGAATTAGGACTGACCTATGTAGAAAATACTATAAAGATTCAACCAGTCCTTTTATGGCACAGGATATGGATTACTGAGGAGACACATTTTAATAGGGGGATTTTAGTTGATAGCAAGGCCTTGGAAAGGGTAAAAAGGATTAAGTGGTTATCTTACGTAAAAAAGTTCTTGTATAATGTAGGACTGCCTGAATTTTATGATAGTCCATCTACTATGGCTGAAATGAGTAGAAAATCTCTCAAGACTATTTGTCTGAATTACTTAGCAGAACGAAGATAGTGTGCCGAACTAAATAAAATCTCGGTTCAGGCACATAATCTTACATTAACAACACTTTGTCTTCAGCCAAATTTACACCTCCCAATGAAAGATTATGACCGATTCCTGCTAACACGATTTCGCCTGGGTTCCCTTCATAGATTATTAGGTTTCCCGGTAGCTAACGATTGGACAAAATATTTATGTAAATGGCCTTGTGATGACATCTCGGAGCAATCCACTATACATGTTTTGTTTTTTTGTAAATTTCATGTACCCCAGAGGAAAAAATGGATTGTCCCTCTTTTAAAAGAATCAGGATTGAGGCGTTGTCATTCTGCATTTGTGGCACTTCAGCAATTGGAGACAATCTTTGTGGTATTTTCTATTATGGTCTTTAAAAAAAATGTTTTTTTAGAATAAGAAAATCAATTATAATGTGATTATGGTGTATGTTGTGCCCTTTTCTATTTTTATATTTACGTGTTTTTAAATAGAGATATTCAATTTTTAATGTATGATTAGTCTTATGTGCTTTTATGGTTATATTTTTTTCGTAACCGAATAAAGTAATATTGAATTGAATTGAATTGACTATCATATATAGGATGATAGCAACACAGTCCAACCCTGCATATCTCCCCATCATCTCACCATCCAATCTACATCTACTCGGACCATAAAAATCTCACACTGGATAGCCCAGTATGGGAAGCAGCTTAATGCACTATGATCATTAGAATAGAGACTTACAAAGCTGTTCAAAACTGAAACTCTAAAAAGTCTATTAAAAACTATAAACTGTGCTCCTATCTCTTACACTTCTCCATCTATCACACTACAAACGGCTGTGTCCCATAATATGATGAACACACCTCAGTGGCTTACACAAGCGACATGGAAATACTTCCAATATAGGATCAAATCAAAAACAATACCCTTCCAACAAAACATCCTAAATGGTTAGCACGTTACCTACGCAGGCAAGTGCTTTAGTCTCCCACATAGAGGCAGGAAGTGCTATGTAAATATTACAATACAATTCAAGGTGATTTATATGAAAGGTCAAGCTAGAGGCTGTTTAGAGGATGTATTTTCACCAGGCAGGCATGTTGAGAGACTGTGTGGCATGATGACTTGCACCCTGTTATCTGCTGAATCCCCAACACAGGAGAATTTTGTTTTCAATATTTGAAAACATATATTTTTACTGTTAGACCTGATATCTTTGGTGTGGTATTCCTCCAAGCATTTTACAATCACTCCCTTATGTTGCTGAACATGTTGTTGTTGGCATTAGGGGTCTGTGCACCTACACTTAATTGTACATTTCATTTACTTGCAAGTCCCTAGTAAATGATATTATATTTACCATTGACCTGTAACATAAATCCAACTAGTGGGCAGCAGCACTCATTGTGCGACCCACTAAAGTAGCACTGTAAAACATGTCTCAGGCCTGACACTGCAATCTGTAGTGCACTTTTAAACTGCTATTTTGATCTGTCAAAATAAACATTTTACCAGGTCTAAAACCTCCCTTTTTAATACTTAGAACTCACTCTTAAGGTAGGCCCTAAAGTCTCATAGGACAGGGTGCATGCTATTTAAAACAGAGGATGTGAGTTTAAGTTTTACATGTCCTGGCAGTGAAAAACACCAAAAGCAGTTTTTCACTGTTAAAAAGTTATCTCTTTCATTGACTAACACTGTATTATCTACCTTAATTTAAGTAAGAAGTGCTAAATTAAGTTTTGCACCAGATTGGGAAATGCTGTTTCTACTCAAATTAATTGTACTTTAAAATTCTCCTTAATGGTGAAGTTGGATTTTAACTTACAATTTTAAAAACACCACTTTTCAAAAGTTGCCATTTTTCTCTCCAAAGCAGCTGTGCCTTCCTGCCAGTATGCTAGGTCATATGACTGTGAATGGCTCCCCTGTTGTGGATTGTGTATTGCTTCCAGAAATTGAGACAAAAATGCCTAGGTGTGAAGGGAGATTGTGTTCCTGACAGGGTGTCTGGGGAGGATGTATGCCCTGCCCTTATTACATTTCAAAGGACCCTGCCGAGTGCACACAAAGGGACTTGACACCAGGCCTGTCCTTGCCTTTGTCAGAACTAGACCGTTTGGAGCCAGGGGAAGGGGAAGTGCGGACCAGAACCAATTTTGTGGCTAGGTTAGGGAAATCGCTCACACAAATGCTTGCACCAGATAGAAAGTTGGGACCTTCAGAACCTCTCATCAGAACGCTCTTGGACCTGTGAAAGATTCAGAAGAAGGACTGCCCTGCTGTCTGAAGCAGGTAGATTGGACCTGCTTGCCTTGAATACAGGCTCTCAACAGGGACTCCCTATAGGGCAGTTGGCTGACCTTATCTTTGAGATACAGGGACACACAGGTTTCCAGAGGACTCCTTGCATCTGCCTACCATCAACACTTGCCTGATCCCTGCTACTGGCCTCTGTTGTTGTGAGTCCTGATCCCCAAGGGGTGCCTCCTTTGTCCTGGACCCTTGGCTGGAATCGGTGTGAACTCCTCCTGAAGAAAAAGTGAAGATGCAGAAGTTTTGGGCTTCCCGCAAACACAAAGTGACATCTTCATGCTGAGAATGGACAGGCCGGGACCTCTAATGCAAATCTCCAATGGGATCCAGACTCAATGCTGACAGGGACTGTCCATGACACCTGCCATTGTGAAGCTCCAGTGAGATCTTCTCTGACAGTCACAGCCCACTTCAACTACCAATACTCATTTTCAGTGATGACTGGCTCTGAAAGCCTCCAAACAACTGTCTGCGATGCCCGACCTCATTCCTCATACCCACAGCTGCCTCCTTGTGGTTTCTGCCAATGCAAACTGCACTCCTCATGCAGGACATGAGAAGGTAACTTCAGTGAGACTAACATAGTCCCTATTTTCAACCCACATTTCATCATGGTCAGCCTGAAATTGTGACTCTCCCCTGGCCCCCCCTGACTGGAGAACCACAAGTGTCAGTTTTTGGTGCTTTTCCCACCCAGAACTTGGAAAACTCAACTCTCTGCTCTCCTCTACTGACCATAATGTTTGTTGTTTTGGGTATTATTTCATTAAAGTTTACTCTATTTTTTCAAATTTTTCATTTTATAACGGTTTTAGTGCTGTATAAATAATTCCTACATTGTCTCTAAATTAAGACTGATGGCTTTTTGCTCTGAGTCTACCAGAGGGTTAAGCATATTAATTTAGTGGCTTTTGTGGTTCGCTCTGACAAGCATTGTGTTTATTATTTGATTGGGACTTCCACCTCCCTCAACTAATAACAGAATTTCTTACATGTACCAATTGCCCAAGCATATTAATGTATTGAGAATAATATCTTGAACCAAGTAGAGCTGAAGTTCCATCATGTCATACACTTCTACATGCAACCACTTGTGTAATTTGAAGAATGTGTCTAATGGTGAAATGATTTGGCATTCATCACTCCTACTAAGTGACGTCTTTAACTGTATAAATGCACTCACATCCTTATACATCTCAGCATTTTGATCTCTGACATTATTAACCAAACACAGTGGATTATCCAACACTCTTACTCTTCTCTGTCATCTTCACTGGCATCCCATAAAGAAAAGTGTGCAATATTAGATTCTCTGTACCATTTGTCATTCCTTACGTGACCTTGGAACTGCTTTCATTGGCAGTTTTCTAAAAAGGTACATCTCTACAAGAGCTCTACACTTAGCCATGGCGAACCTGCTGATTGTTTCTAAGCTTAATAAAGTTGTTGAGTTTCTCAGTGCTTTCTGTCAAACTCTGGAACTCTTCACCCAACAGGCTTTGAGGTGTTACTAAGCCCACTCTTTTCAGATAGTCGCTATAAATGTAGCCTGGTCGTAGTGTTTTTTCGATTTTCTATATAGCTAAAACCTCTGTTTTATTCTGTAACCCAGTGCCAAGAACCAATGGTAATCATGCATTCTACAAATGTATCTAAAAGAACACAACAGAATAAACTAAGGTAGGTGAGATTTTAGGAGAATCCATATGCCTCTCATTATGAAGTCTGAAAAGGAAATATTCGGAAATTACAAGAATTCTATACACTGGGTGTGAAGAGAGGAATAGTGAGAGAAAACTAAGAACAGCGACCCTTGTTTAGAGAGTGGTGGTCTTCACTCATTTTGGCAGGTCAGAGGAGGGGTGCTCTTTGCCTCCCTGGTAGAGTGCAGCTCAACATAGTTAAAGATCTCCACAGTATCTATGCCTTCAGTAGAGCTGGTGTCATGCCGGCTCAGTTGAAGGTACTGATAGTTTGTTGATCAGTCTACATTTATAGTCTGGACGCTCAGCAAAGGTTTTGGCTGTAAAAAACAAACTTCAAAAGTTGCAGTTAGTCACTGAAAAACAAAACCTTTCCTGATAGTCTGGGAGTTATCTGCAAGTCTGTGGTGGTCATTTCTTTGCTTTCCTTTTTGGACCCTGGTGTTCCGGTACAGGAAAAAAGTATGTTCATAACCTCCTCCCTGATCAGGGAGGATGTTCTGAGTTAATGTGACTGACAGCCCAATACCAGACTGTGGGGGCAGTAAATCAAAGGTTTTCACTGGTGGAGCAAGTGTGAGTGTAAGCTCCACCTCCAGAAAAATGGTAATTCCTCTGGCTCAAATGGAGTGGGAGAAAGGGAGTTTGGAGGAGGGGACCTGTACCGCATTATGGATGAAGTATTCTGTCCACCCAACTCTAAATGAGAACCAAAAAGTGCCAATCAGTCAGTTAGTGAGTACTTCTAGGAGTTTGCCAGGAGAAGCAATATTTCATATGCACTCAAATATATGGATTTTTTTCACTTCCTGTCTTCTAATTTGTGGATTTTTAATTTGATTTTTTCTTGAGAGCAACTTCATTATCGCTTGCAACATAAAAAACATGAATCTTCTTTCCCATGGGTGCCATTGGCTCTAGTATTATCTAACAATTGTTTTCGAACGCAGACCAAAGCCTCTGTGCGTGCAATCATGTCAGTGCTGAACATTTGATTAACCTTTTAAATACAATTGCCGACTGCAGAACACAGAATTACAGAGAAACTATGCTTTTTTGTTACCAATAATTTGATTCTTCGCCCTTCTATGCGTGATGGCCTGAGATGCAGATCATTAATCTACCTTTTTATGTCCATTAACTTTGTTTTCGTCCCCCATGTTTTTAATCTTTTATTTGAATCCGCTATGCATATTCCTTTGTGACAATTTGCTTACCTATGGCTTCTCCTGGGATCTTGACCCTGCGATAAAATGTACTGTGTTGTTGCCCTTACTGTATGTATAGGTGGAACTGTACCCTTGACTGCTGTCAACCATTACTTGTACAGCAAGTCACTCCCCTCCTCTTCCAAGCTACAACTGTCAACCATTTTATGTATCTTTATGCTAACCCATATCTGCATGATCTGAGCATTGCACAGACTATGCCGCTTGGCCCAGGGTGGGCAGATCACCTCACAGCAAGTTTGCAATGGCTGGGAAGGAGGGAATGGGTAGTAACCATACATATAATTTATTATTTAATAATTGTAAACCAGAGTAGGGTTCTAACTTTTTTGTACGAGTTTCTCTGAAAATTACTTTGCATTTATACTGGTGAGCTATGCACCATTCGCTGTTGAAGTATGTCCTTATACTTTTGAAAGACATATGGCACACTTTCAACAGCGCTCCGTCTGCACTTGTGACCAATACAGGTGGGGAATTATGAAAAATACATTTTGATTTGATACAAGGTTTATCCAGTTATAGCTAGCCTCTGAGTAATGCGTTTTTTTCCAAATTGAAAGCTGAAGGATGCACTGTGAGTTAAAAAAGAGTATTCAAACGTAGGCTCCTCTAGAATGCACAGGAGCCTGTCCTTCTAGAATGTGGGTTACGCTATTGGCATCAGGTGCCCTGCTGTCATTTAGGAGGCAACACCCCTGTTATAGACACCTACCTACTACAGCTTATGCGGCTGAGCCACATATGCGTAAGTATATGTATGAGTGGTTGAACTGCGTTACCCATAAGTTACCTGTACATTTATGTAGCTTATACATCATTGTTGTTTCTTAAAAATGTCATTGCATTGGTTGTGTAGGGGAGAAAACTGGCCATGTTTTCTCCCCCTCCAAATCTGGTGGGTGGACACATGGCCAAACTTCCGACAGCCCTTATTATGTTGGCAGTAGAGACAGAGTACCCTCCACCATTGGCATAATGAAGGTCTGCCCAGTGGTGTTTTGTAAGATAGTGATGACGGGACCCTTTTAGTTCTTGATGGACTCCGTAGAACTATGACCTAAGTGTTCGGGTGTGGTGAATTGAGTTCATGTTTAGAATTTTGAGTTCCCAATTACACACAAGAGTAAATAACTGGAATACTAAGCTCCATGTGTAGTGTATTCATTTACGAGTACCTAGGCTGGGGAAGATACTACAATTGGCGACAAAATAGGGAATACGGACCCCGAAGATCGACAGTGCTCTCCCATAGAGTTTGCCGTGGTCCAGCAAACTGCTCGTGCATGTTGCATGTGCGTCAGTTGAAGTGAAGATCAATGTATGGCATATGTGGAGTCAAAGCGCCACTCAAGCTGCTGTGAAGCAGTTGATGATAACAAAAGCCTCACTGAAAAGTTTTCTATTTCCCCTGATTTAGCCTTCTCCCCATTCTTTGTACAGGGGTCTTCTGTTTAGTTCACTGAGATGTTTACTCATCATTGGCAAGAAATCTGCTACTAAGGCAGTGAAAGTGGTATTGCGTCACTATGCATCACTGGGCTATAAATCGTATGGAATGTTAATGCTTAAGCTGGAAACAACCAGGTGAAGAGAAGCGCTAGAAGGGGCAACATATAAGGGCGAGAAAACGCCAGCAGCAGAAATAGCCACATACAGAAAAGTGCTAAAGACAGTGAAAAACAAGTTGAGAAATTGATTATAAAATTTACCCTAAAGCTCAGTAAAGAGTCATCATACCACTGCTGTGGGCCCTGTGACGCAAGTAGAATATGTGTGGTTGTGAATATGGAGCTGTTGATCCCTGAAGCGCGCACCACTGAAAGTGCTGAGTAAATTCTGCACTACTCAAAAGTCCTTTAAGAGTTGACCAGCTCAGACTGACTGCTTGGATAGAAACGTTTGATGATTTCATCAATGCAGTGGAAGAAACTGGTAACAGAAAGATTGTCAAATATCTCTAAACCTACTGGTCAAGGAGTATATGAAGTAATGAAGAAAGTACTTCAAGCTGACAAAGTCACACACCAACAAATCAAACAAGTGTTAAATCTCAAGCCTAATCCAATGCCGAATGTTGATTATAAAAGATATATTTTCAGTCAGGAGTGACGGAGAGCTGGTGAAGCACTCGACATATTTGTTGAGAGACTTAGAACGCTCATCAAACACTGCAAGTTCAATGAATTCAATGATGAAGAAGCTAAATGTCTCAGAGTTATAAATGGATGTTTGTCAGATTCAGTCAGACGACGAATGCTGAGAGAAACCCTTAGTCTGGAGTGAGTTCTCATGGCTGCCAGAGCTGAGGAACATGCTGATCAAAAAGCTGCTGGCATGGAGTACAGAGGAGCCTAGAACGAGTCAGTAATGAACATGAAAATTAAGCAGAAACACAAAACTGATGGACACAAAGTGATGTCACTAGAGTAAAAGAAACTGTGCTTTAGATGTGGATTTTCGTTTCCACACAAAGGTAAGTGTCCTGACATTGAACAAGTATGCAAAGGGTATGAGAAGGAGAACCATTTTGTTATGGTTTGCAAGGAGAAGGAAAAGCTAAGTGCTTCATGAAAAGAAAACAAAATGGACACGAAAGTTCCAGAAGCAAAGTTCTACGCATGCCCACAAGGCCTAGCGGCAACCTTGCTGCAGCAAATCGACACTAAACAAAGTCGATCATTGTCTAATATTATCGAGTGACAGTGGGAAGACAAATGTGCGATGTTGATGTTTACCTCAGAAAAACGTGTGCTTGTCAGACTGGCCGCATGCAGAGAAAAATGTGCGTCAAAAGAAAGGTCAGTGAGTAAAATCACAAAAGTCATCCAAACATTGTCTGAAAATGATGCTAAAGATAAACAGTTGTTTCATACCTTTTATTATTGACTGTGGTGCATCGATAAACATTATGCCTGATGAGAAATACAAGGAACTGTCTCCATTGGCTCGTCTCAAACCATCAAATACTAAAGTGTATACCTGGGCTACAATTATGCCATTAAGGAATTAAAGTTTATTTGTAACAACCATGAAGCACAAAAGGAAAACACTACCAGCACCCATTCATGCACCTCAATGTACTACGTTAAGTACCTGTTTACTTGTTTTCAATACTGCTGCTGATATGGGACTGATATCTGAGAACTACAACATGAATGTTCATCACAAAATAGTAAGTCAGTTTACGACGTTGTTTCATAGATTGTGAAAACTTAAGACTATGAAAGTGCAACTACATATCAATCAGGACATGCATTCTGTTGCTCAAAGACATAGATACATTGAATTTCATCTACAAGAAGCTGATGAGAAAGAGCTCACTGAGTTTTGGCCATAATGGTAGTGCCACTATGGTAGTGCCCAAAAAGGACAGTGAAGGAGCTGTATGC
Source organism: Lissotriton vulgaris (assembly GCF_964263255.1). Taxonomy (NCBI): domain Eukaryota; kingdom Metazoa; phylum Chordata; class Amphibia; order Caudata; family Salamandridae; genus Lissotriton; species Lissotriton vulgaris. The sequence goes on along the minus strand of NC_141685.1, from coordinate 1,704,352,560 downwards.
ATCTGTGTTGATATACGTCAAGGCAACAAGGCCAATGAAAGAGAACAACATCCCGGTCCGCATGTTGCTGACATGATCACAAAGTTAGATGGTGCTAAAGTCTTCTCACACCTTGAACTGAACAAAGGGTATCATCAGTTGGAACTTGAAGAAAAGTGCAGGTATATTACCACCTTTTCTACCCATTTTGGTTTGTTCAGATATAAACGATTACATTTTGGTGTGTCATCAGTTGACAAACTTTTCCAAGATATCATTTGACTTATCATACAACCTGTCATAAATCCTTTCAATTACAGTGATGACTTCTTAGTTTTCAGAGGTACACAAAAGGAACATGATAAAGTCCATACACAAGTATATTTTTTACTTCCTTATGCAGGTTCAACTTTGAATGCTGAAAAATTAGTTCCACAAAGCAAAACTCAAATCCTTTGGCCATATCTTTCTGATGGGGGTGTGACACCAGATCTAGCTAATGCACAAGCTTTGTTAGCCACCAATCCCCCACAAGGTGTTAACGTGTTACGTTCATTCCTTGGCATAGCCAGTTCCTGTTTCCGATACCTATGTGCCTTTGCCACAGTAAGTGCTGCCTTAAGAGACTTAACAAAAAGAAATGCTACATTTTACTGGTCACACCAAGTTTTAAGAAAACCAAGCATACAATTGAACATGCGACTGAAACGGCCTGCTTTGATGCACAACTTTATACAGAGGTTATTTTTAATGCCAGCCCGGTCAGGTTGGGCATGATCCTTGCCCAGCACAATTAACACCCAAATGCTTGAAGCCAAATTGTGCCATATGCGAACAGAAGTTTGTCACAAACTGAAAGTGCTTATTCACAACCAGGGAAAGAAAGCTTAGCAGTTTTGTGGACATGTGAATATTTCTACATATTTCTATATGGAAAACCTTTCACTCTTGCAATGGATCATCAATCATTGCTTACCATCTTTGTCAACCCAAAAGCTAAGATGCCTCCTAGAATTGAATGTTGGAGTTTGAACTACAGTAATATGACTAGACTATTGTGCACCGAACAGGGAAAGATCAAAACCCTGCTGACTACTTTTCACAGGTGCCAATACGGTGCCCTGGTAACCCTTTCAAAGCGTCTGAAGCCTACATTAACTTCCTTATAAAGTCCAATACACCTGCCGCTATTGAATTAGAACAAATGATTGCTGCAACAAGCAAAGATAGTGACATGTTGATGCTAAATGACATTATTGCACATCTATGTTACAAACAGCACATTCGACCTCTCACACATGATAACGAATATCAAAGTTAAAAAATCTGAAAGATGAACTGTCCATTACTCAAGAAGGTATTGGCTTACAAGGTTCAAGAATTGTCATACCTGAGAGTCTGCTATAACAAATAGTTTGGTTTCCTTATCTTGGCAAGAGAGTTGAACGAGAATTGAGGGCTTGTCATTTGTGCAAATACTTATTTCCCAAAACCACTCAACATGCCTTGAATATGTCTGATTTGCCAAAACATGCATCAGAGAGAATCCCTGTTGCTTTCTTTGGTCCTCTTGACAATGGACATCATGATTAATTCTCCCATTTTCTATTGGTATAAGATTTCTTATTGACTACTCAAGAAAGAGTCATCAAGAGGTTAGATGGCAATTTTGCAACACGGGATGTTCCTTCAGTTCTAAAGTCTGGCAGTGGCCCACCATTCAACAGTTGAAAATTCAAAGACTTTCTTAATCATCTCAATGTGAAGCCTCAGAAATGCACACCTTTTTGGCCACAAGCAAATGGCATTGTTGAACGCTTTGTTAGCACACCTAAAAAGACCCTCCAGCGTGCTATATTGCTGAAGCTTGAGCTGAAGTCCGCTCTCTATGCTGCCCTTCGAGCTTAGTGGTTGACTCTTCATTCAACGACAGGTAAGAGTACTGCTACCTTGATGTTCCGGAGAGCCATGTTCATTAAGTTACCACAATGGACCAACAGAAGATCTACAACAGATGGTGAACTTCATCAAACAGACGTGTGCCATATGCAAAAGATGAACGTATATACTGACAAATGTTGATGTGCCAAAACTATTAATGTCAATGAAGGTGATTGAGTATTGGTGCGACAACAGAAAAAAATTAAAATCTGGTGCTCCCTTTGATGCTGAACTTTTTAAAGTTGTGACTAGTAAAAGACATATTATGAAATGAAAATGACATTTTAATTTGTAAGGAGAACTAATACCCAAAGGTGTCTAGACGTGAAAGCTCTGATTTCAGAAGAAAACTGAAATTTACAGAAAATTTAACATCCAGTTGAAGGACCTTATCTTTTTTTTAAAAAACAACCAGGTTTTGAAAAGTTTGCAAAAAGAGAGCAGTTTAGTTTCTTTCTTGAGTACCAGAGGCAGTAAGTTCCACAACCTGGCTGTGCCTGCCACGAAAGGTTAGTAACAACACATGTAACAGGGGGGCGTCCTCATGGGAGGTTACAAGAAGAGATAAAGGCCGTACTAAGGAGGGACTACTAAGCCTTTTGACCATTTAAAGCCACCAATTACAAAGGACAGGCACAGGAGTCAATTAAAAAGATAGGTGAATAGTGGGAGGAGCTTCCCTAATCTCCTCCAATACATTTATCAGTGCCAGCTCAGTACTATGTTGGCATCTAAACCCATAATGTGTGCCGTCCAGGAGATTGTTATCCTTTTTTAACTGAGATAATTCAATATTCATTGCCTTCTCTATGATCTTAGCTGGAAAAGACAGCAGTGAAATCGACCTATAGTTGTTGCTCACCGTCCTGGAAAGTCCATTATACAAGATTCTTTGCACTTCAGGAATATGCCTCATCATTAACCAGTACCTGATGTCAGAGATGAGACTGGTTCGATTGAGACTGTAGAGAGCCCTGTGACTTTATCTGTCCCTACATCACCAGTGCCAGTCATGGACACTTCTCTTCTCTCTTCCCAGCCTGAGAGGAATATATACATACATTCACAAATCCCAAGCCTCTTTCCTTCTAATTCACTTTTATTACATTTTTGGCTTCAAGAATGGGAGACGGCACATACCTAGTCTGGTTTCATGTTTTTTTTTTTATTGCTTTGTCATTTCAATCAATTGTTTGTCATTTCAATCCAAAGTGCTCTTTGCTGAGTACAATCGGCCAACAGGTTCCAGCAAAAGCCTTCTACTGGGCCATCGAGTTCTATTGTAAAGAGTGTCCATTTAAAGGGAAACTACTCTTCTTTTGCCACCATCCACCCAATAAAATCAAAGCTTTAACCTTTTTTTAATTCATTTTCTGGTAAAGTACCTTTCTGTTATAGACTTTATAAAGTGCAAAAATGAAAGCGATTGTTAATTACAATTTTTCAAATTACTTTGTATAAATTGTATATTTATATAATCGTTTCTTTTTTGCATTTGTACAGCTTTTCGGGGTAAAGTACCTAAGCCTTTATGGGTGTCTAGATGAAAGTATCTATATTATTTTATCGCAGTTTCAGAGCTCCCAAAAGGAAATCTGTATTTTTGCATATAAACAACTCTCAAAACATTTTCTAACAATGGAATTCAAAGTATACATTCCATTATTCTCTATTGAAATTCAGTTCATAGATAAATGCTGTGAACTGTCATATTTTTAAACAACAATATTTCTATTTATACAATTTAAATCCTTATTTCATTGTAGTAAATTGTACATTGTTGTGCACAATCACCAGAAATGTGCAAAGAGATGCTGTCCAAAAGTGCAAAAAGTGTAAGAAAGTGGAAAAGAGTGATGAACAAAACTGTAAAAATGTTTACTTTATATTTAACAAGGGGGGAGATGTAGTGCCTTGTTAGTTGGCGATCTTGGCACCCTTTTGTTTTCTGATGAACTTAATAGTACTCTGATGTAAGTGTTTGTGTTGGGTGTGGTGAATAGAGTTTATGTTTAGAAGGTTGAGTTCCCAGTTACACTCACAGGAATAAAGACGTGTAATGCTAAGTTCTATGTGTGGTGTATTCATTTATGAGAACCCAGTCTAGGGAGGGAGCTACGCACCAGACTCTAATTGAGGCAGACGGAACTTCAGTTTGGCAGGGACGGTACTTTGTAACATTGCGGCGGGGTACACTTTCCACCAAACTCTAAATTGGGCTACATTTTTCAAAGCTCTTTCTTGGGGCTGATGAAGAAAAAAGGGGCTCTATTCAGTGAAAGAATTGTATACGTTAGTGTTTGTGCCTCAATTCAAGAGCTTAGGGAAGATGGGATTGATGTTAAAGGGATGAGAGAATCAGTAAATGAAAAATGGGAAATATTTATTTTTTTATGCCATACTGTACTACCCGTTGAAATTGTGTGTTACAAACCAATCACAATACCAATCTTTTCAATGCATGTTATTTGAATTTGAATTTACAGGCATTTGTAAAGCGCACGTCTACCTTGCTGTTAACTTCACCATGCTGGAGAAAATTAAACACGGTGGGGATGCACTTGGGATTGTTAAAATTCTTTACAACTTGGCTTGTGGCATTGTTTTAGTCTTTTCTTGCATCAATGCAGGTCACAAATCAAATTTCGTCATTGAACATTTGCATACTGACACTGTATACGCACTCTATGATTAGTGGGTAAAAACCCTCCACCAAAGTTAATTCGGGAGATGTCAGTTGGTGGTGTGTAAAGATAATGGGGATGACTGATTTCTGTATCTCCAGAATCAAAGAAGCCTATTTCAGTGATCACAGCAACCAAGGCTTAGTCTGTAGGGCCCCTTGTGTAAGACCTCGACTGGTGGCATGGACAAATTGTTCGCTGAGTGCTACTTGCAAATCTGTTCTGTGGCTGATTTCCTCTCTTAACCCCCCCTGCCCCAACTTCCCTTCTTCAAAGAAATGTTCAGGTTAAAGGCAGCATCTCCTTATACTATCTTATGAACACTAAAATGCTCCTTCTCCATGCCCCGACGTGGGTCCTGGGCTCACTGTGCCACTGGAATCAAGCTATCCTGGCTGAAGAGGGGTGAAACCCCGAAACCGGTCCTAGGATGCTTGTTTCAGGTCCAGGGAGGACCTGGCTTGGCAGTTCGGGCTGGACTGTTTCCATTAGGCACAGGGTCAAGACTGATTTGCATATGGCTAGGTCTGAACTGGGGTGGCAGGGTGAGCAAAAGAATGATGGATTTAACCCAGATCTCTTGACTGGGGGTGAATATTTTGCTTTGTTCTGCATTCCGGTCATCAATTGTGTGTCTTTTGCTTTCTCGCCCTAAGTGCGCCAGATATGCCCAGACTTGGGTCCTGGGCTCATTGTGCCATTGGAATCAAGCTATCCTGGCTGAAGAGGGGTAAAACCGTGACCCCGGTCCTAGGATGCTTGTTTCCGGTCCAGGGAGGACCTGGCTTGGCAGTTCTGGCTGGACTGTTCCCATGAGGCACAGGGTCAAAACTGATTTGCAATGGCCAGGTCTGAACTGGAGAGGCATGGTGAGCAAAAGAATGATGAACTTAACCCAGATCTCTTGACTGAGGGTGAATGTTTTGATTTGTTCTGCCTTCCGTCCATCAATTGTGTGTCGTGTGCCTTCTCCTGCCTGACCATCAGATTACATCACTTTAGAAATCCGTTTGAAAGTACTGTTGACTAATGGCCCCTGTAGGTTTGTGGGTAGCCTCAATATCTTTTAGAAGATGATACCATGAGTAACGTATAGTAATACTTGCTCTGGGACAACTAGAGAATATTTCTGGAGAATTTATTGATGCAGGAGAAGCAAGTTCTATGCCATATTGTTATTACAGATATCTGCTCCATTAATCGTTTTGTAAAATATCATCTATTTGTTAAAAATGAGGAGCTCCAAAACCAAAAAGGCATCCCTTTTGTCATTTAATTCAGCAGTGAAGAGTCGTGGCTTAAAGTAAGCTTTGATATTTTACCATGATTTTGAAAAGAGAGTAGGCAAAATAATAGTTATACGCTAGCAATGTCTTGATAGTTCCAATTTATCAGCTGACCCTTCATTCTCAGATTTTCCTGCTTTTTTTTTCAACTCTTTTTATTAGGTAAGTAACCAGCACCTGGTGGTGCGTCAATCCATGAATATTTCCATACATCTGCATTGCTATAGTCTTTACACCCATGCACTTTGTTGTATATCATACGAAATCATAACATTAATGCCAATCTTAACCCAATGTAATGTAATACAATATATATTGCTCCATTATTTCTTTACCCCTTTCACTTAACCAATAATTCAAAGTCCTCTGTATTGTGTCCATTTCCTCCATATTTTATCCCATTTCTTTAGGCAGCCACTGCCCTGGAACACCACCTTTTCGCCACTGCAACACCAATCTAGGGGGCTGATTATGATGGCGGTAAATCAGCGACCGCCGGGCTGGCGGTGAGGACCGCCGGCCCGGGGGTCGCGGATTTACCGCCATTACCCTTAAAATTCCCACCGCCAAATTAGGATGGCGGTGGGAAGGGGAAAGGTACCTCGGCGGACGGAAAGACCGTCCGCCATGATCCCGCAAGGCAGGTCTTTTCTGCCCGCCTTGCGGGACCAGGTACAGGGGGGTCTATGGAGGCGGTGCCGTGCAGGCACCGCCGTGGGTATTTGGATGCCTGTCTTTTGCGGTGGAGTTTCCGCAGCAAAAAGACAGGCAGAAAATGCCTTTGGGGGCCCTTTGCAGGCCCCCAGAGGGGTGGGGTGCTGCACGTGGGTGGTACCTATGGTACCCCCCTACATTTGCGTGCACAAGGTGGCAGGCACCGCACGGTATACATGCAATTCAGACCTTGCACGCACTTTCACCCTCCTGAGGCGGAAGCCGGGAGGTCTCTTGCCTTTTCTTTCATTTTAACTGGTTTTTAAAATTGAAATTGTGTTTTTGCATACTTTGTTGCACCTGAGCCAAATAGGTGTATTCTGACCCTCCTGCGCTCAGTAGCGCCTCAGACCCCTTGTCACCCCCTCCCCTCTTGATCCGGACCTGCTCTCGGCCGAGTGTTGACGCCGAGAGCAGAGCACCGGTTTTGGGGGCCATCTTGGGTCGGGCTGTAGTTCGTGACGCGATTTTCAGCGTCATAAAAGGGACGCGAAGGGAGAGTGCCGGTAATTCAGACCTTGCACGCACTTTCACCCTCCTGAGGTGGAAGCCCGGAGGTCTCTTGCCTTTTCTTTCATTTTAACTGGTTTTTAAAATTGAAATTGTGTTTTTGCATACTTTGTTGCACCTGAGCCAAATAGGTGTATTCTGACCCCCCTGCGCTCAGTAGCGCCTCAGACCCCTTGTTACCCCCTCCCCTCTTGATCCGGACCTGCTCTCGGCCGAGTGTTGACGCCGAAAGCAGAGCACCGGTTTTGGCGGCCATCTTGGGTCGGGCTGTAGTTCGTGACGCGATTTTCAGCGTCATAAAAGGGACGCGAAGGGAGAGTGACGGTAATTCAGACCTTGCACGCACTTTCACCCTCCTGAGGCGGAAGCCGGGAGGTCTCTTGCCTTTTCTTTCATTTTAACTGGTTTTTAAAATTGAAATTGTGTTTTTGCATACTTTGTTGCACCTGAGCCAAATAGGTGTATTCTGACCCCCCTGCGCTCAGTAGCGCCTCAGACCCCTTGTCACCCCCTCCCCTCTTGATCCGGACCTGCTCTCGGCCGAGTGTTGACGCCGAGAGCAGAGCACCGGTTTTGGTGGCCATCTTGGGTCGGGCTGTAGTTCGTGACGCGATTTTCAGCGTCATAAAAACGGGCAGGGATGACTCCGCGCAGCGGACGCGATCAGCGGCTGCGCCGGATCTGCGCCGGAGTCGTGCCAGAGTCCTGCCCGTCTGCGCCCGTCCGCGCACGACCGGGCATAGGGCTTAGGGACTCTGGTACACGCACCTGCTATTCCTCAGCGGATCTCCTAGTACTGAAAGCTGACAGGTACACCCTATCTCCTATTACACGTGCCACTCTTAAGGATAATAACATCTTGCACATTTCTAGCTGTAAGAACCTTAGTCCTCCACCCCCCCTAAAGTTAGCTACCCTTAATACCAGGTCATTGCAGAAACATCATCTGGAAATCTACACCCTTCTACAGGACGAGACTATCGATATTCTGACACTCACGGAAACCTGGTTGAGTGATGCTTCTTCCCCGGATATCATTGCCGCCCTTCCTAGTGGGTATGATATGATCTGGCACAATCGACCAGAGGGGGCCCGAGGTGGGGGTGTAGCAATGATCTATAAAAGGCAACTTATGGCAACCAAAATCTTATCGGAGACCATAAATACCGTCGATCTATTAGGGATAAAAATCATTATGAATAACTCCTGTCTTACTATCCTAACAGTGTATTGCCCACCCCAAAGTACCTCAATGTTCAACGATCTCTTTTGTCCTATAATATCAGACTTATGCACACGTTACAAAAACATCTTGGTAACAGGTGACTTTAATGTCCATTGGGACAAGAGTGATCAAGATCCGCTAGTCCAGAAATTACTGACCACTATGACCGCTCTTGGACTAGCACAACTTGTGGAAGCTCCAACCCACATAAAAGGCCATACCTTAGATCTTATCTGGTCTTCTATGCCAAAGGCGGTCATTACAAGCATTACACCCTGTATCTGGTCGGATCACCACCTAATTCTGTACGACATACCGCAAAACGATCCCCAGACTAAACTCCCTTTAAAAACAAAAAAAGTGCGCCAATGGAAAAAAGTGAATTCCGATACCCTGGCTAAAATTCTACCCAAATACAAACAGAATTTTATAATCCCTTCAGATGGTACTGACCTTGACTCAAAGTATGATGCGATAACAACTACCCTCAGGCAATCAATTGATGAGCTAGCCCCCGAAAAGATACAAAAAGTAAAGGGTGCAGAGAAGGGAGCCCCTTGGTTCACCCAAAGCTTACGCGAACAAAAAAGAAAGCTCCGCTATCTCGAAAGATGCTGGAGGAAATCCAAAAAGGATATCGATAGGGAATCATATAGAACATCGTTCCAGATATATAAAAAGCTTATTGTTTCAGCCAAGAAGGATTACTATGAGACACGCATAAATAACGCTACAAACATCCAGAGAGAAACCTTCCAAATCCTGAAAGAGCTAAGTAAGAAGGAGGAAAAGGCAGACATACTGATCGACTGTGATACCTTCCAAGGATATTTCCTTGAAAAAGTAGCGACCATCTTGTCTGATATCAAGAAGGATAATCCAGTCTCACACACCGAACAATTGCCTCCTTTAAACCCTCCTTCTACCCCTATCTTTACTAGATTCCCCGAAATCGACCCTACCACCCTGAGACAACTTGCAACATCTACCAAGTCTGGCTCCCCCGCTGACCCTTGTCCACCCGACATCCTCCGACTAGCAATTCCGATTCTAGAGGATCAGATCCTAGACCTCTTAAACACCTCACTAGCCACTGGATCATTACCAACTTCCTTTAATGAGGCACGCGTCAGACCCCTGATAAAAAAGCCTGGGGCAGATCCAACTAGCCTGAAGAACTACAGGCCAATCTCCCAACTGCCATTTCTGTCAAAAGTACTAGAACAGCACGTGCTAAAATCTCTGTCATCCCTCCTGGAATCTCACCATCTTCTCCAGGAGTGGCAAGCTGGTTTTCGTGCCCACCATAGCACAGAACTAGTAATGCTGTCCGTACTAGATGAGCTCAGATGCATGGCTGACAGTAAAAAGCCAAGCGCCCTGATATTACTAGATCTTTCAGCGGCGTTTGATACTGTCAGCCATGCACTGCTCCTGGGTAGATTGGCTAGGTTCGGGATAGGAGAGCAAGCCCTCAAATGGTTAACAGCCTTCTTATCAGGGAGGACGCAGAGGATCCAGTTAGCAGATCAGGTCTCCGATGTGGGCACCTTAGCCTGTGGAGTCCCGCAGGGTTCTGCGCTTTCTCCACTCCTATTTAATCTTTATTTACAACCATTGATAGAGTCCCTGGCAAACATGAACTGTAAAGTATTTAACTACGCCGATGATACTCAGCTGTTGCTGAGTATCGACAACACACCATCGGCTCAGTCCACGGCCCAAGACATATTACGTTTTACAGTAAATTGGATGTCGTCCAATTTATTGAAAATCAATCCAGATAAAACGGAAGTTCTCGTAGTTTCAACCTCCACTTCCCCCTGGAATGATTTGCTTTGGCCACAAGAACTTGGACCTACCCCAAAACCGTGCCCTTGTGTTAAGAGCCTCGGTATGAAAATCGATCAGGAACTCTCGATGACTAACCAAGTGTCCGCTGTAGTTGGTTCTTGTACCAATCTGATCAGGCAACTGCGCAAGCTCGTCCCCCTACTCTCAAGGAATATGCTTCGAACCATTGTCTCAGCCACAATAGTGTCCAGAATCGACTACGGCAATATATTATACCTTGGCCTCCCAAAAAGCTCAGCCAATCGTCTTCAGGTCATTCAGAACGACGCAGCACGCTTGATATTTGGAGTGCCGAGGCAGACTCATGCCTCCCCTTTGCTCCAAAGGCTACATTGGCTGCCAATAGCACAAAGAGTCGAATTCAAGAGTTTGTGCATCTGCCACAAAGCAATCCACGGACTGGCGCCAGCCTATATAAAAGATAGGCTTGAAATATATGAACCCAAGCGCGCCCTGCGATCGTCCGGTTCTTTTCTGCTATCCTGCCCACGCTTTAAGCTGGCAACAAAAGGAGGCAGATCCTTTTCAGTTCAGGCTCCTATCATCTGGAATAAGCTACCGGAGGCGCTTCGAGAGAATCCAACCTTCTCCACTTTAGGAAGTCCCTGAAGACTTTACTTTTTAAAGACGCATTTACATCTCAGTAGTCGGTTACTAGCTTTAGACACCTCTATTCTCTTATCTTGTTTCTTGTTGCTGTACTTGGTCAGTAGCGCTTTGAGACCTGTCGGTGAGTTGGCGCGATACAAAACCCAGTTACAAATTACAAATTACAAATTACAATTACATGTATTTTTACATTGTGGCGGGTGCTGCCACCCACCACGATGTAAACATACAGGATGCGCCCACTAGTGTGGCGGGCGCATCCTAATTTGTTTTGTGGGACCGCCACACCAATCGCGGGCGGTCCCTTTTGCACCACGATGGCGGGCGGACTTTGTTCACCCGCCATCGTAATCAGCCCCTAAGACTTCTTACCATTTCGTAACACTCGGTGTTTGACTCGTGCCCCACTTCCTCTCTATATTACATTTGGCTACTATGCCCGCTGTCATGAGCCGTATCTTGGAGTATTTTGGACAATTCTCATTGCCTGACACACCAGTGATGTGGATTTTCCTGCTTTTATTCCTTTCCACCGTGGTGTATTTGTAAGCTTGCAATATTTTCTTGAGAGTTGTAGTTGGTATTAAAAATGGATGTGATATATTCTCAGGGGTTAACTATGACACCATAGCCCTCATTGCCTTGAAAATGGATCAATGCTGTCCATCTTGAACTTACATACAAATTGAAAGGGGCCTGAAAGCCTCGATTTTAACATGAAGGCTTGCTTACACGCAGAAAGTTTCATGAACTTTGCTTAGTAATCTAAGCGAATTTGTGAGAAAAACGGTTTGCAACTTAACACCCCCCTCATTAAAAAGCACTGGCTTATCAACTGCATAATACTTTAATACTGAGCACTATTTTTTTTTTAGAAATCCCGGTCCAGGCTCACATTAAAATGTAATGAGTTATAACTTCATGATAACACTGTCTTATCGCCTTTACAATCAGGGTTATTCTGATGAAGGATCCTATTTGCATCACTTAATTAATGAGGATTGATTGACTCGTCACTTTCACGGTGGCAATAATTACGACTTCAGTGACTGTCTGTTTTCTACTAGTTAGATCTGAAACCTTCCCTCTGCAGCCTTCCATGAATACTGAACAGAACCCACAGGTCACAACCTTACGCACTATTTTGTAATTAAATTAGCTCCGTAGACATTCCTTAACCTTTCACATTTGCCCCAAGGTAGAAACACTTCTAGCACTTCTGGCTGCTTAATGCAATTAGCAGGTGGTCAGAGGGTGTGAAGAGGAAACCTGGCCTTTCTCTTTAGAAAATGTGCTTGGGAGAGCGCCGATATTTAATTATATTTATAATGGGATTGTTTTAAGAAGACAAAAATGGGCCCTAAATCACGAAAAGGAAAATTCAATCTTCAGCCCTCAACATACGGTTTCCTTATTTCTATATTTTTGACCCTGAGCCACAGCGTAGCACACATTAAAGTGTGCATAGTGAACTGACTTCTGGAAGCAGGCACTGATGTTCCCGTAGTAGATGTACTCTTCGGTAACTAGACATAATATCGAAAAAATAATATAGAATGGCCATAATATCGAAGTAAAAATATAGAATGGACAAAATATCGAATTGAAGGTAAGCAATATAATATCGATTGTCAAAATATAGAAGTCAAAAAAATTGAAGTATATAATATAGGCATTAAAATATATCGAATTTTTTAACTTGTTTTGTATGTTAGTATATGTGTGAAAAGTGTATATTATTTTTGTAATGTATGTTTAATGTTTTTTAAGTAATGAATTTTATGTTATTTAATTTTTGCGTAATTTAATTGTGTAGCGGGTTGTGGGTTTATAGGGGAATAGGGTGGGAAGTAATTTAATTACATGAAATTAAATATTAATTTTTAGGAATTATTAATTATTTTAAATTTAATTTAGCTTTTTAGTCTTGTAGCGGGTTGTGGGTTTATAGGGGAATAGGGTAGGAAGTAATTTATTGTAATGAATTAATTAAATATTTTTATTTATTTATTGGCATTCATTTTGAATTCATTGTTAATTAATTTTTAATTGGTAATGACTTTTTATTAATTGGTAATTAATTTTATTGTTTAATTTTTTAATAATTATGATAATTGTATTATTTATTTTCTGTAGCGGGATGTGGGTTTATAGGGGAATAGGATGGGAAATAATGTAATTGTAATTAATTACATATTAAAAATACTTTTTGTGTATTGATAATTAATTTACTGATAATTATTAATTGCTACTAGTTTTTATTGTGAATTCGTTTTTGTTATTGAAAATTAATTAGTTATTAATTATGAAAATGTAATTAATTTTTAATAACTAATATGTATTTGTATTTTTTAATAATTAATTATTACATCATATTAAATTGGTAATTAATTTTAATTAATGTTTTATTGGTATTGCTATTTAATTTATTTTTATTAATATATTAAAGCATTACTTTCCCTACTGTAAAACTCACTGGAGTGGGAATAGTAATTTTTACCCCTACGCCATCCAACGCTTTCCCTACTGTTGCACTCTCTGGAGTGGGAATAGTAATTTTACCCCTACGCTTTCCAATGCTTTCCCTACTGTTGCACTCTCTGGAGTGGGGATAGTAATTTTTACCCTCCCACTATCCAACGCATTCCCTACTGTTGCACTCTCTGGAGTGGGAATAGTAATTTTTACCCTCCCGCTATCCAATGCTTTCCCTACTGTTGCACTCTCTGGAGTGGGAATAGTAATTTTTACCCTCTCACTATCCAATGCTTTCCCTACTGTTGCACTCTCTGGAGTGGGAATAGTATTTTTTTTACGCTTTCCCTACTGTTGCACTCTCTGGAGAGGGAATAGTAATTTTTACCCTCCCGCTATCCAACATTTTCCCTACTGTTACACTCACTGGAGTGTTAATAGTAAATTTTACCTTCCCGCTATCCTACGGTAAAAATATTGTATATTTTTTATTAATATTAGGTTAATATATATATGTTATAAAAAAATAAAATTGTATGTTTTTTAACTTAAATTAATTATTATTAATTGTAAGGATATTGAAGTATTTTTAAGTATGTTTTAATTAATTATATTTATTATTTCATTCATTTAAACTACTTTTAAGACATTTAAAAAAAATCGATATTTTGACGAACTATATTTTTTACAACAATATTTTTGATTCTATATTTTTGTACTTACCTATTTGTAGATAGGAATTTGATATTTTTGCACTCTATATTTTGTCAACGATATTTTGGTAAGTCTATATTTTGGTATTCTATATTATGTCAGTGTTCCCGTACTCTTCAAGGGTATTCAATATCAATGCATGTTAGATTGCAGCCTTTTGATTTAGAATTTAAGATACTGCACGCCGAATCTATTTAAATCTGCATGCATGTCAACGTTGGCAAACACATTCTTAACTTAAGTTTAATGTTTTATAATTTCTTATAAATCTATCTGATAAACCAATTTGAAGAGAATATCCATGACTCTCTTCAGAAGATTATTATAGCCAGTGACTCGAGAAGGCAAGAAAATCATATGAAATAATTTCAACAAAACATGCTCAGGGCTTCACTTCCCAGTACCTTGAGGAGGCTTTGAAAAGATGAGGGCTTCTACCCAGTCTGCATTAAGACCCCCACGACTGCACTCCTCAGCAGCTCTGTGTCTTTACATGCATAAATGTAGTATTTAAGAAGAAAAAATGAAGTTTCTTAGCACCCAATATTGAAAAACAGTGAAATATAATAATAATAATAATCATAGTATTAATAATAATACCAGAGCTTGAATAGCGCAAACAGCTACCTCAAAGCAGAGGTGTCCCGGCACTCTAGCAGCAGGCAGCACACACAGGGAGGTTTCAGCACTGGACCTGAACATAATCAAGTCCAAAGAGCCATGTCTTCAGCTCTTTTCTGAAACCGGTCTCTGTATTAGCTTGGCGGAGGTTCTCGGGCAGGGCATTCCACATTTTGGCCATACTCACTGTGAACTCTCTACCACCCAAACGGGCCCTCGCAAAGCGGGGAGTGAACATCAAATTCAGAGAATTGGACCGTAGGGAACGAGTTTGCTTATAGCAACAAAGTCTTTGTTTAAGATAACTGGGACATTTTCCCTTAAGGCCCCGGTAGGCCAAGGTCATGGCCTTAAAATTGATTTTTTGGCTACTGGGAACCAGTGAAGCTCCCGAAGGTCCGGAGAGACATGATGACGGAAGGGAATATGTCTAATCCGTCTCGCAGCCGCATTCTGCACCATCTGAAGACGCCTAATTGAATATTTAGGAAGGCCACGGTATAAACCATTTGCGTAGTCCAACCTAGATGTCACTGTGGCATGGACTACGGGTTTGCGGCCATCTTCAGGCAGGAAATGTAAAGATTTCCGGAGGTTTCTCAATTTGCTGAAGCACGTCGTGGAGACCTGTTGGATTGAGCCAAAAAGGAGAGATCCGCCTCCCATCTCACACCTAGATTGTTAATATTAGTGGCTGGGGAAGGCATGGGATCCATTTCCGATGGCGACCACAGATCAGGATCAGGCACTGGGCCCTTACCAAAAAACAACATCTCTGGTTTTCCTGCGTTGAGTTTTAGTTTGTAATTATTCATCCATAGTGCTGTGTCCCTCAAGCATCCTTTAAAATCCTGGTTAACAGCTACTGCTGTACGAGAAAAATGTATGGCGCAAATTATTGGTGCTCTATTGTGGTGCTTGCAAACAGGCAATGGTGCAAACAGGATTTACTCCATAATGACGTATCTGACTAGAGCAAAACATGAAGGAACTTTTTTTGCATTTTTTTTGTTGCATTGACACAGTACTCTATAGAGCAAATCCATAGTGTTCACTTTTTAAAAGCTGCATGTGGATCTAAGTTTGAGACAACAACAGTTTCTGACCTACATTACCACAAACGTAAAATTAATAGAGCAAAATCAGACTGCTTCAGTTTTTTGTTGTAAACAGATTTCATTTGCTGATAAAGATTTCTTGGATCGAAACTTGACTGCAGATGTAAAATCTTTTTTAGCAATAGGTGAAAATTCTGTACTTTGCTTTGGTTTCCTGCTTGTGCCCTGGAATTTTGTTTTTTCACCAGTGCAAAGTTTAGGTAACACGATGCCAAATGATTTTTAAGTGCCAAATGATATTTTAATGAAGGTGTTGAAATTATGATTGAGAAGATACATTTTCCCTGTCTCTAACTGGGGTATTGGGAGGCAGCCAAACACATGGCGGAAATGGTGAGCTGGAGATTATTATCTCTTGAGGGTCTGAGATGGCCGGGAGACTGGATCTTTGTGTGAAGGGAAGAGAGTGTGGCGTAATGGCAGAGCTGCCCACTTCGGAGCTGGGGATCCAGGCTTGAGTCTCGGCGTCGGCTCAATAACCTGTGATTCTGGTCAATGTCTTAATCTCCCCGTGCTTATTGACAGTGCCTAGAGACCCTCATGGGTGATTAGCCACGCTACACAAATCAAAATATTATTATTATCATTATGTCATGTTTTCAGGACATCCACAGGCTGTCTAGTTTAGCTGCCTTATGGGTGTATGTAAATACATCTCATGTGAATTTCTTAAACATCGTAACTCGGGCCGGGGAAGGCGAAGCCAAACCCCGTGAGGGCCAAGGGCAATCACCAGCCAGAGGAGGGAAGCCCCGCACATATGCATAGCCCCCTTGAGGGGGGTGATCAGGGTTGGTCACCCCAGGGCAAGCCCTAACCCCCCCAAACCGGGGGCGAGCTGACCAAGTGAGAGGGGATAAATAGGGAGCAACAGGCCCAATTAGGCACACGCCCTGCCCCTCACAGTAGAGAGAAGGAATCCCACCCACCCACACCAGAAGAAACTGGCATTGCAGCCCTGAGGGTAGAGGTGAGGCAGAAGGGACACAAGAAAGGTAGAAAAAAAAGAGAGAATTGCTAATTGCTAAAAGGTAGATGGAAGGCCCACACAGTGTCCTTGGAATGCCTCATGGCAGTGGCACTGAGGGAGCCAACGGCGACTTACCACCATAGAAAGAGTAGATGTGATGCTCCCACAGGACCCTTGGGATGCCGCACGGCAGGGGTACTGAGGAAGCCAGGGGCGGCTTACCACCATTGAAAGAGTAGATGGGATGCTCCTTCTGGACCCTTGGGCTGCCTCACACCAGGGGTACCGAGGGAGCAAAATGGAAGAACTCAGCCTCAGGATGGATATAGTAGATGCCAAGCAAGGTCCTTGGGATGCCACACAGCACGGACCCCGGAAGCAGGGAGGGCCCATGAAAGGGTCCAGGGCAAGCAGGACGGCACTTGCATCCCGGGCAGGTCCCGACGGACACCCTCTAAATCAGTAGCAAGTGGAAGCCTAGACCTGTGAATCAGAGGCCCAGACAGGTGGCCCCTCCCTTCCCTGGAAATTGAGGAGGCTGGCTCCACAAAGCAACAAAAATTGATTGCAAAGACAATCAAATATGTTAGCATGGATATTAAGAGAGCAAGTGGATAACCATGATTTTGCAAATGTGTAAATGTTATGTTGAATAAACTGCAACCTTTTAAAGCACCCAGCAAGTTGTCAGTGGTGTGATTTGAGGGTCATTATGGACACAGTACTGAAGCAAGGGGGGGGGGGGACAACTCGCCTCCTGGAAGGGGTTTGGGTATAGGTCTGGCACTACTGCAGCTATGCTAGACAGCTGGGGTGGACCATGTGTGTCAAGAGAAGCAATGGGTTGGGAAGATTGGGCGAGACGTTGGACACTGGTAGTCCTTTAACATTCTATCTCATAATCCTTCATTTTATCAACGTTCTCTGTTCCTATAAATTTTTATACTTTTGTACTTGCTACCGAATTTGCTGCGGATGGAAAGTATGAAGGAGGTTTTATTTAATAAAGAGCAGGTTACTTGTGTGTCGGTCTCTTTGCTGCTGCTCTGTGGGTGACTCCTGTGTAAACTGAATATATCTGAAGCATGGGGAGGAGTACCCAGGGTGGGCGCTCTGTTGTGCATGTTCAAGCGTTTGAAATCTGAATTATTTCATGCAGATGAATAGCGTGGCGGCTGGGAGTGTGCATCTTTCACTCATTATATGAATATGGTATTCATTCTTAGATTATTCATAAAGTACTGCAGCTCACCGATCACAGACTTCTCTGGAAACAGCAGCTTTTAGTTGGTACATTCTTATTTTGGCTGAGACCTTTGTAGTCTATTTCTTTACCGGTGATTTCTAAAGACTTGTGCTTCTTTCATGCTCCTTGGAGTCAAAAGAGAGTAGAGGTGGCTGTCACATGGAGGGAGGGAAGGAGGATTTCAGTTGTTGTCAGGGCTGAGCAAACGCTTCCTGCACAAGTTGAGGAAAGTGGAGAAAAGCATGTACTATTCACATTCAAAAATGGGATGTGCCCTCTGGTTTGTGAACGGGAAAGCAATTTGCGATAAAGACCCATCTGCTAATAGGTTGCAGCACACATTGTCTATTCTCGGGGAGTTGCAAAGGGACCAGCCTAATGAATATTAATTAGGAAGGATTACATTGAACGACACCCAGTGATTGGTTGAAATTGCAAGAAGCGTAGCATAGCATGCAAGGGACAGCAGACTTCCATCTCTGCATTTGCTTTCCCAAACAGGTAACATCTTCTTTTTTAGAAGCAGCCCATCTACATGTAGGCACAGGTACTGCTTTTAAAAGACATGTTTCCTGTTTGTGAAGGGATCAGAGGGAGCTGGAAGTGGTCCCCTAAACCACTATCTGCTCCCTACCACTCTGCTAACTTTTATCCAGTAATCTGTTCTCACGCCAATTTAAAGTTACTAACTGATCATTGGTTTGTGATGTGATTGCATTTTAAGTCACAAACCCTTAATGTATCGCTTTCCAAATAACAAATCGGAGGGGATGCTCCTTTCATGCCCCTCCAACTTGTTATTTGGAAAGATTAAAAAACAATTTATAGTTGGAAACACATTTCCGACCCATGCAAGAGCCCTTGTTCATTGTGAAAATCACTTTTGCAGTCCCAAGCTCTTTGATTTTATGAATCGCAGTCTTTGTATCTGCAAAAATGCTATGTACATGAGGTCCCTTGTACATCAATGTCTGGTTAGGTTTTCCGACTTCACTCGGCTTTGTCCAAGGTGAACTGAAGCACGCATGTGCCTTTGAAATGCAGAATTTCTTGAATCAGGAGCAGGAAACAGGAGATGCTGCTAAGCAGTGCCTGTCCAGAGGCGGGCCCTCATGGGAACTATATGAAGAGCCATAGAAACTGCTCCTCAGTGAAAAACTAACATTGGTAATGTCGTCTTGTTGTATGTTGTGTCCTGACTGAATCATCTAAAGAAAAAATGTATGCTCAATCAGTATACTTTTGAGACAGAAAATAGTACCCAAGCATTGCAATGCCAGCATTTCATACAATAAGCATTATTGCACCAAACCACTATAAGCATCCAGTGAGAGGGTGAGAGAGAACTACTCACTGGCAGATTAAGAGCCCACTCGATGTATATTTTACGAATATGACACGTTACTACGTGTAGTAATATCACACGTGGGCATTACTATGCATTATCGTTCACCACGACTTACCATTACAACGCATACTTTTACCATGAATATGCCTTTACCGCGCATGCCATTACAATGCAAAGGCATGCGTGGTAAAGGTATACTCTTGGTAAAAGTATCTATTTTAAGTTACACTACCCTGCCATACCCTAAACTCTAATTTTGTACTCCTGCACACTCCGGAGCCCCAATCCTTTCCCTACCCTTAACCACTACCCCTGCATGACCCCCAAAACCCCAATGCTTTCCCTAACCTAAAGCGGTACAAAAGGGGGTGGCGATGGACGGAGCATCTGAATCAATCAAACACTCACACCCAGTCAAAAGATCTGGGTTTAATCCATCACCGTTCTTTAGCCCACTCTGCCACCCCAGTTCAGACATGGCTATATGCATCCCCTTTTATACCGCTTCCCTAACCTAAAACACCACCCCTGCATGACCCTCCCACAAACCCCCAGACCTCTCCCTACCCTAAAACACTACCCTGCACGACCCTCCCCTGACCCCCAGGTATCTCATACCCTAAAACACTAGTCTGCACAACCCCCAACACTACTGCAAAACCCCCAACTCTACCCTAATCCCTACAACACTACACCTGCATGACTCTTCCCGTGACCCCCAGTCCTCTCCATACACTAAAACACTACCCTGCGGAACCCCCTACCCTATCCCCTAAAACACTACCCTGCGGAACCCCCTACCCTAACCCCTAAAACACTACCCTGCACGACAACCCCCGACTCCCAGTCCTTTGATTACCCTAAAACACTACACTGCACGACCCTCCCCTGACCCCTCCTCTCCCTACCCTAAAACACTATCCTGCACGATCCCGACCCTACCCTAAAACAGTGCCCTGCTTAACACCCCCCCCACCCTGACCCCTTTTACCCTAGAAAAGTAAACCCCACCCCCGGTTCCTGCTGCACGTCGCATCTCAGAGGCGATGAATGTCTTTGTGAGGAAACGGTAGAGTTTCTGTTTCTTCACAATGACGTGGATCGCCTATATTTTTTTTTACAAGGTATGTGCTTTTACCACAAATACCTTTACTACAAAATTTGCTGTAAAGGGATGCGTGGTAAAAACACATGCATTGTAAACAAATGTGTCCTAATGACAACACATTGTTACAACGCATGCGTGGTAACGCTTGAGATGTAACTGTATGAAGGGGAAACAGCTGCGTTCTAATGGCTGTTTCCCATATTTTACAACTGGGAACAATAGGCAACAAATACAGCTGTGTAATTAAGCTTTGTGCATCAACATTCACATAGTAAAAAAGAAAGAAAATCTAAAAGTTGTGAGGTGCCCAATACTGAACCTTCACCCATCCCTTTTACTGGCAAAGACAAATAGCTCGTATCACATGTTACTTATGTCCTTCACACACAGTGACTTTTGAGACTGTGGCTTCTTGTAGCACAAAGCCATGGCAGAAATGATTGGTTTGCAACTCCATTTTTAACTTAACATGGTCCTGTTTTATTCACATGTCTTGTTTGGGATCGTCTCTTGGCTTAGCATTCCCAAAGTTCTGCCTTAAATGTAACTTTTGCTGAAAGTTACCCACATGATTTATCTGTCTTCTTTATATCCTAGTATGTGTGCAGGCTTCTATTTTTGGGTCAGTTTGCCTATTCATTTCAGCCCTTTACCCAACAAGACTTATGATTCAGACACCGCATCTTCATGTTTACTCTCTATTCTGCTGATAGCCAATGCATGAATTGCAATGCAGGTCTTGTGTCGGCCCTTCATTTTAGGCTCGGGTTCAGAATTAGTCTGACTGCTCAATTCTGAGGTTCTGGACTCGATGATGTTTAAGGACCTTTTGGTGGGAGAGCCATGTTTGTATTGCTGCAGTAGTCTATGTGGGACAAGACCAGCTTGCTAATGAGGCCGCTCCCAGTGGCCACCTCCTGCTACATAAGGCAGAAAGCCATGTTTGTCAGGTTTGGCCATTCACAAATGTTACAGTGCAGTTCTTGACTTAAGGCCATGCCCTATGGCCAACTACTCCTGCACACTGTTGAAAGTGGTGCAGAGTGGGAATTCGATGCCTGTGGAGGGTGGGGTGCAGTCCCTGTGCCTCACCCCATCCAAGGCTGGGTGCCGCAGCAGTAGACAAAGGGCCATGCAGGGTGGGATGAAGCCAAGATCTGTGTGCAGCAGCGGGTGGAGGCTCATAGAAAGTGGGGTATACGGCTTGGTTGCAGAACAGGCCCTGTACTTCAGTGATTCTACTTATGGAATGTATGTTCCATTTTTTAAAAACTTTTCTAGGATCCACGCACTCTCTACTGGTCTCTCAAGCGAAGTAAAGAAAAAACATGCAGGGAAGTGGGGTTTTGCCTTGCGTCCGCGCAGATCCACAATTCCAAAAAATGCAAAAATGTTTTTATGAAAATACAAAATGCATTTGTAATGTAAAGCTAGGCATGAAAAGCGGTTTGTGCTCATGATCAGTTTTGTGCACACTTCTAGATAGAATTGGATACATTCCTGTTGAGGAAGATCCAATTCCCTTCTGCTGCCAAATGCACTCCGTCTTTTCAGAATATTCCACCATGTCATTCTGGATGTTATTGTAGTTAAACAGATACTTGTTTTGTTCCTTGGGTATGCTGAAATCACTCTATTTGTGGACTAGACTGGTTATACAATTTCCACTCCTTCCTTTGTTCAGATGTTAGAATACACAAAGACTGTGTGAGAGAGAAGAGATGTATCAAATGTCCAATGATTTATTTTATTTTGAATTATAAAGCAACACCAGTAACTGTGCTTAAGTCATTTCCTCCATAATGGGCAATCATTGCATCTAGTTGCTCACGTGTTGAAATGCTTTTCCCCAAAGGTAGAAGCTGATGCTATTCAAGTCCACACATGCCAATCCATGTTACATCTACATTGCGCAACTCTTTATCCTTGACAATGGCACAATATCTTGGATACTCAATAGCCCAGTGGCCAAAGGAGTGGCCAATATTCACACACAATCCATGAGCATCAGAGAAGAAGCTGCTGAATTAAAAGTCCGCAGCAATAATCAATGATTTCAATAGAAAAAAGTGATTGCCGTACGGTAATTACAAAACATTAAGCCACTTATAAAGATGCAGTGAGAGGTAAGCAGTAGACTAAGACTGTGCCTTGCACACAAATTCACCTTCTCAGCTTTGCAAGTGGACACCATGCACTGGAAAAGCATGGTCTTTACAATTATTGGTGTGAACTTCTAAAGTGATACCAGGAATTACAAATCATTTTAAAGTTGCAGACTCTTGAAGAGTAGGGACTGCATGGTGGACTTTGGTCATGGCTAGAAATTAAGATCATTCTCATATCTGTTAGCCTTTGAAACTGGCGTACCAAAGGAAGTGACCTTTTTATTAATGAGGAAAGATATTAAGGTTGTGCCAGGTTCAACCAATGCCTTTGTTCACTTAAAGTAATTGAAAAGGCATACTTCTAATTAGATATAATTAGTAGCTCCACCCTGGAAATTCATATCAATGTGGCATTCCATATTAAACATTGGATAAAATCATAAATTGAATTAGGGGGGGGTGTGTGTTTAGATATAACTATCGAGGTTTCCATAGGACTAGGACTAACATTTTCTACAAAGCGTTAGAAAATCTGAATTTTGAGAGTTGCTTATTTGTTGGGTAAATGATTTATTTTCGTACTTGTTCTGTCTGGAGCATACGCTGTATTATTAAGGTTCAAGTGACAAGTTTAATGCGACAATAAATAAGGAAAAATAATTTAAAAAGAGCAAAGTGATTTAAATTCATTGCAAAAGCTGAAAATTGCTAAACTGTAGTATTGAATAATACAGCACAGCTGTATTTTCCGTAAAAATATTTGCGCATAGGCAAATGAAATGAAAAATAATGTTCTCAATATTTGACAGGGTGTACAGTTGGATTTAATATAGTTCATCACTAATGTATTTAATATAGTTCATCACTAATGTCTACATTTCACTGTAAGCAGCAAACCTACGCTGTGCAAAATAGATTTTGTTCCTATGTAGAGCTATTTTACCTAAAATGGATGGCTCAGAAAAGACCTGTGGAGTAGACCTGGCACACGTCATTCGGCTGTACATTGCTCACAGTGAATGAGTCCGATAACAAACGACAACAATTTATAAAGCGCTTCACTGGGCGATTGTGCATTTTAAGCGCAAAAATGCATGTCCATACTCAGAGGTGTTTTACACCCACAGCGGATTAACACCAAAACTCCCCACAGCGATTTAAAGCGGCATTTAGCAATGCACAGTGAACCCAAATGCCCCCGGCACTTTAGCCATAAATCCTCAAAGTGTATCCACCAATTACCGAGCTGCCAGGCCGCGCGCAGCCAGGAGCCTGCTTTGCAGCCAGTAGCGCCCGATGATTTATAAGCGTTGCCCTTTCAGAGCGCAGTGTTCAATAAAGTCTATGAATTCCAAAATGATATACTGTATTCACTTTATAATATTCCCACATTACACAGTGGCTTCTGATAACCACAGTAATGGCCGTTGCAGAGCCAGCCAAACCAGGCTTGAACAGTGGAGTCAAAATGGGCCATAATTGGTTTATTTTTAAAAGAGCAGTAACGGCCAGTGAGGGGTGAAACATAAAATACCTGTGGTGCTTCTCTCTTCATTCCTCTCTGGTATTAGAAGGAGCCTCATTTGTATACAGTGGTTTGAAATAGGGAAAACACAGGCATGGCTCTGCATCAGAGCGCCTTCTGTGAAGAGAAGCACAAAAGCACGCTGTGACTTAGAATAAGACGTGTGACATTTTACTGCTCCTATATTTGTAAGGAATGTATCCAGTTGCTTGTGCTATTCGAAGATGTTTTAAAAAGCTGTGGATTGGAAATACAAATTAAATTGTCTCCCTAACTCTCCTGACACCAGGGGATCCTTTGCAAAGGGAACTGTGCTCTGAGAGCACTTTGACTGTGCTCTGAGAGCACTTTGAGTCAAAAGGCTGATTGGCTATTTGTAATGCAGTTGTGTGCGCAGTTACCTACACCCTCTACTGGACACCAGCCACTAGATTCTATGCTAAAGTACACATTGTAAGAGCTGCCCAAAGTAAGACAAATGTTTTGTTTTTGTATATGTAACATTTATTTTCAATAAAATATTTTGAAAAAAAAAACAAACAAAAAAACAACACATTACCTGTTCAGAGTTAATTGGGAGGCACGATGTGTGTACCTGCTGTATAAATATATACAGATATTTTCGGTGTGGCCAGTATGTATGTTGTTCTGACAGTTTTACATTCCAGGAATTAGGGTATGACGCCCTCTGGCAGCTAAATCAGTGCTGCTGGGATACTTTTCAGAGTGGTGGTGCTGGCATCAATGTTACATCGCTTAAATCCTAGGGATTGTAAATAATCCAAGCTGAACACAAAGAACAAGTGTAGCAAATGAGCAATGCCGTGCGGCAAAAGAGTTATGAGGTTGTGGTATGTAGCCTGTGGTGCATTTTTGAGCACACTTTCAAAATTCATTAACAAAGAGTAGTTTTGTAGCATGCTGTTATTTATAGATAACACATTTTCAATTGCAATGGCAACTACATTCTCACTAGCATACAGTATTTCTGATCGAACTACACAGCGTACAAAAGATATGTGGATATCGGTTTTCAGTGGATATTTACCATTTTCACATCACCAAGTAAAGTGTCTTGGTTTGTTTTGAGCCTACTAAAAATCTTTGCCTTCATCACGTTTTAGAATTAGAACAAAATGTGCTTCATTTGTGCTTTATTAACTGCTGATATGTTTTGAAATATTTGTACTGTTATTTTACAGCTACTTAAATGTTGTTTTGTGTTAGGAAACTGGCACCCCACAGCTTTCCTTTCACGCTCCCGGTAGCCCATCAAGATTGTCAGATAGTTAATTAATAGACATCAATCTCTATGCTAAAAGAATAAGCACAAATTTGTCAGAAGACATAGCCCGATGTTTGATCTATGTCTTTGAACACAGAGCAAATGTGAGAAAATGAAAATAAAATGTCACCTTCTAACAGAATGTATATTTTGGAGGTGCTGCAGCAACCCCATGCCAGCACCGATAGGCTAAATGTCTAACCTTAATCAACTGGGTTGTAATCCTGCTTTTGGCACTTGACCAAAACTCGTGTGATGCTGAGCCAAAGCACTCACCACTCTGTACATGTGATAGCTCGCTGTACAGCAGAGGGCTCCAGTCTTCTCTGTAACAGGAGCTACTTATTTTCAAAGAAGTTTATCCCGACCGACTAGTATTATTAGAGTTGTAATACTGGCCCTATCAGACAAGATTACATTAGTGGCCGCACAGTGCAAGATTGCCAGCATTAATCTGTGAATCAGGCAAGATTGCCAGTGGCAAGGTTAAAAAATGCTTTGTCAATTTGGAATGCATTTACATATGTAATACATAACAGCCGTAGCTGCATTCTCGTGACATCAAATAAATACTGTTAGTAATAAACCTCTCCAAAATGCCACATGCGTTATCATTCAAATCTTAGCATTACAAATATTTTGGAAAGTCACACATTTTTCTCCAAACATCATTTTATGAGATTCTGACCCTACACACCTTTTCATCTCAAACACACACTTTTCTTTTGCATTATAAATGTATTCAGCCAAATAAAAGCTTCTATTTTAGCAGGCTTGATTGCATTCAGGATAGCTACTCACAGGTAGCTGATGAGGACTAGCTCAAGAGCTACTCTTGGAAGACGTCTGCTTTGCAGTATGCTATTTGGAACCGGTCTCCCAGTTACACATTCCTCTACTTCCCGTCATATCCTCTAGTGTCAGCTGCACCCTACATACCGCATTGTTCTACATAGTTGTGGAAAAAGGCAGGGCCGATGTCGATCGAGAACCTTTTTCAGTATTGCCCGGCGCTAACCGCCTCTCATACCACTCGAATCTATCAAACAAAGAGGCAGGCGCTGGAGACTGGAAGGCAGGAAACAGAAGTTTTATTCCGACGGAGCAGAACACGTTAACTCAGACAACAGGGTATCTTCTCGAGGTGCTCTAACCGCATCTCTAAGGCCTGGCCTCTTATACACAGGTTTATTGCTTTATTGTATAAAACACATCTTTGTCAACACTTTGATGTACGGAAAGACATCCTCGGAATCCCCGCTTCAAGCCCGTTCCCACACACATTTACAGTAGAAGTCCCCACCCCGGTCACAACAGGTGATGATTGTCATGCAGCTGGGCATTCCGCAGATTCCTGGAATGCATGTGGTTGATCGGATCTCATGGGGTGGGGGCTTTGATCAGTTGTGGATCCTTTGATGGGGGAGCTTCCTACTGTATGGGGGCAATAAACAACATCCGCAGGGCCAGGTGGTGGCCTGGGAACAAGCAGGACAATCGGGCACAGAGGGAAAGGGGGTTTTATCAAAGGATACGGGATCATGAAAGGAATGGAGGGAGGTATTGAGCTGGGAACAGGATGGGGTTCCGAGGCAGGGTTGCGCTGGAGAGGGGTTTATGGCCCAAGCATGTGAGAGCGGGGGCTGTCAGCGCGCGGGGGATGCCTGCGAGGTTAGGAGAGAGAGAGAGAGAGAGACGCGCTGGCTACCGGCAGTGGGCAGAGAGGCCATGGCATTCAAAATGGCTGCCACTTACGCGCATGAATGGGCCTAAAAAGGGACAAGATGGCGCCGATAATGTTGAAGTCGCAAACTAGATTTTAACATAGTGCCAATTATGTTTGAGATGTCCATGCGACAATACACATCTCCTCTTTTCAGCACTCCACTGTCCCTTAGCCAACTAGTCTGTGCTACATAAGTTTTATTGAAAATGTGCGGAGCATCAATATGTTTGTTCATGTAAACCAGACAATCACATGCAAATAGCTTCATGTACTAGTGCAAAACCACATTTGCAGTTCAGGAAAGTTGTTTATTTGTTAATGGATTTACTTTTACGGAGGTTTCCTTATGGCCATATCTGCTCTTGTGTGCAGACAATGGGTGGCCCCGGGCAGAAATATCCTGGAAGTTTGTGCACACAAAGAAATTTAAATGTTTGTGGGTATTCACAACCATTTTCTGACGCCTTCACCCTCGGGAAATGGTTGGAAATGTAGTCCTGTCAATGGCAGGTGTAAACTCCTTCCAGGGTGGGAAGGCAATGCCTACACAATTGGTGAAGTGTTGCTGAGTTTCTTCAAGGGGAACAAAATGATTGCAAGTGCATTAGCAGGGTGGTGAGGTAGCTCAAATACTCAGTGTTCCAGGTCGAAAAGAATGAGGAGGCGCAGAAGCCCTGGGTTATTGCATTTCACTATCTGCCCCTTGCTTCATGGGGTTTTGCTTTACTGCCCCCCGGGTATGATGGAGATTTTATTCACTTCGTCACTCAGGTGCTTGCACATAAGGTCGTCAACTATGCAAACTTTACGATCCTGGGTGATTCCAACAATCCGATGGAGAACCCTTCTGATGGGTTAGCCCAGAAGCAGTCTGAGAAGCTTGCGGCTTTTAAACTATCTATGACCCCCTTGGAACTGACACACAGAGTCGATCATATAATCGATGCAATTTTCTCCAATACCTCAATAGGTCTTGAAAGCCCCAGGGCGGTAACATGGTCAGACTATTTGCTACTACCTTTCCTCTGGCTCTGTTCCTCTCCCAAGAGTAAGACTAGAGTTGGTCTATCCCCTGGGAGGCGAGCTTGAAACATATTTGTAATAGCCATGCTGCAGAAGATCTTAGCATCTTCTAAGCTTATGCTACCAGTGACATTGTGTCAGATGAGGTGATGCTGAATAATAAGCTTACAGCCGCCGCCAACACGGTTGCCCCAGGATCTAGCTTGAGAACCATGAGACACACCGTCCTTCTGCCTGCTGGTTTACTAATGAACTAGCAGGAGAGAGGAAGTATTGTAAGAAATTAGAACGTTGATGGAGAAAACTATTCTGAAATAGACAAATCTCAGTATAAAGAAGCCTTGACACATACCATAAAAACCTGCACCTTGGCACAGCACACTTTCTACTCTAATAAAATTAGTGAAGCGAATAATAATGCCAAATAAATCTTTAATATTGTGTCATATTTTACAATTCCAGAAGTAACGGCATCCCCACTCGAGATGAACGCATTCTTATGCACAAGGTTGAGTGCATTCTTCGAGGACAAAATCTTAAAAATACAAGACAACCTTTCACAGATGAAAGGCAATGAGCCTACTGGTGTTGCTCCTACTCAAATAATGCCCCCTGCTCAGGAAAACTGTCACACTTCAATCCTCCTGCTGTAGAAGAACTCAACTTTATTTTAGCAAATGCAAATCGGTATCCCCCCCCCCCCCACCCAGGCCCTTTCCCTCCCGATATTATGAGGATAATAGGGGATAGTTTAAGTCCTATGCAGCAAAATCTCTTTTCTGCTTCATTGCAATCAGGGATAGTTAAAACCTCCTGGAAAAAAGTGAATGTTATCTCTCTCCTCTCTGCTGACCCAGACATCCTCTTTAACTTTAGACCCATTTCTTTTTTGCCAGGGGTCTCTAAAATAATTGAGAAGATCGCAAACACCCAACTATCATAATACTTGAATTACTTCAATCTTATTGTACTGTTTCCACGATCCCTGATGGGACAGGGTTGTCATGTTCGATAGTTGCCAGGAACTATACTCTCCTTGGTAAGAGGAGTTTACAGTGGCACTGTGATCTAGCTGGTATACAGGTGAACATATCCAGTAGGTTTGTCTGGAATCAGTCTGGACACCAATCCCACAGTTTATGTTGTCTAAACGCACAGACCCGATATAGATATATAAGATCTACACGACACCCTCTAGACAGTCATAAAAAACGGAAAAGGGGTGTGACATTTGCATCCTGATTGCCCATCACCAGCTCCATCGCCGGAATTGGAACAAGTTCTCTGACGACCAGCTCACCGCCTCCCTCAGCAGCTCTGCTTCCACTGCTACAGACGATGACCCAAACTCCGCTGCCAGTATCCTACACAACTGGATCACAGACTGCGCTAACACCATCCCCCCCACAGAAAACAGTCCAACCCTCATGCCAAAAAAAGCCAACTGGTTCTCCACCGAACTCCAAGAATCTAGACGAACCTGCAAACACCTCATAAAGCTAGTGAGGAACTCCAGAACCACAGCAGACTTCGACAGCTTCAAAGCAGCCATCACCGCCCACCACAGACTCATCAGATACTGAAGGAAGAAAGCGCTCCAGGACAGAATCTCCACCCATGCACACAACAGAAAGGAATTCTTCGGCTTCATCAAAGAGTTTGCCCAACCCAACAGTGGGACTACTGACATCCCACCCTCCCAGGACCTCTCGACAGACTCAGCACCTTCTTCCATCACAAAATCAAGACCATCTACCACAA
The DNA here is from genome assembly GCF_964263255.1 of Lissotriton vulgaris. NCBI lineage: Eukaryota > Metazoa > Chordata > Amphibia > Caudata > Salamandridae > Lissotriton > Lissotriton vulgaris. The sequence goes on along the minus strand of NC_141685.1, from coordinate 1,704,322,730 downwards.
CTTGGACGACAACAACCTCCACGCCAAACCCACACTCTCCGTTCCCTACAATACGCAGACATGCTGAAGACTATGAAGTCAATCTATGCTGGGGACCCCTGCCTCCACCATATCTACCAGAGAGCCGCAGACACATCCCTCAAGCTTTGTCAAGTCATCAACCGCTCCTTCGAGACCGCCTCCTTCCCCAACAACTGGAAACTCACAGAGATAACCTCTCCCGGAAAAACCCTCAGTGGACCCCACCGACCTCAAGGACTACAGACGAATCTCCTTACTACTGTACCCGGCGAAAGTCATGGAAAAAGCCGTTAGCACTCAACTTGCCTCCTTCATAGAAGAAAACAGCATCCTCGACTCCTCCCAATCAGGCTTCAGGAAGAATCACAACACCAAAACAGCCCTTCTTGCCACGACAGATGACATATGCTCTGTCCTTGAAAGAGGAGAGACTGTGGCCTTCATCCTCCTAGACTTCTCCACGGCCTTCAACACAGTCTCACACCGTACCCTAGCCCACAGACTCCACAATGCAGGAATCTGGAACAAGGTGTTGCATGGCGTTTTAGATTCTGAATGGATTTTCCTGATTCATGCCCTTATATAGGTACAATTCACTTTGCTCTTATATAGGCATATAAATCAAGCCCTTATTTAGGCATAGCCCATGCAACCCAAATACAGGCATGGCTACTTCCATCCCATCACCAAACGTCACAACGATTTCTTGGAAAACCAGCTTAAGACGTTAGGGACTTGCCCGTGCTTGAATATTGATTTCTTCAAAAACTCAGTTAGTTTTACAATGAACATCTATTCCTTAGGGGTTCATTCATGACGTTCATATGCCTGACTTTACGTCAAACATGGCATTCCTAAACACCTTCAAGGTATAAATATACCTTCACTTGCTATGGCAAAGCACGGTGGTTCGGAGCAGTTTGACGACCTACTTGCCCGATGCAGCTCGCTACAGCAAGTGCCGAAGGAAGCCGACTCTCCAGCTGACGCACTGATCAGGAAGCTGCCCTCCTCTGCTGAGAAATCCAGCTCTCGTGTTTCTGACTCCCCTTGCGGGGTGTTGGGAAATCGAGTCCAGAGATACCAGACCTCCTTCATTCTAAGTTATGGAGCTGATTAGAACCTAGAGAAACCTTTGGTAGATTCTTGGCAAAAACTAAAAATATGCTAAAGACCATACTTACTTCTTCCCTCGTACTAGATCTAGGTTAGGTACATTGGGGTAGGCGTATTTTAGAAGCACCAGTTGAGTATTTTAGCCTGTGTTATTTATGTATGTATTTTTATATGGCTTAGAACCATACAATACTATTACAGTATTATTTTATAATACTATTCTCGCTGTACACATTATACTTTGCATTCTGTCTAACGATTGTAGCAGTTCACCTCTCTTGCATGAGAAACAAGACTGTTCAATAAACCTTTTATTGAAAACACCTGTCTCAATATTTCTCTGCAAACTCTTTAGAAACGAAGCATGCATGATTGACTGAGTGAAATACTTATCTATTGTTTCTACGACTCTGAAGATAGTTATTCCAGTCCTAGGGAAACAAAGTTGTCATGTTTATGCGGTTGTCAGAAACAAATCCCTTCTTGTGAATTTGAGAAAGTTTCTAGTGACCTCTGAGCCAGCTGGCACTCACAATTAAGTTTAGTATATTCGATAGAGACCTACTGACCTAAGTCCTACGTCATATCTATGGGATATACTATTCTAGTGTACAGAGCCTTTTGGAAATATAGGAACTACACTACAAAGGCTCTTGACTGGATCTGCTCATTCCTCTCCAGCAGAATGCAGCGGGTCAGATTCCCTTCTTTCCTCTCGGAGCCCACAGCAACCACCAGTGGATTCCTGCAAGAATTTTTCATTTGCCCCACCCTGTTCAATGTCTACATGGCCCCTCTCACATCCACCACCAGATCAGACAGACTCAACATCGTATCGTGTGCTGATGACAGACAACTCATCCTCTCCCTATCGAAAGAACCCAATCCCACCTTTCAAGAAAGAATGAAAGCAGTCACCAGGTGGATGAAGAACAGCTGCCTACAACTCAACACGGACAAAACTAAAGTACTCATTATGGGCCCACACCCTGATGCCTGGAACAACACCTGGTGGCCCCCGCTCTCAGGAGCCCCTCCTTCCCCACAGACCACACACCCAACCTCAGAATCACCCTGGACTCAGAACTCAAAATGGACCACCAGATCAACGCTGTCACCTCTTCCTGCTACCACTCTGTCCACCTCCTCTGAAAGACCTTCAACTGGATTCCCCAAAAACACAGAAAAATCGTCACCCACGCCCTCATCAGCGGACTAGACTATGCAATGCACTCTGCACCAGGGCCAACAACAACCTTACCCAGAAACTCCAGATCACCGCCGCCGAACTAGTCCTCAACCTACCGCGCCACTGCCACATCAGCCAATATCTCTACAACATCGGACCAGGCTACATGAACCACCGCCTCTCATTCCACGCACCCCAAAGATCCCTTCGCTCATCCTAGCTCTCCCTTGCGATTGTTCCCCGAATCAGTAAGATCAGAACAGGAGGACACTCCTTCTCCCTCCTCGCGGCCAAGGCATGGAACACCCTCCCACTCTGACAGACTGCTTCACTCAGCAAGTTCCTGAAGGACCGCAAAAGACCTGGCTTTTCAAAGAAGCACCATAACATCTTGGAGCTGCATTCCTCCCCAGCGCCTTGAGACCCTTTCAGGTGAGTAGTTGTGCTCTACAAATGCATGATTTATTGATTGATTAAAGACCTCTTTGATGTCTTCCCCACTTCAAAGGCACGTTTGGGTATAAGTATTGGACCCCTGGTGTGACACAATCATAACTCTGCTGAAAACAAGGAATTTCTGCAAGGAGGAGGGACTGTCACTTTGCTAACTTCCTTTCTGTTTTGGCCTGCTTATTGCTGTGCTGCAGGAGGAACAGTTACTTTGCTACTTGCTTTGCTGTGTTGGCCTGCCGCCTCCTGCTTCTTGCCTGGGAATGAGACAGACTAGACCTGCTCTCCACATCCTTGCACCCAGGTTCTTCAAGGGCTTGCTGACTTGCTTCCTGTTCTTGAAGTCTCAGGGCCATCACATACTACTCTCAATCCTGCTCAAGCTGCTGTAATCTGCCAACTGTGAACCCTCTCTTGCCTGAGTTGCCAACTCTAGTTGTAGGCCTCAGAAGTGGGTTTTTGCAGCATTTTCTACATTGACACATTGGGGACTTTGCGCAAATCCGTGCCAGTGCATCACCCTTCATCACCAACGCAGCAACTGCTCGACAACAGCGTTATTTCTGACAAAACGGCTCGATGATGACAGTGATCCTACCACTGTATCTGTTCGACAACGACCCAGCACTTGCAGCTCAACAGAGCTCGACGATGACACAGGAACCACTTTTCGCAGATTGACAATGACACATCTGGCTCTCGACGGCAACACTTGCTCCAGCCCAGGTATTTGTTCAGACCTATCTTAGTTCTGTAACCAGCCTGCCCTCCATCGCAGTCAGCCTGAATTCTGAATTCACCCTGGTTTAATGCAACATTTAGTAAACTTTTAGCACTGTTGATTTCTACACATTGTTTTTCGATTTAATCTTCAAAAATTCATGTGTTGACTTCTACTTATTGGAATTTTTTCGTTTCAGTCTCATTTTACTCAGAAAAATATTCCCTATTGTTCTAAACTGGTGTGGTTTCTTTTTGTTGTGTTTTAACTGTGTTAGTGTAATTTAAAGTGTGCACAAACACTTTTCACATTGCCTCTTAAGTTAAGCCTGACTGCTCTGTACCAAGCTACAAGAGAGTAAGCACAGGTTAATTTAGGTTGTGTATCTGACTTACCCTGACTAGAATTGTGGTTCCTGCTTGGACAGATGGTATACGCTGCAAACCAGAAACCTCAATTTCTAACACTTACACCAAGAGGAAGAGGTTGGGCAGTTCCCCCTGCGGTCTTGGCAGCCACTCAGATGTATTCCAGATGAAAATATATTTTGAAAGCAACTGAAAAATCACTTGTTTAAACTATAGAGTGGCTGATGTTCAGCTTTGACCATTTGCCTTAGCACGAAGACACTCGTAGTAGCTGATCGCTTTAGAAATGCCTTTATTAATTCATTTATTAGCAATTGCTCTAATTTACGGTTGCGTACATCCTCGCATGGGAAATTGGAGTTCACCAGTTTTTCAAGGATTATGCTTGTAAAGCTGTAACTGGTGAATCCTTGCAGGTCTAACATGTGAAATGTTTGTGCATTCCTGAAAGTAGTAGTTCTACACCCAGGCAAAGTTGTAAATTTCTTTAAGAATGACAACAAATATTTTTAAGTATTAACAGCATGAATTGAAGTGAGAGTGGCTGTTGTAATGTGCTGCTGCTTTCTGCTCTTCAGAGCTCATTCTAGACTGCACGTTCTGCTGATACATCAGTAAAGATGGCACTTTTTTCATAAGGATTGTAAACTTGGGGGCCTATTCCGATCTTGGTTGGAAAGCCTCCGACCTTAGTTTGGAGGCTTTCCGACTGAGATCGTCGGTTTCAATTCCGACCTGCGTATTACAATACAGCCGGTTGGAATTGAAACCAGCTGGTCATTCCGGTTGGATCCCAATGGGCTCAAGGAGCTGGTCGGCCATTTGGAAGCCGGCCTGTAATCCATTTGGACGGTGTTTTATGCCGTCTGGATTACAATGCATCATTTCTGACAGGCTTTCCATGCCTGGCTTTCCGACATGGAAAGCCTGTCAGAAAGCATGTTTGGGGGCCCCTAGCAGGCCCCCTTGTGGTTGCTTCCTACGTTTGGGGCAAAGGGGGCACCTATGTTGCCCCCTTATGGATCCCTGCACCTTGTGGTAGGGATTAACACAATCTCCCATCTCTCTATGGGAGATTGGGTTACGTCTGGTTTATGGCCGTAACACAAGCTCCCATAGTTAAATGGGAGTATGCGATCTGACCATGTGCAGTCGCATCATACGTGTGGTGTGGGGACCGCCGCCTGACATTGTAATTGAGCCCTACATTTTATCCTTAGATCTTCCACAATAAGTTTAATGGCTCTGATTGGTTTACACCATTCCATATGTGTGATTCGCTGTCACTGCTTTAACATCTCACCACCCAAATGAACACAGTAAATAAACAAAAACACAAATAGCTTAAAACTATTGAGTGGCTCATTAGACAAAAACAACATAAATGTACTTTGAAGTCATTGTTTCTTCAATTAGAATCCAGCTTGCAGAAATGGAATCCTAATGATCATTGAAGCATTATTCTTCCCTTGCACGAGACAGATTAGCAGTATTTTTGTAATGAAAGTTCATCCAGCTGCTCACACGAGTGGAATGTAGCATCTGGACGACTCTCCAGATCATCCTCAATAGAGTTTAAATTGGCGTTGTGTGTCAGGACACCACCTGTGCACCGAGAACTTTACAAATACTCCTAATACACTTGGAACAGTAACCATCACTCTCCAGAGTTGCATTGGAATGCCTCCGTGGTGAGCTTCGCATTGAACCGGTGACTCATCACAATGCTCTGTTTCAATGTAATGACCATTAGCAAAGCAGGCATTGCAAAGACCCCATACATTATTACTCATTTCCTTCTGAAGACCTCTTATTCTGGAATATTTCTTCAGCGGGGTGTTTGGGGTGGAGCAACTCCCAAATATATTTGCCAATCGGGGCCCGACCTAACTGTTCCAGGTATTCCTTCACTTTACTGTCTAGCTGTAGTGGACCATGCTGAGAACATGCCAGTGCTGTAAACCAATTTTATCCACATACGAAAGAGTTCACAAGCATTTCTCAAACTACTTTTGAACAGAGTTTATGCAGTAATGTACAGAAGCCTTTTCATTGTCAAGCATCCCTGCTTATGTTCCTTACGTTTGTGACAATTGGTATTTCTCTAACCTGCACAGAGTCCCAGTTGTACCTGTCATGTACAATGCCCTTAGCCAGTTGTGACTATTTATCTAACAGCACATTTCACGCATTTATAAAACTCCAACTTCCAGAATGCAGGACCCAGCTCTGACCTTGCCCCTGTTCCTCAGACATCACGCAACTCCACAAACTGTTGGGACTTTGTGCACATTCACAATGAAAGAGTAATTATTTGTATACACTGAAAAATTCAGTTGATAATGCATGCCTGGTGCTTTTGTTTCGAAACCTCAATGGAGGCTGTACTGTCAAGTGAGTATTACTATAACAAACTACCTTTTAAAATGATGAAGGCATCCAGATAATACTTGAGTGCATCATGACTGGAAAGGTGAGCTGTTGCTTTTATTGTACAGCCACACCGGCAAAGTGGCCCCATGCTACATTTGACGATTTTCAGCAAGTACAAAACAACAATGGGAGAGGTAGGGAGAATCAAGGACACTCTCTCAGTCCCCGGTTAGATGCAAGTAAACAAAAAAAGAGAGGTTGAATCAGTCTCAAAACTGCCACAAAAATGGAGCGAGATAAGGATCACACACTCACTTTGGGTGGATAGGAAGGCCCTCACACACCGACCTAGTCAGTGTCATGCTTCATCGCTGGGCCCCACCAAAGAGGCCGAGTGCCCCTTTGGTGTGCTGCGACGCCAGAAAGACTGCGGAGCTGGTTGTGTGAAGAGGGACGTGTTGTGAGGGTAAATAAAATTAAAAGTGTCTAAAAGGGTATCAGTAAAAAGTTTAATGGGTGATCCCTAAGACACGGATACAGAGTATTATGTGTCTGAATTTATATGCCAAGGTTAAGGATTGGTTAAATTCAGAGAAAATACATTAAGTCAGTCAACATGTTTCTGCCATATGGGTGGTTTAAATTTACCAAGGCATTCATCAGGACTAAACCCCGGCGGTATGGACTCTCTAATCGTCCACCCTAACCTGGGGGCGTGAAAGTGAAAATTATAAAAAAGGTGAAAAAAGTGCTATAGAAAAAAGGAAGAGCGGGTTGCTCATTCCAAAAATGCTCCAAAATCAGGAGTATCTCAGCACTTTAAAAACGGGCGCTACTTGCACCATGGGTCTCGGGAGGGGGGTTGGAGCGTGCCTGGCACATCGCCCTCAATACTCTCAGCCCGCTAGAAACCTGTGTTCAGCCTCAGAACCGGACCCCGACAATCAGCAAGTACCATTTTTTAATCGGCAGCACTTTACATTCTGGAAGATGTCATTTTGCTTTTATCATTCAATTATTAATCAAAAAATACATGAAAAATGCTGTTCGTTAAAAAGTTAACATGATGCGTGGCAAACATTGAATTATGTAGCTGAGCTGGGTGGGACTGTAAAGAAACATTACATCTGTGGTAGAAAAATATTTTGAAACAAAATATTTTGCAGTAATATTGCTTCTTTCAGGGTAGGACCGGAGTGGATGAAAACATTACCTAGTAATCCTGGTAGAAATACAATTTTATTTCAATATCTGGAAGGACCATCAATTATTTAACACTGTTCTTTGGTTTATGCTTTCTATTTTAATGAACCGGTAGAGGTTCCCTTGTTTGAACAGTGGTTACAATGGTACAGACCATAGGTAGATTTCCAAAATATAACCATTAACCTCTGCTAGAATAGCTGTAAGTAGGTCTGTGTTATGCATGAAACTGTAAGCCAGTCATAACTTTTTTGATGAAAATTTAAAGTCCATAAGAACATTTTCCAAAATAAACTACAAGTATCAGAATACAGATCTCTAAGCAAAAGAGCTATGACTGGATACTTTTGTCACATATGACAGTGGACACATATGACAGCTATGTTCAGGGCCTTGGAGAGCACCAGACATGCTTTGTTTCAGTGTTCTAGGCTGGGCCTTTCCAGAAGCTGACTGGTTTGAGTTGATTTCATTGTTATGCAGAGCTCTCTATTCAACAGTCATGCAGGGTCTGCAGATGTCTGCTTTTGGCAGGAACTAATGTGAGTATGGTGTCAGATAAGTGGCAGGTGTAAGGTACCCTTGCCTCGAAGCTTAAAAGATAATTGAGGAAAGTATGGACGGTGTGTTGGAATATGTGTTCAATGAAGAGAGTTCCATCGCTCTTGTATCTTTCTCGTTATTTGAAGTGATGCATATTGTAGTGTAGTTCCTATTTTCCCAATAGGCTCTGCGCATTGGAATAACATAAACAGCAGTGTAGACGTAGGACTGAGGTCATCTAGGTCTCTACTGACTATGTTAAACTTAATTTAGGTTTGCGCCTGCTAGCTCAGAGGTCACTAGAAACTTTCTTGAATGAATAGGGAGGGATGAACTTCCCTGACTCAGACAAGAAGGGATTCAGTTTCTGACAACCGCATAAACATGACAACTTTGCTCCCTAAGAATAAGAGTGTATCTCTAGAGTCGTGTGAAAACAATAGGCAGCTATTTCACTCAGTCAACCGTGCATACTTAGTTTCACCAGAGTGCAGAGAAATAGAGAGACGGGCGTTTTCAATAAAAGGTGTTATTTATTGAGCAGTCTTCTTTCTCATGCAAGAGAAATGAATTGCTAAAATTGCAATACTTATCATGAAGTAAAGAGCGTACAGTGAAAGTAGTATTATGAAATAATACTGTAAAAGCATTGATATGGTTTCTTAGCCATATGATACTTAAAATTGATAAAATATATACATACATAAAAACATTTGACTAACATACTCAACTGGTGCTTCTAACTATGCCTACCCCGGTGTACCTGACCTAAGCATAATACTTGGGAAGGAGTAAGTAAGTAGCAGTTTAAGTTAAGTTGGTTAAGATTGTTTTGCCAAGAATCTGCATCAAGAATTCTCCTAACGGTTTAGTCAGCTCCGTACCTTGGTAATAGAATGTGGGACTTCTGGTATCTTTTTCCTCATGACTCGATCTCCCAGCAACCCGCAAGGGTAGGCTGGAAACACCGGAGCTGGATTTTCTCGGCTGGAGAAAAAGACAGCGTCTCTCTCAGTGCGCCAAACGGGAGGGGCGGCTTCCGTGGGCTCTCGCATCAGCTGGGCTCTCGGGCAAGTAGATGGCCGCTCTGCTCCAAACCACTGTGTGTTTGCTTAAGGCAACTGTTGGTATATTTATACCTGAAAGGTGCCGAGTTTGACTTAAGGTTGGACATAAGACGTCACTAAGACATAACTGTTCTTTCTGGACTCCAGGAGTTCTTGTTCAAATCAAAATATAAGCAGGGGGGGGATCTCCCGGGCTGCTGGAGGCTTGGTTTGTTTAAAGAAAGCGTTGTGCTTTCTAGGAGTCGATGGGAGTAGCCGTGCTGTGCTTTGGACTGCATGGGCTATTACTGAATATGGATATGATTATTTTGCCTTTATCAGGATATTATTGATTATAACCACATAAGGGCAAGAATTGGGAATATCGAATTAGGGTCCTAGAAAGAAACACAACAATATCCTTTACCACAAGCCTGCTTATGTACTTTACATATCTGTAATGCTGTTTTTCAAGATCTACTTGACACATGTATCACGCTCTAGTTCATGGTGTTCCGTCACCACCCACTATGGCCATTTGTGCACTTTATTTTGGTCCCCTAATTTACTTCTGTGAGTTCAGAAGGGTTAGTCACAGTGCAGTGCAAAGCTTGTATCTCTTCCCTCCTGTCTTTCCTTGTCTACCCTCTACCTTTTAGCTGGGCACATCACATTGCTTGTTGGGAATCCTCAGACACACAACCCCTAATATTGTTGGCCAAGCTACGCCCCTGCCTCTCCCTTAACTGGAATGATAGACCGCTTGAATTCCTGTCATTGACTTAACATCTCATCCTTCTGGGTACACTGAATGAAGCATTGGTTGAAAGTAATCCTTTTGCGCGTAATATGATGAGAGCTATTTCCCATATAACTCTTGAACATATTGAAGTTCCTCTTAGTACAAACAAGGGTCCCTCCTTTCCCTTGTTTCATTGTGTGGTTAGGCTCACCAAACAGCATACTCTTTAGATCTTTGTGGGTCAAATATTCTAAACATATTTATGCAAATTGTGATAAGAATTAGAAAAGTAAGCTGTATTAGCATTTGTATAACTCAACTGCAAATGCCGTTATTAACTATTTTAAACTGGTCAGCAGAACGGTACCATGGACCAAAGGAGGATTGCAAAGTTTGATTCCATAGAGGTTTTCCTAAAGTCAGCTGTGTAATTTGTTATACGTTTGAATGGAGGATATTGTGCTATTGAGAAAATTGACAAAATGAAGACTCCTGCTAGTGGTAGGCAACATATTTTGAGGGGATCCTCCTGAGATTTCCATCATGCGGTATCATTAATTTATGTTTCATTTTCTATAGTGCAGACCATGAATGAATGAATAAATTACTTTTATATAGCGCACAGCTACTCGGAAAGTGTCTTGGTACTCAGCATAGAGCAACACGAGGGAAGAGTCAAACCCCCACAAGTGTACCAGTACTAAAGCTTAAAAAGATATGTCTTTAAGGCCTCCTTGGTTATTACTCTCACATGAGCAGGCAAATGGTTCCACATACTCGCTGCTCTGACCGTACGGGAGGACCCCATCTCCAATGTTTACGGAAGTGGCAGTTGGTTAGCTGGCCAGGGCCACTAGATCCTAACAGTCTTTGTGATCTCTACCCCTTGATCCTCTCATTTAAGTGAGCAGGGCCTCTGTTATACAGGGGTTGGTGGAACGGAACATGGTTTTGAACATTAGGCTCTTGCGGACTGCAAGCTAGTGAAGTTTCTCCCTGTAATGAAATACAGAGGCATATTTAGGTAACCTGAGAATTAGGCGAATTTCAATGTTTTGTATTACTTGTAGATGTTTGATTAGGTACTTAGGGAGACCCAGATACAGAACGTTTATATAATCCAGTCGAGACAAGATCAATGCCCTCCCACAGTTACGTGAGATTCGTGAGGGAGAAGGTACAGAAATTTCCTGAGCATGCGGAGTATCCAGAGACAAGATCTAACCACATCCAAAACTGGGCTCTGAAAGAAAGTTGAGAGTCAAACATTATGCTCAGGTTTCTGGCCACTGCCGTGGGTGGAGGTGGAGGCGTGATATCACTGGGCCAAGCACCAGTCCACCCAAAAGAAGGGTTTAACCCAAACAAAAGGATCTCTGTTTTGGCTGCGTTGCACTGTAATTTGTTAGACTGAAGCCAAATTAACAGTGTTTTCATACAAAGAGCAAATGATTATTTAGCACTTATTTGAATCCCTGATAGGAGAGCAAGAGCTTTGTATCATCCTCATATGACATGATCTACATGTCAAAACATGCAACCAGTCGGCCATTGGACTCATATAGACATTAAAAAGGGTGGGGCTCAAGGAAGAGCCCTGTGAAACCCCATATTTGTGGGATTTTGCTCTTGAAGAGCAGGGGTACATCCAGGCAACCTGTTTTCGGTTCCCTAAGAAAGAGCTCAGCCAGCCAAGAGCTGGTCCCGATACTGCTAGATGTTCTAAACTTTGTAATAGAATGCTGGGGTCAATCGTATCAAAAGTTGCTGGTAGGTCCAACAACACCGGAGCTAGAGTTAGGCCGGAATCCAGACGGAGTTTAATGGATTCTGAAACTTCAAGGAACATCGTTTGGTACTAGTGGGATCTGAAGCTGGATTGGGATGGGTGGAAGAGACTATTGTGAGTCAGAAAGGTGGTGAGTTGTCGATTCACCATATTTTCCAGAACCTTTGCTGCAGCTTGCAATAAAGAGACAGGTCTGAAGTTTGCTGGTACTTCTGGATCTGCGTTAGCCTTCTTAAGAAGGGAGACCATATTCACCCTTTTCCAGGAATCCGGTATAACACCTGAGTTAAGGGAACAGGTAAACAACTCCTGATACACTGGAGCAATATTGTCGGCTATAGTCTGCAGGATGTGAGGCAGACAAGGATCTTCCAGGGATCCTGATATGCAGAGTGTAAACATCTCACTCACTTCCTCCATTGTAAGGGGGAGAAAGTGAGTCAGCTTAACTCCAGCTGAAGGTCCTTCTAGTCATACAGAGACTGGTAATAGGGTGCTTTGAGTGTAAAGAAATTTCAGTTGGCAATAAACATTTATTTTCTTGGATAGTTGAATTTGTTCTATCTACAATTCTAATTGTGAGAGTATGGTAGTTTTGTTTATTTTAGTTCACAAGGAGGCTTCAATGAAGATAGTTTTCAACATCATTTCTACATCAGGAGCAATATAAACAAGATTTAAAGTATTTTAGTTATTGGTCATGAACAGTTGAGTGTCCAGTGTGTCAGTGCAAGACAGGTTGTGGCACACGGAAATCACTACGTTGACTGGTGTGTTCACCCATTCCAGCATAGAGGTGCTAATCTGTTAGAATATTCTGCTTTAACTTTTTTAACCAAACTATTTTATGTATATCCTCTCTTGATGGGCAATTTTATGTAAGAGAGAGGTATATTATGCTTTGTTATGACATAAAGATGATTTGTTACATGTGATCATTTCAAAACCTACATAGATGCTGGCATTGCCTTGTTTAGTGCATGGACTCACTTATCTCAGATGATTCTTAATGTAGGTGTCATTGGGCTTATGTTTCAGCTTCCTCACTTGGCCTCTAGACCTCCATCTTCAGTGGTGTGTAGGCCCACAGTGTTTCTTCAGTACGCATGTGTTTCAACCTGTTATTTTGAGTAGAATATGGTGAGAATTATCTGAGTTTTGTAAATAAGCTATTCCATTTTCTTTGTGCTGAACAAGGCGAACATCACATAGAATTTGTTTGTTTGCAGAAATAATGGGGTTCCTAGCATGGCGTTTCTTTTTTTGCTACATTGTCTTTGTTCACTAATTTTTAACTTTGGCAATAAGTATAGCAGAGTGTTTGTATGCAAATCTTTGAATGTAGGCAGCCTCTTCTTAATTTGCAATGGTCCTCCATTAGTATCCATGGTAGTACTTGCTGAGCATGTCTTCTGTCCCCTTTGTGGAGAGGGTTGGTCTTGCCCCTGAATTCCGGACTGTAACTATACAAATGACACCACAGACCCCTGTGCAAGGGCACATCACCAAACAGATGACTTGTGGTGATCCAAGGCCTCTAAATTGCAGATAAAGGTTGTATTGACTAGTAAAATGGAAGAGCCACCCCTTTATCACAGCCAGTGACTGCTGGCAAGCAAGGTTGTATGATAGAAGCACGCATGGCTAAACCACACGTGGCTCTACCGCACAGCCTAAACCATGAATGAATGTTAACCACGTATTCCTTTACCACGCATGCCTTTACCACGTATTTTCGTGGTAAAGGCATGAATGGTAAAGGGTCGTGCCTGGCTAAGGTCGCAATCCCCCTACCCCTTCCCTAAATTACAATCTCTCCCCTTCCCCCCTGCCCTGAGGTCCAAATACCCTGACCCCCTCCCACCCACCTGCACTGTCCCTAAACCTACCCCAACCCCTTGCACTGCCCTAGGCCTAAAACCCAAACTCCTATTTTGAGAAACTACATTGCCACCCAATCTCCCTGAGCCATGAAAACTACCCCGCTCTCCCCTAAGCCCTAAAAACGACTTCGACTCCCCATTCCCCTCCCCCGAGGCCTAAAACCCTTTCCCTTAACATACACTATCCCGACCCCCTTCCACCCCCTCTCTAAGGCATATGCGTGGTTAAGGCAGCGTAGTTACGCTTGCGATCTCGGAATACGCGTGGCTGAGGCTGCGGTGTTCCAACTGTTTCCCATCAAGCAGCCCTTAACTGCCAGGTTTAAAAAGCTTGTCCTTGAGCACGAGCGGAAGTATATAAACAGCAGTCAGGAAGGAAGCAGAGCAGGTCAGTAGCACGTTCTAAAGAGGGCATGTTCTAACAAAAATAACTGAAGCGGAAGTGTAAGGGTTTACACGGAAAACGTGTTCTGTGGGAACGTGTTTCTTTGTTTCCAGAAGATCTAGCCCATGAGCAATGTATAAACGCATCCGTCTAAACAGCTGATATGCACAAGTGCACTCATCTGTATAACACAGGGAAACTAATGGGAGTGTGCTGTGCAGCCGACCCCCTCCAGCGACAGCTTCAGAATAAGCCCCAATAAAACTGATATCGCAGCCCACATCTAGGAATGATTCTCTTCTGGTAGGACATATTATAAATGATGGTTATAATAAGACTACGGTCATTCAAAACAGATTTTCCCTCTCTGCAGCTGCCCAAAACCTGAAAGGTAGTGTTAAAGAAAATCTACATCATCCCTATTTGAAGCCTGCAATATGTTTATTAATCTGTGAATCGCAGGGGGACAGAATCCCCAGTTGGCATTAGCTGCACAGGACTCTCATTTATAGATTCTTCAATACAAATACATGTGCAGTGGGGGTCATGCGATGAAACTGAAACACAGGCAATACACAGGCCTGGAAGTCATGAGAAAGAATGAACTTCGGATAGATACCAAATGCAAACTTCCGGCTGAGCAAGCTAATCAGAAACCTCCACTCCACCGGGCAAGTACGGAAAGGAGACTTTACATGCCAGCGACTGGTGCATCGTGAATGCATGGCTAGCATGGGCAAACAGATGGGCGCAGCCCTTACAGTTATGCCAAGGCACACTCTGGGTTTCGACAGATTTGGCGCAGTTGTGTTGATACTGATTCATTCTCTCGTTGAGTATTCCCAGACTATGTGTTGCAGATGTTTGATGTTTGGGGGGCACTTCACAACACTTACCTGTGGCGGCAGGGAGCCGCGGGGGGAGCAGACAGGAAGGACCCTTTGCCAGCCCAGCCGTGAGGGAAACGGCCAACGTGACCAGGGACGCTCCGTGAGCGCCAGGAACTACAGTTCCCAGCAGCCCCGGCACCCGGCGCGCTCGTGACGCTCCCGCTGCGCCTGGAAGCGCCACAAGAACGCGGAGCACCGAGCGCGCCTGGGGGCACTTCACAACACTTACCTGTGGCGGCAGGGAGCCGCGGGGGGAGCAGACAGGAAGGACCCTTTGCCAGCCCAGCCGTGAGGGAAACGGCCAACGTGACCAGGGACGCTCCGTGAGCGCCAGGAACTACAGTTCCCAGCAGCCCCGGCACCCGGCGCGCTCGTGACGCTCCCGCTGCGCCTGGAGGCGCCACAAGAACGCGGAGCACCGAGCGCGCCTGGGGGCACTTCACAACACTTACCTGTGGCGGCAGGGAGCCGCGGGGGGAGCAGACAGGAAGGACCCTTTGCCAGCCCAGCCGTGAGGGAAACGGCCAACGTGACCAGGGACGCTCCGTGAGCGCCAGGAACTACAGTTCCCAGCAGCCCCGGCACCCGGCGCGCTCGTGACGCTCCCGCTGCGCCTGGAGGCGCCACAAGAACGCGGAGCACCGAGCGCGCCTGGGGGCACTTCACAACACTTACCTGTGGCGGCAGGGAGCCGCGGGGGGAGCAGACAGGAAGGACCCTTTGCCAGCCCAGCCGTGAGGGAAACGGCCAACGTGACCAGGGACGCTCCGTGAGCGCCAGGAACTACAGTTCCCAGCAGCCCCGGCACCCGGCGCGCTCGTGACGCTCCCGCTGCGCCTGGAGGCGCCACAAGAACGCGGAGCACCGAGCGCGCCTGGGGGCACTTCACAACACTTACCTGTGGCGGCAGGGAGCCGCGGGGGGAGCAGACAGGAAGGACCCTTTGCCAGCCCAGCCGTGAGGGAAACGGCCAACGTGACCAGGGACGCTCCGTGAGCGCCAGGAACTACAGTTCCCAGCAGCCCCGGCACCCGGCGCGCTCGTGACGCTCCCGCTGCGCCTGGAGGCGCCACAAGAACGCGGAGCACCGAGCGCGCCTGGGGGCACTTCACAACACTTACCTGTGGCGGCAGGGAGCCGCGGGGGGAGCAGACAGGAAGGACCCTTTGCCAGCCCAGCCGTGAGGGAAACGGCCAACGTGACCAGGGACGCTCCGTGAGCGCCAGGAACTACAGTTCCCAGCAGCCCCGGCACCCGGCGCGCTCGTGACGCTCCCGCTGCGCCTGGAGGCGCCACAAGAACGCGGAGCACCGAGCGCGCCTGGGGGCACTTCACAACACTTACCTGTGGCGGCAGGGAGCCGCGGGGGGAGCAGACAGGAAGGACCCTTTGCCAGCCCAGCCGTGAGGGAAACGGCCAACGTGACCAGGGACGCTCCGTGAGCGCCAGGAACTACAGTTCCCAGCAGCCCGGCACCCGGCGCGCTCGTGACGCTCCCGCTGCGCCTGGAGGCGCCACAAGAACGCGGAGCACCGAGCGCGCCTGGGGGCACTTCACAACACTTACCTGTGGCGGCAGGGAGCCGCGGGGGGAGCAGACAGGAAGGACCCTTTGCCAGCCCAGCCGTGAGGGAAACGGCCAACGTGACCAGGGACGCTCCGTGAGCGCCAGGAACTACAGTTCCCAGCAGCCCCGGCACCCGGCGCGCTCGTGACGCTCCCGCTGCGCCTGGAGGCGCCACAAGAACGCGGAGCACCGAGCGCGCCTGGGGGCACTTCACAACACTTACCTGTGGCGGCAGGGAGCCGCGGGGGGAGCAGACAGGAAGGACCCTTTGCCAGCCCAGCCGTGAGGGAAACGGCCAACGTGACCAGGGACGCTCCGTGAGCGCCAGGAACTACAGTTCCCAGCAGCCCCGGCACCCGGCGCGCTCGTGACGCTCCCGCTGCGCCTGGAGGCGCCACAAGAACGCGGAGCACCGAGCGCGCCTGGGGGCACTTCACAACACTTACCTGTGGCGGCAGGGAGCCGCGGGGGGAGCAGACAGGAAGGACCCTTTGCCAGCCCAGCCGTGAGGGAAACGGCCAACGTGACCAGGGACGCTCCGTGAGCGCCAGGAACTACAGTTCCCAGCAGCCCCGGCACCCGGCGCGCTCGTGACGCTCCCGCTGCGCCTGGAGGCGCCACAAGAACGCGGAACACCTCCCGTCCCGCGGGACGCGCGCGGGACGGCGCCTGGCTAAGCCCGGGCAAAGGGCGGGCCCTCTGTGGCCCTCAGAGGCACAAAGAGGCCGGGACGGGCCACCACCCTTATCATCCTGCTACAGCAAAGAGGTACTGTGCTTCCCCTTATCATCTCTATACAGCCCACTGTTTGCTATTTAGCATTACACCATGTATATCTGGGACGAGCTTAATGCTATGTGTGGAACTCAATATACACCCGACCTTTTATCCCCTATAAGCACAGACAACAACCCACATCTCGCTTACGACACCCTGCAGATGTCACCTCTGTCTGTTAATAAACTCCAATCTCCACTTATAGCACTACCGGGTGGGCAGAACACCAAAAGAAAGACAGATGATGCCATCAACAACGGAAACCCACCCAAAACTCCTAAACTATGCGCCAGTCCCTCTCAGCACCACTCAAATGTTACCTCTGTGTCGGGGGATATGGAGCCTGGAAATAAGGAAAATTCCCCATCACCTCCCCAACCAACTTTATTGGCCCAGCTCGAGCATCTATTAATCTCCCTAATCTCTCCATTGGTGGAAAAAATCAACGATCTGGGGGATAGGATATCTAACATTGAACTGATAGTCAAAACACATATCCCACCAGGAACTAAATCAGCATCATCAAACCCTCCGATCCCCCTCCTTGTCCGGGAAAAACCAAATCTGAACCCCCGCAGGAATGCGCATTCTCAAACTTTATCGCTGGCCCAAACAAACCACATTGAGGTGAAAAATGAACCTATCAGAATGCCACGAATAAATCTACCTCCCGAAGCCGCCCCCTATGTGACTGTTGTCTCCGGGATTCCACCTCTAACCCACGGAAAAGTTGAAACACGCCAAGACTTACTACACAAGGCCATGCATTGGTTACAGACTAATAGACCTCTGCCACCTGACGTAGATGGGGGGATCTTAAGCGTTAGGAGGGTGGGGTGGTTGGGCACTCTGCCAAAAGACATTCCAGGGGACTTGGTCCTAATTAGGTTCAAGCAAAGGAAAACAACCCCTTACTTACGTTCCTGCAAGTATAAACAGGGAGATGGCCAAATTCGCATCTGGGATTTACATGATTTTTATCCGAGCTTTCCACCCACCCAGATATCAAGAACACAAAGGCCTTGGGAAACTTTAGACCGATATGGGACATAACAATTATTGCTGTTTTTAATTTGTTGTTTTTAAATGTCCTTTCTAAATAGTTCCCTTATCAGTGATTTTTAACCTCCTTCTGAGCATTGGATAACTTCTTTTAACTGAAATCGTTTCTTGTTTGTCATTATAATGCTTTTTTAAATTTTCTATAATAATGTATGCTTATGCTTATATGATATTTTTTCTAAATATCGAATAAAGCTTATTTTGAACCTTTGAACCTTTGATGAGGCAAATACATAAATACTACAACCCTCCAAGGACCAGTGAGCACGCCAAACGCATGCTTAATTCTTAGGCAAAATCATACGAATTACAAAGAAGCAGTCTGGGAAATGCCGTTCTCTGGCTTATTAATAACATTTGATGTGCTTGCTATGATCTATCCTGTTATTCACAAAGATCAAACTTTATAATGTCGATATGTCACAAAAATGAAAAATCTTTAATTTTATTAACATCATGTTATTCTGGTAGAAGATTTTATTATTACACTTTAGTGTACATCCGTTGGTTAATTAACGCCATGCAATCAATCCAAAGCAGTAGCATACGGTTATACAGTATTGTGAGTACAAATAAGTCACTATTGCTGATTTTTAAGATGGTCTGCAGGTAAAGCGTAGAGATGTGGTTTTCAATGCTGTTTTTGCCCTTACTGTAGTTCAAGACGGAGATAGTGGAGAAGAGAATTTCTTAAAGACAGGCCTTGGTAATGAAGGCCTCCATCGCAAAACATTATCTTTAGGTTTCCAGGTGACAGCAGATCTTGGGAAGTTAATAGACGATTGGTCAGCTGGTCGGACTGGGAATCATCCACGACGTGCCTGCCTGAGTGTAGACACCGAGAATTTTTTGTGAGTGACCCAAAGCCTCTTGAAGTGGATGTGCCATTTTTATGCTTGAACAGAGCAAGGTCTGAGGTGGTGATGTGATATTTTGTGCTGTTCATGCATCTGACATGATTTTGGATCCATTGAAATATTAGGGGTGAATGATAAGACATCCTGATGCGGATTCTTTAACAGCAACCGAGTCATAGTTAGACTAGTGAAAGCCCAGGTGATAACCTTCAAAGTAGGTCGAGGAGCAAGTCAGATAGGGGCAACTGGTCCTACAGTACCTAAGTCCGAAGCAAAGGTCACGGCCAGGTATCAAAGATGGAGCTTGATGTTGTGGAATGTACCCAGGATATGGAGTCACGCACAAAGGTGGACCAATGGTGCTACAGTATTGTGTAAAATTTACATCTTGCAATTATCAGGGTAGAGGCAATTATGAATTATTCAACGCTTAATGTAGATGAGGCAATACGCACATTTCATCCAGGGGTTTAGCTTTATTGCTCATGAATGGGCTGCACATAGTATTCTGTGTTTGACTAACAATGTTTTCAAGAGCTGGACTTCGTCCCTCCTGGGTGGATCTCTATTCTTCTCCCTGACATCATAGCAGTTATAGGGCCCCTGCAGCTCCTGGGGAAACACATAGAGCATGTAACTTGTGGACCCCCTGATCAAAATCTAGGGTTATTAAAACTCACGAAACAAATAACAGTAAAGATGGCACCAGCATCTAATATCACACTTTTCGTAGCACTTCTCAGCTAAGAGCCACAACGTAGACACAGCATGTATAGCAAAATATTGATAACCTCTCCAAACTCCTGCATCTCACTCAACACTTCCCATATAAGTTAAACTACAACCAACATTATTTTCCATCAAACACTCCAAAAGTGAACTCCTGGAACCTGAGGTAAATAAGTGATCTTTGCGACCCCGTTAGAAGTATGAATCAATATATGAATGCCACAGTAAAGTACAGTACAATACAATACAATTGATGCCCCATCTTATAATGTACTGTGAGCTAGATATGCACGTGAATGCCACAGTCTGTAGAATTGGGACAAATAAAATCAGAAGGAATCTTGAGGAGGCTTGGTAATAAGGCTGCTCCCTGAGTAGGTGCCAACCAAGGCACAACTGGTCTTAGTTTCAATTAGTGTGTGCAGGCAGAAAGAAAAGATAGAAACGGTTATAAATTGGTGCCATGAAGGGGTATTGATTTGTAGAGGTAGCCAAGTAGTAAGTTCTGGAGCATGTTATTAAGCATCAGAGTTATGTCAGGTTGTATTAGACCACATAGGAGGCCATTCTCTCAGCCCATGAAAAGCTCTTCAGTGATTTTTATGAGCGGGCCGTTGTTGCATTGAAGAAGACCCTGGACTGATATTCATTCAGGGGGGCATGTGTTACAAGTAGAAGAAGAGAACTGTTCAGTGTTCATAGTTACAAGCTTTTGGGAAAACGCTTACAACCAAAAATAAGAAATACATTGGCAAGAAGGTCTGGATCTGTAGTGGACTCTTTCGGTATTGGGTTCATCACTGCAAGCTTGAGTGTGCCTGCGTTTCACCAAGAGTGAGGGATGTACTGATGAGCAAAGACTGTGCCGGGATTGTATCTAATGAGGGAACCAGAACTGCATAGCGCAGAATCACGTCAAATCCACATTCCTGACATAATCGAAATCCGAGGAATAGAGGTCTGGTGTGAGAAAGTGGATTTATATGTAGGATGGATGGTAGTCCACCACGAGTAATAATATCACTGTTCTTTTTAGGTCAGTAAAGATGTTAGTAATTTTAACATGAGCTCAACCCCTGATAGCTTTGGCACAGGGTAGACAGGCTTAGTTAAAGATAATGTGTAAAGCATTTAAAAGTACGAAAACAGTAAAAGGTTGAAAACACAACACAATAAAAATTCCACTCCAATTTAGAGAAGAATGTAACGAGAACAATGACACCAAAATGACAAAATTTTCAGTCAGGAGAAATTAAAAATGCAGACCCACAGGAGGTGCCTCACTGGCCGGATACTTTTGACATCTTGGCTTGGTGAAGATTTCTATGTTCAGCTTAGTCACATTTTGGAGCTTAGATTTCACCTGCAGGGCAAGGCTTCAAGCTGTAGATGAACTATGCTCCTCAAGGCTGGATACCCTCTCCATGACATCATGCTGAAACAGAGTTGCTGCTGTGGAAAAGTTCCAACAGGAGCAACCTGACTCTTTGGCCCACCTGCAGAGCACCTTCATGGGATTGAGTTGGCAAGTTTGTCCCACTACTCTGGAAGTCTTTGAAGCCAAAAAGTTTCTAAGTCCCAGGTGTTCCAGGATGTTTGATGGGGTACACTTTGACACAGACAAGGGCCCAATGACCTCAAGAACAGCACTTGGGGATCAAGACTTACTGAAGCAGAATCCATCAGAAATGTCCAGGGAAGGTCCAGTTGGAACTGATCAGCTGTGCTATTCATGAAAGTGGCTTCCAGCAGCTTCTTGTATACCTGTAGCTTAACAGGTTGTCCATGTTTGTGTCCTGGGTACAAGTGCAAGCAGATCCAGACTTTCAGTTCTCTATATATGTCCCAACAGCAGGTGCAGTCCTTCTTCTGTCTTCCACAGATTCTATAGTTTTCTGAAGAGGGTACCTACGCGTGGCACATGTATGATTAGCACTAGTTTGTGGGTGGGAGTGACTCCTAGCCTCTCCCTAACCAATAGTGAAAACAGTCCTAGAGGTAACCCTCTCAACGTTTTCAGAAGTTCCTGTGTGCCCTACTACAATCAATCCCAACTGCGCCTCTCTTCCTACATTCAACATGTCAAAACCTGTCCTCCCATGTGCAGAGCTCTGGTGCCCACCCTGGAGGTGTGACCAGGGAAATGAGCAACCCCTCCTCAAATGGATCTGGGGCAGCACATCTCCTACTGGGATTGCTGCCTGGTTCACTAGAGGGCATGCCCAGGTCTTAGCTACATCTACCTGTGACAAGGTAGAACTCTGATGTTAATTAAGTTCCTGGGGACATCCAGATGGTCATTATGCCAGAGGAACAGAACACCTCCCCTCACCCAAGGCCTTTACCTCAACTCCGGCAGCCAGTTTACACCTCAAGTGGCCTCTTGATCTCCTGGGTGACAGCTTCATTCTCGTGCAAATGCACTCCTAGAGGCTCTCGGCAGGGAAGAGGTGACTTTCTAAAGATACCTTTTTCAAAATACATATTACAAATCCAACTTTACCAGTGAATGGGACTTGTAATACATATTTTCATAAGTCCAAGAGTTAACTTTGTAGCAGTTTCCTAGGCAAAGCATTTTTACTTTTATATTGTGTACCAATGTTTTCTTATGCAACAGCTTGCCCCGCTACAGTGAAAATAGTCTGCAGGGCTTTTCCCTGTAGGGCGTCTAACGTGAAACCTTTACATGCATCCTGCCTTATGGGCATTAAAACCTATTTAGTTGTGACATTAATATTTCAAAAAAAGAGTATAGGCTTGTCAAAAGGGATTGATTTGCACTTACAGTTTTACAACTGCACAAAGAGGCCTACTGTGGTAGGCCTGCAGTCATGTTTGTACTGTCATTGTAATGGGCGCACAATGGGTGCTGCTGCTGTTTACTAGCAACATTCAACTACACGCCATGTGTACACTATGCACCATATACTAGGGACTTATTGGTAAGCTAAATACGTCAATTAGGAGTATTGCTAATTTCAATATGTTTTAGGGGTCCGAACATACCCATTGAGCACTGGACAACAGTGTGCTAGTGCACAGAATCCTTAAACCTGCAATCAATCTAGCAAAAAGGGGCATATTCCTACACCTGGTTTATCCCAACAACTCTTCATGACACCTCTATTGAGCAGGAGATTTTTGAAAGGTATGAATGAGGCTACATCGAGTTTAACCCTTCTAGAGTTGCAGATGTCATTGGGTGGAGATGAGTTTTTAAAACAGAAACTGAGAAAGAAGCTATATGTACATTTGTCAACATTCAACCAAATGTAACTTTAATGACAAAAGGGCAATGAAGTTCTAGATGCATTGTGATAGCACACAATCCATTTGACGCATCATATAAAAGGAGCCATAAATGCCTTCATACAACATTCACCAAAGATTTCTTAACACTTTAAAGGTAGGCCGAAAAGAGATCATCCAATATCAAACAGACTATCTGGGGAAAAAGGAGACAAGAGAGGCATGAAAGTGAAATTAGCACATTTGATTTGGTTATATTATTTTTTTACGAACAGCCACCTATATTGCTATGAAAGTGACCGAATTGAGTGTAGGTGGCATTGTGACATTGAAAAATGGTTGGAGGATGAGAAAGGGTGATCTAGAGAGAGAGAGCAGAAAGAGGTGACAGACTGAGAAGGGAAACTGAAGTAAGTTGATAACAGAAGTCAGTTAACAGTGTCTGGAGGGTGAGAAATGAATGTGTGCAGAGCAATGGGGTTGGCAAAATAAACCGATTGAAGGTAAGTGTGGAAGAGTGCCGGTGTGAGATTCAGTGAAGCAGAGGAAGCAACAAACGAATAGGGCAGGAGGGGTCAGTCTGCTCTTGTGTGATGGAGAAGTGTTTAATATTAAGCGAATACTTCGTTAAAATAAACTTATGTGATGTTAGGCAGTGTTAGTAAGGAGTGGTGATTGCATTGATTATCTTAAAATAAGTTTCTGGGTGTTGGTCTGATGCTCAGAGGCTTAATCTAATTATGCATGTGTGCTAATGTCTGTTCCAGACATATAACTAAACTTTACGATTGCCCTTTAATGATAGGTGCATATATTCTGTCTTTGATGTTTGCTGTCTCTTTGTAGGTTCGTGGCTCTAGCTTGGATGTATGGGGTGATATTTATATCCCTTCACACGACCATCTGTGGAATGGTTAATTGTCCGCATTGGGCTGAGACTGGTGTTTGCTAGGGTAGGGTTTGTACATTTGGTGATTTTGTTGATTAGTGTGAGAGTTTGCCCTTCTGGCAAATTGCCGAGGTTGAGTACTAAGCGGATCACTTTTACTGAAAAGCTTGCCTAAGTATATTTTTAATTTATCAAACTATTTATATTTCGTGAATTATGAAATTAGTTTTTTTGCAACATTACATACATTAAATATATAGGGCTAGATGTAGGTAATTTTATGTTACCACTTCTTAAATACAGAATTTTACCGATTCGGTATTTAAGAAGTGGTAAAATAGAGGGGGGGGGGATGTAGGTATTACAGAATCGGTAAATACCGAATCGTTAAGATTCGGTATTTACCGATTCTGTAAATACCGATTCGGCAATGCCCATTGATTCCTATGGGCATTGAAACCCATAGGAATCAATGGGCATTACCGAATCGGTATTTACCGATTCGGTAAATACCGATTCCAGCAAGGGTGCAGAGGGTGTCACTTTGACACCCTCTAGCACCCCAAATACAGGCATGTGTTGTGTGCCATGCGGCACACAGACATGCCTTAAGGGCATGTCTGTCTGTCACATGGCATAGGTGTGCATGCACCTGGATTCGGTATTTTACCACCCAATTGGATTGGGTGGTAAAATACCGAATCTGAAAGGCCTTTGGGACTCAGAAGAGTCCCACCTACATCTGGAAGTTACTGAATCGGTAAAAATACTGAATCTGTATTTTACCGATTCGGTAAATTAACCGAATCGGTAAAATTGGCCCCCTACATCCCAAAAACCCATTTACCAGTCGGTAACGTCCGAAATCGGCTGGTACCGCCCGGTAAATGGCCACCTACATCAGACCTTAGGTAACATGCTATGTGAAGTAGTTTCAGCCCTGCAGTTGGGCTCAGTGGAACTCTAAAAACACTTGTTATATTCTGATTGAGCCTTTTGACTTGATAACCAGCTTGTAAAGCGAAATAAATAAAAACCCGTATACAAATACAAACTTAACAAAATGTGTTATGTCAGTTTGGATTTGCAATACATCATTTTAACCGAGAGGATGGAAGGTGTAGGTTGGAGGAGCAAGATCAAAAAGTAATTGTGGGAAATCTTTCTGTGGTGTAACATACACCGACCTGGTCATGTATTTCGAATTGTGAAGCACAGCTGTGTGACTGATGGGAGGAAACAGTGAACATCTGGAATCTGCAAGAACAGAACATTAAAATCATGAAGCCTTACATTACTAACCACAGACCACACTCACTAAAGCTCAGAAAAGAATATGTACATGAGTAGTTTGTCTTGTGATGAACAAGGAGAGCCTAAATAATTGCTTCAGCAATTATCATGAGGCAGAGCTCTATTATTATCAAGTAGTTAATTGAGCATCTAGAGTAATGAGGCAGAAATATGAAAGGCCTCTCTTTTCAATATGCACCTTGATTTTAATTGATCTCCAGTTTGTAGCTGGAGAAAAATCAAAGGTTAAGGAAAATGTTACAGTTTTCTTGAGATAATTGTGAACCCTCATATATCGCGGTTGAAACTGTGAATTCTAGTAAAAATATTTAAGCATTGGCAAAGCCAATTAGTTTGGTGTTACCTGTCATCATTTTGACTTTGTCTATACTTGTTTTGTTTTGCCATGACTGTCTTCAATATTTAAAAAAAAAAACGCCTAAACGCAACAATATTACTTGGTTTCAAAAATTAACCCATAACACCGAAGGAAACTACGTTTCATGCAGATGTGCTCCTACTGAAAGTGCAGAACATCGTCACTCACAGTAGAGTTAGACAATAGCTGAAGTGGAATGACCCACTGTCCTATGCTGGATGCTTTAGAGGATGGAAGAAAAATGTGAGCACCAAAACAACATATAAATGGAGGAGGGCTGGCTGAAAGCCCTTCTAAGCGTATTATATTTCAGTAAAATCAGATGGTCTTAGCTAACCCCAGACCTCAAAATGGGGCTTTGAATGACCAGATGATAGATAATAGCTCTTTGTATTCCAGTTGATGAAACAAGTAAATATAGTTCTGCTATCATGTGACTTAACAACCTAACCTTAAATATCTGGGAATTAAACTCATTTTCGGGAGCAACTTTCAGCAAGAGACATACAGAGAAAACCAACCGCATGCATCCACTGGAACAGATGCAGGGCAAATGTCTAAAAAAATAAGTAAAGAGTACAACGCATACCCAACCTTCAAGACCGGCATACTTAACAAGTCCCGGATACAAACATTCACTTGATAAGATGCTCTGATTGAAGAGCACTTTTCATATGCACACAACTAATTGGGTGAACAAGTAATCACTGTTAAACCTAAAAATAATTGGAAAACATTTACAGGTTAAGAATATTGAAAATACATGACATATTTTTAAGACTAATTGGTAATATTGTGCATGATAAAATGCTCCTATACAATTACTTTATTCCCACAAATGATGGCATAAATAGGTGAACGCAATTTAACCTTCATATGCGAGTAATTACACGATAAATGTGCATGATTTGCAAAATGCATTAGACTGCATGAAAATGCATCATTTTAATGCATGGCTATATCAATAACACTGGAATTATATGGCATAGAATGCTACCCATCTGCAAATTGCTTTAGTGAATCATGAGGTGTAGTAAGCAATATATACATGCTCACATTATACACTACCATACCATGTACTAAGTGTCACAGAATATGATTCTCAGACTATTCAATCACTGCCCTCGAAGAAGTGATCCCTGTGAGCCATATAGTCTCTCTAGAAAATAGGACATGCAGAGGGAGGGTTAATCCACAATTGAAGCCTCTTGTTTACAAGGTAAATTAAATGTCTAGCATCTCCTATGGAAATCAATGCACTCTGTTCTTAAATTACTCTCTAAATTATTATCTACTGAAGCCAAAGTCCTCTTATAACCTTCATCAGCAATGTCTTAAAACTGGCCACCACTTTTACCAGTCATTGTGTGTTGCTATCTCATGAATGGACGGTTAGGTGAATGTTAATAAAACTCTGCCAGTGACAGACCTTTTAGACATATGAATTCCCATTGGCTCATCAGCATTTGAAGGCCCCTGCATGTACTGATGATCTCCCCTGGAACTAGTCAGCTCCATAAACATGATTTCATAATCTAGAAGCAATTGTAATTTTCTAGTTATATCACTCACTAATACTAACCCCTAAAGAGAAGGCACATACATGTCTGGAATATACATTTTCACAGCACTTTCTTCGTAATGGTCACTCCAGAATATGCTGCCCCATCAGACTAAATTGGGTCTAACCTGAAGAAAAATATTTCTGCCACAGTTGTATACGATGAATAAAGAAAAAAAAACTGGTCCCTGTGGGGGAAGTCTAAGCTTCAACTTCCGCAGCAACCATACAAAGCCATCACTAGATTGGTTTAAACAGGGATCCAATCAAAATTGCAATAAGGTTAAAGATAACTTTTTTTAACATGCTGTATTGCAACAAAGTGCTCCAAAACACCAAGGCCCAGTGAAAGTGAAAATGAGTGAATTAATGTGCACAAGTGCTATATAGAAAGCATATGTACAAGTGACTGATATGAATACAATTGTTGTTGAACGGCATTCTGTATAGGAGAGTCAAGTTCCAAATCAAATTGAAAGACAGTCCACTTGTATTTTTGTCGGCGTTTTGACTCCATTAAATTATTTATGTAATGTTCATCATCAGGACAGAAAAGGATTAAGAGCAAAAGGATTTATCACTACTGGCAGAAGACAGCTGAGCGCTGCCATTGACAACCGATTGTATAATGGTGACTTTTTCTGACTGATGAGGATAGCTATTTCCTTATCACCTGGACACACCGATCATTTGACGGTGAATGGGTATCTATTTAATTGCGCTCTGTGTAAAAAAAAGTAAACAATTTATTGGTGCGTTCTACTGACATTGGTTAGGATTAGCCCCCAACATCGCTGCATTGCAAACTTTTGCAAGGGATTATCAGGATTTTTGGTGCTTCCAGAAGTCCTTTTCCATCCTGATGATGACCCTTACATAAATTATTTGATGAGGTCGAAATGTTGACAAAATTACTACTGGACGGGCTTTTAATTTTTTGGGAATATGACACTTTGATACGAAGTGGCATTTAACAACAATTGTATCCATACCAGTCACTTGACCATTTACTTTCTGTATAGAACTTGAGCATTTAATTCATTCTTTTTACTGCACCCTGGTAACATGTTAAAAAATATAACTTTAACATTACAGTTTTAAATTAAATGAATACATTTTGATTGGATTCCTGTTTAAAGCAATCCACTGATGGTGTGGTATGACTACAGCAGAAGTTTAGGCTTGCACTCCCCCGTAGTGACCATTGTTATTTCTTTATTCATTGTCTTGCCCTGATCCCAGGGTTATTGGGCTGCCTCTTTTATTTGAACATACAATTGAATATGTTGGCTACATACCCACATGTTGGCTACCCTTTAATATATCACCATTATGCATTTAAAGAAACTTGAAAACTGGGTTGAAGTCCCCCCCCACAGATACTGCAGCATGGAACTGGCCAATTCAACAAGGAGGGGTCGTTAGGCAGACATTACTTATTTCCCTAAAAGTATCAACAGTATCAAGGTACTGCTAAAAGTGCCTAGAAAATCCCTCGAATCAATAGATTCCTCAATTCATCAAGCACAACAAATGCATATATCCAGATCATCATTGAATCAAACTTCCTTCCAAGTATCCTCCTGATAGAATATTCAAATATATGTGATAAGAGAAACCACAGTCTGGGAACCCTCTGCAGTCTAATAACGGCTCCCCTTGAAAAATGCATCATTTGCTATCCTCAAAGTACAACAGTCTACCACACAATGAATAATCAGCAAGCACAATCACAACGTGCATGAGGTAATGGAAATGTGTTAAGCTGCTTGAATCAAGGAATTATTAACTAACTCAGACATGTTTATGCTGTTTAATGGAAATGTATTAAGTCAGGGTCCCATTAAAGCAAACCCCAGTAGCCTTGTTCCTAGGAAGAATGTTTCAGTGACGGATAGTTCTGGGCAAGATGCTTCTAAATGCCCACTCTACTCTTTCCATTTTAGATCGATGAAAGGGAGATGATCAAATTACCACAATGGTTCATGGTTATCCTCAACATGCTTTAAGCAGGTTACTCAATATTTTAGACCTCTTAGGGAACTGAAACACAATAACCAGACAGCCTTGAAGCCTATCTGACCATGATGAATGAAAATTAGCCAAGAAATACAATTTGATGCCTATAAAAATTAAGGCTACCAAAGATATCTTAAGTGTCTATTAGCATTGACCCTGGTACGTGGAATGCCTCTTGAATGCATCTAATCGTTCCTCTTTAAATTAAAGCCTTCAAGTCAGAGTTGGCTAATGTGTCTCAAGACCATCCAGGCCCTGTTGAAGGGCTCATCAGTTGCAGGTCCAGTAACAGGTGATATCTACTGTAGATGCAAGGCCTTGAGCCATCTCATCAAGTAAGGTTACAGATCCAGAGGGGATCACATGACACCAATATCCACCGCAGAGTGGGCAATAGATTGGTGTGAGAAAATCCATCTACTTGTGTGCTTTAAACAAGATGTTGCAGTGTTCTCCCTTTACCACCCTTATTACATCTGACTGAATTGTACTTTGTGCCACAGCTCTAGTCATACACCAGAGAATATTAAAAACCATATGTAAGGCTACAGTTGATATGGAGTTCAACCACTTCTTGCTGAATGTGGGCCAGTTAAGACATTTTTTCAGCAGAATATTTAGCCCCGTAGCCTGAAACACATGTTATGCAGTTTAAAAATCTTCATCAAGCACTCTACTGCAGATACAGTGTTCCTAATGGATAAATATAAATGAACTTGGATTTAGAGAACTGTGATGATGATGATTATTATAACATCTGAGACGTTTATGTAATGTGACCTGAAAAGACCAACTATGCAGTCAGATTTAAGTACCTATTGATAATTGAACTTCAAAGAAATTAATGAGATATGATGGTATTCACACAAGGAACTGTCACGCAAATCTACTTCAAGTGTCCTAATTATTTTGCTGCCAATGCAAAGCTTCAAAGTGATCTCACAGAATCGCAGGACACGTATTGGAGCGTCTAACCTGGGTGTGTTTTTCTTGACTGATGATGTTTAAAATCCCTGCAGTTACATAGACATGAAGTTAAATAGTACTGCCTGTTTTGGTTCCTTGGTTGTAGGGGATATCTTGTATAATGAATGTCAAAGTGCTGAGCTGTCTTCGAAGTGCACATGGTTTAACACTTTGCTAAAAGGTGGCTCAACCTTGCCTTTTTGTCTTTTCTTTTACTGCAAATGTTTGTATGGGATTTCTATTGCCATAACTTGAGCTTATAGATGGGGAAAACAAAATACTAGAGGAGTGCAATGTGTGAGCACTTTCGGGATTAGTCTAGAGAACTTATCAATGGTAAGCTAGTAGTTCCTTGTAAAACACATGCTTGGTCCTTCAGAATTACCCTAGAATACACGGAGAATAATTTACCTTCCAACTGATAAAAATTCTTGCTGCCTGCTAAAGGGACATTAGAATAACTGCACAACTGTACTACCATTACCTTAATATCAGCCCAAAAGACTTGGCGACCTAGTCACAAACTGCACTTTGTAGTATGTTTTGTAGAAATACAAATGTACTACAAAATGCTATTCACAAACTATGTACGAAGGCCTACACCTTGCCTGTTCTGTTCTAGAGGTCAATGCTTGAGTTGCAGAGTCTCCACAAACATATGTATATATTTTACTATAGCCTTATAGACCGCTGTAGCAGGCTATACCGGCTATTAAAGGGCCGCTCCCATGTTAAGGCCTCAGCCGAAGGCAAGGGACTTTAACACGGGACAGGACTTTAATAGCCCGTATAGCCCTGCTACAAAGGGTTATAAGGCTATTAGAACTTTCTGCCACTAGAGTGCAGAATGTTCTAACAAATAAAACAAAGGCTTCTTGGAGCTCAATGGGATTTAAATACCCTCGAGCTCCGAGAGGCCTTTGTAAAACATTGGAATGTTGCTCTGCGGACCTTTACCAGCCCGTAGAAGCAGGGAGCACTCCATTGTCCCAGCATTCCAATGTTCTAATAGTCAATATGGGAGGGGCCAGAGGAATAGCTGAAAAATGGGGAATATTTAAGACTAGTTCAGAGAGGTTTAGGTTAGGGTTTACAGAAGAATGTGCACCCAACCACACAAGAGTAAGCCCACTCCTATTCAGAAACTGTACTATAGTAACTACTGCCAAAAAGGCCCCAACACAGTATCCGGCTCAGAGTTGGCGGTAAGTACTACAGCACACATGGCCAACTACTGGTAGTGCAACACCCTTGCACTAAATAAATTAGTTTTAATAAACATGTATACATCACTTTTAATAATTACTAATACATAATAAAAGTTCTTTTTTGCTTGGGATGGGATTGCTTTTATTTAAATTGCAGAAAAATGCTAATTTAATCCATTCAAATTCATTACATCTTAAATATTAAAAGGTTATAGTTGTATAATTTCTTCTTTTGTACTACTTTTAAATTAAATATATAAAATTAATTCACATTAATATTTAACACACAAATATACACATTATTTATGCTTAATACATATTTTTGCCTTTACTTTATCATAGAGAGACCCCACAATCTGGAATTAAATATCTTTTTGGTTAAGTATTGGAAAAATGTCTTCATAATTTACAATATGGAGTTCTTCGCCACTGTTGTTGGAAATTTCCCATGGTAAATTATAAGAAAAAGTTCCACATACTCCACCATAGGGATAGCTACACCCCACTGGTAGAGATCTGCTAAAATATAGGAAAAATATAAAAAGCTTATTAAACTTATCAAAAATTTGAAAAAATGTAGAGGCCTCAGCTGATTAAAAAGTGGTGCTCTGGTGATGTGGCTTCCCCCGTGTCAGTATGTTGTATTCCGTCCCACCCGATATCTGTCTTCTTAAACCAATGTAATTGTATCCCTGAAGAGTTTGCATTCACATATGCTATTGTACTTTGAGCTTTTCAATAAAAAGAGTTAAAACATTTTTTAGAAAAAATATGTGTTTGTTAAAATATTAATGGAAATACAATTTTAAATATAGAACCACAGACAAAATGCTACAGCATTAACAACTTTATTTTTATATAAAAAATCCAACCTAAAGTAAAACATAAAATAATGTATTAATAATTAAGTGATGTATACATATATAATATTATTTCTATTGGAGGATGTTGCAATATCAGTGGTTGGAAATGTGTGGTGCTGGACGTACTACTGCTCCTTTTTGGCAGTAGTAACTTTATACTCCTAAATTTGGCTCCTCTCGCTTTTCTAAGGGGTGGGGACTAATTTTTCATCAGATTTTGTGAATATCTGAAAGTAGTACGGTTTCTTCAAAGTTAAATAGTAAACGTACATTTGTAAATTATTTTCAAGTGTAAGTTACCTTTGTGAATAGTCCCCTGAATCTCAATAATTGACGGTTTTCTGCCTTGGTTTTCAAGAGTATTGTGGTTTTAATCTGCTGCTTTCCTGTAAGTCAAATTGCCCTTAAAAGAATGTGAAGTACTCGAGGACCGAAAAGGACCTCAGGCTGAGGAAGTAGCTGGCCAATTCACCGAATCTCATGTAGACCACCTACGTCAGTTGTGAGTTTAGACCAACAGCTGCCTAAAGCTCCCTGAGTCACGACCGGACCATAACATCACAAATTACATAAAAAGACACTTTGCAAAAAATAACTTGTTTTGTTGAACATTTGCATGATGTGCAGGGAACTGCTTCATATCCTCAGTTCTGGAATTCTGGGATGACACAGAAACATCTATCCATCCAAAATCTAAGAAGGGAACTTTTGGGATATCTTTGTTTCCTGAAACTCCTCTTAAATCTTTTACAGCATTAGCTAGAACTTTAGATTTCATCCAGCTGGACCACTTCAAGCACTAAAACAGTGATCAAGTAGGTGGGGACCTCTTCCTAGTGACCATTTGCTATATTCAGTCTGTGCTGGCTTGATTTACTGGGCACTCTGTACCACTTAGAATATTCTCTTGTCCAGTGTTTTGTCAGATTCCCCAGGAGACTTGCTCTGATACAGCTTACAGATTGAGCCCATTTCCTTCCTCCAAAATTTGTTCTACGTACAAAAGTTGTCATTAACAGCTGGTCCAAAGCAACCACTTCAATCAACCATGTGTATTTGTGGGTTGGCCACTTGGGGTGCCTTAGTCATGCTCCTCCTCAGGATGCATGAGTATTTTTAGGTATTTTTCCAATGACTTTCCAGTCAATAGCTCATGTATGAACTATTGACATTCAGGTTAATGGCTCATGCAATGAAAGAAAACATAGCCTTAAAGCTGCACTTTATATTTGTTTTTACTTACTTATTTACTTTATGGGACATTTAGCATGATTTTTTTCATAACTCTAGATTCTCTTGTATGATATTCAACAGTGTCCTACTTCTGTCTCAGTTGACATAACACAGATACTTTGATAATGTGCATTTGCAACAATAATGGCATTTCATTTACCTGCCACGGATGTTGAGTAACAATCAGACAATTGTGGGAAAATCTAAGAAACTTGCAAAAATCAATGCAACACAGAAATATCCTCTATACCTCAAGTCAAGATGGCAGTATAAGTAGAGAACAATCAGTAGAGCATGCCAAGGAATGGCAATCAACTGCTTAACTCTGGCCATTGAGTGAAAAAATCAAACACTTTGGTTTGATCAAAAATTGGTTGTTCTAATATTGTTCATACCGACCTCACTAAAACACAAATTCTGAAATTACAAAAAATATGAAACAAGATAGAAAACATGTGTGTACATCTTTAAGCACATGAGCGGGTGCTTCTGGTCTTATAATCCTATAAAGGGCCTCCTATTGCACAAATTAGAAAGTACAAGGTCATATGAATGTTGCATGCACTGTTAGGGGGCAGAGGCCTTAAATAAATGCAAAGACTGGCACATTGCTTCTTTCCCACTGGAAATGTATAATTTGATTTCCCCCAGATCTGCCATACAGATAAACATGGAGGTACCAGATGCTGCTTTTAGGGTCCCACGCAGTAGAATCACTTGAAGCTGTGGTCTCCATGTAGCCTTCATTATTTCAGAATGGGCATAAAAACCTTCCTTTTTAGACAATGATTTGGTTGCTAGAGTATTTTATTATAATCCCCCAACTTTGTCCCAAAGAGCCTATCCCCATAAGTTTTTTAGGAAGTGAAAGAAGCCATACATATCTCTTGGAAGAATCACTCGGAGGGGTTTGGCTCACTATACATAACAATCCTATGCTCTGTGTTGCTGCACTTAGTCCACAGGGCTGTGGGCACAGGGGGTTTACTCGCCTTCACAGATCCACACCACGAAAGACTGCAACATTTAAGCATGTTGAAGTGACCGTAAGGATTAATACTGCACTTTAGAATGCTCAAATGAAAAAAGTAACTGATACATGCATGATCTAGGTATATGTCAATGTCCATTTCAACTCTTTCACAAATATAAAGATTGATATTACAACACTCTGGATATATTAAGAAAATCATACAAGATACTGTATGTTCTGGCAAAGATTAGAGGTGTGTGAAATGCACAGAATTGCTTTTTTTTATAATTACACAGAATTTTGGGAAATGCAAATCCAACAATTAGTGCTATATGTTAGCATGAAATGCATTCTCTCATCAATTTTTGACACAATGTCTCATTTTGCAATAAATAAAATAGCAAGAAAAGCACAGATGACATGAGCACCTGCTGCTTGGATTCTGGTTGTTCGTGTTGTTCTTGCAAGCTTGCAGTAAAATGTAGCCTCAAATGGTGGATAATCACGCAACGTGCCCCAATTGGGAATTTTGTGTAACAAGAGTAACACAAAGTCACAAAATTATACCAATTAGACTGGTGTAATCTACAATTTGCCCAGGCCAAACCAAAATATGGTTAATAGTAATGAAAGTGAAAGAAATGTAATTAACTTTGTTGCGGTTTACCCAAAATTATAGAGACCTAAATTGGAAATGTGGTCCAATCTTACAAATCGAAATTTTGATACCATAAAAGAT
Source organism: Lissotriton vulgaris (assembly GCF_964263255.1). NCBI lineage: Eukaryota > Metazoa > Chordata > Amphibia > Caudata > Salamandridae > Lissotriton > Lissotriton vulgaris. The sequence goes on along the minus strand of NC_141685.1, from coordinate 1,704,287,645 downwards.
TTCAAAGTAACAATGAGCTGAGATGCTTTGGCTACATACAACCCTGACTAAAAGAGTATAGACATTGTATTAAACATCTGCAATTCAATACTTTCAGCCAATATTTACTATTGAAATGTAATGTGATATGTCAGGAATTGAAAGTACAACTCCTCTATTTTAAAAATAAATTAGTCTTTATTATGAAATATTACTCAATGTTATCAATAATGTCATTTTAGAGCTCTTTGGTAATGTCATCAAAATGTAATTTACCATGTCATGAGTCATGTAATATTTAAGGTTATGAGCAGTGCAAAAAGGGGTCACAAGTTATAGTTAGTTCACTAAATTAGTCTATAAATGTGAATTTTTGTTTTTTTTGTAACCATAAATGCATTTAACAGTTTTTTTCTGTGAATTCGAACTTCCTTTTTTTAACATTTGTTAAGATTTTATTGCAAATTCTAATTAGAACGTCATTTTAACCTTTGTTTTTGAGTGAGTGTGCATATATGTGCATATATTACCTACGTCGTGTGGTCACCAGTAGGTAGTTATAGTTAGGACCAAAATTCCCTTCGAAAAAGCGTTTTTTGTTTTACCAACAACTTTGGCGCTTCTTAGCGAATCGCCACTAAATGTTTAAAAAAAAATCCCCTTTTTGGTTCAGCTGCTGTGGTGAAAGTTTCTGGGTGGTGCGACAAGCGGTGGCTGAGAAAAAAGGGGGTGCCCAAAACGTGTTTTCCCCATGTTATGTCCAAAGGGATTTTTCAATTTTTTAACAAGAATACATAGCCGAACTGTTGAACCGAATTACACCAAATTTGGCAGAAAGCTCAATTTTGGTCCAGAAAGCGTGCTTTTTGTGATTTGATGTAAATCCGTTCAGTAGTTTTTGAGAAATCTAACTAAAAAAATATATAGATATCTGGGACGTGAGTCCTTGCAGTGGACTCGCTGATCCTACTAAAATTTGAATGGCTGCCAACACTTAAACCAGGAAGTGTTGTCAGATTCAATTTGAGTCCCATAAACAAAGTAAAAAATTAAGAAAAGGAGGCAGGGTGGGAAGACCCTCACCCCTCAGATATGGTGGGGAGGTCCTTCAGAGACTACGCATTTAAAAAATAATCTTGCCACACACTCGTAGGTGGATCCACAACAAAATTAAAACAAAGACTTATTGACTACTGCACATCTTTTTTTAAAGCCCCCAAGTGGGCCAAATCCCAGAGCATTCGGAGGGGGGCTCTTGAAGCCTCCTTCAAGGCTTATGTAAAGCCCTGGGGACTGCCACCTCCCTGGGGCAGTAAACAATAAAATATGGGGGCCCATTCGGCACCTGAAGCCCCGGGGACCACCACATACTGTTTCGCAGCGGAAAAAGTTTTTTTTTTTAAAAACTCTTTATTCGTGACTGTAGCAGTTATTTCACATTACATTCAATCATTACACATTGTATCAGTCTTTTCCTTTTTCTTTAACTTTAACATGTGGTAGCATGTCTTTCGAATTAACTTTCATCGCGTCTTACAGTTCCCCGGAATCTCTCAATTACAGCGTTCAATTGTCATATATGTGACTTATTTAATCTGCTAAACCCAAACTACCCTTCCCTCCCTGCCCTCCCTCCCCCCGTCTCCTGGTCATTCTCTTACATACACTCTACATTTCGGACCTGTAAGCTTCCGCCTTTCCAGAGAGTGTTACAGGTCGTAGGCTTGGCTATCCAGTACATCTTTTTACCGCACCCGTGCACTCTGGCAGTCTACTGTTGTGTGTGTGTAGTCATACCGTTGGGTCTTGCGACATTTCTAGGTCTACCTCTCCCACTTCTATCAGCATTTGGTCCCATTCTTGCGCTATAGGGTATTTGCGAAGACCCCTTTCCTCCTCCCCACGCAGCGCCGCGGATTCTGCCTTGCCCCATTTCAACAAGTTAGATCGCCATATTTCTGCATCTGGGGTTCTGGGCGATTTCCATCTCATAGTAAGTACCCTGAGTGCCAATAAGAGCGCCAAGTCCATAAATTTCAGTTGTGCTTTACATGTTTTGGATCTCTTCCTGTGCCCTATCAAGCAGGGTAGTGCCCCCTCAGGGATCTGCAGTGCTGTGACAGTGTGCAATGTGTTTCTGATCGTCGCCCAGTGATTGCGTATTTTCGGGCATGCCCATAGCATATGGAGGATGTGTGCCTCATCCTCTTGACATCTCGGGCAGCAGTGGGGAGTGGCAGGGAACATCCTGTGGAGCCTCTGGGGTGTGAGGTATGCTCTATGGAAAATCATAGCCTGTATGAACTTAAACTTAACGTTTCTAGACACTCTTCTATGGTGGCCAAGGATGACCTTCCATTCCCCGTCCGTTATGGGTTCCCCTGTGTCCGCAGTCCAAATCTCTCTGAGTGTGGTAAGAGGCGATGCTACATGTTCCCTAATACCCACATAGAGCCATCTCACCAGGTGCCCACCCGTTCCCATATAATGCAGGAGGTGTACTAATTCATGTTGGTCTGGTTTGGCCCGTTGCGGGGCCCATGCGCGCCTTATGTAGTGTGTCACCGAGGCATGTAAAAGGTATAATCGTGGTGGGGCCCCTGTGAGTTGTGCAAATGAGGCATGATCCAGTAAAGTGTCATCTCCGAACAAGTCCCCCACTCTATCCACCCCGACTTCTGTCCAGGGACGCAGTCTGCGTTGTGTCAGGTTCCCTTGCGGTGTTGGGAGTCCCAGGAGGGGGATGTTATAAGCATAGGGAGTGGTCCCTGCTGTGTACTTCAGTGCCTTTCTCCAACAGCTCAGAGCCACATGCAGAAGGGGGTGGCAGTCCCTGGGGATCCTGGCAGTGGATAGGAGGAGGGAGTGGAGATCCCCGCGTGCCAATTTGTCTGTTGTGAAAGCGATCTCATGTAGGTCCCTGCCCGCCACCCATCGTGTCAACCATTGGAGTTGGCTTGCATAGTAGTAACTCCGTAGGTCCGGTACGCCTAGGCCTCCCTGTCTGGTGTTCAGTTGCAATTTCTTAAGGCTTACTCTTCTTCTCCACGAACTCCAAACGAGGTTGATCAATATTGTATTCAGTGTGGTAAAAATTTGCTGTGGAAGTAGCACCGGCAGGTTTACAAAATAGTACAGTATCCGGGGAAGTAGGACCATCTTCGAGACCGCCACCCGTCCCATTACAGATAGGGGTAGGGATGTCCAGAAGTTTACACTACCTCGAAGGCCATTGATTGCCCTCCGAACGTTACCTTCAATCTGGTCTTCCAAGTTCCGGTATACATTTATCCCGAGATATTTAAACGTTTTCAGTGCCGCCTGGATCTCATAGGCACCAAACTGTATATGGGAAGGCTGCTGTCCGTCTCGGAAAAAGAAGCCCAGAGATTTTTCCGGGTTTATGGCCAGGCCAGAGATAATCTCGAATCGTTCGAAGATAGTCGCCAGGTGTGAGTGGTCCCCACGTAGGTTCCGGAGGAACACCAATATGTCATCAGCATATATAGAGACCAAGTTATTGATGTCTCCTACTGGTATGCCCGCCTCCGTCGCTCTAGTTCGGAGCGCAATTGGCAAGGGTTCTAGCGTCAGCACGAACAGCAACGGTGACAGCGGGCAACCCTGTCGGGTGCCCCTGTGGACGCCATAACCGTCCGAGGTGTACCTTCCTGTGCGTGCCCTAGCTGTCGGGCTCGCATATAGCAGGTGAATCCATTTTATGAGGGCATCTGGAAAGCCGAAGCTGCTTAGGACTTCGAACATAAAATCCCACGTCAGGGAATCCAATGCTTGTCGGAGATCCAGGGCTATGCAGCCAGCATGTGGCAAATCCTGGGGGGTAGTTGTCATTAGGGCGTGGAGTCGTCTCGAATTTTGGGAGGTGCTCCTCTCCGGGAGAAAGCCACACTGGTCAGTGTGAATCAGGCCAGGGAGATGGTTTTGTATCCTCAGGGCAATAGCTTTACTAAAGATTTTATACTCCGTGGAGAGCATAGAGAGGGGCCTATAATTGCTCACGTCCAGGGTACCCCTGCCGGGTTTCGGAATAGATATCAACAAAGCCTGCATAGTCGTGGCAGGTAGGTGGCCAGCCTCGTAAGCAGTTTTATATATTTTCTCCAGGACGGGTGCCAAAATTTCAGAGTACGTTTGATAAAACTCCCCAGGCAGTCCATCCATGCCAGGATTCTTACCCCGGTTAAGTGTGTGGATAGCCACTTTGATTTCCTGCTGCGTTATGGGTCCGGCTAGGGCCGCCTGGACTTCTCGGGTTAAGGCGGGGATTGTTAGTTCTCCCAGGAAGTTCATCATGTCGTCCCTGGCATCTACAGAGGGGGGAGCATAGAGTTTTTCTAGGTCGGTTTTAAACACAGTGTTGATTTCTAGTTGTGTGTGTACCAGTTTGCCTGTTGCATCTCGGATGCTCGTTATCGTAAGGCTCTCAGGGGCGTCTCTGATCAGACGAGCTAGCAAGGCACCGGATCTATCCGCTTCCGCCTGTTGGCGTCTCAGATAGTTCCCATAATCCATTACCCTTAATGTTTCCAGGAGTTATGCGTGCTCAATGTTACATAATTGTAGGTCATTTTTACGTTCAGGGTCTAGCCCTGCCGCACTCTCAAGTTCCATCTAGCGACTCTCCACTTCACAAAGTTTACCATGAATTTCTTGTCTGGCTCCTACTAATCGGCCGATAGCGGCCCCCGCACCACAGCCTTCATTGCATCCCACACTATCAAGTTCGAGGACGCAGAGTCCCAGTTTTCATTGAAGTAAGCAGTCAAGGTGTCGGAGAGGTGTGTGCGAAACGGGCCATCCTCAAGTAGTGGGGGGTTGAGTCTCCAGGTAGGCACTGGTGAGGGTATCTTTCCCCAGTGTAGGTCAAGTGTTAGCGGCCTATGATCTGAAAATGTTTTAGCAAGATAGTCTGAGGAGATACACTTTGTCGTTAAGGAGTTAGAGCAAATAAATCTATCTAGTCGGGTATGCAGGTTGTGCACAGGAGAGTAATATGAGTATTCTTTGTGTGTTGGCCTATGATCTGAAAATGTTTTAGCAAGATAGTCTGAGGAGATACACTTTGTCGTTAAGGAGTTAGAGCAAATAAATCTATCTAGTCGGGTATGCAGGTTGTGCACAGGAGAGTAATATGAGTATTCTTTGTGTGTTGGATGTAATGTACGCCAGATATCGGTCATTCCCCATCCCTGAAGCCACGTCCCAAATGACTCAGACAGCTTGTATATCCCTGTCACCAGGAGGGGGGGTGCGATATGTCCAGGTCCACATCTAGTATCATGTTCCAATCACCTCCCAGTAACCAGGGAACGTCCACCCAGTCTGCCAATGCCCGGCCCACGACAGTAAGGAATTTATCCTGGTCGAAATTCGCGGCATAAATGCTACCCAAGACTACCACTGTCCCATCTTGAGTGCCCCTCACCAGTATATAGCGCCCTTGTTCATCCGTTCGTCTTTCTAGCTCTACGAACGGAGTACCGTGTCGTACCCATATCGTGGCCCCCCTAGAAAAGGCATAGTATGTTGTAGAAAATATAGTTCCCCTTCATTTCTTCCGTAGTAGGAGTGCCTCAGACTGTGTTAGGTGTGATTCCTGTAGGAATACTATGTGCGCTCGTTGGCGAATCAAGAAGGCGTGTACTCTGTGTCTTTTCTGGACTGCCCCTAGCCCTCGCACATTCCAGGTAACCAGCCTATATTTCCCTCTCTTATCAGCCATATCTAAATGTAGGTGTCATAATGAGTGTCCATCTATGCTGCAATGTGTATTTCTTCAGTGTCAACCAGGAGACGGTTCCCTCCCTATCCCAAACCCCAACTCTGGAAGCGCAGCCTCTGAACCCTGGTGTGCCAAACATTAAACATTGAAACATAGCTAAACAAATTACAGTGCATACGCTTATGGGGGGTCGGCTAAGCATGGGCCGTGTCCAAAGAGCCATACTTGTTTTCGCCGTCGGCTCAACGGCGCCGCCGGGAGAGTCATCTTGGAGCCATCTAGTGCTGGTAGCCGAATTTTAAGGGGGGGAAGGTGAAGGGAGGGAAGAAGGGGGTGACTTATCTATACATATAGTAGTCCACAGCCGTGTATCCCAGGAATGTGGGAAGTATACGGTTCCCATCCTAGGAACAATATATAGAAAGAGCCTCTTCCCTCCCCAGTATGGTACCATGAGTTGCATACCAACAATAAAGAAACACATATATGTTCCCCGTTCGTAGGTTCCCCCCTCATCTCACGACTTTGCAGTACCAACAATTTATACATAAAAGGATACCAGTTTGACCTGAGGCTTCAGGTCCTGTCCATAGGAGGAGTTATTCTTGGGCATTGTCTAGAAGTTCTTCTGCCGTCCTGGGCGTTACAGTCGGGAATAACACCACACTATTGTCCGAGTCCGAATGTACAGTGCTGTCTTCAGTGTCCGTATTGACTGTCTATCGCTCCTCTCTAAAGGAACCCACCGTTGCAACAGCATCTTCCTGTCCTTGCTTCTGTTGGTGGGCAGTAGGTTTACGCCGCCCCGGGTCCTTACTTCGGGCGCCGGATCTGTCCTTCTCGCGAACTGAGCCTTCTTTAGATCCATTGGCCGGTGATCCTTGCACCGAGTCCAGATGCTCATCGATATCCATCACTTCCAGCCACTCTTCCACGTCCGTGGGGCTTTCAAAAAAGTGAGTTTTGTTGTCGTGGATCACCTTCAGGCGCGCAGGAAATAGCAGGGTGTAGCGGAGTTTGGCCTTCTGGAGCCTCTTTTTTACCTCGTAGTAGGAGGACCGCTGTTTCTGCACCTGGTTGGTGTAGTCCGGGTACAGTGAGATACGTTTGTTCTCATACTCTATGACAGATTTTATTCGGGCATGACTGAGTAGCACGTCCCTGTCTCGGTAATTCAGAATCTTAACGATCAGTGGTCGCGGTGGCTGTCCCGGTCTCGGTCGGCCAGTAGGGGTCCTATGAGGTCTTTCTACACAGAAGAACGGCGATAGTCCCTCGGCGGAGACGTTATCTCGGAACCACTGTTCCATGAATTCCGTCGCGTGGGATCCCTCACTACGTTCCGGAAGGCCAATGACGCGGATGTTGTTGCGTCGATTGCGCCATTCGGCATCCTCCACGCATTCCATCAGGGATTTCACCTGGTGTTGGATTTGTTGAATGGAGTCCGTGTGTTCCGCCACCGCCGGGGCAAGGTCAGCCAGCGTCAGTCCCTGGTCTTTGACTTTATTTGCCAGCTTCCCGTGATCAGCTTTAAGCAAGGAGAGATTAGTGGTGAGGGTGCCCATTTGTGCCTCCATCACAGCCCTGGAGTCTCCTTGAGTATTAGATCTAGTTTGTCATCTTGCTGGGTATCTGAGAGGGTGGAAGTCAGTGTCAGTGGTGTTGAGCCTCTTGGGCCCCCGCAGACGCCCCATCCTTGCCGTCCGCGGCCTTCAAGCCCTTCCGCACCATGATTAGCATCTGAAGGCCTGTGTATTGCCGGGAGCACGTCGTAGAGTAAGCCCCTGCCGCCCGCCGTGTGCTTGTCCCACAAGTTCTTGCCCTGCTGGTCGTCCGTATCTTCTATTCCCTCGGCGTAGTTGCTCTCAGGACACCAGAGCTTCTTTGTTTATCGACCTCCGCCTGCTCAGGGCAATTGCAGCCGTCCCCACCGCGTCCTCAACCCAAGCCAGGGTCTGCGCCGTCTCCCCGGCACCCTAGTCTCAGCAGTGTCAATGGGGAGGAGGGGGGGGCGAAACAGAAAGAGGGGGGGAAAGGACGGTGTCGCCAAGCTGCGTCCTCTACGGTACCTCCGTGCCTTCCCCGCTCATCGGCTCCGGTCGGGGGGCCTCAGTGCGTGGAGCGGTGTCAGGGCCTTCCCCCAGCAGCGCTCACCTCCGGGCGGCAGTTCTTCACCCTCGGCGGTTTCACCCAGGCGTCCAGAAGCCGTTGGCAGAAATGTTGGGTCCCCTGGTTTGTGTTTCCGCTATTAAGCGGACGGGCATCCAGAGTTGTGCTGCCAGGCGGGCCCTCTCCACTGCGGCAGGCCACCCACAGCGTCCCGGGCTCAGTCCGCACCCGAGGCCCCGGACGCAGGCCTTGGGCTCTTCCTCCTCCCCGGGCTCTTGGATCATCAGCTCCTCTGCTTCTCCCACCTACGCCGAGGCGGGTGGGGTTTCAACAACAGGAGCCGGCCTCCGGCGCAGAGCGCCCCTCCTCACAGCAGTCTGTCCCGTCCGGCGCCCCGGGCACACTCCTCACTCGAGGCTCCGGCTTGCGGCGTGGCGCTAGGCCTCAGGGTCCCACACGTCGTTCTCCAGGATCCCCTGTCTCCAAACCTCCCAAACTTGCAGCGAGGCGAGTGGGGAACCCTAACGGCAGGATGCGGTCGTCGGTGTGTCAAAACGACCCCTCTTCGCGGCCAGCAGGATGTTTATTCTCCCGGCGGCACCGGAGCTCTAACAGACTCCGCCCGCCATGGTGGCTTACTAGCCACGCCCCCGCAGTGGCAAAAGTTATAGTTGGCTCAGGTCACTATAACGGCTGAATTTGACTGGTTTTGTAAGAGTGAAATCTGAACCTAACTATAACGTGTCCTTTGATTTGTTTCTGTGAATTTCTAAGGTTTTTTTTATTTTGATTTCCTAACTGTAGCCACTAACCTTTGACAGGGAGTGTATGAGTGAGTGCTTGAGTGTCTGAGTAGGTCTGTGACTGGGTGCATGAGACTCTGAGTGGGTATTTTAGTGGATGCGTGAGTATCTGAGTGGGTGTGTGAGCAGATGCATGATGAGTACATAAGCCTCTGAGTGAGTCTGTCTGTGAGTGCATGAGCCTCTCAGTGGGCCTGTGAATGGCTACATGAGCCTAAGTGGGTATGTGAGTGGGTAGATGAGTATCTAAGTGGGTCTGTGAGTGGGTGCATGAGTCTCTGAGTGGGTCTGTGCGTGAGTGTCTGAGTAGGTGTGTGAGTCTATGCATCTGTGAGTGGGTGTGTGAGCCTGAGTGAGTCTCTGAGGGTGTGTGAATGTGTGTCATTGGGTCTGGAAGTGGGTGCACAAGTCTGTGAGTCTGTGTGTGAGTATCTGAGTGTTCTCTGTTTTGCCCTCTCCTGCTCTGTTTTGACTTTTCTGCTAATTTTTCTACCCTCTGTTTTACTTTTTTGCTTTTTTTACCATCTTTTTTGCCTTTTCAGCTTATTTTTTTGCCCTCTGTTTTACCTTTTCAGCTCGTTTTATTCTGTCCTCTGTCTTTCATCTCTGGGACCAGGCCTTAATTAAGGGGGGAAGAGGATCCCCACTCCCCGGGCTGATAACAGCCCTGGGGCCCCATAACCCGGGGCCCAGCTTTAATGCAATGGGGAGTTTTTTTATTTATATTATTATTTGTTTTCTTATATAGGGTTTTATATAGTGTGAACTTGACCCATATCGGGTATCAGAGTACTTTACATAGCACCAGTAGCATTCCCTGAGGATGCATTCATTTTTTTGTTTTTGTTAGGCATGGGGAGATTAAATGATTTGCCCAGATTCCCAGGATGTTCAGCCTGGTTGCCGAGACTCGAACCCAGTTCCCCAGACTGGTCAATTTCCTGGCCAACTCCTGGCTGTGCCACCCCCGCCCCCGACCAATTTCAGACACAGTGACCCCATCCCCAGGACCTGGCCATGTCTCTTTAGTTCCCTTTGGCACATGGTGTGCAGAGAGATGAAAGCTCCGCTTCCAGCAGGAGATCACTTTGACAGCTCCTACCCGCTAGGATCAAAGTGTTTGCTTTTGCTTGTCGGGAGCTCTCAACTCCCGCCTAGCAAATGCAAACTGCTGTGTGCCGAGTCTGGGCACCCCTAGACATAGCAAGCTTTGACCCTGGGGGTGGTAGTCCCCAGGGCCATGTATAGCTCCAGAAGAAGGTCCCCCTCCTTCTGTTTGAATGGGCCACCCCAAAGAAGTTATGGTCCCTGGGGTGAGAACTGCCCCCCCCCTTCTTTTTTGAAAAAAAGAAAGTCCCGGGGAGATGGTGATCCCCAGGGCGCAGAGGTTCAGTGCGCCTCTTGCTTCATGTTAACATAAGTTCCAGGGGAGGTGGTGCTCACTAGGTTTCCTGGGGGGCACGCGACCCCCCTATTCTTTTGTTTTATAGCCCGGGGAGAAGGTGGTCTTCAGGGCCTTGTGGGGGGTCTGCGTGCCCCCCAGCAATTATTAATACATAAGCTCCGGGGAGGTGGTGGTCCCTGGGGTATAAATATGTCCTTGGAGGTAGACCTGAGCATCCCCTCTTTTAAAAAAACCAAATGTGTTCTCATGCCCCCAGGAACTGGCTCACCCAGGGGCTTTAGTTCAAACAAGCACATGAGACCACTCTTGTTTTTTTCTTTCATTTGTGCTGCAAATTTGCGGCAAAAGTTGTTTTTTAAATGCTTTTTTGCCCTTCCGGGGTTAATATGGGACCCCAAGTAGTGGTGGTCAGGATATTCCTACTCTGCACCCTTTTCTTTTCCTTTTTTGTAGCCGAGTCCCGAGATGGCTGTCAACTCTTCCTGGTTAAAGTGTTGGCAGCCAATCTGAGCTCTGCAGGTCTCTGCATAAGCTCATTATTACTCGTCAATTTGCTGCAATCGTAGGTACACAAATTTAGATTTTCCTTAATTTATCACAAACTATTGAATTAATTTACACCAAATAACTGAAAATGTGTGTCTAACATGGTCTCTCTGAAACTGAACAGCCCTTGACCCCTGCCATCACTCGACTTCACACATCGATTCCTGGTGCATTGCCATGTGATTGGGGTAAACTAAAAGTGCATGTCCCCTGCTCCCAGCAGCAAATCAGACCTTCTTACCTAAGGTAAGCGAACGTCGATCCTAAAAGATATGGCTCGGGCACAGCTCAAATCCGCAGGGCCAATAAGAACCTTCCTTGAGTGGGTAACCATGGCTCCGTCACTGACAAGAGGTCAAAGGCCATACTTAATGATGGTGACAGGTGAAAGAGAGTGTCATAGGACATAACATGGGTACTCCCAACAAGCAACAAAAGGTGTAATTCTCCTGTGGGGTTAGAGAGCCTGAGGTCCAGGTCCCTAAACTGGCCACTGAAAAAAAGCTGGTTAACTGGTGCCCCTCCAGCTTGTACTGCCAATCTCGCCCCCCAATCATGATTGAAGTCGGGTTTTGAAGGCTTACACCCAGCCTCCCACCGACATGCAAAAAAGCCAAAGCAGTTGCTGTTGGCTACCTCCCAACCGCAGTGGGTGCACACCGACTCACTGGGAGCCGCCATGCGTTTGGCCCTTTGTTACCAGGATATCTCTGAATCCTAGCCTCTCCCTTAGCGCATGCATCCTTTAAACACTAAAAATATACTGGACAGATATACACTAAACCAATAAAAGCACAATCTGTGAACAAGGTTATGACTTTGACTAGTTCGGTGTTATTCAGTTCACACTTTCAGGATGACCTCCCTGCTGGATGGACCTGTGCAAAATATATTATGAAGAACTAACATTTCTATAGGAAAGTTTTGTGAAGATTGCTCAAATGACCCAAAAGTTATTATACAAGCAAGAATGCCTCAGACTGAATTATGTATAGAAAACAAGGAAAACACTATTCACAAGGAACCAGGGTACGTAAGCTATAACCAGAAATAGCGGTTCCTGTGGAAACAATTGTAACCAATACACAATATTGCAATGCACAATGGCAATAGGAATTGGGGTAGGAAGCATGGCAAAAAGAGAAGTGAGACCAAATACTGCATGATACTAGTAAGTTCAGCATGTTTATATACATACATATTTACAGTAGTATTCATTATAGGTCAGTAGTGTCCCCATGTGAACATGGAACTCATAACATTGTGCGTGAAATTTTGTGACATAGAAAACTGGTTTCCATAATGACAGTCAACCATTGGTTTAGTACAAGATGAGCACAGCCATCTGATATAATAATCAAGACTGGTAAATGGTTTGCTTTCAATACTTTCAACAGCGTTTCAAACCCGTTAGCTGTGAGGGGTCTCTTCAGGACCTATCGTTCACCAAAGGAGATGGACTTGCACAGTCCTCTTTCCTGATGCGTAGCTGCTGCATGTGTCCCTTGAATCATTCTTGCTGCCATTGTGCCGCATCCACGAAACACATTGATACGACACGCATCACCCGTGTTTGCCTCACGTTCCAAAGAACCTAGCCTACACGGATTGCCGTGATATCTGAAACAAGAAGCAGGTCATTGTACTTATCCCTTTTTGAAGACTGCCTTCCTCTCACTGGGTTCCCGGCTGGAATCCCATGTGAGTACCCTTTCCTTTGTCTTCACTTCCCTGGGGAGCACTAATATCAGAAAAACAGAGAACCAACAGCCAACCCGGGTTAAGCACTTGAATCCCAAATGTTTTGTATAGTAAAGTTCAGTGCAACTACTCCCAGCACCCACCATTGATAGGTGACACTGATATGAAGGAGTTCATTGAAAAGGAAGGTGCACTCTAGAATTATTCAGAAGAACAAGTTCAGTCCGTAAGTCTTCTTTATACAAAATAATATTTTAAAAACTGATGCACAGCCAATGTGTTTCGTTCATTTGTGCAGAAGGAACTTCATCAGGGCTACAAATGAGATGTAGGATGGTTATTGTAGAAACCTCTATTTGAGTTTTGTGTGTTCCGGGTATTGTAGTCACATAGAAGTGGAAAAATATTCAATCAAAGCGTTGATTCTTAATTTATTGCGAATTTTCATGCACCATCAAAATGATGAATGGATAACTAAGATCATGGAGTCCCAGAGTTCCACTCAAAGAAGGAAAGAAAAAATTATTGAATCCTCACTATGAAATGTGTAGTAAACCGCAAATCAACGAAGCGGCATGGTGCATACTGCCATGTTTGATGGTGTAGAGAAAGGAATTTTATGGAATAAACTGAATGATTGGGAAATACCAGCACCATTACTCAGAGCAATCATTTCTTTATACACCAACACCTGAGTCAGAATTGAAGTAGGTGATGGCATGTGCAATTTTTTTTAACCTATTTACTGTCATTTTATGGCACAGGAACAGGTATACAAACCTAGAATAGCACTCAAATGTTCTACTAATAGAGGTCTGAAGCAAGGCTGTGCTCAGGCACCAATTCTATTTAGCCTTTATACAGCTGACATTAGTACAGCATTAATAGGCCAATACATTCCCCCCCACATTATTATTATTATATTTAATTTTATAAAGCGTGCAGCTACCCGTAGGTTTCCCGGCGCTAAAACCAAATGAGAGAGGGAGAGTCAAAAGGAAGGCAATTACAGGTTAAATAACCACGTTTTTACCTGTCTGCGAAACTTGAGGGATCGCAACAAAAGGGGAAGGAAATTCCAAAGTGAGGGGGCCAGCCAGGAGAAGGAGCGGCCGCCCATTCTGGATCTTTTGATTCTAGGAACCGAGAACAAATGCTGATTAGATGATCGAAGAGTACGGGGGGGACAATAGTGCTGAACCAAGGAGTTAAGATAGGGTGGGGCCAGACCAGCATTTATTCTGTGCATGAAGCACAGAGCCTTAAATTTTGTGCGGCTTTCAATGCAGAGCCAGTGCAAAGTACGTAGGGAGTTGGAGGTAGAGGATGTATTGGGGAGTTTACAGAGCAGTCGCACCGCCATATTCTGGACTGCCTGTAATTTACGAATCACCTCTTTGCAGGCCCCCAGGAGAAGAATGTTCCCGTAGTCCAGTCTAGAGGTGATTAAAGCCTGGACCACGGTTTTCTATGTATCCTGGGGGAGCATCCAGATGATCTTACGCAACCACTTAATGATGGTAATACAAGTGGAGGGAATTTTAACCACATGGTTCTTCATAGATAGCTGGTCGTCAAAAATGACGCCGAGGTTATGTGCTGTTTCAGATGGAATGGTTAGATTGCCCATTTGTGAGGGCCAATGTTGGGGTCCCCATAGGGTGGTGTTTTGGCCAAACAGAAGAAGCTCTGTTTTCCCACCGTTCAATTTCAGTTTGTTATCATACATCCAAGCTGCGATGTTACTGAGTCCTGCGCAGAGGGAAGAGGAAGAGGAGTGAGAACCCGTAGAGAGAGAATAGATGATCTGGGTATCATCGGCATACGAGTAAATTCCATCTGATAAATATTGTTTATGCCTCTGCAGTTTTCTTTTAGGTATCAAAGGAGTAGCATTGCTGTCCTCTGAAACACATGACACTAACAAATTGCATATTTTTATGCCTAATCATTTCTGTATTTTCTCTCAGACATTTTGAAACACAGTGAGGGAACCACGTATACCATGCACAAAATCGAACTGAGAAAGTTTCTGTTGAGAAAATTCATTAATATAAACCATTATCATCTTCATCACCTTATACCTAGTTTGTAAATATTGGATTACCGCCTGCTTTTAGACTTTGTCTTTAGCATTTGTTTAGAAGCCAATGAATGTATTGTTTTTATGGGGTTGGTGTTTTATCATGATTTTAATCTTGTAAATAAAGTTTTCTACTTCAACTTACCCACATCACAAGAAAATACAATCCCCTCCTACATCCATAAAACAAAACAACTCAAGAAAATGTTTCTTTTAAAAAATAAAATGATACCGCGTAAGTCCACCGTTTGGGTGCTGGGCGGGGGAGCAGGTGTATACCCCTGGGCGTCGGCCTTGCAGGTAGCAGTTGGGGGACTGAAATATCTGGGAGTCTTCCTGTCCGAGTCCGCTGACATAGCGTGGGAGTGCAACGTGTTGCCGGTATGGGAGAAGGTTCAGGCAGACATCAAGACGTGGTCCCGGATGCCTCTTACAATCTTTGGTAGGTCTGCGATTTTCAAAATGGTCGCACTCCCGCGCATGTTGTACCAATTGCAGAATCACCCACATAGGATTGAACCACAGTGGTTTTGTCGGGTCAACTCAGTGTTGGGCCGTTTCCTGTGGGCTGGGGGCGCCGCCAGGGTGGCACTACGGGCATGTTTCCTATCCACGTACTGTGGGGGTCTGGCCACATCGGATCTCTTGTCTTACTATCAGGCCTCCCACCTCTTAGTACTTAATGAATGGTGGTATGGAGATAGAGGAGACCCTGCATGCGCCCTCGAACGCTCGTTGATGGGAGACGCCACCCTACACACACTACTGTATTCGGCCAGGCTGCGGAGGGTGCTGCCTCGGGCCACACTGGTGGTCTTCATGATCTGGCGCCAGGCGCTGCGTCGCATGGGATGGTGGGGTAGATTGACAGCGGAGACCCCACTGTGGAAGAACGGACTGCTTCCCGCTTTGCCCTCGCTGACAGGATTTGGGGGCTGGGATTCAATTGGAATCTCCTCACTTGGACACGTTCTGACCGGGGCCACTCTCAAGTCCTTCCAGGACCTTAGCACGGAATTTCATATGCCCAAGTCCCAATTCTTCAAGTACTTACAATTTCGCCACACGCTTGCACCTAGTTTGGTTGGCTTGGAACAACTACCGGAGTTTAGCCCAGTAGAAGCAAAAATCTTCATGGGAGACCTGGGGGGCAAGAAGGTGTCCCGAATTGATCAAACCCTAGTCACTCATTGCTCTGCTTCTTTACTCCCGCTAAAAGACACCTGGGAAAAGGATGTTGGCCCCTTGGACGAGGACGACTGGAGGGAGGCCTTGGAGTCCCCACGTGGGGCTGCAATCGCAGTGCGTCTCCGATTGATCCAGTTGAAATATTTGCACAGGGCATACTACACCTGGGAGAGATTGTGGAGGGCGGGCCTGATTGCATCCCAAGAGTGCCTGCGCTGTGGGACTGAGAGAGGAACGCTGTTGCATACGGTGTGGTCTTGTGTTGGTCTGACCCGGTTCTGGAATGGGGTTTGGAGATGTCTATCGGAGATGCTGGGGTGGGATCTCCCCCATTCTCCCCGGTTGGGACTTCTACATATTTTGGAGAATGTGGGTGGGAACACCTACAAACGTCACCTTCTACTGCTGGGTCTGGTGGTAGCTAAGCGGGACCTGGCGAGGGCTTGGAAGGGTGACCGGGCTCCTCCACTGGGGGCCTGGAAGGCAGGCCTTGACTACTTCATGGGATTGGAGCGACCATCAATCAATCAATCAAAGACATTTATAGAGCGCACTACTTACCCGTAGGGTCTCAAGGCGCTGGGGGGAGGGGGTGCCGTTACTGCTCGAACAGCCAGGTCTTCAACTTCTCCCTGAAGGAGAGGTGGTCTTGGGTCAGGCGCAGGTCGGTCGGGAGGGAGTTCCAGGTCTTGGCGGCCAGGTAGGAGTAGGACCTTCCTCCTGTTGTCGCTCTTCGGATGCGGGGGACGGCGGCGAGGGCGTGGTTGGCTGATCGGAGGTGGCGTTTGGGAGCGTAGAAGTTGATTCGGTTGTTGAGGTAGCTCGGGCCTTGGTCGTGTAGGGCTTTGTGTGCGTGGGTGAGGAGGCGGAAGGTGATTCTTTTGTTGACGGGGAGCCAATGCAGGTCTCTTAGATGTCCGGAGATATGGCTGGTTCGTGGGATGTCGAGGATGAGTCTGGCTGAGGCGTTCTGGATCCGCTGGAGTCTCTTCTGGAGCTTGGCGGTGGTACCGGCGTAGAGGGCGTTGCCGTAGTCCAGTCGACTGGTGACGAGGGCCTGGGTGACGGTCTTCCTGGTCTCGGTGGGGATCCACCAGAAGATCTTCCGTAGCATGCGTAGGATGTTGAAGCACGCCGAGGAGGCGGTGTTGACTTGCCTGGTCATGGAGATGGAGGAGTCCAGGATGAAGCCCAGGTTGCTTGCGTGGTCTGTCGGTTTGGGTGCGGTGCCCAGGGCGGGAGGCCACCAGGAGTCGTCCCAGGCGGAGGGCGAGGAGCCCAGGATGAGGACCTCCGTCTTGTCTGAGTTCAGTTTCAGGCGGCTGGTCAACATCCACTCGGCTACCTCTTTCATCCCTTTGTGCAGATTGTCTCTGGCGGCGGCGGGGTCGTTGGTCAGGGAGAAGATCAGCTGGGTGTCGTCGGCGTAGGAGATTATGTTGAGGTTGTGTTGGCGTGCGATGGCCGCGAGGGGGCTCATGTAGACGTTCAAGAGGGTGGGGCTCAGCGAGGATCCTTGAGGGACGCCGCAGATGACTTCGGTGGCCTCTGACTTGTACGGTGGTAGGCGGACTCTCTGTGTTCTTCCGTCGAGGAAGGAGATGATCCATTCCAGAGCCTTCTCCTGGATTCCGACATTGCTGAGGCGCTGCACTAGGGTGCGGTGGCAGACAGTGTCGAATGCCGCGGAGAGGTCTAGGAGGATGAGGGCCGCTGTTTCTCCGTTGTCCATCAGGGCTCGGATGTCATCGGTGGCGGCGATGAGGGCGGTCTCGGTGCTGTGGTTGGCTCGGAAGCCAGACTGTGAGGGGTCGAGGGATCCATTCGTCTCAAGGAAGGCGGCCAGCTGCTTGTTGACGGTCTTCTCGATGACTTTGGCTGGAAACGGGAGGAGCGAGATGGGGCGGTAATTCTTGAGTTCGGTGGGGTCCGCTGTGGGTTTCTTGAGTAGAGCGCAGAGTTCGGCGTGCTTCCAGCTCTCAGGGAAGGTGGCGGTGTCGAAGGATGTGTTGATGATGTCTCGCAGGTGGGGTGCGATGACAGCGTCGGCCTTGTTGAAGACGTGGTGAGGGCAGGGGTCGGTCGGAGACCCGGAGTGGACGGAGTTTATCGTGCGGACGGTGTCTTCGGTGCTGATCGGAGTCCAGGCGCGGAGGGTGGTGGTGGGGGGTGGTGGTTCGGTCGTGGTGTGCGTTGGTTGGTTGTTGAAGCTGTTGTGTATGTCCGCGATCTTGTTGTGGAAGTATGAGGCGAGGGAGTTGCAGAGGTCTTGCGATGGGGTGATGTCGTTGTTTCCTGCGCTGGGGTTGGATAGCTCTTTCACGATGTTGAAGAGTTCCTTGCAGTTGTGAGCGTTGTTGTCC
Organism: Lissotriton vulgaris; assembly: GCF_964263255.1. Lineage (NCBI taxonomy): Eukaryota > Metazoa > Chordata > Amphibia > Caudata > Salamandridae > Lissotriton > Lissotriton vulgaris. The sequence goes on along the minus strand of NC_141685.1, from coordinate 1,704,269,722 downwards.
AGCCGGTCCTTGAAAGCAGTTTTCTTGGCGGCGCGGATCAGCTGGTGGTGCTTCCGGGTGGCGAGCTTGAAGGTGGTTATGTTGTCCGGTGTTGGTTCCCTTCTCCAGACTTTCTCGAGGGCTCGGCAGTTCTTCTTGGAGCTCTTGAGTTCGTCGGTGAACCATGGGGCTTTCTTGCTGCCGGGTCTGCTGGGCGGGGTCCTCAGCGGGGCGAGCTTGTCCGCGCAATTGCTGATCCACTTCGTGAGGTTGTCGGCGGCCTGGCTGGGGTTCGCTGAGCTGGCGGGAGGGTGCTGGCTCAAGGAGGTGGCGAGCTGGTCGGCTGTGATCTTGTTCCAGCTTCTGCGGGCAACCTGTTGCTGGTGGTGGTGGGTCGTCGTTCTTTTGAAGGTGAAGTGGACACAGCTGTGGTCCGTCCATTGAAGTTCTGTGGCGTGGCTGAAGGCGATGTCTGTGCTGGATGAGAAGACTGCGTCAAGTGTGTGTCCGGCGAGGTGGGTGGGGGTGGACACCAACTGCTTGAGTCCAAGATTGGCGAGGTTGTCGAGCAGGGTGCTGGTGTTGCGGTCGTTGTTGTTCTCCAGGTGGAAGTTGAGGTCCCCCAGGAGGATGTAGTCAGCGGAGGGGAGGGCATGCGGGCTGACGAAGTCGGCGATGTCCTCGCTGAATTGGGTGCGTGGTCCCGGAGGTCGGTAGATCAGGGTGCCTCTGAGGGTGGTCTTCGGGTCGGTGTGGATCTGGAAATGCAGGTGTTCGGCGGTGGTAAGGGTGTCGTCGGTGCTGGTCGTGATACGGATGGTGTTCCTGTGGATGATGGCGATGCCTCCTCCCATCTGGTTGGCGGTGCGATCCCTCCGGGTGATCTTGTAGCCCTCTGGGATGGCGATGGCGATGTCGGGTGCTGAAGAGGCGTTCACCCAGGTCTCCGTGAGGAAGGCAACATCAGGGGCTGTGGTGTCGAGGAGGTTCCAGAGTTGGATGGCGTGTCTGTGGACGGAGCGGGTGTTGAGCAGGATGCACTTGAGGTGGGTGCTGCTGGTGTTCGACTTGGCGGGTGCTGGTGCGAGGCAGGTCCGGATGCAGGTGAACTTGCAGGCGTGGCAGCTGAAGGGTCCGTGGGTGCGTCGTGGTGTGGCTTGGTAGCATCCTGGGAGTCGACCGGCGTTGAGTGCGCTGAGGTTGGCGGCGGTGTACGTCAGGCGGGTCGGCCGGGGTCCTCGAGGGCCAGGGGTCCTGGCACTGGGCGCGGTCCAGGCGTGGACGGGCGTAGACGGGCTTACCTTTGGCGCGCCTTCGGCGCACAATCGGCGCGCCCGCTGCGCGTGACCGCTGCGCGTTCGCACGGTCGCCATATATGGCGAAGTGCGCGGGGGGGCGGAGCAGCTGGGAGGCGGGAACGGGGAGGGTACAGAAGGCAAAAGGGGCGGGGTTTAGCGGCGGTGGCGGGAAGCGGGGAGGGAGGGCGAAGGGCAGCGCAAAACGGCAAAACAGGAAGGAAATGGGCAATCTAACAAACAGGCAGTACAGAAGACAAAAATTATACAATTACAACAGTTACTACAGTTACAATTACAACAGTTAATACAGCAAAGCAACAGGGGCAGGACAAGCGATCACGGACCACGCCGCTGGAAGGCAGGGGGCGTGGTCACGCGGCAGCAGCGAGGCAGTCGGCAGAAGGGGGCACACGCAGCAGCTGGTGGCCATGCGGTGCGGGGGTGTCCTAGAACTAGGTCACACTCACCTGCGTCGCACGGTCGCCATATATGGCCAAGTGCGCGGGGGGCGGAGCAGCTGGGAGGCGGGAGCGGGGAGGGTACAGAAGGCAAAAGGTGCGGGGTTTAGCGGCGGTGGCGGGAAGCGGGGAGGGAGGGCAAAGGGCAGCGCAAAACGGCAAAACAGGAAGGAAATGGGCAATCTAACAAACAGGCAGTACAGAAGACAAAAATTATACAATTACAACAGTTACTACAGTTACAATTACAACAGTTAATACAGCAAAGCAACAGGGGCAGGACAAGCGATCGCGGACCACGCCGCTGGAAGGCAGGGGGCGTGGTCACGTGGCGGCAGCGAGGCAGTCGGCAGAAGGGGGCACACGCAGCAGCTGGTGGCCGTGCGGCGCGGGGGTGTCCTAGAACTAGGTCACACTCACCTGCGTCGCACGGTCGCCATATGGCCAAGTGCACGGGGGGGCGGAGCAGCTGGGAGGCGGGAGCGGGGAGGGTACAGAAGGCAAAAGGGGTGGGGTTTAGCGACCTGTGTTTGAGGCCAGAGGATGCCCACGGAAACACTTTAAAATCTGGAAATGGTGGGCGGATTACAGGGGCTTAACTCTGGAGCCTCCAGCAGCCCCGGACGATGGGTTGCCTACAGTGGAGGCCTAGGGTGGCACTTGACGATTGGACTGTTCCCATGGGGCACAGGGTCAGAGCTGATTTGCATATCGCCATTGTCTAACCCAGGGTGGTGTGGAGTGCAAAAAAACGATGGATTTGGGCCCAGATCTTTGGACTGGGATGAATGTGTGACATTGATCCACATTCGGTCCATCACCTGTTTTGTTTGCAATTGCCGCCATAAGTGCGCTGGGGATGCCCAGACGTGGGTCCCAGGCACTCCACATCACTGGAGTCAAGCTAGCCGGGCTGATGAGAGGTGTTACCTCGAAACCGGTCCGGTCCTCGGATGCTTGATTCCGTTCTGGGAAGGACATGGCTTTTGTAGTTCGGACTGGACTGTTCCCATGGGGCACAGGGTCAGAGCTGATTTGCATATCGCCATTGTCTAACCCAGGGTGGTGTGGAGTGCAAAAAAACGATGGATTTGGGCCCAGATCTTTGGACTGGGATGAATGTGTGACATTGATCCACATTCGGTCCATCACCTGTTTTGTTTGCGATTGTTGTAATATGTTCAATTGCTGGAGCTATTGTGATCACGTGCATCGGGTTAGAGTGGGATAAGGGGTGGGTAGTTGGGACACTGGGTAGTTGGGGTGGGGTGCTTGTAGAATCTTTCCTGCCTGCATACGGTAACCAGCCTTCAAACGTGACAGAGAGCCCCTGACCAGACGCCGGCACTGCTGCCTTTGCCGCTGCTCCACCGCTGCCTGTTACCTCCCCCCGCCGCAGCCTTCCTCCATCAGCGCTGCCGCAATGTGGGGGAGAGAAACTACATCTCCCAGCGGCCTCCGCGACCGGAAGTCGCGTTGAGGCGGAGCGCGCCAGGAGGCGCTTAAAAACGGCAATCACCTGCAGTGGAGCGGGTGCTTGTAGAATCTTTCCTGCCTGCATACGGTAACCAGCCTTCAAACGTGACAGAGAGCCCCTGACCAGATGCGGGCACTGCTGCCTTTGCCGCTGCTCCACCGCTGCCTGTTACCTCCCCCCGCCGCAGCCTTCCTCCATCAGCGCTGCAGCAGTGTGGGGGAGAGAAACTACATCTCCCAGCGGCCTCCGCGACCGGAAGTCGCGTTGAGGCGGAGCGCGCCAGGAGGCGCTTAAAAACGGCAATCACCTGCAGTGGAGCGGGTGCTTGTAGAATCTTTCCTGCCTGCATACGGTAACCAGCCTTCAAACGTGACAGAGAGCCCCTGACCAGACGCCGGCACTGCTGCCTTTGCCGCTGCTCCACCGCTGCCTGTTACCTCCCCCCGCCGCAGCCTTCCTCCATCAGCGCTGCCGCAATGTGGGGGAGAGAAACTACATCTCCCAGCGGCCTCCGCGACCGGAAGTCGCGTTGAGGCGGAGCGCGCCAGGAGGCGCTTAAAAACGGCAATCACCTGCAGTGGAGCGGGTGCTTGTAGAATCTTTCCTGCCTGCATACGGTAACCAGCCTTCAAACGTGACAGAGAGCCCCTGACCAGATGCGGGCACTGCTGCCTTTGCCGCTGCTCCACCGCTGCCTGTTACCTCCCCCCGCCGCAGCCTTCCTCCATCAGCGCTGCAGCAGTGTGGGGGAGAGAAACTACATCTCCCAGCGGCCTCCGCGACCGGAAGTCGCGTTGAGGCGGAGCGCGCCAGGAGGCGCTTAAAAACGGCAATCACCTGCAGTGGAGCGGGTGCTTGTAGAATCTTTCCTGCCTGCATACGGTAACCAGCCTTCAAACGTGACAGAGAGCCCCTGACCAGACGCCGGCACTGCTGCCTTTGCCGCTGCTCCACCGCTGCCTGTTACCTCCCCCCGCCGCAGCCTTCCTCCATCAGCGCTGCAGCAGTGTGGGGGAGAGAAACTACATCTCCCAGCGGCCTCCGCGACCGGAAGTCGCGTTGAGGCGGAGCGCGCCAGGAGGCGCTTAAAAACGGCAATCATCTCCCGCGGGACCAAAGGAGACGGGACGGGCCACCCCCCTAACAACCGCACTGGAAACACCTCGACCAAAGCCTCTAAACAGGTTCCATCGACGTTGGGAGGCTATACATCCACTCCTAGAGGATGACGAAAGTGCCAAAAACTCCAATGGCCACCAGATCAACAACGAGACTGAAACCTGTGAGTACCCCACTACCAACTATAACTGCTATTGACAAAATGCTGCAAAAGACTATTAGTGTAGTGGCGGACGCTATCCAGGACACAGAGAGACGCCTTTCTTTGACCCCAGATATGCGTTTTCCAAATCTATCTTCACACACCACTAATAATATATGCATTATGGATGATAGCTCTAACTCACAGGAATCTGTACTGATGCAATCGTTTACAGACCTACCAAACTCGCATATGAAGGATATAACATCAAAACCCTTATTTACGTGCTCAACAACGATCGCAAACGAGAGCAGCCCCCCAATCTTAAGCAATACTGGAAATAACATAAACCACCTGCATACATCTTCTCCAGACCCCGAGGTCCAGCTAATAGAGAGTCAGCCAACAGCAAGCCAAATTGCCCCGATGCCTGCACTTGATCAATCACCCCATAAGAAGAAGTGCGCAAAGAAAAAGCGTAAGACCAAACATCCCATGAAAAATATCCATCATCCTGTAGGCAAGTCCAAACGATCAATCAAAGACTTATGGCAGAAACTCACCCGGGAGAAACCCACTGACAACATCTCAACAGGGCCCCCCCATATTCTCTCTCTAGACTCGGCCTTGACTTGCGATCATAATAACAAACCAGAGACCATTCGGGTCAACGAGCAGACTGGTCACATAATCGAAGCACCCGCATTGAATATGCCATCCCTATCCGATATTGAATCTTTGATCAAATCTCTCTTACACCCCATCAATAATCGGATAGCTAATATAGAGAAGGCTCTAGGGAAATTTGAAAGAGCACAGAATGAAGTTTCATCTAAAATTCTTAAAATGCTCAAAGCACCTATCACGACCTCTACCTTTGTGCCAGTGAGCACAAATCTCAATATCAGCAACCCGAAACCCAAAAATTCCAATGACAGTAACTCAGTGGCCAGCCCTGCTAAACAGGTTACGACACAGAAACAGGGGGCGCCAACCGCAAATAATTTGTCCATACCACAACAAGTAACTCAAACCCCAGCTCAGATAGCGCCTACAAATAATGTGCAGTGTACTCTCGTTTCTGTGGATGCCAAAGATAGTGAATGGGCTGCGGAGAGTTCTCCCATAGCCACAACTAGACTTAATAATGAAACATCTAAGCACCTCAGCATCCCACCCAGAAATATTTCCACTAATGTATCAGGGACAAACCAACCCATACCTAGATTGACAAGAACGACTACACATATAAATCTTCCTCCCGAATCTAACGCCCACACAATAGTTATGATTGGGGTACCCAAGTTAGCTGAAAACACGAGGGAAACCAATATTGAACTAAAGAATAAGGTTATGCAGTGGCTAACCACTCATAGACCACTTCCCTCCCACATAACAGGGACAATCTCTCAAGTTAGGAGAGTAGATTGGGTGGGCACAAGATATAAATCAACTGAGGGAGATTGTATTGTTATCAACTTCAGAGATAGGGGAGCTGCTAAATTTATTGCCAACTGGAGGAGCTCCTCTACAAACAGCCTGATCCGTACAATGGGTTTAAGTTATTTCTATCCACGTAACCCCGATGGCCTTAGATATAACACCAAACGTCCCCATGGATATGATGGGCCCCCGGCGGCTGATACCTACCCCCAAACACAGGCCCCTGCCCCAGCCCCCAGTCTGGGGAGAACTACGAACTTAGAAGCACATCGATATGCTCATTCTTGGGAAAATAGAACTTATAACTATCCAACATATCCCTTGTATGAGAATCTAGAACCTGTCTACTATCCATATACAAGATCGCATCTAACTCATAATTTATACCAGATTCCAACCTCAAATAGATATGAAGCCCTTTATAACTATGACAACGACTACCTTGAAGAGGTAGATTGACTGGTATCTGTCTCACCTTCCAGTCCTTTAAGTAATCAGATAAAACTCGTTGCCCCTTCCAATATAATAAAATCTGTTGTCATTGAAAATACTCACACTACCTCTAGTGCACACACAGATACCTTTAATACAGAGACGATAATATCTAGTTCTGAAAGTTTATCTTCTCAAGGTGCATCTGCCCCTCTCCCCGTTGACACAGGCCTCCCTAATATTAATATACACCCAAACCATTCACATAGCGACAGCAGCTCCCAGACAGATATCGAAAGGCATGTTGACTTGCACCTGCCCTCCCCACCACATATGACGGATGAGACGGGGAATCCCCATAACAATCCTAGCTCCATCAAAATTTTATCATGGAACATTGCAGGTCTGGCCGCAAAAATCAATGATCATTCCTGGATAGCCTTTGTTAAAAATTATACTATACTGTGCTTTCAGGAAACTTGGCTCACCAACAACAATGTTTTCATTGAAGGATTCCAAAGCTTCTTCGTTCCCGGTCTTCCTTCACCCAGTGGAAGGGCAAAGGGGGGGCTGGCAATATTCATTAGCCTCTCCCTGGTGATACAGATAAAAAATAAACGTCAAGCCAATATCAACATACAGGTCTTGGAGCTTAGAAAAGGCAAAAAAGTACTAACTCTGGTTAACTTCTATAATGCCATATCGCCATCAGGTGAATGCAATATCGTCAAACTCCACGAGTACCTTCACGATAACCTGGCAGTTCTACCACGGAATAAAATAATTGTAGGTGATTTTAATGTGCATATCTGTGGTCACCCGACACCGTCATCCCTGGGCTCCCTGGGTTGTGGAAACAGATCAGGCCTTCATTTTGTGCACTGCCCACGAGGCTCTAATATGAATAATCTAATAGACGGCCTAGACTTGAGAAATGCGATGACCCTGAAAGAGGATTCCTTTATCTACGAAACCCCAACCTATAAAGGTTCAGAACAAGGCTCCTTTATTGATCATATATTGCTCTCCGTTGATATGGCAATTACAGCTTCAAATTTTAACATCCATGAAAGTATCCATAGTGACCATAATCCGATCTCAGTGGAAGTTAAAAGTGGACTGTTTGAACTCAGCAAAAACCGCAAAGACCCGGGTGTTTTAAAATTAATTAATGGTAACCGACGACTAAAGTGGTCTTCAATAAACAGTGAAGCTATACTTGAATCAGTTAAAACGAGTTGTGTTCAAGAACTTACCCTCTGCTCCTCTAACACCACTCCCCCGGATCTTATACTATCTGCCTTTGCTGAACTGACCAAAAGAGTGGATCCACTGCTCTCAGTACCACTGAAGGGTCAAGACAACCAACAGCCACGATGGTTCGATCACACCTGCTCAAGAGCCAGTCGACAACTAAAAATGGCTCTAAAGAACAAACCAAGGGATCCCACATTAATCAAAATACTACGCTCTGATTATAGATCCGCTTTGGCATCACGTAAAAAAGCTATAAAGGCGAGCATCTGGGAATCCTTACTTGATCCATCCATCCTGGGCAACAGTTCCAAGTTTTGGAGCCTAATCAACAAACCAATGTTTGACGATCCGAACGCTGCTTCCATTGGAACTTGCATACCTGAAAGTGAGTGGGTCTCTCACTTTAGTGCAATCTTTAAAAGCGACGATACACAGCAAACGCAAGCCCCAAAACTCCCTGTAGAAGCCCCGCTGTTATTCACAGATAAAGAAGTGGAAAGGGGGATTCGCTGTCTGACCAGCAACAAGGCCCCGGGCCCAGATGGCCTCCCCCCAGACTTATTTAAATCCAACGTCGCCTTCTGGGCTCCAATCCTCACGGCAGTGGTTAACGCTGGAGCCGCTACCAGGGCCCCTAAGTCCTGGGGAGCCTCAACTATTGTACCCGTGTACAAAAAAGGAGACAGAAGTAACGCAGCTTGCTACAGGCCAATTTCACTGATTAACTCTGTCGCCAAGGTTGTTGGTGGGATTATCCTAAATAGGTTATCCACCTGGGCCAAAAACAACAAAGTTATGTCACCAGCACAATATGGCTTCAGACCAGGACATTCTACAATAACACAATGTCTGAACCTATACCTAATTAGTGGCAAATATACACTGGCCAGAAACGGTATACTCAATATGGCCTGGACCTTTCATCGGCATTCGATTGTGTCGACAGAAATAAACTTTGGGATGTCTTGCTGAAAATGGGGGTCGAAAAAAACCTAATCAATTTCTTGGCCGATCTTCACAGCGATACACAAGCGAATGTGCGGTACACCAAAGACCTGAAAGTGACCAAAGACTTTAAAATAAATCGGGGGGTCAGACAGGGCTGTATTTTAGCGCCTTTTCTTTTTAATTTATACATCAATGATTTAGAGGAGCATCTTTTAAGAACAAACACGGATTACCCATACATAGGTAAAAGGGGCTTCCCAGTCCTTCTCTACGCTGACGACGCCGTCCTTATCTTAAGAACTGCACTTGGCCTTCAAATTTTATTGGATTCTTTTTTTCATTTTATGAACTCACGAGGCCTGTGTATTAACAACGCCAAGTCGTTCATCATGAAGGTAGGACATGGGTCCAAGAAGACTTACCCTTTATCCGTTAACGGGGAAAAAATACCCTACACAACAACTTTTTCCTACCTTGGCGTATTGTTCGACAGTAAACTTATATGGGGACCAGCGCTAAAGAAAAAGAGAGGAGACTTAATAAGGACCAATGCGGCAATAACTGACTTTGCTCGCAAAATGGGCAACACACCTGTGGCTGCATTAATGAAATTATACCAAGCCAAAAGCATATCAGTTGCCTGCTATGGGAGTGACCTCTGGGGGTTCTTACCAGTGCCTGATCTAACAATCACAGAAAATAACTTTTTAAAACAAATTTTATGTTTACCGAAGAGTACGGCCAACTTCTCCATCCACAAGGAACTGGGCACACCACATTTAGAGGATAAAATTGCAGTAAACCCCCTCTTGTGCTGGCTAAATTGTTGGATGAACAACGAAATACCTTTCACTCAGAACATTTTATCTGAAGCACTCACATGGGATGGGAAACTAAAGATACCCTGGATAAAGTACATTCGAGACTGTCTTCAAAATCTGGGCAGGTTGGACCTCTTCTTAGTACCACACTCAGTAACAAAGTATGATGTAACATCTGTAAAGACTACTTTTTTAATGACCCGTCAGTTGGCGAGGGAAGAGACTGAACTGAAGAAGGGCAGTGTGTTGAGCCACACTTTATCCAAAACATGCATTCAAATAGAACCTTATTTATCCTGGGCCACCTCCAGATATGAGCGCTTTTTACTGACTAGATTTCGTTTTGACCTTTTTCACCTGATGCTAGCCGTTCCCATTGGAGCCCATAGGGGACAAGTGCTGCCAGCTTGCGTCTGCGACAATAAGTCTCCGCAAGATCTGGCGCACTTTTTATTTATATGCTCCTACTATACCGTACCTCGAAAAATGTTTTTAAAACCTCTTCTTAAAAAATTGAATTTCGTGCAAATAAGGCCCACACTGATTTATCTTAAAATGTTGCACTGTGAAAGCACTTTATACATAATCAATTTTTTAAAGACAGCCCTGAGATTTAGGAAAAGTATGGAAGGTTAATAAGTATCTTAATGAATTGTACTGTTGCTCTTGCATGAGCTGTGATAGGGTACATCGCAATCTACTGTTTTATATCTAACTGTTTTTAAATGATGAACTGATTATATATATGTTACCTTTTTTTTTCTATGTACTTTTATGACTGATTTTACCTTCAGTCGAATAAAGAAATTTTGAATTGTATTGAATGGGTGGGTGGGGGGGGGGGGGGTGGGAGGGTTATTTCCTTCAATTGATTGGGTTGTAAGAATATAGAAATGTGCCTTGCTACTTGACAGTACCTTCCTGATTGTGGAAAACTGTATTTATGCTTTGCCTAATCAATCAATAAAACCTGTTGTGAAAAAAAAAAATTATATTCACTTAAACCACAACAGACACAAGTATTGCAATAAATGTAGTGCATTCACTTTTCCCTTTCCATGGAAAAAAAGAAAAGTATTGTAAAATGAGAGTTAAAGTGATGTTACTGTTCAGTTGCATAATGTTAAAACCCCTGAAATGTGCAAGTTCTGGTACACTACAAGTACCATATCCTTCGACCCCGTTAAGAACGGCTCATGACCTCCCACATAACATCACTGATGAAATCTCAAATCATATCCTCGATGACATCACTAATAAGAACAGAAATTACATTACCAGTCATATTCCTCCTCCGACTCTTATCCACACAGCGCTGGGATGCTTCCGGGTAGCCATGCGCTATATAAATAACAATAACAATCACTATGGGCATGAGTTATTGCAATCTTTAACAGAACTGGAGGCCTTCAGTAAGCAAGGTTGTTTCCCTCTACATTTGCAGCTAGTTGTTGAATGAGCTGTCTCGTTTTTTACAACAGAGATTTCTGGAGGATGTCAGTGAATGCAATATTTTTGGAACGGAGATTTCTGACTCATATACAATGATTGAACTGTTTTGAATACATGTATAAAAGTTTACACTAAATCATATCCGTGAAGGAAAGCTGTCTACGGGTTTGTAGGAGACAGTGGATAAAAACGGACCTTCTAGGTTTTCCGTCTTCTTGCCACGTTGGACATTAGTAATATGTATGAGGGCGTGATGAATGGGGTTGTGGTCCTGGTTTACAGACTCACAAATAGAAGGTGCAGTTTTTCTAATTTTAGATAGTTGGCTGATAATCCATTTTGCATCTGAAAGAGATCATGTGTTAATAGTCTGTTAAAAAGTGGATAAGTTGGGGTTATTTGCCTAATACAAAGAATATGTTTGTGTTGTCTACATCTAGGATATTGTTTTTGTCAATCAATCCCTCATTGTTTCAGCTTAAAAAAGTCATAAAAATAAAACACAATCTCATAAAAAACACCCAATATCAACATTAGAAATGGGCTCTTTGTGTTAAAATGTGTGAGTAAATAATTTGAACGGCAACAATCAAGGCAATGTGAAACAAAGGTCACACAGATCATCAAGACTGCACCCCCTCCCAGAACTAGGGTCAGAGCCCTCTCAGGACACTCCAGGGCTAATGACAAGCAAAATGTAAACACTATGATGACCATTACAATGCCCAGATGTTGGCATGAGTATATTAGATTCCAGCCTTTTCTGATATTTTGTGAAAGAGGTGGTTGGGAAGCATGTTCTTTGTCTAACATTGTCTTTGTGTAAGGTAGCATAAAATGTGTAGCAACAACAAGTTCACCCCAAGTGGAAATGCACAAACCAGTCACTTGGCTCTATGTTTTTTGGTGTATCATAAGCTGTGTAATAGTGCCTGGACCTCAAGGTGTACAAAAGGCACTATCCATATCATGCAACTACTTTTGCTTTTCTGTACCATTTCTAGATCATGAGGAGAAATCAAAAAAGTGAAAATGTACAATCTGCATCTTTTGAAACCATGATCCTAATTGAGTCCATCTTTTGTGACTCCCCTCGCGCAGGAATAACAACTGGTCTAGGATTGCCAAGGTCTAGACATGAGTCTACCAGGAAGAAAAACTTCAGAATTCGCCTGGTCGCATAAGGACATTGCATCCTTGCAATGTATGATGTTAATTTTTTGAACAGGGGACGTACAAGTATTCTCCTTAAGGCAATGGTTTAGTACAAAGAAAGCATAACGTGCATAACCATTCCCTCGCCCAATGCCATTCAGTTACAAACACGTGTGCCTCTTTTCCTATTCAACCATCGCTTCATGAAGCCGGTAATGTGTCTAGTCTAACCCTCATGGATAATGATCTTTTTAACTCTGGGTAAAGTAAATCCATATGTTTTTCGAATGCAGCACTGGACTTAACTTCCAAAAACTGAGACATTAGTTGGCCTCCTTGTTTGGCGTAGTTTGATTGACAGAGGATTCATATTGTTTTTTGATTAATTACAGGCTTGAACTTGCTCCTTGCTGGGTGGGACCATTATTCCACATCGGCTAGATCTTTTGATTTGGATGCAGTTTGATTAATTCAGGGCAGTTTTTGTGTTGCACCTTTCATCCAGGTATCACAAAAAGCTTTGAGGTATGTATGTATGTATGTATGTATGTATGTATGTATGTATGTGTGTTCTTATAGGTCTTTAGTTTGAGATTAGCCCAAAGACTAATCAGGAACAATACTGGTTTGAGAGCTAGTATTGTTTCCATGCTACACAAACCCAGTTGTAGCCTTAGTGCAGCCAACAGGGTCCCTGCACTGAGGTGCAGAGAGCGCCAAAGAAATTGATTTTCAATTTTTTGAATCTGTGGTGCGTCCCTATATACCAAAGTTCAGCTCCGCATGAACCTGCAGCTAGGGATTTCATTTGTTCGACTGGGAGGGCAGGCTTATTTAGACTTCGTTCACATTGGCTAGAAAAGCGTAAGACCGCCCTCGCATACTGGCTCATGATGAGCTGACTTTTTGTGCCCTGCTCAGTCCAGGATAATTTATCATCATCATTTTTTATATTGTTGGCTTACTGTAAGGTTACTGATATCTTATAACCTGCAGTTTGATCATAAACTGGTAAGTGATCATTAACTGACTCTTGAATGACTATTGAGGCAGACACCTGGGCTTATGCCCAAATTGGGATCGATAATGTTGTTTTATTCTGCAGAGTCATCCACAGAGAGGACAGACCCCAGAAATTGCATCCTGCATGGTGCAGAAATAATGCATAGACTCCTATATGAGAATATAAGAAGTGCATAATTAATGTAACAATGACATCTATAAACACATTATGTGCCATAGGACTAATACGTTATAGTGAGGATTTAGGCTGATAAGCTTATTGCATTCTCATAACGTGTTCTCTTGTGTAAATAACCTGGATCTTTACTCATAGTCGTGAATCCGTTGTCCCATTTACAGCTAATGAGCTGCCAATCTAAGCATGTAAACCAAACAAGAACTACTTCTGAAAGGGTGCAAATTAAATGTGAACACTTCGTAGCACTAGTGCCAAACAGCAGCAGAGTGTACATATCACTTTTGCATTTACGCTGGAGGTCCCTATCAAGTCTTACATGGTAATAAGAATACTTGTGCTTAAGGGTAATAATGAAATTAAAATGCGATGCGAATGCCACGTGTGCTGCTGTCCACATTCATTTATACCTTGTTGTAAATCGCTCGCATATTACGTTTGTACCGAGGTGTAAATTACCCTGCAAACGGGTCATGTACAACTAGAGAAACAAATTAATGTATGTGCAATTTGCGCTTACCTTTTTAGGATAGTTAGTCTTTGAAATAGGTGGAAATACAACTGAGCCCATTTCAGCACTAACTCATGGATCTAAAGAGGCTTCCCTGTGCAGCCATCTGGACGTATACTGATGGCAGCAACAGCCTGGGAATCTATCATTAACGAAGACACATCAGTAAAGGTCAAAATGCAACTGAAATGATTGCCAAACCATAATGTAATGTGATAGATAGTACAGTAAACAATACCATAAATGCAAAAGAAATGGTTCATAAAATGAAATGGTGTTAGAATAAATTCTTAACAGCTAAAATAAATATTTCTTTATGAGAACATAAAGCAGATAGGCTCCGGGCTTTAGGCAATATATATGTAAATTCATGCCATCAACATGAAACGAAAATAGTCACTGTTCAAAAGTACCGACTTATAAATGGCAAAGATATCAACTAGTGATGAATAGGTTTGCAGTATTCACCATTATCTCTCTCTCTCTTTCTCTCTCTCTCTCTCTCTCTTTCTTTCTCTCTCTCTCTTTCTCTCTCTCTCTCTCTCTCTCTCTCTCTCTCTTCTCTCTCTCTCTCTCTCTATATATATATATATATATATATATATATATATATATATATATATATATATATATATATATATATATATATATATAAAATCTGTGTGTGTATATGTGTATATATCTGTGTGTGTGTTTGTATATATCTGGCAGTCACCAGTAGGTAGTTATAGTTAGTAGTAGTAGTAGTAGTAGTAGGCTTTATTTCGATAAAAAAATATCTTTAAAAGCATAACATAATACATCAACTTAATAACCACAATATATAAAGTGCTCAAGCAAATCAATTTAAAATAATATACATATCAAGTTAAAAATACTTAAAAAGATCTTAATACAATGACCATAATTAAACAATTTCATTTAGCCTTTTAGAACTGACTGACCAAGCCCATGTTAAAAATGTTGACAATCCGCACACATACAAGGGCCGAGTGTCTGACATCAGAATACGCAGAGCAACAATGTAATGTCTGGTGCCAAGTTCTCTGCATATTGGTTTAAGCCAGCTAATTCTAGGTGATTTGTATGCCGGGCATTCAAATAAAAAATGAGCAACAGACTCTACTCTGGACGTGCAGAATAAGCAAAGAGGTGAAGTTTGAGACGGGATTTTTCAACGTGCAGTCCATTCGCCTACTGGGAGAATTTCTACCCTGAATTTAAAATACAATGCCCGATCAGTAGGCTTTAAAATAATATCAAGGTAGGGTTCCCGAAAAGCCACATCCTTAATCCTAAGAAACTCTATGGTTACTCTGCCTTGTTTAGGGTCGGAACTACTTTTGAAGGATACCCAACTCCAGTAGAGCTTCTTAAGGACAGCTTTAGGGGGAGCAGATCTAGATACCCAGGCATCCCCGAGCACCAACTCTTCAAGCAAGGATTTGACATCTTTCAGCCACCTGATCTTGGACCAACCCGGCATAGCCATTACTTCCAACATCCCATCCGCATAGTTGGCTATTTCTGGGACTCGCCATAGGCGGGCCCATAACAGTAGCGGACAGAGTTGTGCCTGGTCTTTAATCGAACGGCACCCCATATCAAACAGCAGGGGTAACATCAGGGTACTCTGTGGGAGGGCGATCAATTCCTTCAGGAATTTATTCTGAGATCTGGATAACTGGTCTAAATTATAAGTTCCACAGAGTTCAGCCCCGTAAAGGGCCACGCTAACTCCTCTCGCCTTATATATATCTATCACCGGAGCGACAGGTTTGGTTAAGGAAGAGCGCTGTTCCTTAAGGAGTGCCCCCACTACCCTTTTGTGGCTTAACAACATCTTCTGGAGGTGTGGATTCCACTGCATAGTGTCTGATATACGGATGCCTAGATAATCAAATTCCGCAATCCTTTCCAGGGGCACAAGGTTCAGGGAAGGCGGACGACCACGTTTTTTGGGGGGGTTCAGTACCAGATATTTAGTCTTGCCAGCATTTATTATAAGCTCTCTACAGGTGCAGAAGGACTGGAAGCTGTCCAACAGGCTCTGTAGTCCCACAGGGGACTTAGAGATGAGGAGGGTATCATCAGCAAATAGGAGAGTTGGTATTCGCTTGCCCGCCAAGGAAGGTGCGTCAGATGGATTTTTCAAAAGGTGCTCCACCACTCCATTCACATATAGTGCGAACAGAGTGGGGGCAAGGACGCACCCTTGGTGGACACCCCTATTCACAAAGATTCTATCGGTCTTCTGGCCCTGGTACCCCACCTCACCTGTGCAAAGTTTCCAGTATGGAGCCTCACCAATAATGACAAGATGTAAGCGGGCATCCCCTTTTCGGACAATACCCACCACAGACGGTCCCGAGGAACCAGGTCAAAGGCAGTCCATAGGTCGATAAAAGCGAGATAAAGACTGCCTTTGCCTAGTACAACCACCTTCCATTATATGAGCAGTAATCTAAATGCCTGCTCAATAGTCCCTGTGCCCGTCCTGAAACCAGCTTGATAGTCTGAAAGGATTTTGTTGTCATCAACCCACTGTAGCACTCACCCTAGAACCACCTTTCCAGTGACCTTTTGTGTAGAATCGATTAGGCTAATTGGGCGGTAATTAGCAGGGTCGTCCCGCCTCCCCTTTTTGAAGATCGGGACGACCTCAGCCCCCTTCCATGAGTCTGGGATTGCTGCGCCATGATGGATGGCATTAAGTAAAGTTGAAATAAGCCTCCCCCATTCGATGTAATTGAGACGTAGCAAGTCGCCCGGTATCCCATCGGGACCTGCTGCTTTGTGCGGCACTAAGGATTTTATCACATTTTCAACTTCCTTGGCTGTAAAGGAATGGGCTTCACTCTCCACAATGGAGTCCATGGGGGAAGGTATAATCAGCCCCTGCCTGTCATCCAGGTGGGCGGTGTATAGAAGCGAAAAATGATCAAATCACATTTGGCCAGTGATGTTACACGTAAAAAGGGTGTTGTCGGGCCTATTCCTAGCCCTTACTAAATTCCAAAAACCACTAGAATCCCTCACTGCACTGACTTCCTTTAAGTCATGCCAAAACTGATCCTCCCAATCTTTCCTAGCTTCCTTAATGGACAGCTTATAGTTATTCCGGGCCAGCCGGATCAACTCAGGGACCTTCAGTTTGACTGCTGTTATGAGTGCAGATTTCATCTGCCGGCATTTTTTGGAATACCAACCCGGTTTACCCTTAGATCTCTGACACTCCCTAGCCGGAGGACCCCTACTATGTGTTATAAATAAATTGCCCAAAGCATCAACAGTATCACAAAAAAGTACAGATACTTCTGAGGGATCCAAGGTAGTTGTGTCCAGCTTGGTCTGAGCCGCTGCCATAAGTGCCCCTATAGTCTGGACTTTCCCCTCATCCAAGACAACCTTTCACCATTTAAGACGCCTCCCACAGTTTGATGGGCAGACTTCAGAGGTTGACAGTGATTTAGGTGGTACCAGCGAGTCGTTTTTATGCGCCCACAGAGAGTGCAAGATCAAGGAGAGCGGATTGTGGTCGCTGTCCACTGTTGGTAAGACTTCCATATCATTCATGAATCTCCAGAGCTTGAGATCCAGGAGGATATAGTCTATCCTTGAGGAGTGGCCTACCCTATTAAGCGTATGGGCTCCCAAAGGGTCCAATGTTGTTCTGCCATTTGCTGCCCTTAAAACAAATTCCATTGTCAAGGTGTTAAGCTGAACGGCCCGTTGGGACCATCTCTTTTTAGGCAGAATTGTTAATGATGGGATACCCCTCCTGGCATCCTCATCGGAAATGTCCAGGATGTCCTCTGCCGCAAGGGTCTTGAATGTACAATTGAAGTCCCCTGCGACCAGGACATACTTGCTATCACTACACTGTCTAAGTTTATCCTCAACCATGGTGATTATTGGGGATGAGGAACCACCTTTAGTACCCCTAGAGTAGATATTAAATATCTCCAAAGTACGCCCTCTCTGGGGCCCTCTAACTGTGATTCTTAATATGTCTGGGGAATTGGTTTCTATTTGCCTGATATGACAGCCCAGGGAGATACTAACCCATATGAGAAGGCCTCCTGAGGGGCGACCTCTCCCTGTAGGAGGGGAGATTGCTGGTACAAAATAGGTCGCATAGCCAACCTTGTAACGGGGCTCTATACTACAGGTCTCTTGGAAAGCACAAATCGCAAAAGACTCAATAACAGTATTCCATTCTGGGAGATCTAACTTTCTAGAAATGCCCGCTGTATTCCAGCTGAGAATCCTTATGTAGGTGTCCGCAACAGCTGGCTCAAGGGGGGGCTGTATATCAAGCCTGCTGGGCCTAATTACGGACTCCATTGGCGTGCCCTCTATAGTTAGGACCTAATTTCCATAGGAAATTCGCAACATTCTATTTGGAATAACTTTGGCGCCGGTTGATAAATCTTCTTGAAATTTTAAAAACTGGTGGTGCGCTCCGGTCCGCTCCTTTCCTGAACGTCTCGGGATTATTTGTGTAGTGAGGGCCGAGAAAAAAGGGGGTCCCAAAACGTGCTTTCCCCATGCAATTTTCCACAAAGAGGTAGTCCTTAGATGAGACTCGTGCCTTTTGCTTAAATGGTGTAAATCTGTTCAGTAGTTCCTGAGAAAATGACATTTAAAAGTACATATATATCTATGGCCGTGCAGGATCCGCGCACCCTAAGCGTACCCTGCTGTGCACGAGCTGTATTCTAATTGGCTGTCAACACTCCAAATCAGGAAGTGTTGGCAGCCATCTTGTGCCTCGTAAGAACCGAGGCACAAGAAACCTCAGAAACAAATGCGAAAAACGCAAAAAGGGGGCAGGGTAGAAACACCCTGACCCCCTAGGCCTGCTCAGGGGGTCCCACAAGGACCCCCAGCTTTTTGAAAAAAAGCGTCAAAATCCACGCAGGGTCTGCTGATCTTGCCGGTGAAAAAAAAATAAAAAATGAAGCGCGGGTTCCCGCTCTATATTACTTATTAGCCCCAGTGGGCCAAATCCCGGGGGCAATTAAATAGTTTTGTGGTTTAGGTAGTTTAGGTGGGAGGCCCAAAGGGGTTCCCAGACCGGGGACCGCAACCCCGGGGCTTTATTATAAATTGTGCTGGGGGCTCATAGGGATCCTCCGTATTCAAGGGAGTTAATCCACCAACTTAAAACACGCCACGGGGCAAGTTTGCACAGTGGTGAAGGGAGGGGGCGGGGCCTGAGTTCACATGTGTAAAAACACGTCCTGTGGCACGGTTTAAGTTGGGGAATTAATTCCTTGTCAATCCTGAGGGTGCCTGGGTACCCTCACCAGGTGCCTCCAGGTACCTCCAGTAAGCACCACGGAGCTGCATTGCAGAGTGTTGTAAAAAGGGGCGTGGCCTCTGAACACCTCTCTGCATACTGGAGGTACCTGGTGGGCTACTTGGCCCCCAGGGACCCACAGGATTGAGGAGGAATTAATTCCCTAACTTAAAACGCGCCACAGGGCGTGTTTGCAGACATATCACCTCAGGCCATGCCCTCTTTCTTCACCACTGTGCAAACGCGCCCCGTGGCGCGTTTTAAGTTGGGGAATTAATTCTCTTTCAATACTGAGGGTCCATGAGGGCCAAATAGCCCGACAGGTATCTCCAGTATGCGCCAGGGAGATGTGTTGCAGACATGTGTTCAGAGGCCACGCCCCTTTTTACACCTCTCTGCAACGCAGCTCTGTGACACTTACTGGAGGTACCTAGTGGGCTAGTTTGACCCTAGGTGCCCTTAGGATTGAAGGGGACTTAATTTCTCAACTTAGAACGGTGACAGGGCGTGTTTACACAGTGGTGAAGGGAGGGGACGGGGCCTGACGTGATGTGTGAAAACACGCCCTGTGGCGAGTTTTAAGTTGGGGAAAAAATTCATTTCAAACCTGAGGGACTATGGGGGCCAAGTAGCCCACCATTCCAGGAAACGCCACTGCGCTGCATTGCAGAGAGGTGGTGCAGGCGTGCCCCTTTTTACATCTCTCTGCCACGCAGCTCTGTGGCGCTTACTGGATGTACTACGAATTCTGATTTACTCACCTGTTATCAGGAGAGACCTCAGTACTGCATCTTTGAGCCCAGTACTGATCCTGAAAAATAATTCTAACCATACTTACCAGTAACTTGAATTTCCTTCTATAGGCTAACATTGACTGGTTTCACTTGGAAATTCTTCTAAGTGTGGAGTTTTGGAACTTTAAAATATTCACCTAAAATCATCTGAACAACGACTTACAATTTACTCACCTGTCATCAAGAGAGAACCCAGTGCTGCATCTTTTAGCCCAGCATTGACCCTGAAAAGTAATTCTTACCGTACTTACCAGTAACTTGTATTTCCTTCCATAGGAATCCATTGTCTGGTTTTCACCAGAAAAGTTTCTAAGTGTCTATTTTCACAAACTAAACATATTCCTTAAAAATCGCCTCTATGACTTAAATGCATTCTTTCAACTGTTTACAGGAGATGCACCAGTGCTGGATCCATGATCCACCACCGAGTAAGAAAAAGTAACGATAACACTACATACCTGCTAACTGAATTTCCTCCCATAGGATAACATTGGTGATTCTATGTGAAAAAATTGTCAACTTTTAAAATAAAAAAATCTTCCTTAAAATCACTACTGTAACCAAAACGCTTTTATTCAACTGTTTATAGGAGAAGGCCAAGGACTGAATCTAGGATCCAGTCCTGTGGTTAGAAAAGTAATCCATAAACAAACTAATTGCATTTAACTAGAAATTCACATCGAGCTCAATGTTGCATTGTGTTTGAAATTGTGTTGCCCATTGCAACAACTGTAACTACTCTACTCAAAAGTCTATTGCCTATTTGCAAAGTATTTAAACTAAAGTAATTCATTCTGAGAAAGTATATTTTGTAATGTAATGTCATTATAATGTAATTTAAAATATCTAAAAATAAATAGTTTAAAAAATGTAGTAAATCAGTATCAAAAAAATAAATACAACAATTAAAACATTTAAAAATTGTCATTGAAAAAAACCTTTGAAATTCACTGAAAAAAACATAGGTTTCAGACATGTTATAGTTAGGAATTAGCATTTAAAAAACCTTTGAAATGCACTGAAAAACCATCGGTTTCAGATATGGTATAGTTAGAAATTAGCATTTAAAAAACCTTAGAAATTCACTAAAAAAACCATAGGTTGCAGGGGTGTTATAGTTAGCTAGACATTTAACTCGTACATAACCATTGAAATTCCTCTGTTATAGTTGTCATGGTCAGTGACATCACTGATTACATCACTGATGACAGCTCAAATGACATCACTTATTACATCATCCACGTGACAATCTGATACACTTCATCATACACTAGCATTACCTTTCAACACTCATTATAAAATATGGAGTACCATATTTGAATGCATTGACACACCAATACAAGTTTCTAAAAACCTACTCAGTGATTCCTACATCTACACACACATCTAACCACTTACCTATAGATTCACTCATACATGCTTACAAAGATCAATAGAATACTATTAAATATACTTATACACCTACATCACACACCAGCACACATCCTATTCACTTATGCAGTCATCTTACTCACTTATGCAAACAATTAATCATACTTTTATTTACTAAGCTACACACTTATACAAACACCACTTTATTTATTCATATAGAAAGTAACTCATTCTTAGTGTGTTATAAAATCACTTTTACAAGTATACAGTTTTCAATACAATCATTCATACAATCACTGAGCCTTAAGTATACTTATTTATAAAAACGACTGTCACATACGCTGCCTTTTATATTTCTACTTTGTTGAACATGTATCATTGAGAAATATATTTACTCATCACCACACCCATAAAGAAATTCAGTCACCCAAACAAGTGTTTTCACGTGCAGTCCTAGCCTCATATACCTACTAAATTAACTATTTACACATCTTTGGACAATCACACACCTCCCACCCAGCCACAAACAGATCCACTATCCCATACAGATACTCACCTAACAAATTAATACTAATATAGACTTTCACATAGCTAGTAACCACCTTATGTAGTAGATTACACAACAAGAGATACAGTGAAACAGATATTCACAAAGTTTAATCACTATCCCATATATTTAGTGAGACACTTTAAAAAAGTCAATTAGACAGTCAATCATAGTGCTATTAGATCCTCCATCCAGACACTTATACACATACACTCAATCTTTAATGCAGATTGCTATATATATAATACTTACTTAAATATCGAACCAAACCACATTCACTGGATGATGTCATCAGTGATGTCATCAGCGATGTCATTTGAGATGTCATCAGTGATGTCATCAGTGATGTCACTGACCATGTCATGAATGATGTAATATGGTGATGTCATCATGATGTAATTTGAAATGTCATCAGTGATGTCACTGACCATGTCATGAATGATGTAATATGTGACATCATCAGTAATGGATTGCGGCTGCGCGAGTTATAGTTAGTACAACTAACTATGACAGAGGAATTTCAATGGTTTTATACGAGTGAAATGTCTAGCTAACTATTACATCCCTGAAACATATGGTTTTTTCAGTGAATTTCTAAGGTTTTTTTAAATGCTTATTCCTAACTATAACATATCTGAAACCTATGTTTTTTCAGTCAATATATATATATATATATATATATATATAGTATTATTCTATTTTTATTTCTTGTTTGTTTATAAATCTAAGCCAACCAGACAGCAGCGTGAGGGCACTCGGGAAACGAAGACAGGAAAGCATTATTTGCCAACGTAAGGAGAATTCAAGATGAGGGTGTCATTTAGACTTGGGCAAATAGCCCCTGAGGCTGTCAGGAGATGCAGAAATCATGTGTGTAATGTGTAGAAGACCGCCTGCTTTATCTAGAGATCAGTACCTACTTGCTAGGTGGTGATCTCCATCATGACAGTGCCGCCACCAGTGAGGCGAGTTCAGTTTCATCACATATGAAATTCGATCAGGCAACCATGTTTTTCTACCCACTCTGCATTTGCTTTCAAAATGTCACCATAGATGGATTGATAGATTTATATTGCAGTAAATAGCAAAAGTCATTACAAATGTAATTCCAACTATGTTTTCCATAAAACTACTGAATTAAAGACATATTTCCAAATATGTATGCTAAAACAATGAGATTTGGTTGATGACATATGCATATTATTATCTCTACAATACGCAGTTGTCCAATTTCTTCAAAAGCATATTTACATTTTCTTTGGAGCATGAGAAATCAAAAACCTTACCTGTATTCAAACAAAATGTTACGACTTTCCTTTTTTTTTGTAGTCTTTATTTCTGCTTGTACACAGTAACGTACATGCAAATGCACCTAACAATAAAACATCTGCAACTTTTCTTTTCTAATCCCTCCAACAAGCTTGTGTAATCTTGGTTGGTTCTGCCAGTTTGTGTTTCCAGCTCATATAGTCACTGCTATTTCCCACCCTACTACGCCATATCCGTGGTTCAGTATGTACTTGGAGAAAACATTTTTTAAAACCTAGGACTTCAAAAGGCACGTCTTTCTTTATTGACTCGAGAACAACGGGATAGATGGAGCATAATAGATTCCTTATACTATTGGCTGACCCTACAGTACTCTGGCACTTTCAGATAGTTAATCACTGAGCTCCAGAAGCCTTCATTGGAAAAATAACGACAAAATAAAAACACACATTCTCATTGTTAGAACTCAGCAAGATCTGTTAAGCAGTTCTTTATAATAATATAGCATGGTGTTGGACTTGGTCCTCTCTGCAAGGTCATCCCCGCACATTTTGCCTTCCACCTCCTGTTTTCTGAACCTGTTTCAGTTGACTATTAGGACTCTGCACACTTTACTTCTGCTTATCAGTGCTAAAGTGCTTGTGCTTTCTCCTTTGATAATGGCAAAATGTGCTTACCCCCAATTTGCATATTTTATTTACTTGTAGGCCCCTAGTAAAGTGGTACTACATGTACCCATGGCCTGTAAATTAAATTCTACTAGTGGGCCTGCAGGACTTATTGTGTAACCCACTTAAGTAGCCTTCTAAAACATGACTCAGGCCTGCCGTTGCGGCCTGTATATGCAGTTTTAAATAAACCTTTTGCCAAACCATAATTTTTTAATACATATAAGTGACTCCTAGGGTAGGCCCTAAACAGCCCATGAGGAAGGGTGAAGCATATTTAAAAAGTGGGAAGTGTACTCTTAACTTTTAGAACATAAAAACACTAAAATCACTACATACCTCTCTCATAGGATAACATTAGGTTACGTTATTCCATTTAATAAGTGCTAACTTTCAAGTGGAACCAGGTAGAAAAGTTAAGTTTGCTCGCTAAAGAATTGCAATTTCAAACTCTCTTTAATGGCAAAGTTAGATTTTAAGTCACAATTCCAAAAATGCCTCTTTTAGAAAGTTGGGATTTTCTCGTTCCAACCACTTAGTGCCGGCAGCCTGTATCTTGGGTCACTCTTATAGGTGTGGCTGGCAGTTTGTCTGCTCCCAGACAGTGAGACAAAAGGGGAATAGCTGTTGGCAGGACCGGGCATCTCTGATTTGATAGGGGGTAGAGCTGTCACCTACCACACTTACACATCACAAAGTTTTTGCCTTAGCACACTCCCAAAGTTTTCACACTAGCCATTTGTGCCCCCAGACAAGCTGGGGCCAGGGCAAGGCAACAGGACATTTCAGGCACCTTTGTTTGGGAGGACCCTAGAAGTGTCTTCTTTAAAACTTGTACCAAGGATAAATAGTGGACCCTCAGACCAAAATAGTCTGTCTACCTATAGAAGACTCTGAATACTGCTGTGCTGCTCTGCTGCAAGAAGGACTGCTACTCTGCTGCCCTGTTACTCTGCTGCACTGCTGCCCTGCTGCCTGAGTGAGAATGACTGGACCCGCATGTTTAACCCAGGACCATCAGAGTGACTTATAGGGCTAGTTGGCTGAACTCCTGATCAAAGCCTGAGGGACAGAACAGTCTCCAAAAACCTTGAACCCTCCACTTGGACTGTGCCTGATATAAACCCTGCCCCCCTAGTGGTGTCACCACAGTTCAGAATTCTTGGAAGTGGGCCTGAAGGTGCCAGCCCAGCTGTGGACTTGAGCAGAACTGAAGCAGTGCAGCGTATCTCCCCACAGTTTCACATCAGATCTACTGCTGCATGATGCATCCCTGATGGAGTGCCCCACAGCTCCTCCGAACCTATGCTGTGCAACCCATCCGCGACACAGGATTTAGCATTGCAGCCCATAGCTCCTCAGTACCACTGCTGCATGATTCACCCATGACGTAGGACACTGCTTCACACCCTGTAACTCCTTGGAACCAGTGCTGCATGACGCATCCTCGATGCAGCATCTCTCAGTGCTCCACAAACTAGGATTTCAGGTACTTTTTTTAGTGGGTCTAACTTGGTCCCTGTATGACCAGACAACCAGAGTTGACTCATTTTGCTTTTAAGCACCATTTTAATCTAAATCTATAAAATTGCATATCTCTGGTCCTACTAATTGGATTTTGTTGTTTTGGTGCTACATAGATTGTGCTCTATTCTCGAAATTGGTGTGGGGTTTTTCTTGTGTTGTGTTTTCACTGTATTACTGTTTGAAGTGCTGCATAAATACTTCACACATTGCCTCTAAGTTAAGCCTACCTTTTTTTGTGGCAAGTTACTAGAGGGTTAAGCACAGGTTAATTTGGGATTTGCTTGTGTTTCACCCTGACAAGAATTGTAGTTGCTGCTTGAGTAGGGTTTAACTCCCCCCAGCCAGTAACCCAATTCCCTTCACATGGACAATGAGTTGTATGAATCGTTGATTAAATCAGCATATATTGATTATAAGAATGACATTAAATCAGTTTCCTGAGAAATTAGGATGACTGAGACTCCATATTTTGCAATGCAGATTTTGATGGAATATTTGACCAGGTATGGTCTAAACTCTGTTGTTTTTTTATTACAGATACAAAATATTCAGCCCAGGAGTTAGCTGTGCTTATATCCTCCTTTAGTATAACCTGCAGAATGTTTTGTTTTTCACCAAATCCCTTAAGCAGATATTTGTTGCTAATAAGCAAAATATAAGTTTGTGACATGCAGGGAGTTTTACCCCTGCACATCAGAGGCATTTTCATGTTTTCCTTTGTGTGACCAACGTGCTTTGTATAACGGGCCCAGGAAGGAAAACTCGATGATGGTGACCCTGCTTGAAGTAGGACGGGTCATCCGCTACTTGGACTTAGCAGTACCGTGATTGGCTGACAGCCTGCCAAGGGTTTCCGATGGCAGAGCCTGCCAAGGCTCTGTCATCGGAAACCAAGTTGTTGCACTAGTTCTAAATGAGGCTCTAAACCATGAAATTTGCTAGTGGCAATTTATAGCAGATTCTTGCTTTAACAAACTCTAATTGACCTCTAGGTCCTGACTGATGTCTTTATGACAGAACGGAGTAATCAAGCGTAAGCGGTTTATTGTAGAAGAGACAGAAGCTAAGAATTCCAAAAGAGTAAAGGACCTTTCTCCGTTCGGCTTTAATCTTGATGGGTCGAGAGGAAGGCGGTTCTCAGAAGCCCATACTGGGCATCTGATTCGGATGGAAAGGAAGCACAAACATGGGTATGTGCTAAGCTGTAGTACTGGTGATTCTGTGGAAAAAACCGTGTAGAAATGTGAACAAAGCTAAGGAATCTGAAGTCAATTCTCTGCTTAGCGAGAAGCCAGTGGAATAAAATAGGAGTAAGCAATAAGAGGTCTATATTTTTTTTTATCTGAATAGAAGATGAGCAACACAGAGTTGTGCTCTTTGGAGCGTGTAAATCATATTGGTGGGGAGACCACATTGGATCCATTTCAATAGTCAATGCAAGAAATTGTAATTGCCTAATTTCCTGGAAAATCGTAATGTAGATCTGAGTATTCTATTATTTATCTGCCTGTTCTATCTATCTATCTATCTATCTATCTATCTATCTATCTATCTATCTATCTATCTATCTATCTATCTATCTATCTATCTATCTATCTATTATCTATCTATCTATCTATCTATCTATCTATCTATCTATCTATCTATCTATCTATCTATCTATCTATCTATCTATCTATCTATCTATCTATCTATCTATCTACATATACAACCCCTAAAAAACACTGTAGAGCTTTACCAACGTGTGGTTTACTAGGGTTGTACGAGATAGATGGCCAAATAATGAGTCAAGTTTTTCTTACTTGTGTTTCAAAATATTTGACTTATGCAGCTCATTCTCTGATAATATCATTTTAAACTTAAACCAAAATATTTTAATTACAATAACTGTCCATAATGGGCTGTAATAAAAGGAAAAAAACAGAATAATCATTTAACATACAAACTGGGTAACGTGGAATATGGTCCTATCTTGCCATCTGTGGGTTATGGTGACATTTGCAAACCAATTTGCTTTGTGGTTAATGATGTTATATATATATATAGGTCTGGCCCATAGGTTGGGTCAGGGAAACACAGCATTTAAAAAAGCAAGCCAACTGTTTAACTGGTGTGTGATCAAGAGTACTTGGTACTCGATACGCGTCGCTTGAAAGGTTCCGAATAAAACAACATCTTGCCTGAAGCCGTGCACCACATAAATCCATGCACCAAGTGCCATGCACTATATGGTACATGGCACACGTTGCATGGATGTGCTCATATACACTGTTGCTTGTGCTCCGGTCCTTTTCCTGGGCCGTAGCACAAGTCACAGTGTAAATAAGAACTTCCAAACCACCGCAGTCATATCGTAACTGCTTGTCAGGTGGTCTCCTGACCGCCACAACAGTGGAAGGCAGTCCGACCACACGATATCGTAATCGGGCCTTTGGTGACAAATATCTGGGGAATCTCCCATTATGGCATAGGACAGCTGGTGCGATTTTAAATCTTATTATTCACTCATCCTTGAAGAGCCCACTGTCTCCTTTTAAAACAATCTTCTAAAACAGCTATGTGTGGCCCTGGGAGTTGGGGCTGTCCAAAATCTTTTAGTTTTGCAAACCAAAGAAATCTTATTGCAGACTACTTGTTAATGTTCCACCCTTGAGTTCGTCTTTTATTTTACATTTGGAGCTGAATTTATTATAAATCTCTTAAACGATCAGGTTGACCTCACTCCTGCTATGGGTCAGTGTCTGGGCCAACCCCAAAACTAGTTTCAATAGGTAACTTGGCTTTTCCTGTGGGCTTATCTCCAGACTTTTTGCTTTTTGGCCTTCTGTTTTAGACCCTGTTTTGGTTGGTTTTATGACTCTGGGCACTTTATCACTGCTGATCAGTGCTAGAGTGCATATGCTCTCCCTGTAAATTGTATTTATGGATTGGTGTTTCCACGATTGGCATATTTGATTTACTGGTAATTCCATAGTACAGTGCATTGTGTGTGCCTATGGCCTGTAAATCCAATGCTGCTAGTGGGTCTGCAGCACTGATTGTGCCACCCGCATGAGCAGCCTGTAAAGGTTACTCAGACCTGCCACTGCAGTGTCTGTGCACAGTTTGATACTGCCTTGTCGACCTGGTAAGTGCATCCACTTGCCAGGCACTAACCTTCTTTTTTTTAACATGTGAGTCACACCTAAGGATAAGCCGAAGGTACCCCTGTGGGCAGGGTGCACTGTATCTGAAAGGTAGGACATGCTCTGATGTGTGTAACATGTCCTGATAGTGAAATACTGCCAATTTTGTCTTTCACTATTGAAAGGCTATCTGTCCCATAGGATAGAATGGGAGTTCATTTATAACATCTTATAAATATAAATTCCCATTAGGACAAGATAGGAAGATAAAGTGTAGTATAGCTGAACTTTGAATATAAAGATGCATTTGTTAGTAAGGATGATTTTTATATTCTGGGTTTGAAAATACCACTTTTAGAAAGTAAATATTTTTTCACTTAGCCATCCCGTGTGTCTCTGCTAGGTTTGTGTATTGACTGTCTTGCATAGGAGTGACAGGGGCTGGGGATGTACATTCTGTTCAGATAGCCACTTGGGGGGTGAGGTGTGTCCTGCCTTTCCAGGATGAGTCTGAGCTGGGCTAAATAGACCTGGGCTGTGTTGAGAGTAGGGGGAAGAGAGCTCTTTCACACCTGAATGGGTCTGGTTTGCCTTTGACAATGCTGTCTTAACCTCCTGCCAGGAAGCTGCAGGACTGAACTGGTTTTGGATGGGCAAAGAGTTTTTATACCACCAGAAAACAAAGTATTTTGTGCTATTAAAAGTGGGACCCAGACCCCAGACTTTTAGATTACTTCAGGGATTCCAGAAGAACGTTTGCCAAGGAGAAGAGCTGGAGAAGCTGAGGATAAGTACTGCCCCTTTTCTGTGTGATGTCTAAGGTTGGCCTGCAGTGGCTGTTTCTGCCAAGGAAAGGACAAGGACTTTTCTGTGTGCTGTATTCCCTGCTTGAGGAAGATCTTTAAGGGCTTGAAGTAGACCTTGTCACCTGTTTTTGAAGTCTCAGGGATACAAAGACTTCACCTCCAGCTCCCCTGAACTTTCTTTCTGGGAGTTATGACCTGCATGGAGGTGCCTGCTGCTGGTCAGGTCCTCTGGAGGTTGTCCCTGCTGTTGTGAGCTGGGAAAGCAATGCACAGACGAGAAGCATGGTGCATCCCCTCTATCCTCACGCATTGTATCTGGGATTCACACCTACAAGTACGCCGGGCCGCATTAAGAGAACCTTCCCGCAGAGTAAGAAACCAACGCATCACCTCCTCTTCAGTAAGGAACCAACGCATCACTGCCCCTATGTGACAGTAAGGCACTTACGCATATCCTCCCATGAAGTAATTAACCAACGCATAACCTTCCCTGGGCATCATCTTCCCTGCAAGAGATTTTGTTTGTGCGAGTGACGCATCCAAGGTACTTTGTGTGAAAAGTACTTCATCTGCAATTTGCTTTGAACAGAACTATTTCTTCCTTTTAAAAGTCATATGTGTTTTACGGTATTGTGGATTTTTATTGTTTTGGTCTTGTTTGGTTTATATAAAAATTACTTATTTTTCTAAACTCATGTGGTGTCCATTTGTAGTGTTTTCACTATTTTACTGTATGCATGCACAAATGCTTTACACACTACCTCTGAGATGAGCCTTTCAGCTCGTGCCAAGCTACCCAGGGGGTGAACCGTGGTTATTTAGAATTGTATCCCCATTACTCTGACTAGGAAGAAGGGTCCCTACTTGGACAATGGTGCAAACCATTGCCATCTAGAGACCCCCATTTCTAACAGTGGGTAATTGTTCAAATTAGGGCGGGTATGGTGTGGAGATTAGTTTCCAAGGGGATGTCTTTCAATGGAAACCTAGGTTGCCTGTCTGTCCTTCTGATGGGTCTTCTTCTCAATCACAGTTGCATTTTCTGTATTTTGTAAATTGTATAGGAATTATTTTATCTAATTTCTTAAGCTAATTTTAAAATATTCAGCTGTTGAGAACGTACCGGTTCCAGAAACCTGTGAAGTATGCTTTAGTGTTTGCTCCTTTTTAAAATTAGCAATAAATTGTAGAAAAACTATGGAGGGTCGTTAATTAGGCAAGGTTTGGAGTTGTCTTAAAATTGATGAGTAGAGCAGTTATACTCAGGCCAAAAATTGTGCGGCTGCTCACTTGTTCCTTTATGAAGGACAGTTTTAACGTGTGGTCATGAATTGTTTAAATATTTTAATACATTAACTTTGTATATTATATTTGTGTGAATTTGTTAGATCTGTTATGGTTTGTTTGGGGACTTGGTCCAAGAGCCCTGGAAAATAAGGTTGCTGAGTGAGCCTCACCCACTGATGCTGCATCAATGTCTAGATATGCAGTTATTTTAGATACTCTGAGAGACCCCAATGGCATCTTTCCTCCTTGGTCTGGAGACTGTAGTCCACTCACTTCCACTGAATAGGCAAATAGGGTATCCCAGGGCAATTATACAGATAAGGGAAGTGTCTGAAAAGGCAAACGTTTCTGGTAAAAGGGTGATTATTGGGGAATTCCAATGATGCTCTGCCAGTGCAACTATGCAATGAAAATGTACCTAAAACTGGCAGATGTGGCGTGCAATCACATTGGGGCAGCTTGTTTGGGGAAAAAATGTTGCAACAACATTTTGGGCAAAACCCAATCCTTTGCTCTGCTGGCTCGGCAGTATTTGAGGAGGGTGTTAGCGCTTTGTGTTTTTGGAAGTGTTGCCTGAGGTAGAGTAGGCTTTTATTGGTTTAATTTCTTTGCTTCTGGTGCTTAAATAACTGAAGATGATTCAAAAGTGTCCCTTCGGTCTTGTAATAGAATTACCAAGCCAATTTGTACATGACCTCAGTATGGAAAGCACTAATGTGAGGATGCCCCCCACTCTTTGAACTCCTTTTCCCCAGTCTCTGCACATACTCACCCCGGACCTGCTGTCCAGTTCCGCACTTATTACTAATGAGACAAGATGCCACTCTGAAAAACTGTTTCAGTAGCATTTAACACATATGCTCTCTGCAGCGTTGCAGCTGAAGCAAAAGCAAGGACAAAGTGAGTGAGTGAGCAGCAGCTGGGCAAGGCCTTGACACTGGGCAGTGACAGTCTGGGCAGCCCATCCGACTAGAAATGCAGCCATGCAGGTCACCGTCCCATGTGGAAATGCCTATGTGCCCAGATGTCAAACCTAGCCTGGATCATGATACCAACAATATATTTTGCATGGTCATCAAGTATTTTAACTCATGCCACTGATAATCTACACCCATACATCTTGGGCGCGCTGTTTGATAGTTTACAGAAATAAAGAACCATAAAGGTATCTGTTATGAATCTAGCAGGTAGTGTGGACACTGATACATTCTTAGTGGCCTATTGTTCCCGATGAAATGTAAGTTAATGATCCCTGCACTCACAAAAAATCACAAAGGATCAAACGGTCTCACGTGGTTGTGGAAAATTGCAGCATCCACAGTACAATTAATTTCACCGGAGTATGTTTTATTCTGTCTCTCCAGAGGTTACACACTGCACGATGAAGTAGAAAGACCCATCCCTGCCAAGAACAGAGACCAAGATGTCTGTGAATTCCAGCATGCCGGATTCTGGGAATCAGTCACCGGAGAAGTCACATAATCCAGCCAACGGAAACAAAGAACCTCTAGACTCAGGTGAGCAATGTAGTATTATTGTTCCTAGGTTGGATTTGAAAATATTAAAATTACTACTTTAAATGTATTACACACCCAATGTCATCAGTGTACATTCACACATATTTTACTTTGTGATGGGAGGCTAGTGCTCATGTTTAATAGTACTAACATTAGTAGTATTAAAGACTGCTGCTCCTAGCATCACTAAAAGTACTAGTAATTACTTGTTTTTAAATAGTGTTTACATTTGCAATTTATGTTAATTTCATAGCCCTCTAAATCATTGTCGTTCATTTAAACCCTGGTAAAGATATCTATTCATAGACTTCGGATATGCTGAGTGACCCCAGCCTGGTTTCAATCCTTCAATTGACAGGCCACTCAGTAAACTCAGAAGTAAGCAGTTCTTGAACTTTCTAATCTGCATAGCCATGATGGAATGGGCAACGCAACATTCCCTTCTCGGTTGCACCACTGAAGAGCCTTCAGAGTTAGTTCTCTTTTTGTGCCCTTTACATTGCTTCTGTCTCTAGTGAACAGTGATTAGCACTCCATAGTTTCAGATACAGCTTATGGAACATTGTGGTAATGAGGATTTTGAGAATTGAAAAATAAAGTGCCCAGGGATGGTTCTGAGGCAGGCTATTGAGGTTGCATCTAAATCAGATGTATGCCTATTATATGCCCTGCTCTCTGAAAGAATGTCAGAACAGCTTTAGTTCTTTAAGAGTTAGGTTTTCTAACCAGACAGTACTTAATACAGGCCAAGAGAAACACAGTGTTAAGTATTTTATGGGTTAAATTCATAGCTGATATCTTCTGTGTATGGATGGGCACTGAAGCCTCTCTGCATTAGTTCCTGCAATGGTTAAATAACCCCTTACAAGACATCAAAATTAACATGTCAAAAGGTAGATCATCTATAATGTTTTTGGATACTGAGATACTAGCCAATAACAACTCTTTGTGCACTTCACTATATACAAATAAACTGATCAAAATAGTGCTCTAAACTACACTAATTTCTATCCATGATGTCTGAGGGACAACCTCCGCAATGGATAGTTTATGAGAATTTGCTAGATTTGTTCTACAAGAGATGATTATTTTCACCATGTAAGTCTACTATCTGACAAGCTAACTAACAAATGCTACCCGAAAAAGCTAATTAAACTTTTCCTTGAAAATGTTTGACTTACACCACTAGAAGCTCTTCTTAAAAAGACAAGGAAAAAAGAATCAGGCAAAATAATTTGGGTCAAAATTGCCATATCTTTCAAACTTAGGGTCTGATTTAGAGTTCAGCAGGTGAGTTACTCGTCACAAATATGATGGCTATCCCATCCACCATATTACAAATAGCATTGGATATAATCCCTTGTATATAAATTCTTATATATTGTTACACAAATTAGTGATAGAACATGATAGAAATTGAGGTTGCTCTGTGGCAGACTATACCAGCGGTCCAAGCAGGAGCCACAATCCTAGTCAGGGTAAATCAGATACACAACATAAATTCAACTGTCCTCACCATCTAGTAGCTTGGTACAGAGAAGTCAGGCCTAACTTAAGAGGCAATGTGTAAAGTATTTGTGCAACACTTTAGCTACAGTAACACAGTGAAAACCCCACAAAAAACCACACCAGATAAGAAAAATTGAGAATATTTATCTGAGTGAAACAAGATCAAAACGACAAAAATCCAGTCAGTAGAAATTGAGATATGAATTTTGAAAGATTACATTTAAAAACAGTGCTTAGAAGTCGGTAGCGCTTAAATGTTACTGCATGGGTTAAGATAGACACAAAGGGGTCACTGCATTGGTTATTGCAGAAAATAGATGCATAACCCACTTCTGAGGCCCTGGACTGGAAGTGACACCTCAGACAAGGGTAGGACCCACAGATGACAGAGCCAAGTATCACCAGCAGAGTTGTCAGAAGTCTTTTGTGACCCTGAGACTTCGAAGAACAGGAGGCAAACCATCAAGACCTTAGAGAAACTTGGGTTCAAGAATGTAAGGAATAGGTCCAGTCTTTCTCACTCCTATTCATGAAGCAGCAGATAACAGGTCAACAGAGAAGAGTAAGTAGCAAAGCGGCAGCCACTCCTACAGCACAGCAGTTATTCTTCCAGGCAGAATGCACTTGTATCCAGCAAAGCCCTTATTTGATTATGTCAGGGGTCCAGTGTTTATACCCAAATGTGCCTTGAAGTGGGGGTGACTTCAAAGAGGCCTTCCTTTCCTGCCATGGCTCCAGACTCACTACAGGGTGTTGTAATGTTCTTTGTGTGGAGAGAGGCACACCTCTATTCAGGTACAAGTGTCCGCTTCTCCCTACCAATCCACCTCAGGAAGGCCCATCAGCCTGGTGATGGGCCATCAGGATGTTAATGGCACACCCCAGCTCCCTTTGTGTGACTGTCTAGAGGAAATGCACAAAGCCCAGCTGTCACCCATCCCAGATGTGTATTCCGAGACAGGCAAATGCACAAAATGGTTAAAGCAAGAAAATGCCAACTTTCTAAAAGTGACATTTTCAGGCTTACAATTTAAAATCCGACTTCATCATAAGTTGTGATTTTAAATTATGAGTCCACAGACACCAAACTCCAAATCTCCATCTTTTCCCATTTGGAAATTACACTTAAAAGATGTTTTAAGGCTACCCCAATGTTAACCTATAGGAGAGATAGGTCAGTAGTGGAAAATTAATTTTGCAGTTTTTCACTACCAGGACATGCAAAAACTCAAAAGTAAATGATCCACCTTTTAATTACATTTCACTGTGCCCTTAGGGCTGCCTATGGCCTACCTTAGGGGTGTGTTATATGTAATGTAAGGAAAGGTTTGGAACTGGCAAGTAGGTTAACTTGCCACGTCAAAATGGCAGTTTAGAACTGCATACACAGGCTCTGCTGAGGCAGACCTGAGCCATGTTTACAGGGCTATTTGAGAGGGTGCAGGCCCAACAGTATCATTTAATTTACAGCCCCCATGGCACAAATAGTGCACACTACTAGAGACTTATTAATAAATTAAATATGGCAATTGTGGATACGCCAATGTTTCCTTGTTTGGAATACATAGAATATGTACTTAGTACTGGTTAGCAGTGGTAAAGTGCTCAGAATCCTAAAGCCAGCACAAATGAAGTCCCCTAAATAGGAGGTCAGAAGGCAAGAAGTCAGAGGAAGCAACTCCATCTAACAGAACACATTCTTTACTGCACTTTCTTTGACTTCTATTCTTTGTATTTGTTTTGGATGGCATGTTATGTAACATCATTGTTTCTGTGTATGATTTGTATGAGAAAGATGTGCATAGCTGACTAAAAGAATAATTCTCAAAGATCCAATGAATGAAGTATTTTGATGATCAACTGATCAATTGCTTTTCCGGTCTCTTATTATGCACTACATCTAGTGATTATCATGTGAAGTATCTCTTTTGTTTATAATCATAGGTTGTCTAACTTTCCATGATTTAAGGACCTATTCCCTTCCCAATCAGGTTTTTTGCCTACAATTATCTGTGAGTAAAGCGCCAAGCGGTTTCATGTAGAGGTCAAAACTGACAGAAAACAGTAGGAAACCTAGGGGACCCTGCAGGTATAGGGATCTTTTGGGACCTAGAGATACCCATGTGCATAAACGAATGGTGTAAGCAACGCTTAAACCATGAATCTGCGATGGATTAATCAGAGATGCAATGCATTTACGCTGCAGTCAACAGAATTCTCAAGTGCATGGTGCCGTGCATCAAGCGTTTACCCGGGCGGCTGAAAGGGTGGGGCACCAGTGTTACTTGGGGGCTATTTTTGTACCAGTGCAGCAGTTTTGAAAGCATCTGATGCAGAGTTCCTTGTAAATCCAGTAGTTTTCAGGAACCATAAAAGTGCTCAGAACTCCGTTGATTAATGTACCGTACAGGGGATGGTCTGAAAACATTTGCCAGGGCTGCTTTGGGTTTCCAGTCCAGACCTGCTTGAGTGTTATACATTATTGCTGTGCAATGTTTAGTATGTTTCCCTTGGTAGTTGGTTCAAAAATTGCATAAAGGCTCATCAATATTTAATTAAATATGGTTGTACGGTTATTGTGGTCAATAGGCATTTAGACACAAGAATGCTATGTTTCCTATAATATCTTGTCCTGGAACCTTATCTACGTGTAGTCTAGAGGGCCGGACTGGTCGTAGCAGGCACCGGGCATTTCCTCAGTGGGCCGGAGGCTGGGGGCTGGTTTTCTCAATAGGGGCAGGTTTTGAAATATCATCCCCCTTGTAACAAAAGCGGGAGCAGTGTTTCTTACTAGCACCCTCCGCTCCCGCCCCCAGGGACGGTCGAGCACCAAGCTGCCAGGGCTGGTTGCTATTCCCAGTCGGCCCTGGTAGTCTAGGACTTATTCCATTACTAAATAGGTGTAAGCCTACTCTTAAGCTGGAATTTGATTAGTATTTGAATAGGTATATGTCACTGGTTTTGTAAATCAGAACTTATTTGTGAGGGTATCTGAAAAAAGGGTGACCAGATGTGTCTGATTTCCGCAGACAGTCCCCGTTTTCAAAGGACTTTGCCGGTGGGACTATACCGGTGTCCCAACGCTTTCATGTATTTTAAACACATGTCCCAGTTTTTTGGAACACAGGTTAGTTCATCCTGAAAGGAGAATTTAAAGGTATGCTCTCCTTTGTTTCTTTCTTCCACACAGCGCAGGAGGAGTTTGTCTGCTTGCATGTTGCAGCAGATAGGGAGATAGTGGGGATGAAGGGCAGAGGTGCTCAGGGTCGTGGTCGTACCATAGCAAATCATATGTATGTGTAGCTTGTAAATGTGTAGCATATATATATATATATATATATATATATATATATATATATATATATATATATATATATATATATATATATATATATATAATACACATACACACACACACACACAAATGTACCAATTTTCTGTGTGTGTTTTTTCCTACAAGGCTATCCAAAATCGACATAAAGCCGAGGCCAGACATAAAAATAATGCTAAAGGCTTTAGGCAAAATCTGGTCACCCTATCTGAAAAGTATATTCGCTTTCCTGCAACCTCTTGTTGACTCCCCTAATACTCCAATTTTCCCGCCTTCATTCCTCCTTTTTTGTGACATTCCAATCGAACACTCCGAGTTTTGCAATAAACGCCAAAATGTCTGACCCTGAAAAATCCTCAATCACGGTGGATTAGCTGTCTCTGTACAACACATTTTTCGCCAGTGCAGGCAACCATTTAACCCTGCAGATTAGACGTTTATGCAAAGCATTCATTCCCTGAGCATGCATTCTATACATTTCTGCACAGCTCTTTGTAATATGTGAATCCAGCCTTCTAAACTGGGGAATACGGCTAGTGTACCAAGTTTTTGTCCTGTGTTTTAGAGGGCAACATCATCCTAATGATTAATTTAAGAGCTATGAACATTTCATGTTTTCGGCAAGGCAGTGATTTAATTGGCAGGATGTAGCTGTGCACCGCTTGCCAGCTGTAAGTCTTGTTTTCCAGAAAATTTCACACCTGTTGAGTCATTTCCTAGAAAATTGAAAGTTTGCATTCCTGCCACAGTGCACTATTGTTTCCGTGAGGCTTTTGGCTGGAGCAGAGGCTCAGGAGTTTGTTTGTAAGTGAATGCCGCCTCCTTGTTTATTGAATCTTATCCCTTCATCCGCTAAGGAAAAATCAAGACCAGTGAAAGCGCCTGGAAATGAGGTGCGATGGAGCCCTTAGAAAGACGGCACTATTCGACCAAAGTATAACAAATTAAGTGTTTTCATTATTTTCACGTATGACACATGAGTTGTGAAAACACTTATGAAAGCTCTGAATGTAGTCGACAGAAAATGCAAGTATTGTGCCTCAGTGCACTTTGGTTCCAACTCACGTCGATCCACAGGGATCATCATTAAACTGGAGTGAAGGAAAGAAAGGGTTCATTATCCACTCCAGTGGTGGAAGGGAGCAAACTAAGAGAATGTTTAGTGCCGCTTGCCTTGAATTTTTAGCTGAAGTCAATCTTATTGCAAAGGGTTTCTATGGAAATGTGTTAATAAAGTTCCATCCCTGCGACTTCCATTCACAGAATGCACTATTCCTAAATGTTACACCTTAGCAAAACATTGGTTCCTTTGCTTGCCCCTCTGCTGTACTATTCTTGTCCTATACCATTGCCAGCTGCCCGCGCTATCACCTTTAGACGTGTTTGCTAAAATGATAAGCATTGACAAAATCAATAAATTGCAAGGTACATATGCGTTGAATCAATACCTTAATATCAAGAGCACGCAGATGGAAATGTCTAAACTCTATATCCATTTGATACAAAGCTAAAAGATACCCATTAAGTACCAAGATATCAAATTCTATTCAAACAATGCCTCAAATAATACCTCCAGGCCATTGGTGTTAGCATTTTATAATCCATAGAAGTATGAACTTTCTGAGCAGGTGAAATGACATGAAATGTCATTAGATTACAAAGCTATGAGTCATTTATCTTTAATTGAACAATGAATGACCATCAGATGCTGACTC
Organism: Lissotriton vulgaris; assembly: GCF_964263255.1. NCBI lineage: Eukaryota > Metazoa > Chordata > Amphibia > Caudata > Salamandridae > Lissotriton > Lissotriton vulgaris. The sequence goes on along the minus strand of NC_141685.1, from coordinate 1,704,231,261 downwards.
ATGACATGAGTCTACTTTGGTACTCTGAAAATAGATTCTTCATAAGGCAGCAACTATTTAATACTCATGATTCACAGAACCTTGAAATCACCATAAGTGATTAAATGAGCATCGGCTACAATGAAATGTCCATTGCATGCTGTGTCAGAAAGAAGAATGACCCCTCTAGCAATGAACACGAATCAGTTTGTCCCAGATGAATGATCACCATAGCTTCTTCAATGTGCCTAATGCGTAATAAGACTCCGCGCATCAAATGATGGGGATCCATGCTTTAGGCATTGTTGGAGAAAGAGCAGATGGCTTCTAGGCCAAAGCTATTCAAGACTCAAACAGGGTGGACCGTTTAATCCATATGGGCTGTGCAGGAACTCCCGGGAAAACATAGGCCACGCTGGTTCTATAATGAATAGAAAGTTTGATGTTTATCTTCTCTGGCATGAGTAGAAGACACATAAAGGCTGTGTCAGAAATAAACTCGGTGATGTTTAGTCCCTGAACTAAGGTACATGAACAGACAGCATTTGAGTCTTGCGCAATTGAGGGGAGAGACACGTTATTAGGCGTGATGATGGAATTCTTTGTATAGTATTGATAAGTGTGTTCAATAGGCCCCAGACTTATGTTCAAAAATGTATTTCTACATGGCTAGCATGCTCATTAATGGTGTAGTTGGATGGAAGACTTCGCTTTTTTAGGTAGGGTTTCAGCATTATGGGAGCTGTGTGATTTTTATGTTTTGTCGCTCTACTTTGGGCAGGGGGAAGAGCCAGGACAGTTTGATCTATAACAGCTCTTGTGTATTGATGGAGAAAGAGGTATGGGGGCAGAGTGTGATTTGTAAGAAGTGTATTAGTGTTGTGCATTATGGATGAGGTTTCTCTTATTGTGTCACTGTGAATGTGTAGCTAAACGTATGCATGGAGTGGAGAGAAGTATAGATACATATGTGGTTGTGCGTACCACCCTTGGCATGATTGTTAGAAATGGGATTCCTAGTTGGCTGAGGTTTGCACCCAGGCCAGGTAGGGAGCACCACTCTAGTTAGGGTAAGCTAGATATACACTAAAATATAAGCTGTGCTTCCTCCCTGGTAGCTTCGCACAGAACAATCAGGATTATCTAAAGGGGCAATGTGTAAAGTATTTGTGCAACATACAGATTCATATTCACACAATGAATACACCACAAAAAGACTCCACACATGTTCAAAAAATTGATTATTGTAATCTGGACAAAAGTCTGATGTGTAGTAATTAGGATATTGAATTTTGAAGGTATAACTGCAGGAAATTGCTTAGAAGCAAGCAGCACAAAAATGCCAACATTATGTCACGCTGGAAGGGGGCGAAGTCAAGGTTCAGGTAACCTCAATGGAGCCCCGGCCGGCTACAGGACCCACGCTGGCCCAGGTGAATGAAGTACCTTTCCTGGTTACGAACAGGGAGATGCGTCTATCTTCTCCATGTGGTGAAGACTATGCGTCAGTTTCGAAGACGGGTGTCAGAGACGAGAGGCATCCAGCGATGTGCCAGATTCTGCCACAGAGTTGAGGTCACCAAGCTACAGCAGCTTCAATAATCTCTCCAATGCATCAATCTCTGGAGGCAAAGTCCTGGTTCCGATGAGATATACCAATTTTACTCCCACAACCCAGTCGACACGTGGGTTCTGCTACACACAGACAGGAGTTGCGTCTAAATCCATGATGCAGGTATCTGGGCCACTTCCAGTGAGCCAGGCACAGGAGCAATACTCCTCAAAGTATTGAAAAACGAAATAGACTGTTTGCCAGTACCTGCCCTTAGGAATACTTAGGGCCTACCTTAGAGGTGACTTGTATGTAATAAAAGGGGAGGTTAAGGCTTGGCCAGTAGTTTTCACATATGTCCACCCGAGTTGAAAGTAAAGAGATAACCCAACCTCTACGGTGTTCTCATCACTTAGGTGGTAAAACCTAGATAGACCATCAACATTTGCGTGGTGCATGAGCCATCTGAGGGGCTTGTGGTCAGTGTGAATAAGAAAGTGAGAGGCAAACATGTATGGCCTCAACTTCTTCAGTGCCCAGACCACAGAAAAAGCTTCTCTTTCACAGCACTCCACCTCTGTTCCCTGGGGAGTAACCTCCTGGAGATAAAGGCGACAGGTTGGTCTAGGTCCTCCCCATTAAGTTGGAATAGTACTCCCCTATGCCATGCTCTGAGACATCTGTCTAAATGATAAATACCTTGGAGAAGTCAGTGGCCCTAAGCACAGTAGCTGTTCACGTGGCCTTCTTTAGGGAGTCAAAAGCAGTTTGTCATGACTCTGCCCAACTCACTTTCCTGGGCTGCTTCTTTGAAGTCAACTCAGTGAAGAGGACAACAATGGTGCTATATCCCTTGATAGACCTCTTATAGTTCATAGTGAGGCCCAAGAATGTTCTGACCTCAGTCTGGGATTTTGGGGGCAGCCTGGCCATGATGATTTCCTTCTTGGCCTGAGGGGTTTGCATCTTCCCCCTGCCCACCAGGTGTCCCAAGTACACCACAAATCCTGTTCTATCTGGCAATTACTTGCCTTGATAGTCAGGCCTGCCTGCGGCAGAGCTTGAAGCATTTCCTGGAGGTGAAAAGGCTGGTCCTGCCAGCTGCTAATGAAGACAGCTTTGTCATCCAGATAGGAAGCACAGACGGCCTCCTTGCAATCAAAGATCTGGTTCACCAGCCTCTGGAAGGTGGCAGAGGCATTCTTTAATCCAAAGGGCATCACCCTAAACTGACAGTGGACCTCTGGAGTGGAGAAGGCTGACCTCTCCTTGGCTCCTTCTGTTAGGGCAATCAGCCAGTACCCTGATCTAAGATAAAGGGTACTGAGATACTGGGCAGTCCCTAACCTATTGATCAACTCATTAGCCCGAGGATCAAGTGAGCATCTGTCTTTGTCACTGAATTCTGCACTCTGTAATCCACACAGAATCTCAGTTCAGGTGTGGTGCCCAGTGGGGTACCAGAACCACAAGACTGGATCACAGGCTACTAAAGGGTTCTTTCACACCCAACGCCAGCAATTTGGTCGCTTTAGCCTTAATGCTGGACATCACCTTACCCAACAACCTGGAAGACTTATTCTTAACAGGAAGGTCATCCCCTGTGTCCACATCATCGGTACACAGGTGCATAGTCCCAGGGATAAGGGAGAACAGATAAGTGTACTGTCCAAATACTTGGTGGCAGTCTATCTCTTGTTCAGTAGATAGAGTGGGGAAAATGAATACCCCATCCAGAGACCCATCCTTCTCCCTGGAGTCCAAGAGGTCAGGGAGAGGGTCACTGTCCTCTTCCTCGCCTCCATCTGTTAGCAAAAGCATGGTGAACTCAGATAACTCAAAGTGTGGTTTCAGTTGATTTACATGCTGCACCATGTGGGGTCTTAAGGTCCACTAGGTATGTGGCCTCACTATTTCTTTCAAGTACCTTATAGGGCTAATTCCAGTGATACTGAAGGGTATTGGGCTCGACCAGCTCCATCCCATACACCTTATGACCAAGTTGAATCTTCGCAGTGGTAGAATGCTTGTCATACTATGCCTTCATGATTTCCTGGCTGGCTTAAATTTTACTGGAAGCTTACTTCCATAACTTACCTATCCAGCTTTTTGAAGGCCAGCATGTAGCTCACTACATCCTTGGGTATATTCCTAGAAGCTTGTTCCCACCCTTCTCTCATCTCAGGCTAGAGGACCTCTGAATGGGTGCCCATACAACAGCTCGAAGGGTACTAAAACCTACTCCTCTCTGTAAGGAAACAACAGGCTTGGCAAGAGGATTTGCCATTATTTCCTCAGTGCCTCAGGCAGGTCTCTAATCATGCCCTTCAGGGTTTTGTTGAACCTCTTAACAAGCCAATTGTTTTGTGGATGGTAGGGTTTTGAGAACTTGTAATTTACTCCTCCCTTCTTCCACATTGACTGCATATAAGAAGGCATGACGTTTGTGCCACTGTCAGACACAACTTCTTTGGGGAAACCCACTCGGCTAAAATTCACCATCGGGGCCTTTGACCATGCAGGTGCGGTCATGGTTTCAGAGAGATTGCCTCTGCATACTCAGTGGCATGGTCCACCAGAACCAGGATAAACCTGTTGCCTGATGCAGTCTTGGAATTCATAAGCCCTACAATGTCAATTTCCACCCTCTCAAAGGGCGTGCCAACAACAGGAAAGGGATTGAGGGGGACTGTAGGCCTCTGCCCTGTCTTCCCACTGTCCTAGAGGGTCAGACAGGTCCTAAAGAATGCATCTGAGGAATTCTTGATCCAAGGCCAAAAGAAGTGAGGGGGACAAGCCTTTCAAAGATCTTGTCATGGCCCAGGAATCCTGCCAGGGAAATGTCATGAGCCAGTTCCCGTAAAAAGGTCCTGCATCATTTAGGGGGACCACCAGTGCTCTTGCTTTCCCATACCCAGGAGGCTTAGGCTCACTGCACAGGAGGATATACTCCCAGTAAATGTGGTGACTACCAGAGGCATCACCTGCTGCTTGGGCTTCAGTCTGTTGCCACAAGGGGTAGGCACTCCCTTTGTGCCCTACAGGACATCCTCCTCCTTGGTGTGTCCTCCCTCCACATGTCAAGCTCAGGCAGGTCACCGAGTGAAGAAATGTCCTCCTCAGTGGACTATGGGGGGCGGGGGGGCACTGTAGCTGCCTCATCCAACTCAATGGAGGCACAGTCAGCGGCTGGTTTCTCACATCCTCTGCCGCTCCCCTTCTTAGCAGCTGGCTGGGCCATTGTTCCAGCCTTTTTTGACAGCCATCCTGGGCAGCTATGGACCTTGTTGTGGCACCCTAACTCTCCATATGAGCCTTGAGCTCCACTTCTTTCCAGGTAGCATGCTTAATGTCATTACCTAACAATCAGTGTACAGGCATGGCAGGGCTCACTGCAACTTTCAGAAAACCTGGAACCCCCCATTCAAATGGAACAAGGGCCACAGGACAGTGACCCCCTCTGTTGTCAGCCACCACAACCTGGTGGAATGCATGGGGAATTGCCTGCTGTGGGGAAACCAGCTGACTCCTTACCATAGTTATACTGGCTCTTGTATCAATCAGAGCCTCAACCCCTTGCCCATCGATGGTGACCCATTGCCTATACTTTTTAGTATTTGAGGGCACATGGATCTTTGGAACCATTTCACAGTCACCCAGGGACACTTCGGTAACCCCACTAAACTACCCCCATTAACAGGGACTAACTCCTCCCCAGCACTACTCCAACCACCCTTAGAACCTTTCCTCTAGTGATAGGTGGTGCTTTTATGGACAATTGGGATCCCCCTTGTAGCATCTTGGGCTGCTGATCTTTGTGAGGAGTGAGGATAGTTTTTCTGCTGGTGGTCAGATAGGGAATGTAAACCAGATCCTTTCCCATGTGAGTTGTTTTGGGAGCCTGAGAAGAACTTCTTTTTCTCTCCCCCCTCCTTCTTCTGGTGGGAACTGTAACCACTCTTTTGGGAGTACCCCACAGATAACTTTTTGGATACGCTGGTTCTAACCCAGGGGTTGTCTCTTAAGCAAGCGTCCTGGAATCAGTAAGCTGCACATCAACCAGGTGTTGGCACAGCTCTGGAAAACAAGTATCAAGAATGTGCTCCTTAAAACATAAGTTGTTCAACCCTTCATAATCATTAACTTTGCTGTCCCTCACTCAGCCCTTCAGTGGCTTACCAGCATAATCCAAGAAATCCACCCACATTTGTGTAGAGGGGTTGTGACTGGTCCTGACCCGTTGCCTGTACGTCTCAGAAGTCAACCCAAACCTACTGACTTAAATGCCAATTCGAAATAGCAGCAAACTGCACACACAAGCACTCCAGTGGCAGGCCTGAGACAGGTTTGAAAAGCTACTTATGTGAGTGGCCCAATTAGTGCTGAAGCCCACTAGTAGTATTTGAAGTATAGGCCCTGGGTGTTTAGTATACCACTTTACAAGGGACTTACCAGTACGAGAAATATGCCAATCAGGTATACCCCAATGGCATCATGTTAGGGGAAAAACACATGCAATTTGGCAAGAGATAGCAGAGGTAAAGCGATCAGAGCCCTACGGCCAACAAAAAGGATCAGCAAAAACAGGAGGTAAAAGGCTAAAAATCTGGGGAAAGATCACCCTACGGATTAGAGGTCTAACAAAGATTAATTCCAGTTATTTTGTGGGGTATGGTTCTGACCTCAACATCATCTATTCCCTGCTAATAATGGAAAGTGATTCTGTCTGCTAGCTTTGTTACTTTTTTTATTCTCATTTGGGAAATAGCAGAGTGTTTATTAACTTCCTGAATTCCATGTCATCTTGTCTTCTGTTGTTTTTCTACCTGTACAAATAAGGCTTTACCAGTGCATTTCTGGAGGGAAGGTCAGATCAGATGAGGTACCAATCAAAAACAAAAGGTTCTCTTCTGTCAATAGCTTTGCAGCTTTACTTAGACAAAAGAAAATCTCTTGCCGTAGTTGGCTTGATGTAAATATAGAGAGTTTTGAACTCACTGTCTGGTAATTTGCAGTCTGTGATGGTCTTGAAGGTGTGATGGTTCCCACAAACGAAGCAGCAATACTTCTCCTCCTGCCTCATTTGCAAATTCCTAGTGGTTTTCAGATCAGTTAAATGGAAGCCCCCAGGTAGACTCCAAAAACGTGGTCAAGACAACATAAGAGAAAGGAGATAGTAGCTTGACTGTGAAACCTAGATGAAGGAACATGTGTCAGACAGCTTAGGTTGTTTAGACAGCTGTTGTAATGACTTGGTTCACTTGCAGGACCATGTATAGACTGGGGTATTTCTCACTCCCAAGTTTCTCACTCCCGTCAAAATCGCTTGGGTTTAGTAGTCCTAATGTCACATGGTCTTAGGCTGGCAGTCATCACATCTGCTCTAGGTTATGATGTCTGCTTTGAATGATTTAATTTATGGTGGTATCTCAGCATTCAGAGATCACAGGCTTGAAGGCAGTAGTCTAGTTGTTGGATGTCTGGGTACCTGGGGTTTCTAGTGTTAAGATGAATTTATGTCATTACCATAGTTAACCTGCATTAGGTTGAGGAATGTTACTAGCCTTGTAAGAACTGAGGTATATATTGAAGATGATTGGTGAGATGATTTATATAGGGTTACACGAGGGTCTTTGTAGAAAATTGTTAATGTGAGCAAGACCAGCAAGAATATACCGGATCTCTTGGAAAAGTCGTAAAAGAGGAAAATTTCCAGTCCATGATGGTTCCTTTGATGCCAAAATCATCTTGTCTGAGTAGGAGGCAATGGTGTTGTAGCTCTGTCAAATGTATTAGACAGGTCCAGTAGTAGAATTGCATTAATTTTATTGCTGTCCAGGGTGACCTTCAGATGGAGTGGACGTGAGGGTAGATTTAGTGCCTCTCCCAGGTTAAGATTCTGTTTGATGTTGAGGAAGTAAGTTGTGCTGTTCCAGCAAGTGGAAGCTCTGTGTGAATGCTGATCTTTTGATCAATTTTCCTAAGGTCGTGATTTGTTCCTCTGATTCATTCTTCTGTTGTAAGAAATGACATTCTATGCTGTGCATCAAATACCAGGGCTACTGAGGATGTTGGTAGAAGGCTACTACAGTGAAAGAATGGAGAGACCCAAAAATAATTATGTTTTTTCTCATACCTATGCAAACATTTGCTGTAAAAGCAAAACGTTCCACTCCATGTACCACAACACTAGGGAAATATCCGAATAATGGTCCTATCAACCAGGATCTAAATACATATGTGAGAATATGACTCTGTCTCTTCCATGCAGAAATTAGGTGAAATCAAATAACACATAGGATACATTAGAGTGTAATGTGCTAAAAAGAAGAGAGCAGGAAAATAATAGAAGTGCCGGAAATACCATGCCTCCAAAGGTTTAGAGAGAATTGGCATTTCCTCAGTAAATAGACTTGAAAAAGACAGATACATTGAAAGAGAAACAAACATTGTTTAGCAGATTCCATAACTAAATACATATCCAGAAGAAGGTGAAGAATTACCTGATAGCCGATGAGTCAACCTTACAAAAATTTTGACTGTTTAGTGGGATATCTATATAGATTTTGTGAAGCATTATTACATGAAACAATTGATATGAAAACACCCACGTTGGCCCATCAAGAAAGCTTCTTAGTGAATAATTAGGAATGGGAGTGGTTGTAAATAGACAACTTTTTTGAGATAGACGAGGGGTGCGTGTATTAATACAAAATTGGAACTGTGAAAGATGTAACAAAAAATATTGTAGCAATCACTGATTATTGTTTAATAGCAAAACAAAATTAAACAACCAAGCCATTGAGTGCTTAAACTCCAAAGTAAAAATTGTAGAGGCATCAAAATGTGAAACACTTCCCACTCAACATAATGAATGTATGAAGGAATGATACTTCTAAAGTACGCTTTAAACCCCAAAAGGGGTATCCTGGGCTAAGGTAGACTCCTCATATTGGCACATTCCAATGGTTGAAACACCCATTTATTCAAGACTTTCTAAAAGAAAAAAACATCTGTTGTCTGTCTTATGATGACAGGCAGGGAGTTCACCGCAGTAGCACTGTTTTATAAAAAAAAGAACACTCTCCTATGCAGCAGCCAGGGGACTAGGATTTTTTTGTTTTTACAATTTTATATAGCGGGAACTTCACCCGAAGGTATTGGAGCACATTACATAAGCACCAGTTACATATTCATTTTTGGTAAGGATGGGGAGATTAAGTGATCAGCCTAGAATCACAGAATGTTGAGCCGATGCCGAGAATAGAACCTGGTTCCCCAGCTCCAAAGCCAGCAGCCAGGGCCGGACTGGCCATAGCGGGCACCGGGCAATCTCCCGGTGCGCGGCACGGGGGGGGGGGGGGGCGGTTTGGGGCTCCTGTGGGCCGTTTTTGTTACAGGGCCGTTTTTGCAGCATAAGCCCTGTAACAAAATCGGCCGAAAATCCCCGCCTTGGAAAAGAGCTCAGCAGCACCTCCAAACCCCCCACCCCCCAGTGGGGAGGCGGGGGGCCCGGCCGAGCACTTTGCCAGGGCCGGTTTTGGTTCCCAGTCCGGCCCTGACAGCAGCTCCTGCCGTAGAAATCTGGTACCAGATGAGCGAAGGGTACATGAAGGCAAATGCAAACAGATCTTGTTAGACAGATACTTAGGCAAAATGCTTTGGCTTTGAAATCAAGGCAAAGAGTTTTAACTGCACATCTCTGCCGAATAGGAAGCCAGGGAAGGAGCAGTTTAATCCAGATCCTACAAGAAAGGTTAAAAAAGATACGTGCCACAGCATTCTGAATGATTTGAAGCCTACTAATGAGGTAAACTAGTAAACTTAAGTAAAGAGCATTGGCATTGACCTGGCAGGAAGAAATCAGGGCCTGGACTATGATTTTACAAGCTGACACAGGCAAACACGGAATTACTTTTCCAATGGTCCCGAGAATGGCAAAGCACTTGGAAGCTACAGTGGTAATGAGCTGCAATTAAAGGTCAGTATCAAATAACACGGCCAAGTTTCTGGCACATAAAGTAGGACATGATAAAGAGCCAAGTTACTTAGGCCCCTATTTTGAGCTCTAGTTGGAATCAAAGTTAAATCTCAGTTTTCTCTGCATTAAGCATCAGAAAGTTTTGATTCATTCAATCAACGATGGCTAAGATGAAGGTAACAAAAAAACTGAGTTTCCCCTCAAGAAATGGCAACGACAATCTGGGTATCATCTGAAATAAGTCTTGCAATAGAAACCAAAGAATCTGCCCAGGGAAGCCAGAGGGACCATATATTCATGAAATAGGATGGGGTTCCTTGTGGCACTCCACGAGGAAAACTGAATTCATCCAATATGAAACAGGCTAGGAACACATAATTAGATCTTTCGAAAAGCAAGCATTCAGACCAAAGATTACAATACTCGCTGACACTTATAAGGCTCAGCTCATCTCTCTTACAATATTACAGCTCAGGATTGGGCTTAAAACCCAATATTTCCAGCTGTATTTGCATAGTTGCTCCTAAGGATCCTCTTGCTCTGTGTTGGTCTGATCTACCAGAATTCCATGGCCTCCCCTACTGAGGCACTATACTCTTCCCACATCTTGGCTTTGAACACAGTCTCTGAATTGTCGTTGTATACCCCGTTGCTCCCAACCAACCTCACTTTTATACTGCCCCAATGCTCTTCCAATGAGGTTTATGCAAGGTAAATATGCATATTTTATTTATTGATTTATGTGTAGAAGGTACATGAATGAATTGCCTCTTGGCACTGTCTTTTTCAGGAAAGGGAATTCGATAAAAGAGCATGAGCAACTGAATGGAAAATGAAAACCGGGGCATTGCCCAGGAGAAAATTCATTCACTATAAGGGAAGGTCTTCATCGCTTTTCTAAAGGAGAGGAGCTCTGGCTGTAACACAATGTAAAACATTTGAAAATCTAGGTTCAAGGAACTGAGAATCTTCACTTATCTCTCAGGTGAAAATTAGCTTTCGGAACAAGGAGGAGATGCAGCATGCATTACCTTAGAGTGCTTGAGGGACTGTTGACAGAAATTGATTCCCCAAGATATTTGTATGGGAAATATAACAGTTTGAAGGTTACATGCTTGGTGTTGGGTACCCAGTGCAAAAAACACAATCATCTTGTGAGAAGCTAGAAAACAAACGCATTGACCCGTGGGACCAGGCTTGCTGTGCAGCACTGCACTTATTGTAGCCAGACATTTATTTCCACTGTAACAGTTTTTGGACCACAACAATCCCCAACTTGCTGGAATTGCCTCACAACCTATTTTGCTGTATCCAGAATCAGTCATATTTTGCATTCATTTAAAGCCTCAATGGGCTATTCAGGTACTTGCTTATGAAATCTAAAAAATAATCCTTTCGGTGAGCTGGTGCATCAATATATTTGAAGCATAGTCTGCAGTATACATCACATTTCAAACCAAGTTTAACTTTGATTAGATGCAAAGGAGATCGTGACTAATATTGTTTTTTACTGCTTGCATTACATCCCACATATTCACGGCAGTCTGTGCTTTCATCAATGTGTGCATCATGGCTACCAGGGATTCACCTTAAGCCTAGTTCAGCTCTTCAGTTAGCCAACTAGGGTGGATGTAAAGGTTATTTTTTTTATTATTTTTGTATATTCTGTGTAACCTGCATAGTGTTAGGTACCTTTTGTGGAGCATTTTATATTATTATTATTATTATTATTATGTTTCTTATATAGTGCCTGAATCGACCCCCGAAGGGGTATCCCCGCGCTTGCCTTGGGAACCTGTCCTGGCTTTTCCCTGTGAGATAGCCCCTACAGGGCACCCGCAAGGTGAAAGCCAGGCATCCCGCCGCGGGGGGGCCGTTGTGGAGATTAAGCAAGCTTAATGCCCAGAGTTGCAGAGTGTGAACCCATGATTAGGTCAGGCACCGAAGCGAGAATTATCGAGTCCATGGACATTTGAGCTCAAGACCCTGCCGCGTCGGGAATTGAACCCTGGTCCCGGGTCTGACCTCTGCTTCAGGGTCTGCCTGCTCTAACCAGTGAGCCACACTTCTCTACTATTGTTAGTTAGTATCTCACAATCATAGAAATATTTTCATAATGCCCAAGGATCTTTCCCATTCACTATCTGAAACTCCCCATATTTACTGCTCCCCTGGGGACAGCACTTCTCTCCCCATATCGGAGTCCTCAAGCAGGTAAGGGAAGGGCTTCCTTCCTGATCAGTGAAATGCCAACAACCAATCCTGCAGCTGCTCTCAGCATGAGAGCAGCTCCAGGATTGGTGGTAGCAGGCTACTCCAGAACTCATTTTGAGGCTGGGGCCCTATGCCAGCAATCACCCAGCTGTTTCACAGCCATGGGATTACTGGGTGTGCACTGCGCATTTTGGACTGGCCGTAGCAAACTAGCCAGCTAGCCTGATATGCGCACTCCAGGGGCAGCTATAGTCCTGCCATTTCAGGACTCAGCCCTGCCCCTTGCACTCAGACTGAGCTTATAAGTAAAATGACATTGACGTGCCATTTTACTTAATTATGTGTGCCTGCTGTGTTCGCAGCAGACGTGGCTACGCCCCCCCGCTCTTGTGGAGGAGCCGCCCCTGCACAAAGTATTTAACTTTTTGCCAAGTACCTGTGGTAATTTTGACAGTAAAGTGTTTGCATTGTGGATACCACCATAGTGGAAGGCAAGCACATAAGCAGCTTTGTCTTTGTGTGAGATAAACCTTTCCTCCTACAGTATATAGTCACTTCAAGCTATCTAAAGTGAATTAGTTCTGGGGTACTGCGGCACAGTACTGCTGGCTGGCACAAACAGTCTACTTCTGTTGTAGACACTTTTGTAAGTTCATTAACCTGAGCATCTGCACACCAGTGATCAACCCACTGTACTTGAGAAGGGATGTAATAGTGTTCAAAATCCAATACACTTAGGCCACGTTTCGACAAGGGGTAAATAATTTTTTCAGCTCAGTTTTATTTCTCCCTCGTCTCCATATCAATTCCAAAAGTAAAGCATTTCGGGTTTTAAATATGTTTATGAACACTTTTTGATTCATTTGCAAAGAAGTATACAATTCTAGGGAGGATTAGCATTTGAGAGAGGGCAATTTTCTCAATTTGTGAGAGCGGGAGCTTATTCAAAATATTAAGAATGCTCTAATGTTCTTAATTAGTTTCTCCAGGTTGCCCTCCAATGTGCCCTCCTCTTTGTGATATATCTATATACCGAGCTATTTAAAAATATCAGTAGCAAACTGTTAGAAACTGGGTTATTAGTTGACAGGGATAGATGCCCAAGTCAAATAATAACTACAGTTCTTGTCAGGGTTAACACAAAAGTCACTAAAAAAGTCTATGCTAAACTCTCTCGTAGCTGTGCTTAACTTTAGATTTGATACAGCATTTTCTTTGCCCACTTGCATACCATTGGTCCTCCGATAGAGCTTTTAGCTCTGACTGAGAGGTGGAGGGAGTTAGCTTCTCCCTTCAATCAAATTCCAATTAACAGTGCAACCCATTTCTCTACACAATGAGGACCAGGAATCAGCAGCCAAGTTCCAAAGGTTTATTACAAGTTAAAAATCAAATTTAAATACAAAACCGGTAAAACCATGCTGTAAAGATACAGAATAACAACTGTTAGACCCAGACGCCTGAAGGAATTGAGGCAAACTCAGTGCTTTATTTGAGCCTGTGGTTTAAGGTGCTCAGCACCGGCATTTAATTGGTTACTTGTGCTTAGCACTGGCACTTCTCAACTCCCCACTTATGACAGTCTGCCACACGGTGACCCTGCTCATCTAATTTAGAGAGGAGCAGAACAGCAGTTGTTTATGAATACAATATATATAACAAGTTACTAATACATGCCTCCAAAGCCATTCCATTAGCTTTGGGGACCTAGAATAATTTTAACTGTCGCCCTAGCAGGTGAGAGAGATGGTTAGTAGTTATTTTGGTACTACGGTTGGCAGCACTGTCAGGGCAATGGGTGTCAAGCTACAGTGGCCTCCTTGTCAGGGCCCTTGCATTTATTATTTTACAAATTAACTGGGTGAACTAATATTAAACATCGAGCATCAAGCACTTCCGTGACTGCAATACAGAATAACAGCATTATTGTTTGATGTTCAGAAAATAGTCTAAGACTCTGTAGGGATCTAGGGGCACACGGGGTGCAAAATACAAAAACCACAGGTTCTGTTCTTGTTTGGAGGTATTTATTAAGGCTTTTACAGTCAGCCGAAAGAAAAATGAAAGGGAGGAAAATAGGATCTTCGGGGCTTTACAGACTGGTCTCTGGTTTTCCTCGTTGCGTAGTCTGGGTCAAGCGGTCTGTGTTTCTACTTGGTTTCAGGTTTCTGGGATCCCGGGTCTCTGGGCCTCAGAAGGGAAGATAAGAGGATGCAAGGGTCGGGGTCAGTAAACGTTTAATGTCTCTTTAGTACGTGCTACTTTCACCAGTCAATGTGGGGATTGGGTTGTGAGGAACATTAAAATTGTACAACCCACCAATCAAGTGCCCTACCTCCCGCCTCCCCACACACCCCACCAAAATGCCCCTTGTAAAGGCACTTGCCTGTAGCCACAGTCCGTTCCTTGGACCGCTGCATATGGACCCAGGGCATCTCCTCCTCCTGTCGGCCCACCGGGTTTATAAGTGGTGTATAGGACGTTCCCCTGGCTCTGGTGTTCAATCGCCTCGCCCGCTGCTCGGCTCCCCGTTCTCTCCTCCGATGGTCCGGCTTGGCTCCCCGCTCTCTCCTCCGATGGTCCGGCCCTGCTCCCCGCTCTCTCCTCCGATGGTCTGGCTCGGCTCCCCGCTCTCTCCTCCGATGGTCCGGCTCGGCTCCCCGCTCTCTCCTCAGATGGTCCTACGATGTCCGTCACTCTTTCTCCTCAAGTTGCTCGTCCTCTTTCTCTCCATCGGTTCTCCTCTCCGCCCTCCAGGTGCTCGGCTCTCCTCCCTCCAACGCTGCACACTGTCCGTTCCTACTTCGGTCTTCTTATCCCCCTCACTTCCGCAATCAGGTGTGTCTTCTCCCCCTCCAGTCGTTCAGAGACTAGAGCGCTGATGTGTTCCGGGTCTTCCTGAGATGGCAAGGCGGAAGTACCCCTCCGGTCCACACCACGTGTTCCGTCCCGCTCCTGCTCGTCCTCCTCCTCACAGACTCTTTTATGCAATAGTAATCTAGAATTTCAAAGTCTGAAAATCAGGGAATTTCCATGAGAGAAGTCAGGGTAGGACAATAAGAAATCAAGTAGGGAAGCATTAGGATTTCAGAAGCTCAGTCAAGAGTCTTCTATGGGACATGAATAAGTGTTAACCTAAGCCATACTTGAGCAAGAATCAAAGGGATCATTGAGGTCTAAACCTATCAAAGTACAGTCAGACAGTGGGGAATCAGGGAAGGTGTCTGCAAGGAATCTGCAACAGACCTCTGCAGGGGCCGAAGTTAGGAAGGAGTCTCCAAGCATCCCTCAGAGAAAAAGTATAGGGGGAACAGTATATTATACAGTGTAAAGTCCACTTAGGTAAAACCCCCTTGATCACACCATCAGGGGTCCATTGACCTCACCAAATTAGCCGACTGCAACATCGATAGTGTATCCCACACTGGACATGAGAACAACATCTCTCTCTCTCAGACACACATAGATTGTAACATTTGTTAAACAAGTCCATTCAGTTAGCGCTCTGATTCTCGATGTACATTTGTCAATGTCTTCTTCTCAGGCCCTTTCCCCTATCTCTAGTAAGGTAATTGTAGTAATCCACTCAAATTGTTGAATTAAGATGACTTTTATTCAGTACAAGTCAAGTACAGCAACCATCAGCAAACCCACAAATACTGGTTTAAATTGGAACATTCACATTGATGCAGTTCCACTGCATCATGACTGCATCATCTAATTCGCCAGTTAATTATTTAGGTCATCAAATATCTGCAGATGGTATAAGACCAAAAGGTAGTATTGTGAAAGCTGTCAGGGATGTTCCATCGCCCACTAATAAGGAACAGTTAAAGTCATTTTTAGGTCTCGCAGAATATTGTGCTAAATTTGTGCCTAAATTTGCTGACTTAGTGGAACCAATGAGACTTCTTTTAAAAAAAGGAGTGTTATTTGAGTGGAGTGTTGGATGTCAGGACGCGTTTGTTAAGGTAAAGGAATGTATTTCAAAGGCTCCGTCATTAGGACATTTTGACTTTAAGAAGAAGTCCATATTAGTCACAGATGCAAATAATGTTGGATTGGGGGCGGTGTTGATACAGGTGTCAGATGGTAATGAAACCATCATTGGATTTGCTTCACGTAGATTGCAGGGAGCAGAAAGATCGTATTCTACCATAGAGAAGGAAGCTCTGGCATGTTGTTGGGGGATAACACATTTTAGGTATTATTTGTGGGGGTTGCCATTTGTGGTAAAGACAGATCATAAACCTTTAGTTCATGTTTTTAAAGGGGGACGAGGTCTGGACGAGGTGTGACTCCCCGTATATCAAGATGGTTACTATCGGTCTTAGATTACAATTTTGTGGTGGAATATGTACGAGGGAGTAGGAATGTCATTGCAGACTGTCTTTCTAGGATGCCGGTAGATGATGATATTTGTGTAGAAATATTAGAAGATTATGTGGTGAATATTGACAGTGAATTTGCTGTTAGTCAAGAAGAGTGGAGAGAGGCTTTGGAGTTGGATATGGAATACAAGAAGATAAAAGAGTTGATAATGAATTCTTGGAATGGATCTAGTGAAGAGAATGTACATAAGCAATTTGTTTCTGTTAAGGATGAACTTAGTTTGCAAGGTGACAAGATTTTAAGAAGAAATAGGATAGTTCCACCAATTTTGTTGAGGTCAAAGTTGTTGAGAATTGTACATGAGGGACATCTAGGTAGGAGTCTGACTAAACGTAGATTGAGAGAATTTTATTGGTGGCCAGAAATGGACAAGAATGTGGAGGATCTTGTGCGTGATTGTCATGCTTGTAGCAATAGTGATAAAGTGAAGATTACAAGGGAACCTCCGTTGAGGTGTGTGGAATTGCCCATGAAACCTTGGGAGAAATTAGCCTTGGATGTTTTGGGTCCAATTGACAAATTGGGTTGCAATAATAGGTTTTTGCTTGTGTTGGTGGATTACCATAGCAAGTGGTTTACTTGGAAATCTATGGGGCAAGTTTGCACTTCTAATGTGATTGCATTCTTGAAAGAAGTTTTCTTGGAAGAAGGGGTACCCAAAACTCTCATAACTGACAATGGTGTTCAGTTAGTTTCTTCAGATATGACTAGTTTTCTTCTAAGTCTGGGCATTAGTCATGAGAGAGTGGCTTTGTTCCGTCCGCAAGCAAATGGACTTGTAGAGAGGGTCAATAGAATGATAATGGATTCCATACAACTTTCTTTGGCTAATGGTTTATCTTGGAAGGATGAGTTGCGAAGAATGATGTGGGGTCATAGAATTACATCACATTCAGTTACTGGAGTTTCTCCTTTTGTGGCTTTGAAGGGAAGAGAACCAGGTACTAAGGAGTCTCCAATGTGGTTGAAGGAAAAAAATCAAGTTTGGGTTGATAGGGAAAAAATGAGATCGAGAGCTATTGATTGTCAGTGGCGCAGCAAGTTAGAATTTGATAGTAGGAGACATGTGAAGGATTTAATTTTCAAAGAAGGTGATTGGGTTGTTGTAAGGAAGTTTGGTTTTGTAAGAAAAGGGGAAAGTAAGTTTTCTCAGCCACATAAAGTTGTTTCAGTTAAAGGCTCTGTGGTTGAGTTAGATGATGGGAAGAAATGGAGTTTTGGTAGTTTGTGTAGAGTGTCTCATTTGTAAGTATATTTTGATGCAATGCAAACTGTGAATGTGATTTATTTGTGAAACAGTTCATTGATATGTATTGTACTTTGCAATGTGTTACATTTTCTAATGTTTTCTTATTTTCTTTCTTTTTGATTCCGTAGGGGGGAAGATATGTAGTAATGCTTAGAATTAGATGATGCAGTCATGATGCAGTGGAACTGCATCAATGTGAATGTTCCAATTTAAACCAGTATTTGTGGGTTTGCTGATGGTTGCTGTACTTGACTTGTACTGAATAAAAGTCATCTTAATTCAACAATTTGAGTGGATTACTACATATATGTATCTGTTCTCAACTCTGCTTTATTTTTTCAAATTTGTCTTACTGAGAAGGAAGTAAGCAGGCTAAACCGTAAGTACACGGTCTAGCAGTTGGCAAAGTCTGGGATGGGTGCACCTTAGCCTGTGCAGCCCTCTGAACTCTATTCACCTGGTCCTGACGAAAGCCTAGAATTTGAAAAAGGTTAAAACATGTTGACCATATCTTCACTATAACTGTGGTACCATCTGGTCAATTCACACCAGTAGTGGTACCTCACTTGTTTTTAAATGTGGCGCATGACTCTAGAATAAAGATTATAGGGAGTACATGTAGTACACAATTTTAATCCACTTTTCACGTCACACGAAAATCACCAGATGCGCTGCAGTTGCAGGCGTCGAAGCACACCTGAGTGACACTCGGTTGCTCTGGTGGACCCCGATGATGAAGCATGTCACCAACCAGGTTGGTGAGTGAGCGGTTTCTTAAAAAGAATTTTTTCTTTCTTTTTTGTTGCATTCTAATTAATCACTAGGACATCACGTCCTGGGGATACTCCTTCATTTGTTTTATAGAATCTGTTCTAAACTGACAATGCAAGTGAATAACTGCAAGATATGTTGTGTTAGCAGAACTGTTAGGTCAAGTTAAACAGAAATTCAATGGTGCACATTTAATATGCATGTGCACATCTAAACATAAATTATTATAGGCTTCTAGTACATGTTATTTAATTCAGACTATGTATGGCATACTGTAGACCTGTTGTAATAAATCAAGTGTAAGTATGACTATGCACTACATTTCAATGCATATACGTGTAACATTAGTGCACAAATTACATGGACATTTTATTTTCTAGTTAGATCACAATCTACAATTATGAGGATGGTTTTAAATCCAGTTTCAAGTTGCTAAATGTTAGTCATATATTAGCAGTTCGACATGTTACCGTGTCTAAAGTTTCTTAAGGGAAATTGATTTTCCGACCTCTTTTGTTTAAATTTTCCAGGAATTACTTAACAGATTTACGCCATTTAACAAAAAAGGTCTCTTTCTGAACCAAGGGCTACCTTTTTGCTAAATTTGGTGTAATACCGTTCAGTAGTTCGAGCTGTAGCCGTGTCTAAAGTTTCCTATGGAAAATAACATGGAGAAAACACGTTTTGGAACCCCCCTTTTTTTTCGTTCCCCGCTGCCCGAATCACCCCAAAACTTTCAAGATAGGAGCTGACCGGAGCGCCCCACGAGTTTTGAAAATTTCACAAAGATTTGTCATCCAGCACTAAAGGTGTTGGGAAAACAACAAACGCTTTTCCTATGGAAACTAGGTCCTAAATATATATATAAATATATATATATATATATATATGATGATCAACAATGTGTCCCTGCGCTTTCAGAAGGGCTCACCACGGCACCCCCAGATCATACGGCCTTTGTTTGCTCCCGATGACCTCACGGCCTCCCTCCAAATTAATTAAAAATTCCGATGCGTTTCGGGGCAGAAACTCCCCTTCCTCATGGACATATTCACAGAGGCATACTCAGCTCACCTTGACGATTCAAATGCAATTTATTTAAATCAGTTTACCCTAAATGGGTGTGGTTTACGAGGTTCTGTTGCCAGGATTGCTGGTAACTGTGGTCCTGAGGTGAGTTAATTATAATCCTTAAGTAGGTTGTGTGCCTCTGTGCACTTTGTGTCATCCTTAGTTCATTCCTTTAGTATGAAGTTGGGGCAGGCTCCGAGGTTTTAACTTTATCATGGAATGTCGTGCTGGCATGCAAAGATAGGTATCCTCGCAGCGGAATTCCTGAGCGTTCCCTGCTCTCGCTTCAAAAAAGCAAAGCAGTTAGCAATGACAGGGTGGGAGACGCGAGGCTCCCGCCCTGCCATTGCAAACTACAGTCTCTTTGGGGTGGGCACTCCAGGACACTGCAGGAGCTAGCCCTGGGGGGTGGCGGTCCCCAGGGCCATTGAGGGCTCCAGGATGGGGGCCACGCACCCCCCCTCCCACCTTTTATAAAGTCCAGGGGGGTGGTGGTCCCCAGGGCTGGGGGGTCCATCACAGACCCCTCAATTTGCATCTTTAGTGCCCCGGGAGGTGACTGTTCCTGGGGAGTGTGGGGGGGCTTGAACCCCCCACACAGAGTATTATTTTTTAAAAATGCCCCGGGGGTGGCGGTCCCAGGGGCTGTGGGGGGCTGTGTGCCCCCCGCAATGTCAATAAAGTGGAGCCCCGGGGGTGGCGGTCCCTGGGGCTAGGGGGGCCTTAGAGGCTCCCCACATTAAACTATTAAGCCCCAGGGGGTGGCGGTCCCCGGGGCAGTGTGGGTGGGGGATTGGCCCCCCCCACACTTCCTTTTATGAACATTTCCCTGGGATTTGGCCCCCGGGGGCTAATTATCAACCAAGTGCGGGAGCCAACACATCATTTTATTTATCTGCAAGATCCGCGCATCCTGCTTGCATTATGCTGATTTAAAAAAATATATATATATTTGTTTTGGCCTTGGCGCAGGCCTAGGAGGTCAGGGTGTTTCTACCCTGCCCCCTTTTCACGTTTTTTGCATTTCTTTATTAGGTTTCTTATGCCTCGGTTCTACCGAGGCACAACCCTGTCCTACCCTGCACAGCAGGGTCCGCGGATCCTCCGAGGCCATAGATATATATGTAGTTTTGATTGTCACTTTCTTAGGAACTACTGAACAGATTTACACCATATAAGCAAAAGGCACGAGTCGGAACCAAGGACTACACCTTTGCCAAATTTGGTGTAATTCCGTTCAGCCGTTCGGGCTCTAGCCGCGATGAACGGTACCTATGGAAAATTGCATGGGGAAAACACGTTTTGGGACCCCTCTTTTTTCTCAGCTCCCGTTTCACAAATCACCCCAAGACTTTTAGGATAGGAGCGGACCGGAGCGCCTGACCAGTTTTGTAAATTTTGCCAAGATTCGTCAACCGGCGCCAAAGTTATTCCAAATAGAATGTTGCGGATTTCCAATGGAAAATAGGTCCTAACTATAACTACCTACTGGTGACTGCCAGTAGGTAATATATTTATCAGGGCCCTCCTGAGTTAATAAGTAGGGTGTGACAGATCTCCAATTCCTCAAATAGAGTAAATCTTCATTCCAGGTGATTTCCTCAGCACAGCGCCTGCGAATGCTCTTTATGTGGCCAATTATTTTTCAAAGCATCCCCTTGAAGCTGCATGCTTGAAGCGCCTAAGCGTTCCATATGATTTTCACTGAGTTCCTCTTATGAGGAAAGATTGCCATTACCTCAGGGAGGATTTGCACGGAGTTTATCACTGAGGGTTCCATTTTTGATGGCAAAATAGTACTGCAAGACTCTTGCATCCACCAAAACACCCCAGGCTACAAATTTCAACTAAAGTCTTATAGCTTGAATCATTGCATTTTTTTTACAGAAATCTAGCACTGAGTTCAGGGTGCTGCCTTCCAGCATTTCACATATGACTCATCTATCCATAGCCAGCACCCCCGCCCTATATAGAGCCTGAGGAATTATCTTGCCCAAAATAACTTTACTAAGTGTTTATAGAGTGTAGCTACCATATTTGCTGTGAAACCGCTTCAGACCATTCACTTCTGCCATCAATGCAAACCTTCACCTGTCCAGGTGCTTGTCCCATCTTAATTTGTCTGAGAATATCATCTCCAAGTACTTCTAGTCTGGCATTCCAGAGGGAGATCCACAATGAGTAAACTAAATAGGAGGGGTGCTGGAACACATCCCTGTCGAAAGCCATTCTCCACCAGAACATTCCTAGAAAGGTGCCCTGCCCAATCCAGATCCACCTGTACCCAGTTATTACTATGGAGTTCAATCAGGAGACCCAGCAGGGCCTCAGGGATGGTCCGCTGTCTGAGCTTAGGCCCGAAAGTGCCTCTCTCCACCTTGCCGAAGGCTGCCCAGAAGTCAACAAAGCAGCAACAAAGCCAACCAACCGACTTAATTTACCTCCTTGCGACCCACCCCCACAGAGTGAAACAGTTATCAATTGTGAAAAATGTGACCTTAATACTCACTGCTCCAAAGGGATAAGACTAGCACCAAATGCCCAGGCAGCTAAATGCTTTATTAAGATCAGAGCAAATAATTTGGAGGTGATATCCAAAAAAGATATCCAGTGATAATTGGCCTGAGAGTCAGTTTTACCTTTTTTGTGGATAGGCTGCACTTTAGCTCCCCTCGATGAGTCTAGGAGGACACCCGTAATCAATACCTTCTTAATATTAGGCCCCACTTCCTGGGATCCTTCTTGAAGATAACAGACAGAGGACCATCTGGGCCACCAGCCCTGGAGGATTTCATGTGATAGATATTTTCTGATAATGCCACAGCTGTTTGGGAATTTGCGATAACCTCTTCATCAGATTGCAAATGCCTGAAACCACCACAAGATTGTCAGAATTTCCTCCACTGTAAAGGGAATGAACAATGGGATATTAATCCCATTGTTCCTATCTGGGGGGACCCTATATGCTGCATGTGTTGATTCAAAATCAGCATTTGATTTAATGCCTCATCATAAGCTATGGGATTCTCTAAAGGAGGCCAGTTGCCATCAGAGCTTTTATGCTTCATCATTAAATTGCATAAAGCAAATTATGCACAGTTAAGGTGGGGACAACAGGGCGAATTAACTGATCGTTTCCCAGTTAATGAGGGAGTACGGTAAGAGTGTGTTCTAGCCCCTACCCTATTCTCCCTATTTATAAATAAGGTAATCTCTTACTGCACCAACTTTCCATCTGATGCTCCAACTCTTGCCGGATCTAGGGTTCCACTTCTAATGTTTGCAGACGATACTCTAATCTTGTCCAAAACACAATCTGGTCTGCAACGTGCCCTAGACAGATTTACTGTTTTCTGCAACGATCATGAACTGGTAATTAATGTAGACAAGACAAAGTTCATGGTGCTGCATAAACACAAAACAATAAAGGAAAGAGTGGTAATGAATAATGCACCTTTGGAACAAACGGATACCTTTACCTACCTAGGAGTAACTATGGGTAGGAAGATGAAATGGAAACCCCAGTTAGATTTGCTAGTCCTCAGGCATAATCAGCTAGCAGGAGCTCTACTAAAAGGACATCGACTTTCACATACTAAACCGGTAGGGCCTGCACTAGCTATGTACAATGGTAAAATCAGAGCATCCATAATCTATGGTGCAGAGCTCTGGGGATTCGATAACTTATCTCCCCTAGTTGTTGCACAAAACAAGTTCTTACGATCGTTAACCGCCCTGCCCCAATCTACTCCTATCAAGCCCCTACTGTTAGACTTAGGTTGTACTCCGTTTGATGAGGATTCTGAATTTAGACCCCTATCCTACTGGAGAAGGCTGTGGACGACACCAGAGCTAGCATCTTATGCCAATGCTGTAATGTATATTAGGAAAGCTGACATCTCTTTGAAAATCATATGGTTGCAAAAGCTTAAGGGCACATTGCTTGACATGGGCCTTGGCCACCTGTGGGATGACCCACTAGGGAACTAGCTTCCTAATAAAAACGAGTACAAAGCAATTTACTGGAACATGACCAGTAGGAAAACTATGTCTCGGGTAAGTAGTAGCTCCTTAACTGGCATTTTTATGGAGCATAAGCTGGTCACAAGAGTAGAAGCTTATTGGAACTCTATCACAAGACCAGGTGATTGGAAGTTATATCACCAATTTAGAGTGGGCACTCTTCCGTTGAAATCTTTTATGGCAAATCGGAATGATGCTCTAGATACTCATTGCCCCACGTGCCTCTCTATGATAGAGACAATAGTTCATGTACTGTTTGTGTGCCTAGCATATATTGGTCCGCGTGACAGGTGGCTTAAGCCAATATGCTCTAATCTTGGCACCAGATCTTATGAGATTGCTTTGCGTATTTTGAAAACTAATACTCGCGAAGACATAGTAATTGCCATGGCAAAATTTCGGAGCTGGACCTGGGCATTACATAGAACAAATCTGGAGGCTGCCACAGTATCCCTACTGTCTTCTTAATTAAGTAAATCTGGCTGAGCGGCTATAAAGATGGACTGCAGTCGAAGTCGATGTTAAGTACTGTTTATTAAGTACATAAACCATAGACCCACCGGAGTAGAAAGGCAAACATCCCAACTCTTCTTAAACCAACAGTTAATCCACCCCAGGTAGCCAAACCCCTATAATTCTGAGGTTACATCATACAATTCTATAAGTGACATAAACATATTCTAAAATGACCTAACAATATGTACAAAGTAAAATAGACATAGAAGAAAGAATATAACCTACTACCACATGTATCTTTTTACAAAATGCAATAAAATAAAATAAATTAAGAATCCAAAATGTAATCATCAAATTTCTTAGGAACTCTTGGAACCCTTTTGTGAGACAAATGATTAACTTGAAGAGAAGATTCCATTGACTCCTGATGATTAGAAGCAGGAACAAAGGAAGCCTCTGAACAACCCTCAAGGACATTAGGACTTTCTGAACAAACATCATTTTCAGAACAAACATAATGTGCAGGTTCATTAGTTAACACATCACCAGAACGAAACTCTTTTTCTTGAACAACATCATTCCAAATGTAATCACCATCCTCATTTTTAGCAAAGAATTGTTCTTGCCCTGGTTTAAGAAGAATAACTGAACCTTTGCTCCACCAACCTTTCTCAGAAAGAAGAACAGCAGAATCAGTTACTCTTTCCACTCTAAAAGGATTGGAAAACTTAGATGAACCTTTGCAAGTCGAAGTGGGTTTCAAAACATGTACCCAATCACCCACCCTAATGGTTTTATCGTTTGACTTATGAGAGACATCATGATAAATTTTTCCTGCAATGCGAGACTCTTGAATATTCTGCTTAACTTCCTCAATTACACTTTTCATGTTAACATCATGCACAACATTTTTAATAAAGTCAGGTCTTAAAATAGATTTTGCCTGTCTGCCTCTCATCAGTAAATAAGGCGCAACGGCAGTTGAAGAATTAGGAGTAATGTGATAACTCTACAATTTTTCTTTTAAGAATTCCAAAACATCTAATTTACTTTCTAACGCAGCCTGAATCCCCTCCTTAATAAATCTATTGGCCCTCTCAACTTGACCATTAGCCCTAGGACAATATAACGGAGTGGTTTCAGACTTGATACCAAATTTTCCCAAAAATGATTTCATTTTCCTAGACACAAACTGCACCCCATTATCTGATAAAATGAGATTGGGAGCACCTTCCAACCTGAAAATAAAATCCAAAAATTCAATAACAGCATCAGTATTAGGATGTTCCACAAATGTGTAATAGATCCACTTTGAAAAATTGTCTACAACCACAATAGAAAATCTCCTTTCCCTACCTAAACATTCATAGGGACCAGAAAAGTCAATAGAAATTTTATCCCAAGGTCTAACTGCCCCTTCTCTAAGAGACATGGGTTGGTTCGAAACCTTCCAATGCTTGTCAGCCCTTACACAAACAGAAAAGTTGTCAATCACTCTCTCAATACCCGCATCCATGCCAGGCCACCAATAATGGTTTTTGAGAATCTTCTTAGTACCTGAAATACCTGGATGACCAGCATGAGCTAGCTTAATAAGTTTATTTCTCAAACCCTCAGGAGGTATAAACACATGTTGTCGCAACAAAATATCACCCTCAATGCTAGGTTCGTCAGCAATCTGAGCAAAACTCTTCAGACACTCTTCTAAATTCTTAATGGGAGGCCAACCTTCTTCAACAAATAGCTTAACCTTGTTAAACACCAAATCCTTGTCCATAGCCTCTACCCAATCTTTCTCTGAAATGCTCAATTCAAAAGAGTTCACCGCATCAACCAGAGCTACAACACATTCGTGCTCATCCAGGATCTCATTATTATCTTCTTCAAAAGGAGGAAGTCTAGACAAACAATCCGCAGTGTAATTTTTCCCACCAGGAATGTGTTGCATTTCAAAATTGTATTCTTGTAGTCTGGCTATCAACCTAACAAGTCTCGATGACGCTTTACCACTCCTGACACCATCCATCATAAAAACAAGTGGTTTATGATCAGTAACCAGGACAAAAGGCCTTCCCCCACAAGAAACTCTTGAACTTCTCCACAGCCCAAACACAGGCTAAGGCCTCTTTCTCAATAGTACTATGATGCTTCTCAGCACCACGAATTGCCCTGGAAATAAAAGAAATTACTCTTTCTCTGCCATCAAAGAACAGAGTAAATACAGCACCCAGGCCAATGGTACTCGCATCCACAGTGACAAAAGACTTACCTTGGGGATCAAAAGTCTTAAGACCAGGGGCCTTGGAAATAAGTTTTTTAACATTGCCAAAAGCTTCATCATGAACCTTATTCCAATTAAATTGAACACCCTTTCTAAGTAACTGTCTAAGAGGTTCTACAACCAAAGCATATCCTTTCACAAATCTTGAATAGTACTCCCCTAGCCCCAAGAACGAACGCAAAGAGTCTTTATCCTTGGGTGTACTAATATTGTCTAAAGTATTGACCAAATCCTCTTTAGGAAAAATACCGTAATCAGTAATCCTGTGTCCTAAGTAATTTAGTTCTTCAACTAAAAATTTACACTTTTCTTTACTCACAGTCATGCCCTTTGAACCGAGAATGCCAAGTACCTTATTGAGAATAACATTGTGTTGTTCACACGTTTCAGCAAAAATTAAAATATCATCCTGAAATGATTGTACACCAGTAATACCATGGAACAAATTCTCAATAAGCTTCTGAAAAACGCTGGCAGCTGATGCCAGCCCAAATGGCATCCTTAAAAATCTATACAAACCAAATGGTGTAATAAAGGTGGTAAGATCCTTTGAAGATTCATCCAGAAGTACCTCATGATAAGCGGATTTGAGGTCTATGACCGAAAAAAATCGCACCATTAACAGCTGACAACATATCTTGAATGCGAGGTAAAGGATGTGTGTCAACAACAATGTTCTTATTAAGAGATCTTAAATCCACACATAACCTCAAATCTTGATTCTTTTTGAGTGCTTAAACGATAGCCGACACCCACTCCGAACTATCTGTTGATTCAATAATGCCTTCTGAACATAAAGTATCAAGATGGGCCTTCAATTTCTCTCGCATTCCCAGCGGAACCATTCGTACTTTATGTTGAATAGGAATAGCACTTTTTTTTTAACTTAATTTTATGCATATAGCCTTTTACTTGACCTACCACATTTTTAAAAACATTTCCATGTTTTTTGAGAATCATTTCTAGACTAAACTTTTCCATGTAAACATTGTTGATATCAAATTCTCTCAATTGCAAAGGACGCTCAGAACCAGGACACAAATTTACACCCAACCTACCTAAATCAAACCACCCAACTATATTCTTTCCATCGATAGCAGCATAAATCTTAGTAAAGATTTTCCTAGACTCAAATTCTGACGAATCTTCAAAATAACCTAACATAGTAATGTCAAAGTTACCAAATGCTTTAGGATTCACATCGGACTCATGGAGCTTAACATTTTTCCAATTTTCCTTGAAAAACACATCAGACAGGATGGTAATTGATGAGCCTGAATCAGCCATGGCTTGAAAAGAAACATCACCAACTAACACAGTGCCTAATGGTGCCTTGAAAGGAAGATTAATGTTGTTCACAGAATAGTCAAAAACATTATCATAGATGGTCAATAACATATTATGTAAATCTTCTTCGACAACATCTATATTATTAACACCTGAATTTGAAGAACCAGAAAATGTTTTGGGTACATGGCAAACAGAAGAAAAATGGCCAACCTTACCACAGTTTACACATTTTCTCTTAATAGCCGGACAATTGACATTATTGGCTAAATGTGTTTTGGCACCACATCTATAACAGAATAATTTGTTACCCTGTTTAAAACCTGGTTTAACAGATCCTTTGTTTGAAAATTGCACTGCACAAACAGGTGAAACAGCAGAAGAGTTAACATTTTTCGAAGCCTCTGCAGAAATGACTTTTGAAGACAATATAGATCTTTCAATCCCTTTGGCCAAATCAACAGCGACAAGCTAAAAGTCTTTCTTGAACTTTTTTAGACTCACACTCAAAAATGTATTGATCCCTAGTACAATAATCAACGGTTGCTCCATAGTCTCAATTGGCAGCTAAAACTCTTAAGGCAGCAACATATTTTTCAATAGTCTCGTCAGGAAATTGCTTTCTTTTATGAAATGCATGTCTTTCAATTAGGACATTAGGTTCATCTTGAAATTGTTTCTCTAGTCTGGCTACCTCTTCTTTATAAATATTCCAACCTTCACCACCACCACTAGGTGGCGCAATAGGAATTACGTTTTTGAAAATCTCAATTGCAGCAGATCCCAAAAAATGGAATAAAATGGCCTTTAATCTTTCGGGAGGAAATTTAGATCCGTCAATAGCAACAATATAATTCTCAAAACTTTCGAACCACTTTTTCCACTCCAATTTAGGCTTACCTGGAATTTGTAGAAAAACTGTGGGTTGATTACAAATTTGTGAATTAGCCATATCTAGACTCTGAATAAATAAAAATAAATGAAGAAAAGTCAATAACAGAATAACCAAAAACTTTTTCACAGAATGAATGGAGATTCAAATGTGCAAGCGTAAACTTAAAGTGTGCACATCACTGAGAAAAATTAAGCATAGGATGGAACAGGTTAAATAAGAACTTGAGCTCCAATGTTTGTCAAATAAATGAAAAAGGTTGAAGAAGACTTTTAAATGATAAATGTGCGCAGCACAGAAAATGCGCTTGAACTTTGAATTCAGAATGCCTTCGATAAACTAAGAATAAATATGAGTATGCACATCACCGACGTTGCGCTGTTTGTTAATAAAAAGATTTCTTTATAATAGGAAAACGTCTCACCCGCTTTTCAAATCAATCAGATTAATATGACAGATTGCGGCAAGTAAGCGTAATGTAAGTACGCACAAAGCACATAGGGTACTTAAAAAAAATGGCCCCCCAAACGTAGACACGCTCTGATGTCACTGGCAAGCAGCGTTGTTAGAAGAGATTTCCTTTAAAATGGCCGCCGAAACGTAGCCACGCTCTGATGTCACTGGAACGCAACGTTGAAAGCCAATGAAACGCACAAGGAGACGTGATGACGTGACGCTCGCTTTGCAAAGCACCTTCACGCGCTGGAATTCCGCGGCTTGGTTAAAAATAACGGATTCCTCTTGACCTCAACAGAGCCCAGAAAGATAATAAAATGAAGTTACAGCACCTTAAATATCGTTTAGCAATCAAACGAAGATGAAAAAAATTTGAATTACAGAAGAGTCTTAGGCTTAATTTTCGGCTCGTCACAAAAGTTGAATTTTACGAAAATTCTCAATTTGTAGAATTATCCAGTGGGTCTTCATGAAATTTCCCTTGTCGCCAATATAAAGATGGACTGCAGTCGAAGTCGATGTTAAGTACTGTTTATTAAGTACATAAACCATAGACCCACCAGAGCAGAAAGGCAAACATCCCAACTCTTCTTAAACCAACAGTTAATCCACCGCAGGTAGCCAAAGCCCTATAATTCTGAGGTTACATCATACAATTCTATAAGTGACATAAACATATTCTAAAATGACCTAACAATATGTACAAACGAAAATAGACATAGAAGAAAGAATATAACCTACTACCACAGCGGCCCGTCTCTATGATGGAATCCTGAGTAAATTGTCTTCTATATGGTTTTATTTCTTGTTAACTCTAAACTATTAAATTATTATGGTTTGGATTTTAATTTTTAGATACATGTTAGGAAAATCTTCGCTAATGATGATATTTCATCTTGCCCTGAACTGTATGATTTTATGGCATGGATATATTTTTTTTTTTTTAAGTTTATATAGCGCTGGCTAGACCCGGAGGTATCAGAGAGCTTTACATGAGCATCAGATCATAGTTACAAGTTACATTGTTACAAAGGTTACACCGTTCTTAGAGCATGGCAACATAGTTACTTGTAAGTTCAAGATAAACAATAAGCACAAATACGTTAGGGGAAAATCAGGCAAGTTGAGAAATTCAGGGGAGTGGGGTCGGAGCTGGGGAAGTAGACAGATAATGAAGGCGGGAAAGAGGAGGGGAGGGTGAGAGACACAGCATGGGAAGAGGAGGGGAAGGGTGACGGGGACACAAACCGGTAGACGAGTCAAGGTAACGTCCAAAGTCCAGTAAGTTGTGATCCCAGGGGAAGTGGTATCCCTTCCCTATCTCTATTGTGAGAGGCTCCCTTTACGCAGTGGACTCTCTCAGAGGGGTCTCTGAGACTCCAAGGCCTACATACTGGATTCTTCCACCAAAAATGGGAGAGGGAGTGCTTTGGCAATGGGTGCCATAACATACCTCAAGTGTGAGTGGCTCCCTTGGTGCAGTGGACTCACTCAGCAGGTTCGCTGAGACTCCAGAGTATAAATATTGGATCTTTCCCCAACAAGGGGAGAAGAAGTGCTTAGTCAAAAGGGCACAAAGGACAGGGGGGTAGGCAAAGTAGCAGGCAAGGGGAGAGATTTAGGGGAGAGAGGATAGGAGCTAGGTAGGAGACAATAAGGAGAGACGAAAAGAAGTCTGCATAAAGACCAACTGGGTAGGTGACGACCAAGGAGGGAATCCACGGCCCATCTCCCCTATAGCTAAACCAATTAGCTCCTTCGAGCATCAGACAACATACCTTTTTATCTTTTGTAATTGATATTTTTTTTTCTTAGGGAATTTAACTGGTATGTTTCTCTTTTTTTATCATTTCTACATGCCAACACAATATATATGACACTTTTTATGTTTGTATTGTGCCTTTTATGATTGAAAGTATCGAATAAAGACTAACTTGACTGCCTCAAATGTCTGAGCCTCCAAGAAGGATTGTGATATAGGTGTAACAGAGTTCATTCCTCCCTGCAATGGCTGCTAGCATTTGTTCCTAATGTTTTCTGTAAAATTATATTTTCTTTTTATAGGTACTTAAATTGTGATATGCTTTTTTGAGGCCTCCATTACTTCTCTTATACATATCCTAGTTTTATTATTGGTAAGGTTCCAGTGACACTTAGGTACAGCTCTTCTTTCCTCCCAGCAATCATCGTCAAACCAATCACTACCCATATCTCTGCATCCACAGAATAACTTTGGTCCAACCTTTACTTTTAAAATGGGGTAACACCTGCTCATCAATCTGCAATACCATCCATTCCCACTGTCCCTTCTTCCACATCTGGGAGCTCAAATTCAATTCGGAAAAAGTGCCTGGAAGGAGTCATCCGTAATCATAATCCACATTTTCAATCGCATACTACCTCTTGGACCAAAACTGCATTTTCTTGGGACTCAAAAACATCTTTATGCTCTAGTATAAGTGCATTGTGATCACTAGGGCCTAAATCATGAACCCTAAAAATGTGTACCCAATAAAACTGGTGTACTAACACAAACACTTTATCAATTGGCATACAGCTATTACAATATTTAAAAGAACTGGCGGAGGGTATATAATCATTAAATCGCCTGTTAACAGTCATCAGATTCTGTTAAACTAAACAGGACAAAACCTGCGCTTCCTCTTCTGAGGCTCTTGATGAGAAAGGACTGTTGGGGATACTTATGGATATTAACTGATTCTTCAAAGAATCATTAAACATTTTAAACATTGATTGTTCGTTTAAATTCCCTCCAGTAATAAAAAGAGCATCTGGGTAGTTTAAGTACAGTTTTTGTAAGTCATTAGATAATTTCAAAAGCTCACTCGCAGGTACGGCACACACTGGCGGAACATATATGCAGTCGCGGCCCGTCACCTGCCGATGTGGCAGGGCGGGCTGGTGGAGGGAGCTGGGGGGGAGGGGCAAAGGCTCTCGGGGGGCAAATAAAAAATAAAAAAAGTAAATGTATCTGATCGCCTTTGCCGTCCACTCCATCCCGCTCTTCCTGCTCTTCTGGGAAAGGCTTCCAGACTGCACTACAGCTAATCATGATGCTGCAGGGAATCAGCGTCAGGATTGGCCTGAGTGCTACAACTTAGCTCTCCCAGGCAGACTGGGAGCCTGTGCCTGCTTTCCCCAGCCCCAGCAACGCATCTGGGGCTGGAGAGAGTTTCACTGCACATGAGGTGTTTGGCTGACCGGAAACAGCTCGCCAAAAACCTCATGCACAATGAAGGGACAAGGGAGTGCACTAGCACTCTCCCACCACAGTGTTATACCCCTGGACCCGCCCCCAAGACTCATCAGAGTTCTGGGGGCGGGGAATAAAATAAAACAATAACAAAATGGGTTGGAAACCCGTTTTATTATCATTTTATTTGCGGCTGGTGGGTGGGGATGGCGATCCTCTGCCATCATGGACGAGCCACCACTGTATATATGTATAAACAGACCATTTGTTTCACCACCGCCACATCATTGAACAAATCAATTAAGCAAGCAAGCACCCATACGCAGGAGGATTGCAGCTTTGTTGCTTTCCTCCAACAGCGCACAGACACCAACATGAATAGCCCTAAGGACTTATAAGTAAATTAAATATGTAGATTAGGTGCGTGCAAATTTTACCATGCTTTAGTAAGAGAGCACAAAAACGATAGCACTGGCTTGTAGTGGGTGCACAAAGTCCTGAAGCCAGCAAAAAACAAATTAAGTAAAGATAAGAGGTGTGAAGGCAAAAAGTTTGGAGAATACTATACCAAGCATCTCTGGTCGAACACCCACTGTATGAATAATGTGGGTAGATGTGGCGTTTCCATGTCTTTTTGAATAGGGAACAAACACAACTTTACCTTATTAGGTCTATGCTCCGATACCAGCCTTAAATGGTCAAATAGTGTGAGAAGTTGCATGATATCCTCTTCTGGATTAATAATGTAAAAGAGCATATTGCCTACGTTTAATGGAGTTCCATGTTAATGCCATTATAATGTAGACCTCTGTTTATCTCCTCCTTTTGTCTCATTGCAGCTAAGGGATCCACAACATGTGCAAACAGTAGGTGCAAAAGTGAAGACCCCTACGGAACTGCTCTGCTCACTTTTGATGGCTCTAATATTATTTTACAATTGTGGAGGAGAGATGTTGTTTATAACAGTTGTGCCCATGCTAATAGTTCCACTAAAAACCTAGTGCACTTATCACCTGAAGTAGATACAGACCATATTGGGATTTTTGGCAATCTAGAAACAAACGATTGTGTAGTTTAATTTGCAATTGATCTAGAAGGCTACCAAATTGATGTAAGGCAGCAGCCGTTTCAACTGCCATAGGCAGAAAAATATGGCTTGGGCCACAAAACTAATTTATGCTCCAAAACTGAATTCAGCACACCAAATATCCCTCAACGTCATGCCTTGTAAAAGTAGTGAAAGGGAAACCGAATAGAGTGAAAGGGTGGCATGCTGTCTCTAGACCGTAGATGGCTACTGTTTAATACCATTAGGGTTTAATGTGTTTAAATGGTTTCACTATCGATAGAAGAAACAGTTCTGACTTCAGTCACAGAATAGATACCAGTCAAAATTCATAACTATTTATTTTTTAGATCTCGGCCTGATGTCAGCAGTGCATGCGCTGCCCTCGTCGATACGATTCCAAGAAGCCTCTTCCCACCTCTGCCTGCAGATTTCATTTGTGCACGTCGTTTGGCGTCACAAATTATGCCTAAAGCAGTGCAATGATTGCACTGAAGGCATGCCAATCATTCCTTGTTGCCACCCTGTCTCCTTTTAGGCACGCCCACCGAGATTGGATCTTTTACCAGCGGATTTACACTTTTCTTTAAAGGACTCGAAGCTGACAGCCTCTCCTGCTTCAGTCTTTCATCCTCGAAAAATGTGGAATTCTGCTGCATCAACGCACCTTATCTCTCTGGTGTTTAGCTTTTTAAAGCAATCTGTTTATACATTCATTTGCGCATTATGATGAGCTGACGAGTATATTTCGTGTGAGGCGGGGTTGGACTACAGAGGTATGTCTGAATGGTCAGAGCCTTTAGAGCCAGAGTACTAGGTCAGCAGAGCTTTAGAGCCAGATAACCAGGTCAGCAGAGCTGCTTTAGAGCCAGAGAACAAGGTCAGCAGAGCTCCTCTAGAACCTAAGAACCAGGTCAGCAGAGCTGCTGTAGAGCCAGAGAACAAGGTCAGCAGAGCTCCTCTAGAACCTAAGAACCAGGTCAGCAGAGCTGCTGTAGAGGCAGAGAACCAGGTCAGCAGAGCTGCTCTAGAGCCAGAGAACCAGGTCAGCAGAACTGCTTTAAAGACAGAGAACCAGGCCAGCGTGCTGCTTTAGAGCCAGAGAACCAGGTCAACAGACCTGCTCTAGAGCCAGAGAACCAGGTCAACAGACCTGCTCTAGAGCCAGAGAACCAGGTCTGCCGAGCTGCTTTAGAGCCAGAGAACCACGTCAGCAGAGCTGCTCTAGAGCCTAAGAACCAGGTCAGCAGAGCTGCTCTAGAGGCAGAGTACCAGGTCAGCAGAGCTGCACTAGAGCCTAAGAATAAGGTCAGCAGAGCTGCTTTAGAGCCAGAGAACCAGGTCAGCAGAGCTGCTCTAGAGCCAGAGAACCAGGTCAGCAGAGCTGCTCTAGAGCCAGAGAACCAGGTCAGCAGAGCTGCTCTAGAACCAGCGAACCAGGTCAGCAGAACTGATTTAGAGCCAGAGAATCGGGTCAGCCGAGCTGCTTTTGAGCCAGAGAACCAGGCCAGCAGAGCTGCTGTAGAGCCTAAGAACCAGGTCAGCTGAACTGCTCTAGAGCCAGAGAACCGAGTCAGCAGAGGTGCTTTAGAGGCCGAGAACCAGGTCAGCAGAGCTGCTCTAGAGCCTAAGAGCCAGGTCAGCAGAACTGCTCTAGAGGCCGAGAACCAGGTCGCCAGAGCTGCGCTAGAGCCTAAGAACCAGGTAAAAAGAGCTGCTCTAGATCCAGAGAACCAGGTCATCAGAGCTGCTTTAGACCCAGAGAACTAGGACAACAAAGCTGCTCTAGAACCAGAGAACCAGGTCAGCAGAGCTGCTCTAAAGGCAGAGAACCAGGTCAGCCGAGCGGCTTTAGAGCCAGAGAACCAGGTCAGCAGACCTGCTTTAGAGCCATAGAACAGGTCAGCAGACCAGCTTTAGAGCCATAGAACAGGTCAGCAAAGCTGCTCTAGAGCCAGAGAACCAGGTCATCAGAGCTGCTTTGGAGCCATAGAACCAGGTCAGCAGAGCTGCTTTAGAGCCAGAGAACCAGGTCAGCAGAGCTGTTCTAGAGCCTAAGAACCAGGTCAGCAGAGCTACTCTAGAGCCAGAGAACCAGGTCAGCAGAGCTGCTTTAGAGCCAGAGAACCAGGTCAGCAGAGCTGCTTTAGAGCCAGAGAACCAAGTCAGCAGAGCTGCTCTAGAGCCAAAGAACCAGGTCAGCAGAACTGCTTTAGAGCCAGAGAACCAGGTCAGCAGAGCTGTTGTAGAGCCAGAGAACCAGGTGAGCAGAGATGCTCTAGAACCTAAGAATTGGGTCAGCAGAGCTGCTCTAGAGCCAGAGAAACCAGGTCAGCAGAGCTGCTTTAGAGGGAGAGAACCAGGTCAGCAGGGCTGCTTCTGAGGGAGAGAACCAGGTCAGCAGAGCTGCTTTAGAGCCAGATCAGCAGAGCTGCTTTAGAGCCAGAGAACCAGGACAGCAGAGCTGCTCTAGCTGAAACTGACTGACTGACACTGACTGACTGACTGACACTGACTGACTGACACTGACTGACTGACACTGACTGATACTAACATTAGGTCTCACCTTTCATTAAGTTAAAGCCATTTGCTTTGCTATACAATACCATTAGCAAAGCAAATTGCTTTAACTTAATCAAAGGCGAGATCTATTGAATTTTCAATGCTTGTTCTTTTTTGTTGTTGTTATACTATGTGACTAGTATGTGCATCGCCACCCTATCAGTTTCTGTACTTCTCATGATTGCTGGAATTTCTCCCAGTTCTTCCTGCCAGTTTGGTGAGCGTGCTTCAGTTTAGCTTTGTTATCTTATCTTCGGCTTCAGTGTTTCCTATCAACGAACATGCAGTGTTGTTCCCATTCAAGCATCAGAAGGTATCCTTAATTCAGACCACCATCACCTCACATAGTCAATGGACTTACTTTCTTGTCTGAAGGCACTTCCTGTTAGTGATAGACTTGTGCATCGTGTACATATATAATTCCAGTCCATGCCATAAGATTATCTTCAGCACAGACCACATCCATCAGTTGAATAACATTGGTGTCAGTGCTGACCTCTAAGGGAGACGATTTTAGCATTCCTGACTGGTATGGCCTTTCAGTCAAATTCGTACGTGCTGGCTGGTTTGTAGGGTGAGGGTCCGAGCCATTTAGGAGGTGCTTCTGTCACCCCAATCAGTTTCTGAAACCATCTTGGAGAATTTCCTCATCCACTTCAATCTAAGCAGCCAATAGGTCCAGCAGTATCAATGCTTCCTATTGGTTTTCCCCCTGTGACATTCTTGCACCCTTTTTAATTCAATTAGCAACCTCTCTGTCTTTTAATTGATTTGTATATTGCCTTCTCTTTTTAAACTTTTTAAACTTTTAATCTTTAAAGGTTACTCTCTGACTGTACATCATGCAACGATTTTAATTGTGCAAATAAAATTTACTTACTTACTTACTTCCTATTGGTTTGACTTGTCTGATTTTTTTTAATATTGATTTGCATGTTCTCACTCTAAACTATCAATCATTGGAGAATGTCCTATATCTGTGTGTGACGTGATTACCCATTCTGCAATTTTGCTTGGAAAATAGAGATTAACAGTGGGTGATAGTCTAATCTTTCTATTGGGTCCACAAAACATAGTTTAATATCACTATGATTTCTAGAAGGTCATTGGTGGACATGCTGAGAGTGTTGCCTAGAATGGATTGTTTGTGGGCAGGTTAAGGTAAAGTGTGATTTTCTTTAGTGTTATCTTGGATAGAGAAAATATTTAGGTAATTTTAACTAAAAGTGTTAGCTTGCTACTTGTGATGCTGCCTAGCAATGAGATGGGGGGGGGGGGGGGGAGGGGAGGGGAGTTCTTTCTGAAATCCTATAGAGTGATTTCATTGGGCCTCGTTCAATTATTTCTGCCCCAGCATAATTTTACTACATTGATATCCTTGTAATTTTCGTTTGTGTGCATTTTTCATTCCCTTCGTTATGCACTTTGAATGTCCCACATGTTCCAAGTAACAGTTCTCTCTCTTCAAAGTTCCTTGATGTCGCTGTTAGTGTTCTATGTGGTGTCACCAGGAGCGACAGCTTAGTCATTAGGCAGAAAATATTTTAGATGTTTTTTCAAATAAATATATATATATAATATATCCATTCAACAGTTCTTCTTTGAATCATTAAACAACACGCTGAAGCCCATACTCGTTTCCTCGATGAATTTTATTCAGGCTCAATCACCCGACGCGTTTTGCAGCGTCTGCTGCTTGTTCACGGGTACGGGTGCCATATTAACAAGATAAAGTTATATTGAAAATAACCCCATGTGACATTTCTCCCAACCGCAAGTGAAAACAGACTTTGATATATATAACTTGCTCTTAATGTGGTTCACACTAATATACAATTATGTTCCTTTATAGACCAAAGTATATACATTGTTATTTTTACCAGCGCCATGAAGCCAGTGAAAATATAATTCATGATATCAATGATGGTTCTACTAAATTTTATACCGCATTGAGTTCGAAGTGTTGCAATGGAACCGCACTACTTATTGACTCATAGGTATTACTCACATAATTATGCTCTAGTGGGCACCATAAATAATTTCGTTATAAAAAACATAACTTCGGGGAATTGAACTCCGGTTTGTCAAAACATTTCCTTGCTCAGGCCATGCTCCTACTCATACACCCACGGAGACATGCTATTTGCCCAGCAAACAAATCTGTCTATACTTTACCCTATATCACGCCCAAGTGGGCAATTGTATTTCTGTTACATTATTCTTCCAACGTTAACTAGCTCAATGACGTAAACAATATGTTCATATCATAATTCAGAATCTGGCTCTGTTTTCCGAATACCTTTTTTTTCAAAACCGTTCTCTC
Source organism: Lissotriton vulgaris (assembly GCF_964263255.1). Lineage (NCBI taxonomy): Eukaryota > Metazoa > Chordata > Amphibia > Caudata > Salamandridae > Lissotriton > Lissotriton vulgaris. The sequence goes on along the minus strand of NC_141685.1, from coordinate 1,704,193,492 downwards.
TCTTCAAAGTTCATTGATGTCACTGTCAGTGTTCTATGTGTTGTCACCAGGAGCGACAGCTTAGCCATTTGGCAGACACTATTTTAGATGATTTTTCAAAAAAAAAAAAAAAAAAAATATATATATATATATATATATATATATATATACAAATATGTTCCACACAAAGTCTACTAGAAGAAGGACTCACTCTCAGAGTGAAAATCAAAGTTTTATTTGTGACGCGTTTCGTCAAAAAATGACTTGATCACATGTGTGCTCAAGCCATTTTTTGACGAAACGCGTCACAAATAAAACTTTGATTTTCACTCTGAGATCGAGTCCTTCTTCTAGAAGACTTTGTGTGGAATTATGTAACCGGGAGACCTACCCGGTGTGTCTCGCCACCTGCCAACAGGCCAACGACGTCGGAAATCTTGGTATTTATATATATATATTTCTTCGCTTCCTCTCGTCTCCAAGTTTTCAGACAGAAGTCACGGCACCACACAGTAGGTAAATTAAATTATTTTATTATTTCAAGCACCATGCGCGATTGCAAAAAAGGACGGCCATATATATATATATGGTTTTCTCATGTAATAGTACAGTTCAACCGTTGAATATGTATTGTCGCACAGTAATGACTTTGAGGATTTTTATACATTCTTTTCATATGCAAGTGATGTTTTTTTAAAGTATTCATAATGGAAAACGGTGATGCTTAATCACGTTTGATTGAACGAAATATAATTGACAAAGATATGTCATATTTTAGAAAAAAAACAGCTACACTGGAATTTGCAAAGCTGAATCAAGAAATGTGAGACTGGTGAGATTTACTTAAGGGTTATATGCAGCACCACTTACAAATGATGGGGTATCTTAAAAATTGGGAAGTGCAGCAGTGACACCAGTGACAGCAAGAAATAAACTTAAAGGATTCTGTTGATAAGCCTCACTTAAGTAATCAAACAAGGACCGATTAGAGAAAACATGTTGACTAGAAATGATCGGTGCTTCACCAATGAAATCATTGGGTTTCTTTTTGATAATGGGACTCAAAATTAGATAAGGGAAATTGGTATATGTGGCATTTTCAGGTAGCAGGGGGTTGGCACAACGTAAAGTTGGTTAGCACTATACAATGACCTATTAGACAAACAATGATGGAAGTGATGGAAGTGATGGGCACAAATAATATAAGATAATTCTGGCAATTGGTATGGGAGGGAAATTTGCAAGGGGAGATGTGGTGCTTAGTTGGAGAAGATGATTGGGTCAATCATTTGAGTAATCTATATGGTAGCGAGAGGTTGGATGAGAATCTGGGAAAAACTATTAAGACCAGGGAAGAACTAGAGCTGTATTTTTATTTTAAGAAAAAAAAGGAAACCATCCAAACCCTAAAATTAACTAAATCAGTAGTGCCAGATACTTCACCAGCAATCATAGTAAAAAATAATGTGGATAGGTGGGCAAACCATTTAAAGGTCACCTTTCGAAATGTCTTAACCTCCGGGATTTTCCAGGCAAGTTGGAAAGGGGCAATAGTTAGACCAATACATATAGAGGATGATGCCACACAGCCCCAGAACTATCACCTTATCCGCTTGCTGGATGTGGAGGAGAATTTATTCACTAAGATATTGTTAGGCGTAATGAAGGCCTGGGTAGAGCAGAATAACTTGATCCTGATAGAGCAAGGTGGTTTTAAAAAGGGCCACTCAACAATAGATCACTGTCTTAGATTATGGGCAATGGCAAAACATGCAATCAAATTAAGAGGCAGATTGTTCTGCTGTTTTGTTGATTTCCAAACTGCATTAGATTTGGCTGATAGTGAGATATTGTGGAATACATTGAGGCAGCTTGGAATCAATAAAGTGGTACTCTGACTAATACAGGAAATGCACTCGCAGAACTGGGCCAGGGTAATCCTAGACACTCAATGGACGCTATCAAAGAACATACAGATAAAGAATGGGTTACTCCAGGGCTGAATTCTGGCCCCATTACTTTCCTCTTTGTTCATGTCATATCTACCTAATATATTACAGAATGCTGATGGATTAAGCCCTGAGTTGGGGTGGGGAACCACATACCATGTCTGCTATACACTGGCGATCTGGTGATAGTGGACATGACAGAATTGGGGTTGCAAAAAAAGCTGGATCTTTTATGATTACTGTTTAAAGAAATGTCTCACAATCAATTTAGAAAAAACTAAGATAATGGATCTGGGGAAAGGAAAGGGATCATATAACTGGAAAGTGGGAGAGGTCAAAGTGGAGGCGGTGGACAATTATAAATACTTTGGCATGTGGTTTAATACCAAACTAAACTGGAGGGACATATAGATTCACTTAAAGTAAAGGTATTCTCTTCAGTATGGGGCCTAAATCAGTTCAAGCAGAAATATGCGAGCCTATCACTGTGACCAGTTTTATCAGCATTCAATGCAATGGTCCATCACAATTCCAATATGGGGTGGAGGTTCTATCTTTAGGCGGTAATTTGGATTGGAATTTGGAGGAGGGTAAATGTGTGAAGCAGCTCATCGCTCTTCCAGCATCAACTATGATCCTGGTTGTGAGAGTAGAATGTCAATTTACAGCCTGGAATTATCAGGGATTGCAAGCGATAGTCAATTTCTGGCAGAGACTAAGTAGAGATGGGACCCCCAGAATATCACACCTTTGTTAAAGAGAAATAGAGGAAAGTAAATTGAACTGGGCATCCAAGTTAGATATACACTAGGAAAGATTTGTGCTAAACTATCACTAGATCCAGGTCAATAGAAACAAGGGCAGCAGATCCCCAAACAGGAGCTACGGGCCATCATAGCCAAAAAGGCTCGAACAGAAGATCTATTTTAACTGTAAAGGAAATCATCGACCCACTTCTAGGTAAAAGGATGGGGCAATGATCATTTGTTCCCCTACATTGAGAACTTGCCAAGTCCTAAGCTTAAAACATGCATTATTGGAGTTTAGAGTTGGCATGAACCCATGTAATGTAGACAGGAAAATAAAAACTGTGATGAGAAATGAACTGTGTTTGTGTACATGTGGGCTAAATGTACAATGCAGTGGCCCACATATCATGCTGGACTGTTTGTGGTTCCTAGAAGAACAGAAGAAGTTTTTAAAACCCATTTTTATTATGTATAACATTATTAAAAGGGATCAAGCTCTTAATCTGTTCATAAATATGAGATTTTTAAATATTGTATGTGCAATAGGAATTTCTTGTATTGTAATACAGGAATTTATGAAAGAATTGTTAATAAATTTACTATGAGCGAGGGGGTAGGAACGAGATTCTCCATATTCGTCGAGGATGCTCTGGAGTTCCCATATGTATTAGATATGTGATTATTTCCATAATTAGTTATGAATTTAGAGCTGTTGTTCTAGAATTGCACTTCTTCCATTCTAAGTTTCTTTAGTCATTTTATCGTGTCTGTACGGTTTTATAGTCACACTTTTATTATTATTCGTATTTATAATTGTATGTTTTTATTGTGATACCTTTTATGTCAATATTTGCCAAATAAAGTAATACAGAAGAAGACCTATTAGGGAAAGAGCAACCCACATTGACTAGCAATCCCTAGTTATGATTGTTTTAGGGAATGTTGTGTGTCCCCTAGTTTATTCGCTGAAGCTGCAAAGGTGTCATAAGTCCGGGGTGTAACACTGGCTGCATCAGCCCCTGCGATGCAGGGGGGCCTCAAGCCCTCCAGGGGATCACCAACATTCTAGAGGGTCCTTTTTCAGCCAACTGCCACCAATATCTGTAAGATATAGGAGACTAAGGGGCTCTTTATCAAGTTCTGCATGGGGGCCCTGTCATTTTGTGTTATGCCACTGTCATAAGATGCCCTTAAGGAGATTTTAAATAATAATGGATTTCCATTCTACGGTAGCTACAGGTGAGACTGAGTGTAAGAACACAGGGTGAGTGGGCAGAAGCTCCGGACCTGCAAAAAAGAATGGTCACACCTGGCCCTGCAGCAAAACATCTTAAACCCAATAACAAAAAGAGAGTTATAGGAATTAACCTAACATATAGCCTCCACAGTTAAATGCGTATACTCCACAAGGATATGGTTGTAGGATTCGCACTACCTCAACCAGAGAAGTACCACTGTCCTAATGAGATTATCTAAGAAGAAAGGACTAGAGAGATTCACCCACATCATTGTGTCATGCTTCATCATAGGTGATTCTGTCCCATCTTGGTTGGATGATACCACCAAGATGGTTTCAACCTCACGATGAGGGCAATCTGAGATGTCTGTGCTGGATACAACTGGGATCCAGATAGGATGTTAAAACTACCTTTGTGTAAATCCAAAAGCTATTGCTTTATTTAATGGGAACACCAGGCAGGATTTAAATCACTTATTGGATGACATAGACATATAATGTTTCCATCATCCTTTCTACCAACATGTTTCGGCTTCTATCTACAGCCAAACTTGATCTTGGACATTCTTGAGGGTAATCAGGATCTTGTGTATGTCAAGTTACTAATAAGACCCGTGCTCAAGGTGGGAAGGTCTTACCTCCTGAGCCCATCTAATATCAACCTGATTTTTAGGGTTTTGGGCTTGACTCAATGGAGGGGGATCACTCTTATAGTCACACATTCATCAAGGAGGTGATCCCCTCACCCCACATGTCCAGAAGTGATCAGGGGAAGATACTGTGGGCACCACATTTATGTCCAGTGCCAGCCAGTGTGTGTGGGAAACTCCTGACCACTCCCTAACCAATGGGGTAAATGTTCCCAGGGGTGACCCTACTCCCTTTTGAAGTCTTTCTTGTATATTTTAATGCAAATCTCTCCTTCACACCCAGTTTCTGGGGGCATCTCCTTTCCCACTGGGCCTGGTGTTTAACAGACTAGGGAGACAAAGGAAGGGACAGCCCCAGGTGTTAGCCACATCTGCCTGTGACAGGGAGGGCCCCTTTGATGTTTATTAAATTCCTGGTCATAGCCCAGATGGTCAGCCTATCTGGAATCTTAACTATGAAATTGTTTGTTTGGCAGTGGACCGATGTACTGCCAAACTTGATGTTTTCTTTTGTGTTCGAATGGTGCTCTTGTGCTCTGATATTTGTGTTTTTATTTTTCTCACAGTTTTGCCAAGATATAATAGTCTGCAAGGACATTTGATACTGTAAATCAAATTTTTTGAAATGCAGTCCTTTATGTGTGTTAACTTGATGGTTTTATCAGTCCTGGGATGGGTAATGTAGCTGCCAGTTATAACATTGTTGCAATGTATACAATTTTGACATATCTTAGTCCCTAGTGGCGTAAATGTTAATGCCTTCATAGATGTCATTAAAATTTCTTTGTGGTTTTTGGATCTTTTGTATGCGTATAACGGTCTCTGTTTGAAAATATCTTTAAAATCTTGTTCATTCTGAAGCAAATCCCATCTGGCATTCATAATTCTTCTCAGTGCCGCAAGCTAGTTGAGTATTTCGAAACAAACACTTGTCGTTGTGACTGGGAATTCAGTTGTTTACTCAAAAGTTTATTTCTGTCTTTATTGGCTGTCCTCTGTATTGCTTCTTCCACAATGTGGTTGGATACCCCCTTTTAATGTATTTCTGTTTTTGTTCTGTTATGTGCTCCTCATAAGTCCCAGGTTCTGATCAAATTTGTTTCATCCCCAAAAATTGTGATTATGGTAAATTTTGGATTAATTTAGTCAGATGGAAACTTGTATATTTTTATCTGTGGTTTTTCTGTGTACCTGAGTCATGAGACCCGATTCTGTTTTGCTGGCAGATACATCCAAAAAAGAAATCATGGTGTCCTCTATCACATGAGTGAATTGAATGCATGTATCATATGTATTCAATTGGTGAATATTCCTTTCAAGTTTCTCTTTAGATTCAGTCCAAATAAGGAAGGTGTCATCTATGAATCTACAATATAATCTTAAATTGTCTTTCCACTCTGAATTCCTGTATATGTGGTTATCTTCAAACTTGGCCATAAAGGTATTCACATAGGCCGGGGCTTCCCCAAAGTCATTTATGCACCAGTCAGTTGTAGGTAGAACTGTCCTTCCCACTGTAAATAGCTGTGGTGTAAACAAAAATGTAATAGCTTCAACAGAAATATCTTGTTTGCTCTAATTTTGGGCTGTTGTAATAAGGCCCACTCGACAGCTTCCATTCCTTCCCTATGGGGAATTGACATATATAGCGATTTTACATCAATGGTGCATAGTATATAATTTGCTTCTTGAAAATCTGTCAGCTGCTGTAGTTTCAGTAGGAAGTCCATTTTGTCTTTTACATATGACGACCATCCTTGAACAAAGGGTTGTAAGAAAGTCCAGATATTTGCCTGGTGGTTCAAATGATGTGCCACATCCTGTAAGAATAGAATGGAGGGGAGAATCTTGGATATTTTTGTGAATTTATGGCAACATATAAAGGTGTGGTCTTCATGGATTGCGAACTGACAAAAACGATTTAGTGGTAGTAGTAATCCAACCCATTTCGAATGCTTTCTCAAGTATCTTATCCAACATTTCAATCAACATGTTGGTCGGATTTTGTTGTAGCTCCAGGTAAGTGGATGTATCTGAAACAGGTTCTTTGACTTTGGGTTTGTGAAATATGGTGTCCATTATTGCCAATGCCCCTCCATTGTCAGCGTTTTGAAAAGTTACATTTGAATTATTGGATTACGATCTCAATGTATTCCTTTCAACCTTTGTGAAATTCGGTCTCTTCTTTGAATTAAAATTCACTCTTTGTATATCCTTCTTGATTAGAAATTCAAAAGTGTCCAACATTTTGTCAGAGACTGGAGATTGAAAACAGCCTCTTCATTTGAACTCAAAGAATACTGTTTCTTGAGGATAATTTTTTGGTGGGAGTATATTGGAAAGAGAATGTCTCAGCCAGAGATTCCACATAAATTTGAAAAATCGTATTTCGCACACTAACTCATTTGTATTGTAGGTACAACAGGTCCCGAAATGCATTGGGCTTGAAGGAAAATAATATATGCACGTTGGAAGCAAGCATATAAACATGTTAAATTCGTAATGTGACGAAACATAATATGTATATGTATCAATATCCACTTGTGAGCAAAAATGGATGTGAATTTCAATTGTGATACATTGAAGTGTATAAAAAAATTGATGTAAATATAACTCAATTTGAAAAAATTGAAAACTGCTTGACATTTTCTTTTTGTGAATTGTGCACACTGGATCAAGTACACATACTTGCATGTATGATTTTGTTGACCCAGAAGCACACTAGACAGTATGCCTCCCAGTGTAGCACACTGATAGTTGAAAGGATTATAATTTGAATATGTGGTAAAAATAGCAAGTGCACCACACAATTTTCTATGTTTCCCTTTTCACTGTAAGGACATATTTAACTTTATTACTTTAGTCTCTTATGTCATTGTGGCAAACAAGTGTGTGGTGCATGACCTCTATATGTATAAATTGTAACATAATTCCTTTACCAAATTTTCTAGCATGCCTTTTACCTTCACGCTACTAATGAATTGTATATTAATTAATTATTACATTCTATATTTTCCTTTTGATAGAAGATGGCTCAAGCATTGAAGATACAGATTTCAATTGGGATGAATATCTGGAAGAGACTGGTGCAAGTGCTGCTCCTCACACATCATTCAAACATGTATGTACTCAATTATGCTTTCACTTAATTGTTTCTTGTCTATTCGTTATTGAGTGAGTCGTATTTTACTGCATGGGTCGAGACACATTTTTCTAGGTTATGACTAGTTGATGCAAATTGGATTGTGGCACTTTTAGTACCATCTCCTGTTGTGAAAAACACACGTCACAAGTGTAGGTACCCCTTGATTTTTCATTCTCACGAAGTTAACAAAGACAGAAGCAAAGTTTATGATAGAGTAGAAATTCCTTCTTCTCATGCCAAAAACTCGCATTTTTCATGTTTCAGTAATTGAAAACCTAACTTCCGAATGCAGTGGCATGCAACTACACTGAAAATGAGGAACTCAATTTGGAACTTTTTAAGTGGCCCAAACCTTTAACTCCTTTTACAGCCATTGAGATAATCTGCTTTGGGAGCTAAAACATAGACCTCCACAATGGAAAACACTGTTTATTTACTATTTTCTTCCTCTCTGCGATACATCGGATTACAACGTCAATTTGTGTTTCTTATTATTTATTTATTTATTTATTTATTTAGTGTATTTATAAAGCGCAGTCCTGTCACCCAAAGGGCATCGTGGCGCTTGAACTTGAGCGGTGGCACTGTTCACTTACACAGCAATTTTAGGAAACAAATGCGTTTTTAACGCTTTCCTGAACGGAAGGTAGTCACTGTGGCTTCTCAAGGAGAGTGGCAGGGAGTTCCAAAATGTGGCCGCTGCAACACTGAAAGAGCGGCCACCCATCCTGACTCTCTGAAACCTCGGGACTACCAACAAATGCGCCAAAGAGGAACGGAGAAGTCGCGGGGCAGAGTACGAGGTGAACATATTCTGCAGAGGTATCGGGCCCAGCTGATGTACTGCTTTAAACACCAAACAAGCGGCTTTGTACAGCACTCTCAGATGTACCGGGAGCCAGTGTAGCTCTCTCAAAGCTATTATAGAGTCTATATTACAGTTACAGGCAGATTTTCTCTCTAGTACCCAAATCTAATGTTTTTTACGGAAGCAAACATACTACTGCACATCACAGCGCACACTTTTTCACACATTAATTACAAAACTTGGTTATGATTGTTGTATTTATTTTTCTACTATGAAGAGACAAAACAGCATGTATTACACACAAAAAATGATAAAATTCATAAGTCAGTGTTCAAATAACCGTATTCAATTTTCAACTTAACACCAAATGCTCAATCTCACAAAATGCGTCTACTTTACTTGTAGTCTGAAAATATAATAAACAACCAAGTTGTCTTAATTGCACAATTCAACAGTATACAGTCCCACCATTACGAAAGAGGGTTATTATAAAGAAACCTGGACTAAACTAGAGGATACTGGCTTCAGTTTCAGCTAAAAACACAGATTAAAACCCGAGCATTCCTCCTAACTTTTCGAGATTTATTTAAATTGTGCTGGAGGTAAACCTCGTGCGTGCTGGGAGCCACGCTTTCACTAGGACCGCAGCTAGAAGGCTGCCAAGTTCAGACGGAGATTCTTGACTCTCCAAACTGATATTTTTGCGGAAAGCATTTCTACTAACACAAGTTACTCGCAAGGTAGTTGAGGACTTCGGGATGTAGTGACTCAAAGAAGGAAAGGATTTTAGTGATGCCTGACATTTTTACCACCCCGGGACCCTCATGCTTCGGGCAGGAACAATCCTCATTAGAAAGCCCATCTTAAACAATGAGGTGCTTGCAGTGATGGGATACCTGTGGCAGAAGGGTGACGAGAAACATATGGTCAGGGATGCCCGCCACCCCTTCCACCACCAATCCCAATGGTAGGAGACAGACACAGTTTGAACTTTTGGAAGGCAGGGGGGCCTCACGACCCCCCCGGCCGTATTTATTAAAATATGAAACAAAATTTAAAACTTTAAATTAAAAACGTTTCATGTATCATGTACAAAATTCAACTTTCATTACACTTGATGAAGACAGGTATTCAGGCTAACCTTAACAAATCTCTAATACAAAGATTTTCCTAACCGAGTCTAACATCATGACATAATGCATTTGCATAGGAATTTTGTACATTCTATCGTTAGGGGCCAACGGCAAGGTCTTAACCGGTGTCAGATCCCTATCACCAAATTCCCGCCCTCACGTGTGAGTGGCGCATGCACAGAGGGCTTTACCCTCATAGACAACTGTAACTTCCCTTGTCATGGGGGCCCCCTTTCACTCGACGCCATTTTAAGGTCGCCCGAGTTCCCGTGCGGGGTATCCGTAAGAAGGACAGCGTGAACTCCCCCCCTTTCCCCGCACTCTCTTCCGCCGGAGCGGATATCCGGCCCGTGGGAAATTCGTGGGAGGGACATATAGCCGCCTCCCCCTGGGAGGGGCCTATGGCCGTCTCCCCCTGGGTGACCCATCCATAATGGGTGCCGCCCCCCCCGTGGGAGGGGCCAATGGCCGCCTCCCCCCGGGCGCTCCCATCCATAATGGGTGGCGCCCCCACTAGGGACCTTGAACTCACTGCTCACCGATCATGACCTTACCGCCACAGGCCAGATAGTTGACCGACTATCTGGTTCCCCCACACCTCCTATAGGTCATGTCTCCTCAATCCCACTAGCCAGGCTATCATGTCCCCTATCAATAAGTCATTCCCCACCCTGGACAGGTGTACCCCATCGTCTGAATAACAGTGGTCCCCCCAGATGCACCCATGAGGTATGCTTTGAAGATGAGCAGAGCAAAACAATTTCTCCATTTTATTGTTGACCCTCTTTAATGAATGGTTCAACGCTATCGTGGACAATCCACCCCTCCATACCCTCCTCGGGATCATGTGTGACCACGCTATCGTGCACCCCGGAAGCCTCTTTGCTAACGAACTAACTTCTGAAAGTATGTGCTGGATTAAAGCCCGTCTGCCCAACCTTACCAAGTCATTGCCCCCGACATGCACTATGACTATTGATGGCGGTGACCTGTGCCGCCCTAACAATTCTTCCACAAAACTTTGCAGTCGGTCAATACATAGGCCGCCCTTCCCATGGAAGGACACACTGAAACCATATTCCTCAGATGTGTGGATCGCATCACCTGTCTTGAATATGTCTGCGGCACGCCTCACGTATGAGTGGCCCACGACCCAGACCACTCGTCTTCCATTCCTTGATCCTGAAGTGGTGGTTAGCTGATACTGGGCCGGTCCCAATTTCCGCCCTGCGTCACAGGCTCGTGAAACTGTAATCCAAACAAAAGACAACAAGCGTGAGTGTACTTCTTCAGTAACTTACAACATGTGCAGGCGCACGTACCATTTGAAACAATTCGATGACCAGCAGCCTAATTGTTTAACATTGTCTGCCTGCAGACCCCCAGCCGTTGCTTCTGTAGCGGCTCCTATCCTGAATTAATGAGTCCCAAAATCACTCCGGTTCAAGCCTGCGGCTGCAATCGTGATTGCCAGCACCCTCTGGAACTGAAACTTTGTTAACGGGGTGCCGTCAGCGTGCCGCAGCAATGCCCCCGCCATGACGTCACCCTTTGCTGTAGGTAGGCCTCAACATGCCTTACTGGGCAACAGGGACTACCCAGAGTGCGCTGCAACACAATGCTATTCCCCTGGGCTCCTGGTCTGTCTTTGACCTGGCTATCGTGATTAGCAGGGAATCCCCCTTCACTTGCACGTGGTCCCTGTGCAGACCCCCATCGACATCTCTCTTGTTGGCAGCCACTAGTTCGCTTACCTGCAGGGCCCCATAGAGTGCCAACGCAAAAGCTGCCCGGAATAGGACGACCTCACTAGGTGAGGAGCATGTCTCCTCTAGTTTAGACAACAAGGAGGTCAACCTGTCAAAACCTATCGGGTGCCTGGTATCCTTCTTGCGACCCTCTAGGCGCCGCCAGCCGCGCAGCACCTTTCTGACTATAAAGGAATCCGTCGGGTCCCTAATCCCCTGGAGCTGAGCCATAAACGATATGGCTGCCTTATACCGACTGGCGGTTGCCACCGACCGGCCCTCCTCATGAAGTGCCACTAAAATTGGGTAAAGGACCCCTCCTGACCCCATCTATGTTCCCATGCAGGGCCCAAAAAGGCGCAGTATGAGCGGAACGCCCCTTCATAAGCTTTTCTTGTCCTGGGCACTAAACTGGCTGCCACAAGGTTTTGTAGTCCGGGGTGCTGATTTGCCATAATGCTTCGGGAAATGGCGCTGCCACTAGCTCCGCTGAGGGTAAACAATCCCTGAAAGCCTGCATTTTGAAACGAGAGAGTGCATCAGCTGCATTATTTAGTACTCCCGGCACATGTTTTGCCCTGAATTGCACATTTAGCTTCAAGAATGTCAACACAATTTCTTTCAACAATCGCAATATCCATTTGCAGCGTGCTGCCTGCTGGTTAATGCATTCAACCACAGTCATGTTATCAGACCAGAATATCACCGAGTGGTTTCGGAACTCTTCTGGCCAGGCCGACAACGCTACCCAGATGGGGAATAGCTCTAGAAAACCAATGTTGCTCGTCAAGCCACTTGTTTCCCACCATGCTGGCCATTTCTGGGCCGACCAACGGTTACCAATAATCGCGCCAAACCCCTCACTGCCCGCAGAGTCAGTTCATAAACCTAGTTCTGCTGACGAGGTCGGGGCTTTGCTCCAGACTACTCGGCCGTTGAAATCCGCCAGAAATGCTAGCCAAATGAGCATGTCCCGGCGAACCTCTGCCGACAGCCTCGTACGATGGTGCCCCTCCTTTAGGCCAACCATGGCCTGGGCAATTGATCGGGAGAAGGGGCGAGCCATCGGTATAACCCTCAATGTAAAGTTAAGCTGACCCACTGTTTGCCGTAGTTGGTGCAGTGTCACTTTGTTGTTCCAGAGACATTGCAACAAAGATGCCCTGAATTTGGCGATCTTCTCCACCGGCAAACGGAAGCAACCCTCCACGGAGTCTAGTTCGATACCCAGAAACTCCAGGGAGGTAGTCGGACCCACCATCTTACCTGGCACCAATGGTACCCCGAAACCCCGCATGAGCATGCAGAAATCCCGCAATGCCCGTGCACAGTCCCGAGAGCCCGCTGGGCCGAGAAACAGGAAATCATTGAGATAATGCATCACATGTTGGTGCCCTGAGGCCGTTGAGAATACCCACTCCAGAAATGAGCTAAACATTTCAAAATAGGCACACGAAATTGACCAACCCATCGGCATGCACATATCTATGTAGTACTTCCCCTGAAATGCAAAACCCAACAGGTGCTGATCCTGGGGATGCACCGGAAGCAACCTAAATGCGGATTCAATATCTGATTTCGCTAACAATGCACCGGGGCCTAGGCGATTCAACATTACCACTGCATCATCAATGATGCATACCTCACACTGCAAATGTCTGCATCGATCGCCTCAATAACGGAAGCTCCCTTTGGTGCAGATAAATTATGAATGAGCCTGAATTCTCCCGGCTCCTTCTTGGGAACTACCCCTAATGGGGAACACACAAAATTGGCCGTTGGTGGTTCACCGAACGGTCCTGCAACCCGCCCCAAGAGAACCTCTTTAGCGATTTTTCTGGCGGCCACCGCCGGGTTGTGCTTAACAGACAGTTGGTTTCTGCATGAGGGGGCCCCCGAAAATCACCCGCCGGGATCCTGAAGCCATACGAGAAGCCATCTCGTAGGATCCCAGCGGACACATGATCAGGGTATTTTTTCAGCCAGGGAGTCAAAGCCAGAATATCCACGGGCGATTGTTTGGACCGCCGTGGTACCGTGTCAATCCTGTTTGGTACCCCCTTTCCCTCCTGTACTATTGCCTCTAGATCTGCAGCTAGTCTCGGGGTGAGAGGTATTACCACAACCTGCGCAGGCATGCCTGAACCTACATGTTCCCTGCGGCCTGCTACACGTTCCTTTGTTGAAACCCCAACATACCCCTCGCTTATTCCCATTCCCGCCCGATCTAGACTGAGTATCTCCCCCGTAGGTTGGTCGAAAGGGCTGTGGATGCTTCTGCTGAAAGGCCCTGGAGCCGTTTGCACTCGACCCTGATCCACCCGCTGCACCCGGCAAGAACTGCGCATGCCAAGATACAGTATCCAAACAATCCCAAGTCAATGTTTCATTAAACTCTTTCGCTTTTCTGAATGCCACATCATATCCTTTCCATTCTTCTCCTCCATACTTCTCATGGAAGCCCGTGATCCTGCTCTGGTAGCAAGCAAGGTCTCCCAACAGTTCTGGTGTTCCCTCACCCATAATTGCTACAAAAATAGAAAAGGCCCTGATCCAGTTCATCATAGACTCTTCTACCCTGAATTCTGCCATTTTTGCCCTCCATACACTGGGGTGCCATAAATCCTTCTGAGTCTTGGCATATTCTAACTCACGATTGTCTGTCAACAATGAAAACATATTAAAATATTTGTTTGCCCACACCATTTCTTTAATTGCCATAGGAACATGTTGCGCCAAGTATTCCCTCCTTGAGGGTACAGCGCCCTCCCCCATTATTGGGAGCAATCTCTTACCGGTCTCTGTTGTACCTCCGGTCGTGTCCGTCAACTTATTCCGGTTTTCAACCGCGGCCACGGTCACCACCTGTGGAGAAATAGAAGGCACGTTTGCTGCCCCAGCGCCCCTTGTCTGCCTGAGCTGCTGGACAATCTGCCTAGCTTCTTCGGCTGGGCCTTCCACAGCCGCGGATCCCCCCGCTCCCTTCTTCAACCAGAGTAACACAGCCGCCAACTGAAGCGCTAGTTCGGGAGGCATTTGGTCCTTATCCAGCGGTGTGATAACCACGGGGATTGGCAATCCCCCGTCCGGTGTAGGAACCGGGCTGGACGCTGGTGCTACTGGGACCAGCGGGACCTCCATCGGGACTGGGGCCTCGCTAGGACCCGCTTTCCCCTTCCTCTTTTTCCCCTTATCCCCCCCTGGGGTAATGTTTGGCAAAGCAGGCCCCACGATCCTCTTAGGTCGCCCTGAGGGCCCTGCCTGGGCCTCCACTTGTTTCCGGAGGGCCGCTAGGCCGCGACCCAGCTGGTCTACTTTACCGAATTTCCTGTCCATCGCGACACTTGGTTCACTAGTGTGCGCAGCATTCGTTCCATCTCGGAGCTCTTTCCACTCTTCTTACCAGGCATATCTGCGTTCTGTTTTTCTCTGCCTGTTTTCCAGTAGCGACTCGAACTCCTGCTACACCTTGACCACTGAAACAGAAAAAACAATGATTACACATTCAAAAACTGCAGCTTGTTCCCTTGAAGACTCACGATCGACGAGTGGTGCAGCCTTCAGAGCGCAGGAACAAGAGGACGCCTGCCTGGATTCCCGCGCCTTTTATCTTGCAGCGGGAAAGCAGGGCAGCATCCCCAACCCGCCCAGAAGTGCATGGACTTCCGGGCGAGTGTTAGGACAACCCTTTTAGGCAGCTGGGGCGTGCTCCAACCGCGCCACTATGGGCATACCGGCCGGGACACGCCCCCCGCCCGCAAAGGTTTCCCGGGGGATCGGGGCACCCAGCCATACATTCGGGGTGACCGAGAGGTCTCCCCTTTCCATAAATGCTGTGAAATCTCATCTATAAACTGGAAGAACCGTGAACATCTTCCTCTTCAAGCAGACGTTCTGCAGTCAATATACGCTAAACGATTCTAAAGTCATTAAAGTTAATATATATGAAAAAATCTGTCCCATTCTATGGAACAGCAAATAGAGGGGCTGTTTTTAACTAATGTTAATCTGTGGGTCTGTGTCGTTGACAGAACAGAGCAGCGCACCATTACAGTTGAATTTCAGGGCTGGGACCAGTGGGGTTGGGAGCAAACCAGACCCTACGTCCAGACCCACTGCAAGGGCCAACCCTCTTGTAAATTAGTATTTTCACGAAAGTGGCTAATAATATTTACTTACAATACATGAGCCTTGTGAGAAAATATGCATAAAATATGGCTGAATCTCTGAAGTTTATCAACCTTCCTTTTTTTCGTCGTCTAGGTGGAAATCAGTCTTCAGAGCAGTTTCCAACCAGGGATGAAGCTAGAAGTAGCCAATAAGAGCAACCCAGACACCTATTGGGTAGCCACAATCATTACCACCTGTGGCCAGCTCTTACTCCTTCGGTACTTTGGTTATGGAGATGATCGCAAAGCAGACTTCTGGTGTGACGTCATGACTGCTGATCTTCATCCAGTGGGATGGTGTACTCTGAACAACAAGGTGCTGATGCCACCAGATGGTAAGTTTAGATATACTTACATAAAGCAGTTCATTCGAAGTTTTTTTGTCATTTAGTAATTGTGATATTGCTATGTTGGTGCTCTAGGAAGCAATTTGAAGTGGGAAGTGGGGTGGGGGGGTAAGCACACCATCGCAAGGAAATAAGATTAAAAAAGTTAATTTATCCATGCACTTACCAAATACGAGAGTTATAAACGTTAAATCGCCAGTGGCTTGAGCAATTTAACACTATCATCCTAGAATGAAAGACCCTTACTCTTCACCAGATTTTCGGAGTTCTCATGTCCACGAATTTTAATAGTTTTTTTGTAAAGCGTGACAGGTTGACTATTCTCCTTGCTTGTATAGCTACGGTGCAATAATATACTGACAGGTTGACTATTCACCTTGATTGTATTGCTACTGTGTAAACTTACAGGTTGACTATTCACCTTGATTGTATTGCTACTGTGTAAACTTACAGGTTGACTATTCACCTTGATTGTATTGCTACTGTGTAAACTTACAGGTTAACTATTCATCTTGATTGTGTTGCTACTGTGTAAACTTACAGGTTGACTATTCACCTTGCTTGTATTGCTACTGTGCAATAAAACACTGACAGTTTGACTATTCACCTTGACTGTATTGCTACTGTGCAATCATATACTGAGTTAAACGTGGGACATTTTTTATTTTAGATACATATGTAGACATTGTGGATATTGATAGTAGGGAAACTAGGTTCATCAAGTCCGCTATTTTTTGTAACTATTTACAAACATAGAACTTTATAGGCTAAGATTGTCTCTGGTCTGCCACTACTATTGCTTCCCTGTTAGTCCTATTCCTTTTCTGTGACTTTCCTGTTCAAAAACCCCGTTGATGGGTTAGTTTATGTATTTACTTCCTTAACTTAAAGAGATTCTCTTTAACTCCGCCGGGTTTTTCCAAGACATTCCTCACTCATCTCTAAGCCATTTATTCAAGAACCACTCAGAGCCTGGAATATTCTAGTCACTTCTACACCGTATTTATATCCATGATGTGTTTGTATATAATTTGTTTTTTCTCCCACATATATTGGCCTTTGTTTCATCGCTCTAGTGGCTCTGTCTGTGTGGCCCCATTTGAAGAGTTCATTACTGGGCCTCTAATGATTGAATAAAAAGATGTATACAGTGATAAAACAGAATGTAGTTTGTCGTCTGTTCCTCATACCTGTCCTTGAGTTATCCAAAGCACCCCTCTTCTCTAGAGTGTCTTTTACACGCTGCTTGCATACTTTATTGTTGCAATTAATCACTGATTTTTTACTATTTCTAATGCCCTCCAATAACATCTTTTTCCAGTTCTCAGAGGGCGAGGAATTATCTGCACCAAGTGCAACACTATCCCACTGGCTACATTTATATTCGTGTTTCGTTATTTGCCAATCATATCAAACTTACATAGAATGGTACATAGACACCTAGTGGTCGATAACAATAGCAAAACACAATCGAGGGAAAGCTTGTGCGATGTTCCATGATAATTCCAACGGTTATTAGTATGTCAATGTATGGCTTAAAGATTGATTGCAATGCAATTACCTGGGAGTGTGTTTCCTATTCCCGATCCTGCAGGCTGGGGATCTAAAATAAGGAAAAGACCACTGGCAAAAAACGTTTCAAAAACACAAGTATCTTTCGTATGTCTTGGAATTTCAAATGGTTCTTTTCTATGCAGCAGAACTGCAGAGCTATTTCTTAATGTAGACTTCCTGAACTGCTGAGCCTGACCACCATTGGATGATTGTTAATTATGATGCAATATGTGGGCCAGATGCCGAAAATGGAAGGATGTCAGCCTGGCGGGCTTTCTAAAGCTTTTTATGAATGGATTTAGGACGGTGGTTGTTAGTTAAGGGACTGTGGCTTAGTGAGGAATGAGAGTGCGAAATACAGAAAGTGATTGATTCTTGAAAAGGGGTGGAGGGGTGAGGTCGTTACTAAGCACTCAGGTTGTGCAGGGATCTGTGATTTAATTTGTCGAGCAAAGAGTTTGTATAGTAATTTGTTGTGCTGTACAAGCCAGCCTGATTTAAGACAGTGTGGGGTGGAGGATAACCAGCAGAGACCCTGGGTGAAATTTACAGTTTTCTCTAAAAATTCAGTTTTCTGATAACTTTTTAAATGTTCTTAAATCTCTACTGATTTTACCAAATTATTCTTAGGACTCAAATGCTTTTTAGTCGTGGGTGTCACCTTCAAAGATGTAGTGCTTCCTTCCCCACCCCTTACAATGAACACATAAATGCATTATTGAGTATTTGACCTATGGTGGCAAGCCCTTATTTTATCCCACTGCCCTTCCCTCCTCAGGGTGCCATCAGTGAGGTGGATGCACATTAATCACACTTGAATGCTGAGCAGGCATCCACATGTTTTGTCCTGCTTGCCATTCTGATATGCTTTTCAGGATAGATGGCAGAGCTCTCTAGCCTAGACCAACCAGCCTTCATTGCCGCCTAAAAATTAGTTTCTTTATTTTTTTGTCTCCCCTTCCATGCCATTGACTTCTCTATTCATATCATCCTTTTAAGTATTCTTTATATTAGGTCTTTAAATTGTTTATGTGCCATAGGTACCAGAATTCACTTTGAAAGAAGCATTTATCTGTCTTTTACAATTGCAGCTTTTAGATATGGGTATCGAGGCTCTATTCTCCCTATGTTTCACCTCTGTCTTTCTTTAGTTACAAACAAACGGTACACAAAAGGGAAACAGATTGCAATGTGCATGGCTGTCATTCTGCCAGTCTGAGTCAGGTCAATTCCAGATTTTTCTAGGCTGACCATGTCACTGCTCCAGCCTGCCTCATCTCCCGCTTTACCAACTCGTCATAGGGTGTGGTGGGCTTATAAAAGCCCCACTGATACCACCCCACCCTGTTAAAATTTGGAAACGGGGGGAGTTAAATAAGCAAGCGGCTGTGGCCAGAAGAGAGCTGGAGCTTTCCCAGTGCATCAGAAGCACGTGTATGACCTGATGGCACATTCTCATGCTGTAAACAGATGATGCACTGTGTGGACGTGAGGTCTCAGCCTCTCGCTTCTAGTATTGTGAGACCCAATACCCACACTTTCATAGTCAGGACAGACAAGGGACTCACCAGGTGTGTTCAAGGCTGCTCTTGCCTGCTCCCCTCAAATTTCCTGCATATACAATCTGTAAAAACTGAATATACATTCTAAATAATGAGTATGAAAGAAAAATCTAATGAACTGACCATGTGACACAACATGATAGAACATTCAGTGTTTATCGCAATAATTGTTTGCTTGTATACCATTTTATGTTGATGAACCGGTTAGTCACCAGTAATCTTCATTACTCCAAGTCTAGGTCTTCCTTGTTACAGTCCTGACAGTGGAGTTCATCTCTTGGTCTTGCAGATAATGCTTCCCGAAGCTCAACATTTATACTTCTTCCAATATGGCCACCCCTTTCCCAGCAGTCTTGAAATACCTCCCTTCTGGGATGGGACGTCCCGTATTAATAATAATTAAGCCTAACCTGATCCAGTAGCCTTGTGCTGACAGAGACCCACAGATGGCTCCCCACCTGATCATGCTTGCTTTGTTTGTTACAGTTACAAATGGAGGCAGGGTCAGTGAGAAACTCCTGTTGACATAATCTGGAGATAACCACCACTGAAGATCCTGAGAAATCTCTGTTGTACTCGAAATTTTGGGAGGAAGGGGACCAGAATTGGAGCAGATGGTGTACTAGAGGATACAAATAAAGCTGAGGCCTAGATTTTGTTGAACAGGTGAGACAAATGTGTACTCAACCTGGCCTTCCTGTCCTCTGGAACAATAAACTTGACCAATGTCTTTGCATAATAGAGCTCCAATGACTTGGAGGTGTTGAGATGGGTGAAATGTGTTTTTGTGACATTCGGAAGGAACCTGTGATCTTGAATCAGGTTGCAGGTTGCAGACTTATCACAGGTCTTGTTCTGCCTGGAGGAAAAGGGAAAAGGTAATTAGCCAATCATTCAGATATGGAAACACTTATATCCCTTTAGAATGCAGAATTCCAACCAGAGGTGCCAACAGCTTTGGAAAGACCCTTGATGCAGAGGCTTTCTGAAAAGGAAGGACACAATATTGAACTGCAAATTGGAGGAGCTGTTGGCATAATTGATGGATTGACACATGTAAATAGGTGTAGGACGTGGCCTTTTTGACTGAAGTTCCCTAAACCTCTTGCTTTCCCCCTAGACCACTTTCCTGACATAGAGTAGCCACTTTTAGATGCTTTGCCATTGCTGATCAGTGTCAAAGCACAAGTGTTCCCTGTATAAAGTGTAATGATAATTAGTTGGCCATGATTAGTATGTTTGCCTTACTAGTAAAGTCCCTAGTGATGTGCACTGTGTGTGCCAGAACTAGTAATGCATAGGCGCGCGCAGAAGGGAACTCAGGCCTGCAGTGTTGGGCCTGCGTGCAGTTTGCTAAGTTACCAGCAAACTGCACCATGTTGTCCTGACAAGTGCAATAACTTGTCAGGCCTTACTTTCCCTTTTTCATACACATTGGGTACACCTACTGTAGGTCCCGGCTAACTCCTGGGCAGGGTGCAGTGTAAGTAAAAGGCAGGACTTATACTAAGGTGTGTGTTATGTCTTGACAGTGAAAACACTCCATTTCGTTTTTCACTGCTGAAAGGCTATCCTGCCTATAAGACAGAATGGGAGAGGCTGGGTGTTGTGTTTGTTAGCCTAGTTTCCTATAAGTTTAAAATGGAGAGGGGAAGTTTAGTATATGAGCTCAGTGTCATAACACATCTTTCTGTGAAAGTAGTTTTGTCACTGTGTGTTCAGAAACCACTCTTTTAGAAAGTGGCTGAGTTGTGTGCTTTAAGCATTTCTGTGTGTCTCTGCTGAATGTGGATTCGCTGTCTGGAACTGAGAGGTCTTGACCCAGGGAGGGGTTGAGATGGCACCAGGCTGTGCTGCATCTGGAGAGAAGTTGTAGGAGAAGCCCGGGAGGTGAAAAGACCTGGGCTGGTGCTATATATAAACCAATTGACCCATCTCCTACTGAGTGATTTATGATCCAGACCCCCAGTATCAAAGGGAAAAAGGTGACACTGGGAGGGAGATACCCGGAACTGATTTAGGAAGGGGTCAGGGATCTCTGAGCACAAAGAACTTCAAAGACATAAGGGGTATAACTAAGAGAACTGAAACCCATAGAATTTGGTGTAGTTCTGAATGGCGAAATGGACAGGTCGAGTCTGCAAAGGCTTTGACCTCTGTCGCGGTCAAGAAGAATCTCTGCCAAGGAAGAATTTGCGGTGGAGACTGCTGGATAGGACTGACCCTTGCTTTGTGATCTGGGGCTGGCCTGCAGTTTGTAGCTTTTACCAAGGAAGAGACTGAAGGGACATTGCAGTGGGTGGTGTCCCCGCCTTCTTGAACAGGACTGTGCTTTGTGCTGTGTCCTGAACACCATGGGCCCAAGGTGAGCTGGCTCCCTGTTTGGAAACACAGAAACATAAAAGTTTCCGGATAAGTCCCAAGCAATGCTGTGTGTGTGTGCTTTTGCAGCTTGAGACCCTCAGAAGTTGGCCTTGTGATCATGGAAAACAGGAGTAAACTGAGTCTCGGATGCGCAGGGTGCATGTCGTGGTGCAAGCCAAGGTGGTGGTGAAGAGCGCCTGGTCGTTGTCTGCACCGGGAGAAGAGAGGTGACTCGGATGCGCAGGGTGCGTGTCATGGTGCAACAAAGGCGCTGGTGAAGAGTGCCTGGTCATCTTGTGCACCGGGACAAGAGGTGAGACTCGGACAAGCAGGGTGTGTGTTGTGGTGCAGTCAAGGCGTTGGTGAAGAGCACCTGGTCATCATGTGCACCCGGACAAGAGATGAGACTCGGACATGCAGGGTGCATGTTGTGATGCAGCCAAGGTGTTGGTAAAGAGCGTTTGGTCATTGTGTGCTCCAGAAGAAGAGGTGAGACTCGGACACGCAGGGTGCGTGTTGAGGTGCAAGCCGAGGCGTTAGTGAAGAGTGCCTGGTCATCATGTGCACCAGAGAAGTGGCGAGTCTTGGACGCGCAGAGTGCATGTCTAGGTGCAACAAGCGGTGCTGGTGAGGAATGCCTGGGTAGTGTGTGCACCGAAATCAAAGTAAGTCACCACACTTCAGAGTGCGGGTGTCGCTGTCCACTGAGACCGCCGGAAGGAGGGCCAGGTCGTTGGGCGTTCCGGAGTGAAACAGTAGCCGCCGGCCCGAGCTTGCCGTACCCATTCACAGAGTTCTGGATCAAGGCCCAAGTCGCTGAAGGAGGAGAGGAGAGTGGGGTTGCGGCCCCCAGGTAACGTGGATCACCATCTGGGGTGGGGTGCGTGCTCGGAGGGACACTCTCTCAGGCTCTCCCTTCTGTCAGCTGCACAAGCCTGTGGCTTTTCACTCGGATCGAGGCCCTTGCCGGCCCAACAAGGGGTACTACTGTGGCGGGAGTGAGAAACTGTACTTTTGTGTCATCATTGATCCATGTTGGGGGCAGCTGTTAACGGAGCACCTAAACTGTTGCATTACACTTTGCAGTATTGATGCTAACGAACAATCGAACTGTCGTATGACGTCTCACCTGATTTGTGCCTGACATGCTTGGTGCGCTACGCAATGTGATATTTTTCCCTTGCAGATTACATGATTGTAAAGTGGCGCTTTGCAATATTTCTTCATCACAAAGTACATGATTAAAACGTGGCGCATTGCATTATTTCTTCATTGCACAGTACATGATTGCAGCGTGACGCATACCTTTGTGGATTCCTTGCACAGGGCATGCTGGTAGTGATACGCATTGCATTATTCCTTCTATTGCAAAGTACATGACCATGGTGCTACGTATGGCATTGTTTCTCTATTGCACAGTACAGGTGGATATTGTTACACATTGCAGTATTTCTTTTCTTGTGTGTTTCTAGCAATATCATCTGCCTAATCTTTTGGAAATGGTTAGAAGTAAGCTTAACTGTTGGTTAGAAGCGGTGGTTGGGATTAGAACCTACCAATCCACCAGAAGGAATACTACCCATTATTATATGTTAGTTTTGTATTGTGCAGTCAAATCGCATATCTTTTTATATAAAGATTATACTTGTTTTATTAAAACTCTTGTGGAGTCTATTTGCGGGGACATCATTGGGTTGCTGTGAGTGTGGTTGCACATACTGTACACTCGCGCCTTGGAGATATGCCTGGCTGCTCGTGCCAAGCTACTGAGGGGGTGAGCAGGGCTATGTCAAACAGTGTCCTTACTTAGCCTAATGTTGAAATGAGGGGTCCGGATCTCACACCTGGCGATAGAGGTGTGGGACAGGGACTCCCTCCTCCAGCATTTGGTGGTGGAGGGGAGGGATAAGGACTCCCACTTCCAACATTAGGTATCCATTGAGTCCTGAGAGGTGAGGAAACACCCCTTCTTTAGCAGTAGCAAGATCACCTGAAGAGAAACCATCTTGAGTACTCACACCCTTTTGACTCCGGACTGGACGGAACTCCCCCAAGGCTTTCTGAACCAAAAAGGAATATAATAGTATCTGTGGAAAAACTCTTTAGGAGGAGCCTGGGTGACTGCAGCCTTGCACAGCAACACATTGATCTTCTCCAACAATGCACAGAGACTAATTGAATTCTTTGGAGGAGGTGTTGGCTTAATTTGTCATGGAGGCAATTGGATGAAATAGATTTTGTAGCGCTCATGCATCTGCCACGGATCAGTGCCAGACTTGCTGAAAATGTAGAAGTCAACCTCCCACTGGAAGCGACTTTGCGCAGTCACGTCTTGTGAGACTGGTATGGTTCTGTTCAGGCAGAGATGGCAGTGGTTGCAGATTGGAACTGGAATGTATCTCATTATCTCATTAGGACGTAAGACAGCAGAGCGGCTGGCGCTTTTCTTAGCATCGTGCAATACCTTTGTTGCCTGCTTAATTGAACATTTTAAAATCGTGAATACTACGTTTTTAACTTGCACTGTTTTTCTTTATGAGCACATTTGTGGGACATTGCAACCAGAGTTGCCTGCATGTTAAATTGCCTTCTCTGCACAATTCAACAACAAATTGTACTGCTTACCTGACACCCCATTCCCGTTCTGCCGCGGGAAATACAGGGCTGTTTTCCACACCATCTGGCCACAAGCCGCCATCTTAGGTGTGGTGGTTGGGGGCGACGCGCTCTAGTTGGCGCGAGTAACGTGACACGAGCCTATTTAGCCCTATGTATTTCCGGAAGCGCAGCGGACGAGCGCAGCGGGCACGACGATGGCGCGCCCGAAGGCTCGCCAAAGGCGAGCCCGTCTGCGCCTGTCCGCGCCGGACCCGCACCCATGGCCCAAACCCCTGCCCCTCACAGCATTCACACATACTCAAGAGAAGGACTAACGAATTTGAGGACTAAAGCCTGTCCGCAAACGCCGCTGTATCGCGAAAATGGCATGCTGGTATCCCCTAAATGCCCAGACTCTGGTGTCATGAAAAATGACCAGCTATCTAAGGATATACCCAATAATCCAAGTCCGGGGATAGTGGCGATAAGGCCATCCAAAATAAGCCCGGATGCTAATAAACTGCTCAAACATAAAATCATGACCTTGAAAAACATCCTTATAAATGTAAGGTCCATGCCAAAACATAAGCACGAGATAGAAGCATTTATTTCTGATAATGGGATAGATCTAGCTTTCCTAACCGAGACGTAGGCCACTGAAACTTCCGAGCCTGACTGGAGTACTGCAGTACCCACAATCTACTCCGTAGTACATGAAAGGGATTCATGGGAGGAGGTATAGCAATAATCTATCATTCTCATTTTAAAATAAGCATCCTCCCACAAGCAGGGTTAGAAGCTGAGTCCATATCCTTTATGGTTAAATATGCTAACCAAATGATATATACTGGTCTTTTGCTTTACAGACCCCCCGGGCCTAGAGGTCCGTTGATCAATGCTTTTCAGACTTTTTTCTAATCCACGTCAGACCATACAACTTTCACGGCATTGGGAGACTTTAATTTCCACCTAGAAGAAAATAACTCTAGGGAAACTACCACTCTTCTAGAGAATTGCTGTAGCTATGGGCTACATCAACAGGTTACAGGACCTACTCACTCGGCAGGGCACACCCTTGATGCTATTTTCACTAATAATAATCATTTAAAAGTTACATCAATCACTCAGGTTCCATGGTCTGACCATGCAGTTATTAATTTCACTCTAACTCTATCATTGACGAATATAAGGCGGAAAACTCTATCTCTACCTAATAAGACTCACCCATTGAAGAAGCTTGAACCTAACTTACTTGCGAACTCACTTGCTAGTAACTTCCCTTCCTTTGCAAACTGCGACAGTAATAGTGGAGCTTCAAAATATCAATGTAATGTAATGTAATGTAAAATTTTATTTATATCGCACAGCAATCGCTCCAATGGAGCATCTAGGCGCTACCTCCGGCAAATTACCAGATGACAAAGTGACTCAGAGTTGGACCAAAAACAAAGGCAAGCATCAAACTAGAGTTCTGGCCATGCTATCTTGCAGTTTAAATATCCAAGTTTTTAATTCTTTGCGGAACTCTGTTTCTTTATCCAGAGTTCTCAGGGCAGGAGGCAGAGTATTCCAAGCCTTTGCACCCAGTACTGCCAGGGACCTTCCTCCACGGGTTTTTAAACGAAACCTAGGAACCACCAGAGTATTGGAGTTTGATGATCGTAGGCTTCTGATTGGGCAGTATCTCTTGAATTTTTTCTGTAGATATAGTGGTCCTGTTTTGTGCATTGCTCGAAATGTTATAATCAAAACCTTGAACAGGATCCTTTTTACAATGGGAAGCCAATGAAGAGCTTTTAATGCCACTGAGGCTGACGATCTTTTTGGCCATTTTAGCACCAATCTGGCAGCAGCGCTTTGCACTAGCTGAAGCCTGTAGGTTACTTCTTTATTTGTGCCAGCATACAAACTGTTGCAATAATCTAAGCGCGACGTTACCAACGCTACTGCAACAGTTTTCCTCGCCTCCAAAGGGAGTATATCAAAGAATTTCCTCAGGCTTTTGATTAAGCCAAAGCACATTCCTGCCACTTTTATTGCCTGCTGCTTGAAGGCAAGATTGGAATCAAACGTGACCCCCAGGTTCCGAGCAACTATGGTTGTATGAGGTGGTATTTCTGCCCTTTCTGGCCACCATTGCCTGGGAATAAAGTCATTATTTGGACCTAGTGGAATGATCTCTGTTTTTCCTGTATTACATTTTAGGTGATTCTTCCGCATCCAATCGAAGGTGGTAGTTAAACATTCCTTGAATGTTTCTTCCCATGACTGGTTGTCTCTATCCGTAACCAGTATTAACTGCGTATCATCGGCATATGCTACTACCTCTATGCCAAAGGATGATATTAGTTTAATCAGAGGCGCAGTGTAGACATTGAATAATGTCGGGCTAAGGCAGGACCCCTGGGGTACTCCCATCGTCTGATGTTTTTCTGTGGAGGTAAATTCCCCCAGGGTTACCACCTGTCTCCTGTCCCTTAGGTAGTTTTCCAACCACTCTAGTACCGTCCCCTTCACGCCCGATGTTTTTAGCCGATCTAATAGGATGGCATGGGAGACCGTGTCGAAGGCCGCCGACAGGTCTAATAAAATCAGGACGGCCTTCTTTCCTTGGTCTAGGGCAGTACGAATGGTGTCTGTCGTGTACAGTAGAGCCGATTCTGTTGAATGCTGGGCTCTAAACCCCGCCTGATTGGGATGCCATATCTCGTTGACTTCTAAGAACATGGTCAGCTGTTTGTTAACCAGTGATTCAGTGATCTTACGTAATGCTGGGAGAAGTGAGATAGGTCGCAGATTGGAAAGAGTTGCAGGGTCAGGAAGGGTTTTTTTCTGTAAGGGTTTCACTGCCGCAAGTTTCCATTCCAGTGGCACATTGGCCGTGGAAAGTGAACGATTTACGATTTCGTTAATCATCGGGTTTACTTCATCTACCATGAGATGCAGGAGTCTTATGGGACAGGGGTCTAATGGGGACCCAGATTTTGTGGTTAAGATTGACTGCATTGTTTCTTCCAGGCTAATTGGGTGGAAGGTTGCTAACTGGTTCATAATTTCATCAGCACTTCCACCTTCTCTACTGGGTTCCAGGGAGGGAATTTCAAAATCTTTAGTTAGACCCTGTACTTTGTCCTCAAAATAATCAGCTATATTTTCGCAGAAGTCTTTTGAGGGTGGAATTTCCTGTGTTAAAAATGTGGGTTTATTAAAATCATTTACAATGTTAAAAATACATTTTTGTTTGTTTTTTGCAGCGACTATGGCAGATTCGTAGTATTTCCTTTTTGTTGATTTAATTCACGCATGGTAGGTGCTTATAGCCCTTTTATATTTACCCCGCTCTTCCGTGCTATAGTTTTTTCTCCATCTGCGTTCTGCTCTACGGAGCTCCCCCTGTGCTATTTTTAATTCTTGATTGTACCATGGAGCTGATTTTTTCTTAGTATTCTGTTTTCGAGTCCTGTCTGGCCGCCCTGTCATATTTTTTAATTCAACCATCCATTCTCTGAAAGTGCTGGGGTCTGAGAACCCTGAGCCTGACCCGGTAGGCTTACTATCCCTAGCCATCTCAATCAGATTTGGATTTGCCATTAAGGCCCTCCATTCTTGTAGGTCAGCCTGGTCGTACTTAACCTTATTATTACATTCCTTAGGGCTCTGAATAGGGAACATGAATGGTACTAGAGCATGGTCTGTCCATGTTTGAGGTATTGGGCAGTTTGTCTTAAGCGATTGCAGATTGGTGGCTATGCAGTCAAGGGCATGACCTGCGTCATGGGTAGCTTGAACTGTCCCAATCTCTAGTCCGAGGACTTCCATTAATTCTTTAAAAGAGACAGCTGCGGTATCGGTGGTAGACTCCAAGTGTATATTCACATCTCCCAATAATGTAAAATTGGAGTATCTGAGCACCAGAGGACTCAGTGCCTCTCCTATATTTTCCAGGAAGTCTTTACATGTACCTGGTGGGCGGTAAATGAGGGCCCCCGCAAATGTCATGGTCTCGCTGATTTTAATGCAAAAACCCATCCCCTACGCCTCCTTTAATTCAGGGAGTTCAATCACCGAACATATATATGCCTCCTTGTGAATTATAGCTATTCCTCCTCCTCGTTTATCTCCTCCTCTGTCTCTCCTTTGCATACTGAAACCTGGTGGCAAGGAATGTACCATATCTGGGACACAGCACGGATTTAGCCAGGTCTCCGTAATAAATAAACAGTCCAAGTTGTCCTCAGCCAATAGATCGAAGACATGCTGGGCGTGTCTAGGTAGAGACCTAGCATTAAGAAGACCTCCTTTAAAAGTATCATTTAGTGCAGGTCTGGAAATAATCTGTGACCAAAGGAAAGTATGGCCACAGTATAGGCAGGACTCTGGGCCAGTCCCTGAGGCGGGGTCTAACCTGTGACAATCATTGTAAGCTGGCCGTAGGGCGAGTAGTGCCTCTCTGCTATAATTTTCTATCCTGTCCTCACCTGCTGCGGTCCAGCCCGACTGCCCGTCCGAGGTGCGGACGGGCGCAGACGGGCTGGACTCAGGCGTGACTCCGGCGTAGGTCCGGCGCGTCCGCTGCACGCGTCTGCTGCGCGGCGACATGGTTGACCGTTTAAATAGAGCGACTAGAGCGCATCAATTGTGGCTTACCCTTGCCTTGGATGAGCTAGCCCCAGTAGAAACAAAAAAACCTAGGATACTCTCAGCTACCGTAAAATGGTCCCCCCCGGAGGTCAAATTGATTAAGCAAAAATGCCGGAGCTATGAAAGACTATGGCGGGCCGATTATAGTCCCCATACGAGAAAGGAATACACAGCTGTCCTACAAGAATATAAGCTTAAAATAGAACAAGCCAAGACGACCTTCTACACTAAAAAAATTCTTGAATCTTCAAACTCGCCAAAAGAACTGTTTAAGACAGTCGCCCATTTAGCCAAAAGCCCCAGGGACGTCATATTTACGCCAGATCAGGACTTTGTGCAGAACTTAGCTCAATTCTTCCAGGAAAAAGTCCAGGCGGTTTATGACGGTCTCTGTTTGTCTTCTGGCAGCGTGGAAATCAGCCATTCAACTGACCAATCATCTGCGGGCCCCCAGAGTGAAGGAGAGTTGGGGGTGCCCGTCATCCTAATAGGGGCCTTGGTATCTAATTGCAAAATGGGGAGCCTCACTATAGCCGTCTTTCTGTTCAACAGAAAAACTCTAATCATAGCATCAATTGGGAAATGGGTGAGTAAAATGCAACGTACAAAGTGTTTTGAAGAGGCTTATGCTAAGCGGGTGGGGGCAACAAAGAAATTTGCAAGGGTCTGGGATCACTTTTGCTGATTGACAACATTTTTGTAAATATTAGTAAATGAAAAAAATCAAAAGCGGTAAAATAGACTTCTTAATTAGTGCCACTCGTCCTATCAATGTCAGAGGAAGATTGGACCATTTATTCAGGAGATTTTGGATCTTGATACTGGTGATTCCATAATTATTCTTAAATAAATCCCTATAATGAGCTGTGACATATATCCCCAAATATCTGATAGGATCAGATTTCATTGCCTGGTATTTTAATTCTTCTGGAAGACATCCCAACCCGGAATTTAACATAAACATTTCTGTTTTAGAAGGATTTATTTTATAACCCCCTATTTGTTCAAATGTCCGAAATTCCATCATAGTAGACTGTATATTTAATTTTTCAGGATCTAAATATAAAATGGCATCATCGGCAAAAAGTTTTAGTTTTGCCATCCCTCCAATAGGGGCTCTAATATTACTATTCGTGCGTGTTCTAATCGCAAGAGGTTCAATAAAAAAAGTAAACAAAAGAGGTGATAAGGGTACAGCCTTGCCTAGTTCCCCGATTTATCATTATTAAGCCTACTTGATCCCCATTAATTTTAATCTGAGCCTGTGCCCCCTGATAAATATTTTTAATCATATTTATGATGGAAACCCAAACCTAAAAAATGCATAAAATAATGAATCCCAGTTAACTAAGTCAAAGGCTTTTTCTGCGTCTACCATCACAATACAGGCAGGGGTATTATTTACATTAAAAGAATCCAGAGCTTGAGTCAAAAAGCGAGTATTAGTTGACATAATTTGACCCGCAAAAAACCCAGTTTGATCCTCATTAATTACTTCCTTAGCTGCGGGAGTCAGACGCAGAGCCCAAATCTTCATAAAGATTTTATAATCAGTATTGAGTAAACTGATTGGATGGTAAGAATTCAAATTATTGGACGGTTTGCCTATCGCTTTTTTAAATTCCGGAGGTACTACTCCGCCCATTTTAATATAGTCAAATAATTTAACCAGAAAAGGGGTTAGCTCCTTCATGAAACACTTATATAATTCACTTGGAAATACATCCTCGCCACAAGCTTTAGCACCTGCCAAAGATTTAATTACTGCCTCTATCTCAGCTGCAGTTATTTTTGTTTGCAGCATAGTTATCAAATTATGCGATAATTTGGGGACTTGAAGTAGTCGAAATAGCCCTCGATCAACTCTTTATCAACCGAATAATTGGTGGTATAAATCTGTTGAAAATGATTTAAAAATATTCGGGAAATTTCCACTCTATCAGTAACTACTGTATTCGATTGATGATCTATCATTTCAACGATGCAAGCGGATTCTTGTCGAGCCCGAGTTGACCAAGAAAGCATCTTGCCCACCATTTGGCTCTCTTCATACACCTTCTGTAAGTAAGTCCGGGAGCTATTTATTTCTTCCAACACGAAGAAATCTCGTAGAGCCTTCCTAGCCTGTTCCAGCATAGTTTGATTTATGGATCCCGCCGGATTAGCACCATCAGTTAATGACTGCTGAAGTTGTGATATCTTATCAAGGCGTTCCCTTGTTTTCTTGGCGGCGGTGGCAATCATCCTCCCACGAGCTGCCGCCTTAAAACCCCCCAAGACTGAAAACATATTGGCGGTGCCTTCATTAATGGAGAAGTACTCTTTTATCCAGACTCTGAATTCGCCAATCCACGCTGGGTCCTGCAGAAGGAGCCGGTCCATCTGCCACTTGGACCTGACCCTTCTGCCAAGACCCAGTTCTATACATACTTTCAAATAGGAGTGATCAGAAAAACCATTAGCGCCAATATCGGCATCATTGAAATCAAAGAGCGTGATAGCAATAGATAATCTATGCGAGATGCATTTTGATGTTGGTGTGAGAAACAAGTATATTTCTGATCAATTTGTTTTAAAAATCGCCAAACATCAATTAGCTGGAAATCATCTATCAATGCATCAAAGAGCTTTTTTGTTTTAGGTTTCAACAGTTTTTTTGCTCTATTGGAAGTATCCAACTTCAAATCCTGAATATAATTAAAATTGCCCCCCAAAACAATTTGACCCGTGACCCCTAATAATAAATTATGTAGCGAACATAATGTGGATTCATCGTCAAATATTGGACCGTAGTAATTAACAAATTTTCAGGATCTGGCTATTTAACGACACTTGTACCCAAATCAACCTTCCTTGAGGATCTCTTTGTTCCTGGAGAAACACCCAGTCAAACTCCCGAGAAAAATAAATCACCAGCCCCCGCATTGCAACCCTGCTGAAGTGATAAAAAACCTTGAAAACATTCCCGGGATATAACATTTTGGGGTATTTGATTTCAGATGAGTTTCCTGTAAGAAAAGAATTTGAGGTTTTAAAGTCACTAACCACCTAATCAATTACTCATTTATGAAAAAAAGAAGAAAAAGAAAAAAAAAGAGATTCCAAGAAGCTCCGCATACTGCAATTCATTTTTCAATAGGTTCCTCCACCATCTCAGAAATTCCGTATAGCAACTGCCAATTTTTTTTCCAAACCCCAACCCACCCTTAGCCAAAAACCCTTCACCCCAAAGGAAATGTGGATACCCCCTCTGTCCACATACTCCACTCCCCCAATTCATACAGGCGCGCTGATATTGCACCTCAAAGTGACCCCTCTCCCCCTCAGTGAAAATAAAAAACTTAGAAGACACCCCCAGAAAGAAAAACGTTTAAATCTTTCAAATATGAAGATTCTATTAATCTTATGGCCTGCAATTCAACTCTCGTGAAAAAGAAGATTTCCTTAAATATGGCAGGGAAAAAAAGACCAATGAAGAAACCAACTAGTCCATTATTTTCCAGCAGAGATTGTCTTAAGTAGCTCCTGTGCATCTTCTAGACGAGTGAATAGCTGAAACTTTCCATGTAGAAGCACCTTAATTTTGGACTGTTGTGCAATCGAAGCTTGTGCCCCTTGAGTCTTAAACAGATATAGTAACTTAACAAACTCCTTCTGCCTCTTAGCGGCCGTTACTGACATGTCAGCAAAAATTCAGCATCTTCCTCCATTTTTATTTTCAAATTGCCTTGCCCGAATTGCTGAGGAAAAAACGTTTTCCTTTACACAATAATCTGCAAAGTTGGCAAGAATCGTACAACGAAATTTCTCATTTGGCGGAAGATGAGCGGGAGCCCGATGTGCTCTGGTTAATGTTAGATCCCCCGCAAAATCTGGTAACACAGTCTTCTTTATGAATGTTTTCCACCCAAATGAAGAACTGATGTCACCATGAGTACAATATTGCAATGAACTCTAGTTGAACATGAGGCGTTATTTTTTCCAGTGCAATCATTGGAAAGTGACATATGAATAAGATTTCAAATATGAACAATAGCTAGAGTCCAAATGAATAACTGCATTACTACTTCTAGAGTTACTTTTGAACTCAAAGTATATGATGAATTAATCTTGGGAGAATAATTGATTCTTCTAAGCCAGGATTCAGTCAAAACGTAAGATAGCTGATTTTTAGTCAAAATACTTATCTCCAAACAATATTTTGCAGTTGATCTTCAGTTATACAGAGAGGCAAAGAAAAGATGAAATGTCTACTATAGAGTCACAGAGGAGACCATTGGTATACTGATAAAAATAATGTAGTTAGGCCTACTCCTGGAACTTTACAATGTTAAACATTCTACAGCTCGAAAATATTGGACATGCCTGGAACTTTACAATGTTAAACATTCTACAGCTCGAAAATATTGGACATGCCCTTTGAGAAAGAGAGATAATACGATATTTAGATTTAGAGTTGTACTCTTTTATTTCAGTTAGGCAACCAATCGAAAGAGGACTGATCTTCCTTCCCAATCCTGGCAATGCGGGGCTGTGGGCTGCACATTACAGGTGGGCGGAATTTCCCATTCCAACCATGGAATTGGTGTAATTTTGGCCACTCCACGTTACTGTCTAACGCGGAGTTCTGGCCTAATTCCGCCACTTGCCTCCTGTTGGAATTTGTCTCCTGTGAGGTTCCAGAATATGTGAGCTGTTGAGTGTGAGCAAGAATTGGTAGAGTGGATTTCTAACATGGGCATTCGCCGGCGTTCGAAAGCAGTTGCAGTGAGAGGGCCACCATTCGAGTAGATTTGCTGCAGCTTGAGTAGATTTTCTACTTGAGCGGCAGCAAAAACTACTCGGGTGGCTGCACGCTCTTTTGCAACACATGATGCAGTTCACACTGATTTTCAGCATTGCTCACGCTACCTGTGCTGCACTGCAACATATGCTGCATATTTTCCGCCTGTTGGCTGAATCTTGCCCAATTTTCCTGTTTTCTGCGGAATTCCTTTGAGTGAAACTCAGTGCATTCTGCCTTATACTACTGCAAATATGGGAATATGGAAGCATGATAAAAATGTAGGCATGATTTATGAGAAGAAATGTGCAGGTTGTCATCC
Organism: Lissotriton vulgaris; assembly: GCF_964263255.1. Lineage (NCBI taxonomy): Eukaryota > Metazoa > Chordata > Amphibia > Caudata > Salamandridae > Lissotriton > Lissotriton vulgaris. Next base: position 1,704,159,754 of record NC_141685.1, on the reverse strand, counting down.
TGTTGAAGATCACTAATAACATTGGAAAAAAAAAATAAAGATCATTGGGGAAGAGAGTCCTTATTGTAAATTGGAATCATATGCACAGTGAGGGAATAATGGAAAGGTTCAAGGACAATATAATTTAGTTTGTTAAAAAATAATAAAGGTTGTTGAATAGAATATTGATGTTCGAAGAACTTGTGAACACAATGTAGAGAGGATTTTCATCAGAGCAAGAGTGTGACTATGCCAAAATAGTCTTGCTGAGTTACCGAAATCATCATGATTAGTCCTTACCAGTGAATATCTGGGGGCAGGAACCTTTAGAGATTTATTTGGGGTATTGGCAAAAACATTTAAACCATTATGTGGCATGCTAGATATTGTGTGAGATGAGTTGTGTGGGTATTAAGAGTGAGTAAGGACATTTTTCTGTCAGAAAAGGGATACGAATCAATTAAGCCATGAAGTTATTGAAAAGGATCGAAGCGGTAAGGGGCTTGGGCATAGAGGATGATTGCAGTCAATTTGGGAGTCGAAAATAAAATAAACAGCAAGATTAATATTTGGGCACTGTGGATGGAAGATATTGCTCTTCTTTAAAGATTAAGCAAGTGGTGCTATCCTTGGAGAAGGAGTGAAAAGATGCAAGTGAGGTAAGGTAAGGTAGAATGAGGGATACTGGTAAGAGAGAAGAGGGTAAAACCAGTGTAAAGTTCACAGTGGAGTGGAATGAAGGGGTAAGTGTGAAGGAGACATATTTGGCGTAAATAGATTTTCCCGGGAGACTAGTTCTGTTTGAAAAAGGATGTGAAATACTTTTAGGTTTATTGCAATTCAGATTCGAAATATTGACTTAATTACTGACTACTAGCCACCACATATACACCCAAGAGTGTCGATCGTGGGATATGCAGTTGCCTAGCAATATCCCTTTCTGCTGATATATAGCCCCAAGCCTCTGTTTTGAGCCTTGAAATACTTGACCCTTTTTCATTGTACAAAGTCGATAACGATTATTGTTACGTTGGAAGGCAAGGGAATGAGAGCTCCGAATAAATAATTTTGCCCCCACCTCCTGGTTCATGACCATTCAGATGAGGCAGGCCTTACCTTTCTGAGTGTTGCCAGTGAAACAGATTAAATTTATCGCTTGGCGATATAGCACAGAATCTGGGGGAGCCGGCACTGTGCCTCCCATGAAGGTATTACTGTGAGTGGAGTCCGATGCGAACATTTCGAAAGTGATGGGGGAGCTGAGGACCTGACAGCAGGAGCTTTAATGCGGCTGAGAGGAATACTTTGAACCAGGGCACAAGTCGTAAAAAAAGAAGTGGTGGGACGCTGTCACCGGAAGTGACGTCGCGACAGGAAGTGACGTCACAAAAGGTGCCAAGCTCCTCGTCCCAGAGAGGCCAAAGAGTGAAGTCCAGCTGTTTGGCAGGGGGGACAGCGTCCCCCCGGTAAAATAAGTGGGGGGGTGCCGTTCACCCACGTGGTACCCCGACTCGAGCCCTGCTTTGAACGGCAACGACCAGGAGGCACTAAGGGGGCATAAACATATGGCAGTGCATGCCCGGAACAGCGTCCCTGAATGCGGGGCCAGGTGGGAGTGAGAAGTCTTATATTGCCACGGAAGAGCAGAGTGTGACTACCAGCTGGGTGGTGCGAACCCGTGGACTTTATCCGCCATCTGGCTGTGAAGACCACTGATCCCGCGGGCTAGTGGGAACACGCGGATGCACTAATAGGACTCGGGCCGAGGGGGAACAGCTATGTGATAATGGGAGTGGTTCCCTGGTACGCAGATTTGGCGCAGTGACCAGTGAGGAGACATACGCCCTTAGGGCCTGATGCATTCAACTATTAACATCATCCCCAGAGCACTTAGTGACCTATTTGACGTGGCCTTGACACACACCAGTGGCTACGTGCCAATCCTTAAAGATGTGTAGAGTCTCTAGGAAAAAAGGATTTGCTGTCCTAGATGTGAGGGATGCTGAGGGGCCAACTGCATACTTTTTGTATGATGCCCAGTGGAGCTACCTCGCTAGCTATGGGGGAGATTGACTTTGGGTTCCCTCCTTTGACTATCACCTACCCAGCCGGACTTCGGGCTAACACGCCTGTGTCTCTCCTGACCTTACCTTCCCCCTTCCCCCTTCCCCTTCCCCCAACCCTTCCCACTCTCAGCTCCTACTCTTTCCTGCTTCTGTCCTCTGCCCTCACATGGCCTTGCCCTTTGTCCCCACCCTGTTTTTCTGTGAACCTCTTCCCTCGCCACTTGAGACTGATCTATTTTGTCTAATGCCCGATGGAGCTACCTGGTTTAACTATAGGGGAGATGGGTCTTTAGACAGACTTCCTTTCGTCTCTATGGTTGTCTCTTCCCTTACCCTCACTCTCTCTCCTCCCCTACCCCCACTACTTTCTCTCTCCTTTCTCTCCTCCCCTAACGTATTGCTGATTGTTTGATTTAATGTTTAACACCTTAGCTGCTTCACAAATATCCCTCCCCAGTGCTGCGCTGTCCATTGGAACTAGTGCTGAATGGACGTCCAATGGTCGTGCGCAGCACTGGGGAGGTAGCGCTCGTGACGACCGTTGGCCGTCAGCAGCTCTTAAGAGGTTAATTGTTGTTCTTTTTCTGGTATATTGTTGAACCACATTGTTGCACTTCCTGACGTCTCCTCCAACATCCTCCCTCTATTTATGTCTCTCCTTCCCTCCTCTCTCAATGTATTGAGACCGAACTATTTTGTCTGATGCCCGATGGAGCTACCTGGTTTAGCTATAGGGGAGATGGGCTGTGGATTCCTTCCTTGGTCGTCACCTACCCAGTCGGTCTTTAGACAGACTTCTTTTCGTCTCTACGGTTGTCTCTTCCCTTATCCTCACTTTCCCTCCTCCCCTACACCCCACTACTTTCTCTCTCCTTTCTCTTCTCCCCTAATTGTATTGCTGATTTTTTGATTTAATGTTTACTTGTTGATCTTTTTCTGGTATATTGTTGAATCACATTGTGGCACTTCCTTTAGTCTCTCCTGTCGTCTCCTACCGCATCCTCCCTCTATTTATGTCTCTCCCTCCCTCCTCTCTCAATGTTTTGAGACTGAACTATTTTGTATGATGCCCGATGGAGCTATTTGGTTTAGCTATAGGGGAGATGGGCCGTGGATTCCCTCCTTGGTCGTAACCTACCCAGTCGGTCTTTAGGCAGACTTCTTTTCGCCTCTCCTTATTGTCTCTTCCCTAGCTCCTATCCTCTCTCCCCTGAATCTCTCCCCTTGCCTGTTACTCTGCCTACTCCTCTGTCCTTTGTGCCCTTTGACTAAGCACTCCTTCTCCTCTTGTTGGGGAAAGATCCAATATTTATACTCTGGAGTCTCAGCGAACCCGCTGAGTGAGTCCACTGCGTCAAGGGAGCCACTCACACTTGAGGTAGGGTATGGCACCCCTTGCCAAAGCACTCCCTCAACCCTGTTTGGGAAAGGATCCAGTATGTAGGCATTGAAGTCTCAGAGACCCCTCTGAGAGAGTCCACTGCGTAAAGGGAGCCTGTTGCAATAGAGATAGGGAAGGGATACCACTTCCCCTGGGATCACAGCTTACTGGACCTTGGACGTTGCCTTGACTTGTCTACCGGTTTGTGTTCCCGTCACCCTTCCCCTCCTCTCCCCATGCTGTGTCTCTCACCCTCCCCTCCTCTTTCCCGCCTTCATTATCTGTCTACTTCCCCTGCTCCAACCCCCTCCCCTGAATCTCTCACCTTGCCTGCTTTTCCCCTAACGTATTTGTGCTTATTGTTTATCTTGACCTTACAAGTAACTATGTTGCCATGCTCTAAGAACTGTGTAACCTTTGTAACGATGTAACCTGTAACTATGATCTGATGCTCATGTAAAGCACTCTGATACCTCCGGGTCTAGTCAGCGCTATATAAAACTTTTAAAATAAAATAAATAAATAAAAAAGACTTTTGAGCAGGGTTTCCTACATGCAGAATAGTAGCAGGATAGTGTTCGATATTGATGAGTTCGTAATGGTGAATCCTGTCATGCAGTGTGAGTGGGTCTGACATGAAGTGTATGGAAATGTTACTTTGGGAAGTGGGCATTTCAATACTCATAACTCTGTGCCCCTATTGGCCTGTCTCCAGTTCACACCTGGGTGCTGGGAGGACAGCTACATCTGTGCATTCCTGATAGAAGGCCATAAACTAGGGACTCACGGGAAACTGCAGACCTTTGACTCTGAGGTCCCTTTCTGGGACAGTTACGTGGGCGTGGAAATGGCACCAGCATTTCAAGGGGCAGGGTCTTGGCCCCAGTGAAGAGAGTGATCAAACCTCCCAGGGTGGGATGGCAGACAGGACAAAATTCAATATAAATAAGGGACCCCCTGAGTCTAGATACAGTTCCTAGGACAGAGCAACAACAGTATTAGTAAGAATTTTTCCTAGGCCACAAAAAAAACCTGTCTGAAATCAGGTTACACTTGAAGATTGTTGAACAACAGCCTCAATATACTAACAAACAATACAATTATAGTAACAATAGGTTTTTATTTTTCATATTAAAAAAAGTAACATGAAAAGAGAAATAATTATATAAAAAAGGCAGTGTAAGAATTACATCTTAAACCAGCCACAATATGATTCTTAAAACATTATTTTCAAATAAAAACACATAAATGTACATAAACAGAAGTCTGACAATAGATGTTCAGCAATACAAGTAGAAACGGTGACAGTCTCTACGCACATTTCGGCCTTGAACCGCCTTCTTCAGGAGAGCACCAAGATGTTCTATACAGCCAACTGACTGTTCATCAAGGGGACAAATCTTGAAGATCTGACTAATGTCTATCTGATAAAACCAAGATCAATTGCATGAAGACAAGAGATCAATGATGTCACAATTAAAAATGGAAATAGGCCTCAAGAAAGAAAGATCTGATATGGAAGGGACGCAGCTACTAATGTTTAAAAGCAGGATCCACCAAACGTTAACAAGGGATCTGTATATGATGATATCCAAGCAAATCCAAGATGTGTAAAGAGCTGGATGGCTATTCAAAAATAAGGGCACTGGCAAAAGAGACCGTATACATATACCGATCTTTGTTTTTGTGCTGCCCGTAGGGGTTCGAAGATATTTAAAGGTTACTGGCACGTGATGCAGGCAATAACATATGGATCACTTGAATTGTGATAATTAGAAGTGTCCGTGTCCGAATCCTATCTGAGGCCCGATTCTGATGACAAATTTTACAGATGACATGTGCATTTCAAATGTGGCATTTTGAAGTGATCATATCTTCAAAGGCCATTGTGTGTATAACTACTGGAGCTCTGGCCTCGGAAAGTAGCAACACTTTTGGATTTTGATCCATACTATGCTGGTTTGATGCTGGGACATCAATACGAGGAATCATTTGGGCAGCACGGACTATAACTGGAATATCTGAAGACTTGTGGTGGTCTGGAGCTTGTTGTGCTCCAGGAATGGGAGTATCACTTGGTGGATTTTGTCTGGAAGTTGCTGACCTGCAGCTAAGTACCAACTGTTGTGACCCCAATCCCTAAGAACTCTCCAAGGGTTGGTTGGCTGGCCTCCTGTCCACAAGAAACCAGGAAAACAAAGGATCTCCTTGTTTCCACAAGATTTTAATGACCTCACAGGGTGCGGTGGGGACAGGTGGAATTGATAGTTTTTTGGTACAAGGACTGTCCTCCTCTGCACAGTGTGACGTACACCGCCATCACACTGTACAGAGGAGTGTGCTCGTAAAGTTCAGCAGCCCATCTGAGGTGGCAGGGCATGAGGAGATTGAGTAGTACTAGGGAAGCTGGCAGTGTCTGATGGTATGGTGATTGCAACCAGTGGACCTGTGCTTGCTTGTACTCCAGAGCGGGTGGTATCCAAGGGGTGCTGGGGCAACCTGAGCCGGTAACTGATAAGGTCTTTGACTTCCTGATCTGAAAGATGACAGTGTCTTGACTTCACAGCCTCTGCTTGAGGTTGCTGACCCCTCTCTTTGGACATGCCACAAGGTAATTTATTGTGGAATAAATCGGGACGAGGCCTGAGTGGTTTTGTGTGCTTTGTGGGTACCTCACGCTGACTGTCGTTGGCTACTGCAGTTCAAACTTCTACCTGAAAACCTTTCCCCAGATTTGGAAGTGTTCCAGCTTTCTGGATCACAACATTTTGTCTATGGGGGGATAGAGATCCCGCACTCATGCAGGTTCCACACGGCACTTGGAGGTCTAATCCGGATCGACAAAACTAAGTAACTGTTTCTTTTCATTTTAGGTGGTTCTGACTGTCTGGGCAACAGGGTGCCAGCAGGGTCAACGTCTATCATTGTCAGTTGTAGTTAACTGACTGAGAGCTGGGTCATGAGGCATTGTCCAAGACCTGCCATTGCTTGAACATTCTGTTAATGGGAAAGTTTGACAACTGCATATAACTGTGAAGTGTATATACAGTGTGTATCTCGTTTTGATTTCAATGGGAAAGTTCGACAATTGCATATAACTAACTGTAAAGTGTATATAAAATGTGTATCTCATTTTGATTTCAGTGTGTGTGTAATACAAAGACCATTGTCTTATACATACGGTGTGGACTCTTTTTTGTGGCATACGCAGTGTGTTGCGAGGCTAGTAACGTGCCAATACTCAATTGAATCCTGAGGATACATGTGACTGCTCGGAGCCCAGCTATCCAAGGGTGAGCACAGGTTATCTGACACATGTAGCATACTCATACTATCTAGAGCAGTGGATTCTGACTGGTTTTGATGCTTCTCAGCCAGCCGGAAACCACTGGGTCTAACACTTGAAAACAATAAAAGTGACCCTGCACTATGGCACACAGGCTGGCAAATGCAACTTCAATGGGAAGACGCCAGTGACCCTAAGGGAAAATTAAAATATGATCAGTCTGATGTGGCTGGGCCATCACATCTGGTGACTCCACTGCCCCAGTAATTTGCAGGTCGCCGTGCCATGCAGTAAATGACCCCGAGTATTTTAGTATTCTTGTACTAAATGGTTTGTTTCCTATATCTATTAATATAACATGTTTGGGTGCTATTATTCCACAAAATGCTGTGGTAGAAAAAACATATTTCAAAGGGGAGGGAGAAATACTGAAAACATTTCACTGTTCCTGTGAAATATGGGTTGCATCATCACAATGACAGCCCCCAACGCCCAATATAGAACTTTATCATCGTCAGTGCTTCTAGGATTATTCAGCATGAGGAACAAATTATGTAACAGGGATTTCTAAATTGAGCGGCAAATAATGCAAGTTATAACGCACATTATCCAGTATTATTTTCATCCATTTGAGCTAGACACAAAAGGGTTGTGTGCTCCACCTACTTCACAAGGTCTAGTAGCATGACAATGCCATCATGGGAAAATAATACACAAGTAGCTCATTATGTTTTTGTGTTTTTTTACATCACAGGTGCAATTAACATCAATGTTTTTTCAAACATGGAAAAGTATAGCAAAAGGAGTATGTGAGCTGCTTGACTTTACTGCATGATTTTAGTAAAAGTAGAGAAGTGAAGGGAAAATGGTCAAAGGATGTGGTAGAATTGGATGAATTGGTATGAAACACAAATTAATCCATTCAGGATTAATCTGGTGCTCCTCAAGATTTTGCACCATTAGTTCAAATACAAGGGTGCATTTGTTAAGGGTACTGAATAGTGAAATATTTGTTTTTGCATACTATTGGACTACCTCACTTGATAGATAGGTGAGCACCCACAACCTAGTATGTTTGTGGGGATGACATATTTAAGGCTCGGTTTTCCATTTTACAGATCTATACAGACAGAAAACCATTTATTTTATTTTCTGTATTTTATTTTTAAATGTGAATGAAATTGGGTTGTTTTTTGAATGATTCTAAATACTCTCTGCCATGACTGCCAGGCCAATAAGAGGGGTAAAAAAGAAAGGAATTTTAGTAATGAGGCTTAAACAGCAGTAGATATGCTCAAGGTTGGTACTCAAATGTGCATATTTTCATATAAGTGCACTGATTTATCTTCTTTGGGTGTTCATATCACTGAAACCTGGCAGGCATTTAGGCATGAGTGTATATTTTATGGGTTAAATAAATGTGGCAATATACCAGTTTCAGCTTCATTTTTTTCACAAAACCCAAAATAAATATGGATAAATGCAGACAGAAATGTAGAACAATAAATGCCATAAAAATGGGAACCCTAGACATTCCATGCAGAACGTTCCAAGTCTGGAAACACATACATGAGAACCCCTGTCAGGCACAGGAGCAAGTGAGTTTCCATCGTTGGAAATTGTAAGGAAATATGTATATCTGAAGTGGTTTCTTTATGCAGAGAAGTATTTTCCACAAAGAGAATCAAAAAAGCAAATAAATAAATATGCTAATACCTACTACCTACTACCATTATATTTTCAAATTTTCCTTGTAGTAAAAAGTCTGTATGTGTTAATTTAATGCTCCTGAGTATGCCTGTAATGACTTGTGAATCTCTAAAAATTTGTTTAACAGATGAGTTAACCTAAGAAAGCAAATTTACGACTTTTTTCTCCTGGCTCTGTCAATGGGTTGCTTCCATTTACAGTCCCATTTTGCAATTAGTGTCAAAGTAGGGCCCTGTATCTTAAAAGAGAGTGATGTAGTCAGTGCTTTAAATGGAAAAAAATAAGTGCAGGTTCGCAGCAAAGGAATATGGGACTGTGGGCGGAGTTTGAGGTAGGCATAAGGGCGGGGCAAGGGGCAGAGCTATGTTTTTTACCTTTTAAAGCTTTGTATGCTAAACTAAGCATGCATTGTAAGAATGTCTAATGCAATGGTTAGCAACCTTGTGACTCTTGAGGACCCCCATTGAGTCACTACTGTAAACTGGGTACCCCCAAGCAATTTGTACGGTTTAAATTTCAAACATTAAAACAGTAATCGCACACAATACACAAACAAGTGCACACCAAACAAATACTCAAATCACTAAAGATTTTATTATTTAATATTAAACATATTTTCAGAAATCGAAACATTTTAATGGGAAGGTTGGTGCTGCATCTCAGCAACTAACTTTTTAATGTTTGGTTTTATTTCACGGTAAGAGGCCCCCGCTCCTACTCCTGCCAGGGCTGGACTGGGAACTCAAAGTAGCCCTCACAAATGCCAGATCAGTCCCCGTACAGTACACACCAAGTGCAGCGAGCGAGCCTGACCACTACAGGTATTCCCCCAAGAACATTTGGAGGTAAAGGGTGCATTTTACAACACACTTGTCATTATATATTGAATTGTTTTCGCTTTTAAAGCATTGTATATGATGATCTTACTGTGCACCAGGATACGACAATCTTTGTTGGAGCTTGTCAATGATTTCCTCACTATCACCCTCCAGCAGTGCCTCTCATCCTTCCATAGCCCCTCTCTCACATGTATTTCATTTGTTTTATAGCACCTCTCATACCAGTGTAAGATGTCTGAGCACTTTACATCAAACACATAAAGAGACAATGAATTATGTGCGTATAAAACAGTGTAAAGAAAATATTACATAAGGCATAGGGGAATACAAGGTGTAGGATTCATTGATTCACATATCATCCATACTCATGCATTGTGTAAGAGTACTTGGTCTGGAGAAGCAGAAACTCAAGATTCCGAAAATAACACGCAGGTTAGCTGTGACTTTAATAAGAATTGATTTCTACCCAAACAAATCTTTTTTAGCAGCATCAGGATTAACGAAAAGCTGGAAAAAAAACATAAATTCATGATTTGGACCAAGCAGTTCTTTGATGGCAATTCATAGCTCACTGTGCTATATTACAATTGTAACTTGTGAACTGCACGGTAACAAAAGAACCTCTGTGACAAAAGCAGTATTCCATTGAGCTATGCACATAAAATATTATTTTAAATGCATGGTACACTTTCTTTGCAGTGCTACCTTAGATGAGTCAAAGCTGCCACTAGACACAAATCCCATCTCTCTCCAGCAGGTACATTAATCACTGGAGTTATCTTGAGACTTTTATTGTTGCCTGAAAACTGCTGAATATACAAGGAACAGTGCTATTCAAAACGCTGCCTGAAGACCCCCTGGGAATGTACCACGTGTCAGGGTCCATGGGTTTAGGAACCGCTGGTCTAATGTCTCTGTCTATAAGTTATAACACTAATAACCATTTATATGGCGCTAGCAAATAAGTGCTGAATATTAACCAAAGTAACCCTTTTTAGCAACCTTAGAATAATAAAATATTGAGGACAAAAATGCAAGTTTCCAAACATTTGCCTTGTACTTTGCATGCATGTGCTTGATTCAGGATCATAAGTAACTAAGCTATAGGAAAAAGATTCTAACCTGTGACCTGCATGTAACACGTTAAACAAACAGTAACCAACTGAGCTCTCTGGAAAAAAACAAGTCACAAGTCCACGATCAGCCTGTTTCATACTGTGCTTTCCAGCAAAAGACACACTATTGATGGACGGAATGGAGAACAAATCAAACATTCCCCTCAGTCAAGAGATCTGGGTTAAATCCATCATTCTTTTGCTCACCATGCCACCCCAGTTTAGACCTTGCGATATGCAAATCAGTCTTGACCCAGTGCCTCATGGGAACAGTCCAGCCCGAACTGACAAGCCAGGTCATCTCTAGACCTGAAACAAGCATCCTAGGAACTACAGGAGATGAGCTGCTGCTCTGGCGCCATTGTACCAGCAAAGCCAGACCAGCTCGGTTAAAAGGCGCACTTTAACCCGAGCAGAAGGTGCTGCTGAGGAAGAAGCTTATGAGTGCAGCCCCAGCCTTATCAAAGCCTATGAGTACAGAAACTCTCCTTGTCCGAGGAGAGATCCTGACACGCAAGGGGAGAAAAGAAAAATGCTGATACTCAGTACCACCAAGAACTGCCTAATTTAATACACTGGGGGTAGGAAAATACAAGTAGGCTCTATGATTTAATGAAAACTAATGAATTAAATTAAATAAAACATGACTCTGGTGGTACACTATAGCCATTCCTCCTGGGACTCTTTAAAGCATTATTAATTGACACTGGTGTACATCCGTGGTAGGTGAGTGCAAGTTCCGTGTGGTGCGGACAGCCCTTGGTTTGCAAAGGTGAGGATAGTTTTGCTTCTTTCAGTGTAAAGCAAACGCATTGCTGCTGTCCACAGTCGTGAAATTTGCCTCATTACAAATGTTCTCCGTGTAATTTCCAAACACACGCTTTATGACAGAGTAAATCTGCTTACTATTCAAGCTGAAATGGCACTCTTTTTAATTAGTGCACAAGTAATGAGAAGACATTAATAGTTAATACAGTAGCCAGCCTGTGAAAATGAATTTATGTGCTGGTTCTACTTTCGATATTAAATATGATGACTTAATTGACTAATCCTCAGCCATAATTGGGCCAATATTTACAGCAACAAAAAACTTGACAGGATCATAGTACGCAAGTAGGTGTGTGGTGAGGGATTCATATGTTAACTTTACGGCGCGGTAAGAGATTAAAGGCTGTTATGAAAAGAGATTAGGAAATAGATTAACCTGATAAAAAAACTCACAGCTCAAAGCAAGATCAGTTTGTACTGTGGTATAACAGTCGTAGTGGCAAGGGTTATATTTTTGTTAAATATATTCTATCTTATTAAACATACATGTCGTTTAGCAACCTGTGTTTGCCTGAGGCACAAGGGTTATAATTCTCTTAGGTCGTTCTACCAAGAGGGCAGGTTGGTCTAAATTAGGCATCAAGAAACATTGGCTTGCTGGAGCACACCGCCTAGCACATACATTATTGGCCCTCTCCCCCTTAATTGTCTATAGATAGCTCCCAACATGCCAGTGTTTTAAATGTTGGGAGCTTCATTGAAGACAGTGAATACATAATATAGAATAAGCCGCCTGCTATATGATAAATTGGATAAAAGAATGCGCCAATATAACAAGCAAATTAGAACCTATCTGAATTAAAAGATGGATTTAGAAAGTGGTTTTATTATGACAAGTACTCGTTTTATATTCGAGTAAGATTAGTACCAATGTACCCACTGAATTATTCATAATGTGAGCGCACAGCACCACATTATTAACATAGTCGTAATGCTAATGATGCAGAATGCAAGGCTGAGACATGCCTCGGGCTGTTTGCTTCCGTTTCAAAGGACACGTTCCTCACCATTCGAGTTGGCCCGTCCCTGATCTGCATGCGGCCAAGTCCTGTCTGTAAACATCGCTTGTTGCCCAGAATAAATAGCCGTGGCCGAGATTAATTCAAACTGTGGATCCATAGCCGTGTGTTATTTTCATTGAGAAATGTCAATGCGGACAATATTGTGTTGACACGTCAATAAAATCTGGTTTTAGCTTTAACAAAACAGCAAACTCCACCACAGCTCCAGAAAATAACTCTGCTGTTTGGCAAATTGAGCAAAATAGTGTTTTCTATGCATTGGCACACAAATATCTGTGTAGATAATGTTATTTTTCAGGAAATGGTATTACAGTTTAGTAATTTAAAAGGCATGAAAGGAGTGTTAACGAAGACAGCGGGTTCATGCTTCAGGTGACAAGATTTGCGTGTGGCAAGGTGAGTCATACTCTTAAATGATTTTACAGTTTTATAATATTGACATTTTAAAATATATGGTTCTAAAGATATCAAAGTCACTTGTCTTCGATTGAGAAAAGCCGACATACAGGAGAGGCCTGTAAAATATGGCGATGGGTCCCTGAATTTCCTGCTGCCGATAGTGTAATGGTAGGGTCCATCCAAAAATCACAACCTCCCTCCGACTACCCCCTCAAGTTTATTTTAATCAGAGTGAGGTATTTGCCTGCAGCAGGTCTGGGGGTCCTCTTGTATAAAAACAACAGGAGCCTGGCCGGTCGCCATTATCTGGGACCGTAGGGGGGAAGTGGCGGCAGAAAGTTGTCTTCCATACCATGTGGAATGTAAGAGACATGTTTTCTCCCCAACAGTGTGACGTGTGTTAAATAAATGTGTTGTGTAAATGTAATGTGGTTATGTGCAACACCCCGCCAAATTTGGAGAATGAAATTTTGCTGAACAGACAATCTGAATGAAGAGCCTTGTATACTTTGAGGGGCCTAAGTGCATGATTGACTGTGGTTCCGCACTGCTGATCAATATAAAGACAGTAGTAGAATTATCTGACCAGCGGCCTTACTATCCCAAGGAAGAAGGTGGGTCTCACCTTATGTTGTCAAGAAACTCCATTTCACAAGCAAAATAATGTTGTCCCATGAGGCCTTCAGCCATTCTTTTTGCAACCATGGCCACCTTTCCTGCAGCAGGGGTCAGTGGTAGTCCAGATGTGAGCTGTGCAACATACTCATGTCAGCCTCACCTGTCGTAAACTTAATGCAAGGAGGAGGAATCAGGAAGAAAAGGGCACAATTGCACTGCCAATGAAAGTAAACAAGATATATGCTACCAGTGACCCAGGGTCTGCCTAGAAGCAACACCTTCACCCAACAAGCATTTGCAATGCAATCAATATCGCCTTTGGGACCTTATATGTATTTAGCTATGCAGCACATTAGCCTGGGTCCTGAAACATCTACTGTTCTTTAACATGGAGGGAAAATAAGCACCAAACTGCGTGACACGCCAGGTATGGGAACACATGAAGAGAAATACTGCCTGTCAGCTGGAAATGGTATAATCCAAAGCCCTGTTTTAATATAAAATCAGGGCCTTTAGTGGTCATATCACTGAAAATACAAGATTTGAAAAAAATATTATTGTCTACGGGTGCTGATGGAAGACAATGTCTATGGAGTTGAATCTAGAGAATGCTAAAGTGATTCTGGTATTTAACTGACCTCTGCTGGTCGTTTTCTATCAAGAAAGTGAAATAGAGGCAGTTGCCAGAAAAATTAAAAAAAGAAAGTCCCTAAGCAGAAAGCAACTCTTGTATTTTACTGACCTCTGCTGGTCGTTTTCCATTAAGACAGTTGAATAGAAGCAGGTGAACAGAAAAAAAGTCCTTAAGTGTAAGCAGACAAGTCCTAGGGATGATCTCTAGAGCCCACAAAGTACATACCCATATAAGTATATACTAAAGTATATACAAGAGGTCTCAAATGCTCGACCCAAAAAAGCGCAAAGCAATATTGCACCCCAAAATGCTCAAATGAAAATTTTCAAGAGTTTTCCATAGTGCATCATAAGCTATTTCGTGGGAATCATTTTATTTTATACGTATCTATTACAAAGATAAACAGCACATCCACCTACCTTTAAAATTCGAAATTACTGTATTTGATTTTCAAATAATGTTAGGTGTATGAAAAAACTACTATCTGTTACTAATATGAACCATAAACATTAAACTCTGTACAAAAGAATGTAGAGAATATGTAAAGCGTACACTGCATGGCACGAGTTATAACGCTCAAGAAATATGGGACGTTCTACGAGTCAGTGCTTAATTCGAGCGGGTCGTTTCCGGTGCTCGGCACCACTTCTTATGATTGTCTGCCTCATGGTGGCGCTATGTATTTAATTTAGAAACGAGCACAACAACAGTTGTTTGTCAATCTAATATACCTTAAAAATGACTAATATGTGCCCCCAAGCCAATCTGATTACTTTGGGAGGCTGGACTAGTCTGAATTGCCACACTTGAGCGTAATAGTGAGTAGTCGTGTTGATACTGTCAGTCAAAAACCTTTATTTCTAAGAAATAAATTCTGATAAAAATATTACATAGACTTCCTTTGACATGCACAATTACAAACATCATAAATCCCATCATTAATACTGAATTTTATTAATCCAGTAACACTTATTGACAGCCTAAAAAGGACATACAATATAAAAATTATAATTTCTTTACGTTAAAAACCCAATCAAGGGTCAACATTAACACATACCAATTAAGAGCATTTAAGGAATCCTTAATAACCAAAGATGTATAATCCCTTTAAGCAGGTGGAACATTGTAGAGTGCAAGGTGCAGGGCCTTGCTTTCTTGGATGGGGGAAATAAATTGACCAAGGCAAGCAGCCCCTTTCAACCTAACCTATGTGTAAACATCGAGGTTCCCTGACTGTGAACCCCTGGTACAGCTCTTTCCAATTTCCTTCAGACTTCATGCAGCTTGGCATCTCTCTAAAGCTGGAACTGAGTTACCTTCTAAGAAAGTGAATTATGCTATATTCTTATCATGATGTACGCCATCTTTCAGCAAGTTCTATCTTATAGCAGTGCTCTTCTGGTCATTAGATTCATGCCCGCTTAAGAAGTTTCTGAGGATTGCAACTGACTTGTCATGCTGCCCCCTCCACTCCGTACCATTCCCTGTAAGTTCCTGTAAATTGTTAATGGTTTTTCAAATTTAGATACAAATGCAATAAAAGTGTACGTCTTTTGTGCTCTGGGATAAAAAGACTGCTTTGGGGGAAACAAAATAGGAATCCTTCGCTGCAGGCGGTCGTTTAAGTTTTGTGTCTATCTTAGCAGCCTCGTGGGTGAGTTTGTTCTAGGCCCAGGATAATGTGCATGTTACATGCTAATTACAGCAGAAGACATTATTCTCACGTAGGCTCTGTCTGTTTTAAACATTACATTATTAATCAAAACAGGAGACATTCTCACAAGGATTCTGCCTGTTTAACACACTACATCAGTAATTATAGCAGAAGACATTACTCTAACATTTTGTTCTGCCTATTTAACACATTACATTTGTAATTACAGTAGGGGACATTATTGTTACATGAGTATGTTCTGTCTGTCTAACACATCACATTAGTAAATACAGCAGGGCCCATTACTCTCACAAGGGTTCTGTCTGTTTAGCATATTTCATTAGGAAATACAGCAGGAGACATTGTGCTCACATGGGTGCCACCTGTTCAACACATTCCATTAGCAATCACAGTAGTGATTACAGCACAAGACATTACTCGTTCATCGGTTTTACCTATGTAACTCATTATTTTATTAATTACAGCAGGAGACATTAGTCTCAGAAGGGTTCTGCTTGTTTAACACATTACATGTGTGCAGGTACACAGGTTTGTATATTGCTATATTGTGTTTCATTAGGATCTTGAGTAGGTAGCCACTGGATTTCTTGTGGCATCAGGGTGTTATAGGATATCCTAACCTTCTAAATGAATCTTGTTTCACAATTCTGAATATCTTTGTGTGGGACGTGAAGCTTCTTTGGAGAACCCTGAGGCATGGAAACTCCATGGTCCTTGTGATTAGACTCCAAAGTGCCACTGAAAGGTGAGATCATCCAAGAATGTGGAATAATAGATTGAAATGAGAATTTCATGTGATAATCCAGTATTTGACTGTGTGGGGTTGGTATAATGGGGTTCAGTGGCAGACATCTCAGCATCTTCTGTCTGTGCTCTAAGAGATAGGAACCTGGGTGGTTTATTGTCTTCCACTCTGGCAGGGGTGCCAGAAGACTATTGGTGGAAGGGGATGTTGTGCTTTGGATACCTATCTTTCTTCGGCTCCCCAAATAAGGGTCAAGACTGATTTGCAAAAGGCCATGTCTGAACTCGGGTGGTATGGAGTGCAAAAAAACGATGGATTTAGGCCAAGATCTCTGTACTGGGGTGAATGTATGACATTGTTCAGCATTCTGTCCATCAACTGTTGTTTTTGCATTTGTCACCCCGAGTGGGATGGGTATGCTCAGACGTGAGTCCCATGCTCTCCACACCACTGGAGTCAAGCTATCCTGGCTGAAGACGGCAGATAGCCAGAAACCAGTCCTAGGATGCTTGATTCCAGTCCAGGAAAGACATGGCTTGGCAGTTCGGGCTGGACTGTTCCCATGCGGCACAGGGTCAAGGCTGATTTGCATATGGCCATGTCTGAACTGGGGTGGTGTGGAGTGCAAAAAAACGATGGATTTAGGCCCAGATCTCTGTACTGGGGTGAATGTATGACATTGTTCAGCATTCTGTCCATCAACTGTTGTTTAAGCATTCCCCAAATAAACCAAGCACAATTGAAGCTCAATCAGACCGTAGGGCTTTATCCATCTATAGGCATTTTAAACAATCTCAGTAATTTATGAAAGGTCACCAACGGCTGGATGGGTCAAAGAAGTACCGTTATGTCTGATTGTAAAAAGATGTCCGTTACAGCCAGCTAAAAAAACACAAATTGAGTTTACACTCCTCATTTGAATGTTTTGTGGGTAGAGAAATGTAAGAGGGGATTATTAATTTTGTAGTGATTTAGTGGGATTTGCATCAGGCCTGCAGGATGCTTTAGGGCCCGAAGGTGAATTAAGGCACGGTAATAATGTACTCGGCAAGACAACATTAACAGTATAAATATATGCCAATTAGTGGGATTTTCCAATCCACACATAACCACATTTCCTGTTGCTTGATTTCAAAACGTTTGTATGCTAAGAGGAATATCATGTGCCACTTTTTAAATTCATTTTGGTGGGTCTTTTGTGGTTCTAAAAACCGAGTCAGTTTGCTCCTTGACTTTATGCATAGTGTTGCAGGAGGTCTGCTTTTAAAATGTTCTAGATAAATGTCCTGGTATTAATTTGCAAACAATTATTGATTTCAGGTTTCAGCGTGTGTTACTTTTAATAGCCTCTGTATCAGCTGGCCACGTGCATGAGACATTGGGCCGGATTACAATTTTGTGATGGCGCATAATATGGATAAAAATCTTTTAACTATAATTTTTATGGATGATTAGGAAATGTATCTAGTCTAATCATCCAAACTTTTTTGAACCAGTTTAAAAAAAAGCAATGTACATCAAAAAATAAACAACGTTTCGGTTTTAGGCAAAAGCTTTGTTTTTTCACATAAATTATTGTGGGTCACTTTTATTCGTTGCGAGAAGAGATCATTTCAAAGCAATAGCTCTTTCACATATTTTTGCTCCCCTGGTGTAGACAATAATAATTAGCAATGAGTGAAGCATTTTTTCTCTACTATGCACAAGAAACATCGATGCAAAAAATAATCTCCCCTAATTTTAGCCTCAGAGCTGATTTTACATAAGGTGTCCCACGGCATCGAGAAGGCCATTTTCTGTTTATCTGGACATTAGTGTAAGAATTTAAGCGCAGAGAGAAATGAGGCTACTTTGAGACCATCTCATCCACAAAGCTCTGTGAAGTTTTCCCGCTTTGCCGGTGTGAGTATTCCTCACACATAGGCCCGCACAACTGTGCAGTTTTCCAGCCACAGAATGTCTCGCCAATTAAGGAAAGGTCATTCCACAACTGAGGCGCAGGAGAAAACCTCACGGCAGAGTGTGGGCATGGCAGGTGCTGTTGGTAGGGTTGGGGAGGGTTGAGGGCCACATAGTGGGTGGTTGAGTTTAAAGGATTTCTGACCTCCAGGGATCCTGGCAGGAGGGAGTTGCTTCAAGTAACAACGGGCCATGCGAAGAGCGTCGGATGGACAGGCCGGATGTGGGAGCTGTGGATGGGCACTCCAGTTGACTGGCATCAATCAGTCCATGCCCCTTATCAGCAGCAAATTCCTGTTGCCACAAATGCCCATGGAAACTGCCCTTAAAAAACAAAAATTCGTGTTAAATATTTTACAAATGTTGTAATATTTACGAAGTTGTTTGCTATGCTCTTCATAATGTTGTGCCGAATTTAAATTGTTTAATAGTTTGTTCATATAAACCATCTCCCTAGACTATTCTAATAACTCAGGTGGAAGACGAACAATGCTTGTACACTTTAATATTCAAAGTGTGCGCTCCTCAGATCAGCAATACCTTTATTTGTGGAGGGATGGATTATGTGTTAAACATGGCTCTGAGTTTACATTACATAGAATCATGTTATTTAATTAGTGGAAAAACAAACTTTTTGACGATGTCAAATACTGTTTTGGTTCGGTTTGATCATGTGTTCTTAGGTGATTGTAAAAAAAAAAAATCGATTAAGACAATGCTGTTTTCTGGTCTGTGGGGCTTTACTATATTTATCCAGGGCATCTGACAACCCAGATGACCAGATTATTTGTGTATCTATATATTTACCTAAAAGCTGTAGTAAGTGCAGAAACCTTCACACTATGTCTCCGTTTAACATGTCTGGATAACTCTTGTAGTTTTGATACCTCCTCATCCTGTTGTGTGTTATATCAATAAAGACAAGTATGCACCACAAATGTTTAATGTTTTTTTTCAAACATTACATATTATACCATTTGCCAATGCTTTTTGTCAGTGCTAAATATGTAAAAGAAAGAGTGCAGGCGCCCAAAGTTCTGCTCAGAAGCCCGCTGATGGAGTAACTAAACGTTGGTGCACCGAATACCAAGGCTGATAGACCTAAATCCACTTCCTGCCTCTTTAATCCACTTCCAGACACGCCATGCCCCTTTCTTTGACCCTTGTTAGTGTCTGCTATCTCCCATTGTGATGGTTTTTCGTCTTTCCCCTCCTCTGTACTTCTGATTTGTGTGTTTTTCCCTCTATTGGTCACAGTAAATATCTGATGCGGAATTAGAAGTGCTGGTCCCCCAAAATAAGTGTCGTTGGGCCACACCGTTCAAATTAAGCAATGCCCTTACTAGTTTTGCATCCATATCACGTTTATCAGCCTTGCATAGGTCATGTTTTCATCTCACTCCCAATTCAAACAGTAGCTCGGAATCTACCCTTTCAACCCTCAATCCGTCTCATCCCTTTTCTTCACTGTTTCTGACTCACAGAACTCTCTCATGCTATTGGCCTTCAGGTGAAGCCCTCTCTTTCCAGAGTTCTTGAATCTATCTTCTTCCTCTACCTTTTTTCCAACCCTCTTCTGCCCCTTTCACTGCCCTTTCCTTCACTCCCATGCCAATGTTCCTGCTTCTATCTATCTATAATCAGTACAGGAATTGTCACATTTTATACCAAACTATGAATCGTCCACTTGTCTGTTGCCAAACACAGACTTTACTACAGTGGCGGCTGGTAGATTTGAAAAGTGGTGAGATGCAAATTTAAGATCTGAGTTGTAGCATGCAGACTATCGAATTGAAACCTAGTCTTCCGCCTCCCGATTCATGGTTGCAGAAATCCGATTTTGGTAAATCTGTTTTTTATAGACAAGGGAGCTCATAAATTATTTATGTCTGTCAAGCAGTTGCCATCCCATATCTTGATCCTGCCCTACAGCCACATATGAGCCTCAATATGTTTAAATGTAGGGTGAGGCTTGGTTTTGTTTGTTCCCTGGGAAGCAGAAGGCTACGAGAGATCTGATCGTGGCACCTGGGGTCTACTCACAAGTTATAGTGTGTGATTTTGTTTGGTGGATTGACCTTACCTGATTGGATCAATACTTTTTTTTTTCATTACCTTAGGTAGGAGCAGGAACAATGTTGTGACAAGTGTTTGAATGCCACAGTGTATTGGAGTCCTGCAGCAGTGAGACACAGGCAGCACATATTGATGAGTCAGACAAGTCCGAGTCACCTGTATCCTGTCAATGGAGGTATGGACAGTGCACAGGCAGGCACTTTCTGGATGCCTACCTTCATTTCCCTCCCATGGTCCAGCCCATGCCCTACATTTAAACCTATAGAGGCTCATATGTGGCTTTAGGGCAGGCTCAAGGTATGGGAGCTGATTTATGAGCTCTCTTGTCTAGAAGCAACAGATTAATCAAAATCCGATTTCTGCAAAATTAGATAATCTCCTTTCTCGCATGCTACAACTCGGATATTAAATTCACTTTTCAAATCTACCAGCCACCACTGGTGAAAAGTAAATCGGTTCTTTACATTTTAATCTCCAGGGCCATTCGAAAAGAGTTCAATTAAATGTCTTCAATGAGATTACTTTTCAGCTACTGCTCAATTGTGCAGTTGATTGCACATGCTCTCGAGATCTACAGTGTGCAGTCATATACTTGCAATCAATAAAGGGCGATGATTGTTAGATGTAAGGGAAGTAGTTGCATTTTAATGTAACCGTTTATAATTCAATTTCGTTCTTTTTTCAAAGACCCATAACGTAAATGGCCCATTAACACTATAGAGATTATAGACCTCATTGAAAATAAAATACACGCTTATTCATTTCAAAATGTGCGTACATATTACCTAAGATTTACAAAGAAGATTTTTCAATGTGTTGCACTATGTGAACTATAAAAGCACGCTGGCAGAATCTGCTGCTAGGTGTAAATAGAGGTAATGGAAGCACCTCTAAATCTATAATTAGTATTCTGGCTGAACAATGTGCACCTAAGTATTAAAAAAAAGTCGCAGATCAATATGCACCTCCCAGGATAGTGAATGTAGAGATCCAGGTGATAAGAAGCACCCTTCATATTGACAATACTATTACTGTAGATATAAAAAGTTAGTGTTTGTTTGATGAACAGCAGGTGGGTAATATAGGACTCGCATTGAGTAGCTAATGTGCAATATTTTCAACATGATTACTGACTATGTACATGAGTTCCAATTAAATTAGGACTGTTCATATATCTATTCAGGACATTGGATCTTCTCCTCTTGAACCTACATTCAACACTGCTGCGGCAAGTATATGTCACTTTACTGGCATACTATTGGAATTAGGTTCAGGCAAAAATCATAATATCAGATAGTACTTTCACACTTTATATATGTGAATAGACTCCAGAATATCTAAAACATGTCTAAAAAGCTAAAAATTACATAGACAGTTCAAACAATGCAAGTTCATAGAGTCACATTTTTACTGAGAATCTTTAATTCAATACTTCATGTTTCCTTCCTGACACTTTAAAGCAGATTCTCAATCACATTATGCGACCGAGGATGCCGTTGAATTGCGCAGGGTGTAAAAATAGTCAGTCGAGTTGCTGCCGAATAAACTACACTTCACTTCACCAGCAACAGTAGTGTATGCGAATTTTCTTTATACTGTAAGGAGAAGCTGTCTCACACCCAAGGTCATACCACAACATTCAGCAGCTGAAGGAGAATGTGAGGCGAGAGAAGAGATATATAATATATTCAGTGAAAAACCAGAGGTTACAGGGATGTCCTGGTTAGGCTCAGATTTCACTCTTAAAAATACAGAGAAATTCTGAAAGTTATAGTTACCTGAGCTAACTATAACATATGCCCCCGCAATGCACTGATTATGATCTTGCATATTATGACTTTCATGACATGGTCAGTGATATCACTCATGACACCTAAAAAAACTAAAGTATTTTCCTAGTTTATGATTGGTAAACATATACACTAACCTACTAGAAAAGTTAAATTAGTATTCTAGGTGCTCTGCTACTGAGTGATACTACTCTAACATATATTAACTGAGTGGCTGTTTGATTGAATGCAGCCTTGTGTGTTTGTATGTGAGTGGCTCTATGGGTGTATAACTGGGTGACTGAGGAGCTGTGTGAGTGAGTGAGTTGCTGTACCGGGGTCACGTGGGTGGGTAGTGACTGTATGGGTGAGTGAGTAGGTGTCTGAATGGCTTTATGAGTGAGTGACAGGTTACGTAAGTGGCTATATGGGTGTGTGAGTAGCTATATTGGAGAGTAAGTGTCTGTGTGAATGGCTGTATTGGTGAGTGAGTGGATGTATGAGTGCCTGCATGGATGTGTGAATGTGTTTGTAAGGGGTTGTGTGGATGTGTGAGTGCTTGTATGGGTGAGTGAGTGGATGTGTTCAGAGGCTGTATGGGTGAGTGAGTGGATGTGTGAGTGACTGTAGGTAACTAAGTGTGTGTATGAGTAGCTGTACGGGTGACAGTGTGGCTATTTGACTGGCTATAGGGATGAGTGACTGGTTGTATGAGTGCCTTAATGGTTGAGTGAATGGTTGTGTGAGGGGCTTTATGAGTGGGTGGATGTGTAAGTGGCTATATGTAGGAGTGAGTGGGTGTGTGAGTACTGATGAGGGCCTGTTAATGGGTATGTGAGTGGTTGTATGGGTGCGTGAATGGTTGTATGACAGGTTATATTGGTGTGTGAGTGGGTTTGTGTGTGGTTCTGTAGATGATGTCATCAGTGATGTCATTTGAGATGTCATAAGTGATGTCACTGATCATGGCATGAGTGATGCAATATGTGAGGTCATAAGCAGTGCATTGCGAGGGCAAAAGTTATAGTTAGCTCAGGTAACTAGAACTGCAGAATTTCTGTGGTTTTGTAGAAGTAAAATATGAGCCTAACTATAACATCCCAGAAACCGTTGTTTTTTTAAGTGAATTTATAAGCTTTCAAAAAAAATCTATTTCCTAACTATAAGGTTCCTGTAACCTTTGTTTTTTTAAGTGAATTTTGATGTTTTTTTAACTAGTAGTCACCTTTGAGGAGAGGTGGAGAAAGGGAGCAGGGCCTCCGACCAGCTCTCAGGAATCCTGCTATGTCAGAGTTACTGGAGGTATCAGGAGGGCTTCTGGACCTCCAAGAACCCTCAGCATCCAGAAGGACTTCATTCCCCAACTAGCAATGCACCAGGAGGTGTGTTTGCAGAGTGGTGGAGAAATGGGGCGTGGCCTGCGAACACCTCTCAGCGATTGTGCTCTGTGGGACTTACTGAGATAACAGGAGGCCCTGTTGGCCCCCAAGGACCCTCTTGAGCCAAGGGGACTTCATTCTCCAACCAGAAGTACACCAGGAGGTGCGTTTGCTGAGTGGTGGTGAAGAGGACATTGCCTGCAGCGACTTTTTGAAGGGACGAGGGCTGCATGGTTCCCCTTTTTTGGCCCGTTTTCACCCCCAGGGACCACATTCCCATGGGCCAGTCTTTTTTCAAAGGGGGAGGAGGGCCGTACAGCTCCCCACACGGTCCGATTTTGGCCCAGGGACCCCATCCCCAGGGACCCGGCCTCAAGTGTGGGTGTCATGGTCCCACCCAGGGCACCCACTTGGAAATGATGGGGACTGCAGGGGGACCCTTCAAGGCCTCCAGGGTCTTCCAGCTCCCCTCCTCATGCTGTAGCCGGCAGTGCTTTGACAGAGATGGAGCTGGTAACATGCAGCACCTTCTCTTTTTTTTTTTTTTGTTGATAAAGATGGTACATAGATGGACAAATTTCAACAATTATTACATACATGATAAGAATTTGATAAATATTTGATATATTTACATACATTTTTAATTACATCTTGTTAGCGGGAACGAGAAAAATAAATAGATAAATAGGGTTAGAAATCAGTTTCAATTAATTGGAGACAAACAAAATTTTTATCCATTTCTATCTATTCTCCAATTAGTTACAGGAGCCCATAGGCGAATGCCCTCCTTACGCTGCCTCATGCCTTTATATTCATAGAGGCAGGATTCTATGTTATGAATTCCTAGAAATCTCGAGAGCCACATCTGAAAGGATGGGGGGTTCGTATCTTTCCACGCCGCAGAAATTAAAATTCTAAGTACAGCAACAGATAAAAACATTAGATCTCTTTCAGCCTCGCTTAAACACAACTTAGAGTCTGTACCCAGTAAAATTAAGGTAGGGGATAGGTCGATGGACTTACCTAGCAGCCCCTCCATAAATTTCATTATTTCTTTTTTAACATTTTCCAACTGTTTGCAGGAAGAAAACATATGTATAATGTCAGCCTGACTTTCATTACATCTGGGACAATTATCATTCTCGCTTAGACCCCAGGCGAATATCTTCGCGGGTGTATGGTAAAGATTAAAAATATTCTTGTAGTGTTGTGCGCGAAGGTTTGATGCCCGGAATATTTTTTTATTCACTACAAGAGCAAGATCCAGATCGACATCTGAATCTCCTAATGTTGTCGCCCAGTTAGACTCAACCTTCTCAATATCATCCGGGATTTGGTCCAATAAGCAATTATATACAATTTTAATCTTCCTACAACCTCTATTTAATAACTCAATCAGTGGAAAATCCGCTGTATGTGAAATCTGTGGCCTGACTGCCTTAATTGCCCTGGTAACTTGACCATAAACCAGCCATTGACTGTCTGGAATACCAAATCTTTCCTGCAGCATTTCGAACCCCAGAATTTCACCTTCTTCCATTAAATCTCCCAAAGATCTAAGCCCCAGCCTTTTCCACATCAGCAAATTATTATCATTTTTTACTTGAGGAAAGAGAGATGAGTTATACAGTTGCAGAAAGGAATTGATTTTCGGGATATTAAACATTTTCATAGTTGCTTTCCAAACCTTCCATGCGCCAATCAGTGTCTTCAATCTTGTTTTTTTTATAGAAGCTTCGTTCCAATTCACACTGAAATACATTTATATGGTGCAGCACCTTCTCTGTCAAAGCAATTGTGCCCACTTTCAGCAAGTGAGGGCATTTTCAATACTCTTGTTTGCTAAAAGCTAGCACAGTTTGCTACGGCTTTCGGAGTGGTAAAGCTCCCACCAAGCCACAGTAAACAGCTACCTCCCAAGGATTGGCACCTCAGGAGGTTGCAGGAGTCGGCCCTGGGGAGTGGCAGTCCCCAGGGCACTCTATGGCTCCAGGAAGGGGGCCGCAGATCCCTCTTCCATTACAGAACACAGCCCCGGGGAGGAGGGAGTAACCGGGCAGGAGGGGGCCTCTTGCCCCGTACTGTAACTATAACTAATTGCCCGGGGGAGGTGGTGGGCCGAAGACCCCCACATTACTATTTCATTTAGCCACAGGGATTTAGCGGTCCCCGGAGGAGCAGGGAGGGCACACAGACCCACCTGCATTTAATCATCATTTGCCCTGAGGAGGTGGCGGTCCACAGGGCACAGGGGTTGTTTAGGACAACCCTGTATAATTTAATGAAAATGCCCCATGGAGATGGCGGCCCCAGGGGCTGAAAAGCTCCAAGGAGGGGGGGATGGTGCATCCTCTCCTATAAATTTTACACATGCCCCTGTGACCTGGCACACACATGGGCCGTTTACAAATGAAGTCCGCATTTAGTTTTCTTAATTTTCGCTGGGATTTGCGGACCCAGCGAGACTCCAGCCAACATCCTTTAATATATATACTTTTTGGGCCCTGTGCGACCCCCCAAAGAGGCCTAGGGGGTCAGGGTGTTACTACTCTGCCCCCTTTTCTTTTTTTAAACATTTTTTCCTGTGACTCAGTTCAACCGTGTCATAAGATGGCTGCCAACACTGCCTGGTTTGAAGTGCTGGCAGCCAATCAAACCTCAGAACTTGAACCTTTAAATAACTTCAAAACTACTAAACAGATTTACACCAAATCACAAAAAGACACTTCCCTGAACCAACATCTACCTTCCTGCATATTTGGTGTAATTCCGTTAAGCAGTTCGAGCTGTAGCCATCTCTAAAGTTTCTAGGGAAATTAACATGGAGAAAACGTCTATTGCCCCTCCCCCCCCCCCTTTTCACTTGACGGATCACTCTGGAATTTTTAAAACAGCAGCTGAGTTTAGCATTGAACTAGTGTTGAAAATGTTGCGAGGATTCGTCAAACAACACATTAGCAAAACAAAAAAACACTCTTCCTATGGAAACTACATCCTTTAACCTATATATATATATATATATATATATATATATATATATATATATATATATATATATGTATGTATGTGTGTGTATATATACCGCTGTTCTGTATTGCACTTTAACTGTGATACTGTTTTTCTTTTAATGTTTGAATTGGAAGGCTGACTTCTATACCCTCTTGCTCAACTTTACTTGTGGGGAATTGAATCTAAATTTGAAATACTTGTGGGGGCTGGCGGGGTTCGATCCCGGATTTCTCGTGACCAAACACTCCCTGGCCACCATTTTCGCCAGGGGTGCGGTCTAGTTGTCAGTCTGGGGGGAGATAAAAAGGGACACTACGCAGCGCGCTCAACCCTTGACAGAGCAGTTGTTAGTTTCTCTACTTCTGTCCTAAAACACTGTTCTGTATTACACTTTTGCACATATCCTGGCGAATTTTGAACAGTGACACTGATTTTCTTTTAATGTTCTAATTTGAAGGCTGACTTCTATACCCACTTTTTTAACTTTACTTGTGGGGAATTGAATCTGAATTTGAAATACTTGTGGGGGCTGGCGGGTTTCGATCCCGGTTTTCTTTTGACCAAACACTCCCTGGCCGCCTTTTTACAAGGGGTGCGGTCTAGTTGTCACTCTGGGGGAGATAAAAAGAGATGCTGTGCAAGCGCGCAGTGAGCACATGCAGCGGGCGCGCCTAAGGCAAGCCTGTCTGTGTCCCGGAGGCGGCCAGCGCCAACAACGCTACCGATGCTTCATCAGGAAACGCCTCCCCGCAAAAACAAAAACATCAAGTAAGTTACAGTAGAGAAAGCATACTAGCGATGGGTAAGAGTGCGAGCTGCCGCTTCCTCTTTGCTCTCTCGGTAGACTTAGACCGACTCTCTTGTAGTGACAGTAACTGGAACAATACCCGCCCTAAACGCAACGTGGGTGGGACTTTACATTGGAGTAACTCCGTGGAGCGCCATCTCCCCCTCGAAATGCTGTAATGTGGAATCATTTGAAGGCAGTTCTTCTGAAAACCAGGTCTATAAATAATGTGAGCTCCAGCTCTTTGACCTTCTCAGTGAGACTCAGCCAGATATTATGTTTGTCACTGAGACATGGCTCAATGAGGGCTCCAACCCTACCATCACCACTGTCATCCCCTGGGTTATATGATAATTAGGAAGGACAGACCCGGTGGTAGGGGTGGCGGTCTGGCAATTATACATAAGGACTCCTTTCCCTGCTTGCTATTACCCGTTGCAGAGCTTGAGGGGGCTGAGGGCCTTTGCTTTCATCTGACGGTCACTGCTCACCAGTCTATTGCTGGGGCGGTAATATACCGTCCACCAGGGCCAGCAAGGCGGTTTTTGGAGTCCCTTGGCCATGTTATTTCCCCTATAACGGCCAAGTACAGTCAGTGTCTGGTCCTTGGGGATTTTAACATACATTTAGATCTACCAGCGGACTCAGAGTCCGTAAAACTGTGCGAGTCCCTTGGTATCTTCAACCTGACTCCCTACGCTCGCTCCCCAATCATGAAAAGGGCCATACTCCGGACCAGATCTTTTCAACAGCCAAGGTTGAAACAGCTGTGCCCCTTCCCATTATCTGGTAAGACCATTTTTTGCTCACCTTTAAGATAGGCAAGGCACCTGGAAGGTCTCAGTCCTATTGCAAGCAGCGGGCCAATAGTTTTTGATCCTACGAGCAGCTAACGCTGGAGGCTTTAGATGCTATACTCCGTCAGCACCCCATCTCCACCAATGGCACTCTAGAATATGATGTGCTCTCACTGGAAATATGGCTCCAGGAGTGGACCAGGCAACTAGCCCAGCTCAAAACCCGAGTAGCCAAACAAGGCAGAGCCTCTGCTCCATGGTTTACGGAGGCATTAAGAAAAAGTAAAAGCACATATAAATGTCTTGAACATTCTTGGAGGAAAAACTATGATCCTCTGAGTAAAACCACTTATAAATTGGCACCGAAAGCCCACTCTGTCCAAGTCCGTGAGGGAAAAAAATCCTATCTGGCCTCTAAAATCGAACTAGCCGGGACCAAGATTGTAAAGGACTTTTCTTCCCCTAATGCCGTAAAAAGCCCCTTCACCCCCACCCCCACCTGAATGGAGGAATCAGATTGGGCAATACTTTTATAACAAAATAAAAAACATCCAGGATTCGTTCAATGATTCGTCCCCTGACAGCAAGGGCATTTCTTGTATGTCCTCCCACACCTGCCCCGATTTGGAGGAAACCCTCTTGGAGTTCCCCCCGTTCCTATGGTCACTTTACTTAAAATCATGAAGGCATTGAAATCCGGCTCTCCAGCTGACCCTTGTCTGGCCAAAACTCTGGCATCCATCACCAAGGTATTAAACCCAGCTGTCAACAGAGTCCTGAACCTATCCCTGTCTGAGGGTCTTATGCCAGAAAGTTGGAAAAACTGAAGGATCCTCCCACTTCTAAAAAAAAAAAAACCTCAGCGGACCCCTCTGTAGCTAGCAACTACAGACCAATATCACTGCTGCCTTACTTCTCCAAGGTAATGGAGAAGTAAGTCAATGTCTTCATCACTGACATCGTAGAAGCTACCCATGTCTTGCATCCAAGCCAGTCAGGGTTTAGATCCAACTTTAGTACGGAGACGGCCCTACTGGAAGTATCGGAGACGATCAAAGTCACTCTTGATAGAGGAGGTAAAGCTGTATTGATACTATTGGACCTATCGACGACTTTCGATACCGTGCCACATGAGCTACTTCTGCGCAGACTTCAGGACTTCGGTATTGGGGGCACGGTTCTTAGGGGTTTTCCTCCTTTTTGGGAAGCTGCCAGCAAACAGTTTGGCCCCCCCCCCCTTCTCGGCCCTCATTCCTCCGTTGAATGTAGGAGTGCCACTGGGCTCTGTGTTAAGTCCAACCCTGTTTAATTTTTATATGGCCCCCCTTGCACTCATAGCAGAGCAGCACAGAGCATAACTTATATCTTACGCCGACGACACCCAGTTGTTGTTTACCTGCAAGAAATATGAGGTGTTAAGAAGAAATAAATTCAGCACGTGCTTGGCTTAGGTGTTTGCCTGGTTCAAACAAAATCACCTGCTATGCAACTCAGAGAAGTCTGAAATGATCTTCTTTGGTCACACTCCTGGTGACAATGGTGGCCCCAGAATCTGTTCCCCCCTGTAAGCCCAGTTACCACCGTAAAAAACCTTGCAGTGAAACTTTACGCGGATATGTCCATGAAGTCCCAGGTTCAATCCGTGGCCGGCACCTGTTGAGGGCTGCTAAAAATGATGAGGAACTTTATTCCCATGCTTCCCAGCTCGCATAGGAAAACAGTAGTCCAAGCCTTGATCAGGTCAAGGCTGGACTATGTCAACGTGCTGTACCTGGGCCTCCCCAAATACCTACTGGGCCGCCTACAGGTTAAACAGAACGCGGCGGCCAGGGCCGTACTTAGGGTTGGATCTAGGACACACGACTCCCTGCCTAAAGTCCCTGCGCTGGCTCTCAGTAAAAAAAGGGTAGATTTTAAAGTCCTGGTACTAGCCTTTAAGGCTTTCCAAAATATTGGAACTCCGTACATCAGGAATAAAATTCAGCCCTACACTCCATCTAGAACTTTGCGGTCTTCGACACAGCACCTGATGATCGTGCCAAAGTTCTTCTTGTCTCGAAAGGGGGGATGCTCTTTTCAGATAGTAGCTGCAAAGCTATGAAACAGCTTGGCTCGTTCTATGAGACAGGTGCAGGATCTTCTTGGTTTTAGGCGCCTTCTGAAAACTTGGCTCTTCCAACAGTAAAGAGGCGCTTGCTGTTTCTGTGCACACTGCTTTGTCAAGGGTTTGAGACAGCGCTGGGACACTCCCTGAAGTAGCCGCACCCTCCTCAAATACCTCATAACATAACATAACTAAATCTTTTGCCATTTCTACAGCAAAGTCTTTAAGCATAGGAATAGCTAGTGGCTTCTATGTTGAGTGTACTCCAGGTACAGTATTACAGCTTTGGATTGGTACAATACCATCCAAGCTAACCTGGAATTAATAAAAGCAACCCCTGACACGTTTATAATTAAATGGAATGGGGGAACCAAAGGCAGATTTAAAATGTTAGACCCTAATGTAGTTGAGGAAGGTTTGCTATTGTCCAGATCTATATGTGGGATGATTGCAGTTAGAGAGATTAAATAAAGTATTTGCTGACAAATTAGGCTTGATTAAATGGTTTGAACACTGTTGTATTGATAAAGATTGTGGTGTCAGTGGTATACACAATGAGTTCTTATGGCTGAAGTACAGAGTAATTGTATTAATGTATGTGTCAATATTAGCGACTTGAACAACATTTGCTGAATATAAAGGAAGAACTAGCCTAACTTAGGAATATTGTATATGCTATTGGTTGCAAGACTAAGGGAAGACTAAGGCAAGACTTTGCTGCCTCCTATTATTTTCTGTGGAGCATGGACCATGCACAGATAGATTTAACTTAATAACTGCCCATTCACTGATCATGCTGTAATTGATGTACTATGTCCTCCCCCCCTTCTCCTCTTGACACCGTCTGTTGCTGCCTCCCTCCTTCCTCCTCAATATACGTCTGACACACAGGGATACCATCATATCCCAGAAGTCGAATAACTTTCTCCTGGTTTGCACAGACTTCACCCTTCTATTGTTGAGCACTTGCCTGGAATGGCTGACACATGCAGCCTGTCCCGGGGTGCCAGGAACCTGACTCGGGCTCTGCATATGTGTCTCCTCTTAACCCCACAGCCCTGATTACCCAGCTCTAGAATCCTATTCATGGTCATTGTTCAAAAGCGTTTAATCCTACTGAAAAAGCCCATGGCTCCAATGTGAGTCTGGAATTAAAGGTGGGTATTATTGTCACTGGATATTTCACAACCCCCTTTTCAGCAGAAGATAATATTGCAGAGCGGACATACCCTAAATTGACAATCTTTTATTCATAGTACATTCATAGTACATATATACTGCCATGTGTAAACTGTCTATACACAGTTGAATTAAGAAAAGAAATCTATGACTCATCAATTGTCAGACTTATGTTCAAGTTGACTGTTTAAAAACTGATAGAAGCTTGATCTCTACAAGCAGAATTCACTTATGTAACAACCAAGCCATCCTATAATCTAAATTCCATCATAATGAGCCACTCAGTAGGCAATTACAGCTACTTTCAAAAAGGACTTCCATGCAAATGATATTTGACCATATACCTAACTGTGATGTGTGGGAAATGTAGTTCGCATCTCGAAAGATAAGCAAGTATTGTTTTTTTTGTGTTTGAGGGGAACAGAAGCACTGTTTTGATTATTTTGAAAGTCGTGATAAACAAAATCTCGTACGATTTTTCATGAAATCCAAACATGTGATAGTGTAATTTATTTCCCCCTGTAGTGACGTAATGCTGCATTCAAGCAATGAGATGTATTTGTAGTTAATGTTTTTTTCAAACCCTAATAATCGTATTGTTAAAGCTAAGACTCAAATAGAAAGTAAAGATGCATTGTCGATAAAACGTCATAACTTCTGCGAACCGGCGCCCCCTCACCTACAGATTGACATGTTGGAGTGAGAATTAAGCTAAGTTAAATTTCAGTAACTGCAGCATTCTGTGCCTGCTGTCTTCTTCATCCAATCACTATCCAGGATTCGTCGGGGAACCTGATCACACCTCTCCACAACTTCATTCTGACAAAGAACCTTTAAACTATGCTAGCAAAATGTGTTGCTACTAATATTAAACAGTGTTCAGTTCCACTCTGGGTGGAGCTTTACCACATATACTTATAATAGACTATCCTTCAAACTAATGTAAGTTATGTAAATATAAACATGTTACAATGGCATAACCCAAAAAGGAATTAATTACAAAAAGAACAAATATTAGTAATAAGAAATAGGCTACCGTTAGTATGGGCATAAATATAGCCTTGAGGATATCTCTCCCGGCAGTTGCAAACCTGTTGGGATTTTTCAAAATTCCCTTTCCAAAATGTTGTAGGCCACTAGGGGTTTCTAATGGCTCTTACTCGGGTTTCTAAACTGACATGTTCTTTGCAAATTTTCTAATTTTTATACTCCCATCAGGTATGTAGGAACAACAATGCTGAGATTTTAGCATTCAGCAGACTCTTCCTTTTTCTGCGAGTAATATAACCAACGCTAATCTGTTTTGTAAAGCCATAGATCAAATTACTACCAATTCTGGATTTACTCTGAGCAAAGCTCCAGATGTACTGGTTGCCAATTTGTCAAAAACTGTTGAAAGTTTTCAGATTTTCTCGTTGTTCACAATAATACCTAACGGTGGAATTATTGCTCCAAATATGTCTCCAACTAACTGGTTTGCATTGTGTGTGCTACGCGTGTGTCTGTGTGCAGGTGTCCTGGTTAAAACAGTTATACTTTGTATATGATATATTTTTGAGAATAATGCAGCTAAATAACATATTCTCCCAGTCAGCAGGCAACTAAAAATATGCATCCTGTTCACAAACAAAATAGACTCCAGGAATCTTCATCCCATCTCCTTGAAAATCTGCGATTCTCATATGTTTGAATGCATGCTCACAGCTACTAATTCCCACAGGTCGTGTTCTAATGTGGGTTCTTCTTTTAAATAAATACATTTCCCTTTGTGTCTTCTATATAATTTTAATTTTGGAATAATCATTTTCTTTTTTAACTCATCTTCTTCTTTCTTCCAAACATCTTTCAAAACATCTTCCTGCCTATTTTTACTGTGTGTAATGTGTTGGCTTCTTTCTTCTAATGTCATGATATACACCTTCTCTAATGGTCTCATTAAACATGTCAAATTATTTTCGTAAGCTTTAACACTATCTTTTGAATAATAAGGATTACATTATCACTAAGCTGTTTCCATGTCTATTGCTCGTGGATGTAAATACATACTCTTCAGTAATGGTACTCTTGAAAGCACAAAATCATAGTAAGAATAAAAATATTCAATATGTCCTTGCCTATACTTCATGATATTGCGTATGGCAACAGAAGATGCTGATACGTCACCTCTTTTGCTGCTGATGAAGGCAAATGGGCACATACATTAACAGTCCTTTGTGTCCATTGCTTGTGTGTACCCTAAAAAAAATACGTAAAAATAATTTGTGGAATAATCTTCTGCATTGTATTTCAACAATGAAACTTTTAATTTAATCTCTTCTGTAGTGTACGAATCGTTCTCCGGTATGGATGCTAATCTGATTTCCAGATCTGGCGTGAATAAATACCCTACCAAAACTATGAATACTACTTAAACTGTTAATAAGAATAAAATACCTGTAATAATCTTGCATCTATTTCTACTTGAGCAACACATCCTTAGTCAGATCGGTTTATGCAAAACAGCAACTCAGTTTAGAATACTTCAAGCAATGTCTTTTGCAATGTAATCTTTCACACAGATTTTAAATCAAATGTTGTTTAAATGTATAGGTACAGCAATCCTCATATAGTCATCCTTAACCCTACTCTGTCCTCTTCCAAAATGTCATGCCTACTCTTCTTCAGCAAGCTTGGCCCTAGGGAACTCTTCTTAAAACAAAAAAGGTATTTAGTCTTTTTATTGAGTCTTTTTCCTAGAAAAAAACTCTCTTAATGTTTTCTCCTTTCTTTTTAGAACAAATGTCTCACTGTAATTGCTTTTGTTGTCTCTAGAAATCCTTCCAGATTACTTTTTTTGACACCCTCTTGATTCTGATGACATGGGGGTTCATACAATTCTGAGTTTAAGTCTCCCAAATCTCAAATGGCTTTCCGAAGTCATGAAACCTCTCTGAAACAACAATTGTCAAGAATCATGTATGACACTAAAGTCATACTTACCATCTGTAAATATAGTCCCTCTCAGTTGGGCCGTTACTTTGCAAGTTCTAGTTAGGTAAGTCAATTCTGCAACTTGTGCAAAGGTGATGTTCTGAAGCAATGAACCTTCTACTACTTCTTGGATTGTACAGACAACATAGGCTGCTCTCAGAATACCATCATTATTTCTCAGACACGAGCTGTCAACAAAAAATATATTATCTGGCTCAATCAGGGGTTCTTTTTTACATCGGGTCTTGTCTTGGTGCACAAATCTGTGACATCTAGATAATCATGTTCAATATCATCAATTTCTCTTATTGGCATTAATGTTGAAGGATTAAGAATCTGACAGGACTTTATTAACACATTCTCTTTAGAAAGCAGCTGCTGCTCATACTTGGTTCGACGAGTATGGGTCATGTATTGGGATTTGTACTTGTCAACAAGATCTCGACTAAGTGAGGAACCATAATAGTCAAAGGATGTCCTATAATTATGCTCTTGCATCTCTCTAGACTATTTCTCACTGCTGCAACCACTTTAGGGCAACCAGGCAGTCCTGCAGCTACAGGATCAAGCGTGAAGGTAAAGTATTTGCACAGGTCTCCCGGAGTCTCCGTGCATCTGAGTAAGCACTGAAAGAGCACAGCCCTCCCTCTCACTGCAAAATAAAGTAAACCTCTTACTGTAATCAAGTATTCCTAGTACAGGGGCATGACAGAGACTTTATCGCTGCTCCAGGAAAGCTTTTAAGTATCCATTGTCCCATTGAAGTGAACCAGGCACATCTCTGTGTGTCAGCTTCATTAAAGACCAAGCCATTATGGAAACGTTTGGTATCCACCGTCTACATTACAAAACATTCTGACTTCTCTCTGCATTTTAGGTGGGCTCATCTGTAAAATTGCACCCACTCTATCTGGTGACACCTTTCTTGCTCCTTTCTCAATAATGTGTCCAAAGTACTGAACCTCTTTCAGATAATACCACAGCTTTTCAGGTGACACTTTGTCAGTTTTCAGCGAAATGGTTCAGAAGGACAATGGTGTCGTATTTACATGGCTCTCTGATGCCACAAGTAGGCCATTATTATATTGCACTAGAACATATCATTTGCAATGCGTCCAGATACTTTTTCAAGATCTGGTTGAAAATGGATGGGCTCTCTGTATACCCTTAAAGGACTCGGCACCATGACTAAACTCTTTCTGAACACAAGGGAGAACAGATACTGGCTGCCCTCATGCCCTGGAACAGAAAAGAAACCTGTCAAAGGTCCACAACATGAACCATTCTGCTGTGCAGGGAACCTGAAATATTATGGTAGCTGGATTTGATACCACGGGAACAACATGGTACAAGAATATATTTAATATTTCGGAGGTCCTGCATAATACGATATTTACTATTAGGTGTCTGTGTTCCCATGATTGGAGAGTTGCAAGGACTTCCCATTATCTCTTTGAGTATCTCTTTCCTCAACATGTCCTTATTTATGCTAGTTATTCCTGCTATGGTTTCCGGAGTCAAATTGCAAGGTAGTGTCCTTGAATACACATCATTTGGTTTTACTGTTATCTTTATAGATTCTATACCTTTAATTAAAGCAATGTCTTTCCCAGTGAAATCCCACACTTCTGGGTTTACAGTTTCTTACAACTCAGGAGGCAGTTCTTCCACTGTCCTCACTGGAAATAATCCTACAGCTGTCCCTTGTTGTGCCATCTTAAGCTATACATCCACATCATGGGTGTGAAATTCAACCCCATTTGCTGATTAATAATTGTGCAATTTAACATGCACAATAGATCCCTACTTAACAGATTTACAGGACTCGAGTCACAAACTACAAACAAATGTTTTTTTCAAAGGATTCTATTTTTACAGGGACTCTTTCTAAAACTTGATTGGTTATTTGTTTATTGGAAACTTTACCAACTTAGCTCTTCTTACCCGAGAGTGGTAGGTTTTGAACTTCCACTGTTATAGCAGGGGATCTGGTGACATGTGGTGGCCATTTACCTCACCTTTTACAAATGGTCCACTTTGGTATACCTCCAAGACTGCACCAAGCATGCAATCTTCCTCCCCCTCAGGCACCATCATTGGGAATTATCAAAGCCACAACTGTCATTCTCTAACATCGGAAATTGCTGAAATGTGTTCTGATTCTGAAATGGATGTAAATTTGCCTTAGGCATCTAGTCCAAATTAAATCTATGGTTTCCCATATTCTATGGGAAAATCTGTGTTTGTGAAACCTGCATTGTGGGTATCTGTTTTTTTTCCAGGCATTTGTATCTGCTGAACAGGTACTTTCGGCACCTGGTTTCCTCCCTGAATTTGTACATTTACATTTAATCTATCTGTATTAAAACTACACTCCCTCTTCCAATGCCCGATTGTATTACAGCGTTGACAAGGGGTCCTTTTCTTCCGCTTTGCAATGTCTACACCAGAATTCAGATCAACCGGAACACCTCTACCTCTACTCTGTGGAACAAAACCTCCTTCCATTCCTTGAACTCCATCCTTCATGCCATTGCCAATAGCTGATTTTGATTCTGGAAACTTCTCTGAGCAAGCTTCCTCTGAACCAACATGAATTTCTCTTTAATCTTTTTCTTTCTCAAACCTTGTTCATCACTGCAATACTTTGCATACCTAAGGGTCTCGTCTAGTGGCTTGGACTGACAGTAAATCACACTGTGCTGTAGTTGTGTACTAATTTCTGTTCTTAACCCAAAAACAAACTGTGACACTAAAAATCACGTATCACTAGGATCAGGCTACTCCCTTCCACTCTGCTGTTGAAACACCTGAAGTACACACTCACAATAGTCATGTACAGATTCCTTTGGATTTTTTGAGGTTCTCTTAATATTTTCCCAGTCTAAATCATTTGGTATAACCTTACCCTTTAAAAATATAATCACTGATTCATGCCTTAGGTTAAACGGAGGTAAATCAGAGCTCATGATTCTTGACAGTAGTCTCATTCCCTTACCGAATCTGAACTGGCCTAGCTCTCTAGACTCCCCTACCATTCAAAAAATAGCCATAACGGGTCTAGGTATGTGGCTGGGCAAATCCCTGACTTTCCACATTCAGGCAGTAAAGCTTGCTTCCATATGTTATGGTCTACTGGGGAAGCTCTGAAAACTTCTCCCCCTCCCCCTCCACTTCGAGGATGTTATTGACCCAGGCCATTCTCTCCTGCGTGGACTACGGCATCTCTATCTACTTGGGTGCCCCAAAGGCCACAATAAGAAATCTATAGGAGATACAGAATTCTGCCGCTCAAATTCTGTTTTACCTACCTCGACATCAGTCCACCCGACAAGCCCTCACCTCCCTTCATTGGCTCCTGGTGGCTAAAAGGATAACATTTAAATCTCTCTGTATGACCCTTAGGGCATTTCTTGATAAAGGGCCTTCGATCTTCTGCATTTTGCTATCTCCTTATCTCCCTGGGAGAATTTTGTTATCCTCCATGGCCCTTCTGGTCACCGCATCTAGAGACGGAAGGGCACTTTGTGGATGGTACTCCTTCACTCACAATGCGGCTGAGCTTTGGAATAGCCTCCATTCCTCTGAGAGCAGCCAAAAAGGAACTTTAAAAAAAAAAGCTAGTAAAGACCTGGCTCTTCCAGAATATATCCTATTAAAGCCCTCAAATGGGTCTGTGCCGCACTATCAGCACTAAAATGCCTAAGGGTAGCTATGCGTTTCACAAGGTCTGTATAGAATAGAATAAAATACTTCTCCATAACCTTAGGAGATGTTGCATGAGTATGTTCATGTCTTGTTGGCTCTTCTCATGGCCGCTGCACTGCAACCTTACATTCCGCCCACAAATCATTTGTAGCCACATTTATTTATTTAAAGAGTTTTTTATAGCATGTACAAGATCTCATAAGGGTAACAGAGCACTTTACATCTTGGCAGTTCAGCGGGGACACCCAGTGGTAATCATAACACAATCAGAAAAAAAGCATAACAGATCATGATAAACATAACAGATCTAAAGGGAACAAAAGAAAGCCAATGCATCTTAAGGTGATTGGAAGCGAGACGAAAAATGTCTTCATCAGTATCTCTTTGACTTCCTTTTTGAAGGAAGCTGTGGTGTTATTAAGTCTTATTTCAGGTCACAAGGTGTTCCAAATTCTTAGTGCAATACCCAAAAGTGCTCGATTGTACGTTTTTCTTTTAATGGAATTTCGGTGGCTTCAGCAGTAAGGTACTAAAGCCTCTAGAGGAGTGAGAGACCCCAGTAAGCTCAAGTGTTTGTGCAAGATAAATTGGGATGTTGAAGTGTAAAGCTTGATGCATCATGCAGGCAATTTTCAGATTAATCCTTGCTTAATACGGGAGCCATTTAAGAGATTTAAACTCAGGTGTGATATGATAGCGTTTGGAGCCTGTAATGAGCCTTACAGCGGAGTTGAGAGAGGCCCTAAGTGGCGCCGTCTTTGCTCTAGGAAGGCCGCAGAGGGTAGCACTACCATAATCCAGTTTAGAAATCACTAGGGCTTGCACTGCATTTTTTAAGTCGTTTTGGGGTAGGAACGGTTTTATTTTCCTCAAGACTCTCAGTTGGAGGTTTGCACCTTTAGTGAGAACACTGATGTGCTTTTGCATGTTCAGATCTTCGTCTAGCATTATTCCCAGAAAGCTCATGGAATTAATGATGATTGGAGTGCAGTCGAGAGCTGTGGTTGATGAATCCATTCTTCGTTGTCTGGGGAGTGATTGGCTGGGGGCGATAAGGAGAAATTCTGTTTTGAGGGTGTTTAGTTTCAAGTGATCGAGTCAACCAGCTTTGTGTTTCCTGAGGAGTTGAGGGACCTTATGTCCTCAGGGGAGGAAACGCTCAGGTACAATTGGGAATCATCAGCATTCATGTGGTAATGAATGTTGGACAATTCTAAAAATTCAGTTAGGGGCTCCATGAACAAGTTAAAAAGGGTGGGTGAGAGCGTGGACCCCTGTGGTACCTTCAGTGTGAGTGGAGGAGGATTTGACAGGGCTTGATTAACCTTAAGGGGCTCATTAGGATGGCGGGCGGGCTTTGCCCGCTAGCCATCCTATCGGAAATCGGGACCGCCTGCCCTAAGGGCGGGGGTCCCGCACGCACCATTAGGATGTGCCCGCCACAGTGGCAGGCACATCCTGTATTTATAGTATTGTGGCGGGCGGAGCTCTCTGCTCCGCCCGCCACAATACTAAAAATGCTTTGCATCATTTACATAATCAAAGCGGCAGGCACCGCACGGTGCCTGCCACTTTGATTATGCAAATGCAGGGGGGTACCACCCACCTTTGGCCTTCACTCTGGGGGCCCACAGGGGGCCCCCAGAGTGAACACCGCCTGCCTTTCTGTGGCGGCATTGCCGCCGCGGAAAGGCATTGCACTCTTGCCATTGTAATATGGCTGGCGGTGTCTCATAGACACCGCCACCATATTAATCATTTTCTGCCCCGGCCCCAATGCGACCAGGGCGGAAAAGTGGCGGGCGTGTTTTGCTCCGCCGTGGTCCCCCCCTGCCATTCTAATATGGCGGGGGGGAATACAGGGAAGGATGGCGGGCGGATTGCCCCCGCCAGGCTGGCGGTGGCTACCGCCAGCCTGGCGGGGGCAATCCGCCCGCCATCCTAATGGACCTTATAGTCTTTATGTTCTGTTGTGAAGGAATAAGGAGAACCAATTTAGCACAGTCCCTGATAGCCCCAACCTGTGCTCCAGTAGCTTAAGAAGGATATCATGTTTAACCGTATCGGAAGCTGATGATAGGTCAAGGAGGATCAGAAGGCATAAATCATTTGAGTCTAGCATTCGTAGAGCATCATCAATAATGTGAGTAAGAGCAGATTCGTGCTATGCCCCTGATGGAAGCCTGATTGGAAACGGTCCAGCAAGGAATTGTTCAATGTGGCTACATAGCTGGGCGTGGACGCATTTCTCTAAGAGCTTAGCCAGGGTAGGAATGTTGGAGATTGGGCGGTAATTGTGAAGGTTAGTGTGGTCAGTCATTGTTTTTCAATGATGGGGGTGACTTGCCCGGATTTAAGGCAATCTGGAATCGTACCTTGAAGCAGAGAGGCGTTAATTATCCCCTTCCAAAGAGGGAGTAAGAATATCTGATTTCCTTGAAAAGGTTTGATGGCAAGGGATCACTGAAATGGTTGGATGGCCTCAGAGAGGCCAGAGTTTTGCAAATTGTGCTTTCGTCCAAGGTTTGTAAAATGCTCCAAGCAGCATTGTTTTGGGGGGGGGTGCCGTGAGCCCGAATGATGGGGGGCCTCACCAATCCTGAGGTAGGATATAAGACAGGAATGTTCTCCAAAGCTACCCTTAGTTCCAGTTCAATCTTTGTTGTCTTTTCCAGGAAGTAGGCGGCAACATCCTCACAGTTTGGCTGCGCACATCTATCCATTGGTTGCGGATTGAGTTGGCTGTTAGATTGAAGCTTGATGAGTTCAAACAATTTCTTTGGCAGATTCTTTGCTTGCTCCAATTGCTTTCTGAAATAACTGGCTTTAGAGCATCGGATGCTTTTGTTGTATTGATTTCTCAGTAATCTCAGCTGAGTGAGGTGGTCAATGGATGGAGAGGATCTCCATAAACGTTTCGCCAGTCTAAGATTTATTCTTTCAATATTTAATCTACCATTAAACCAGGGTTTGGAGATTTTGGAAGGCATTCTTTTTGGCTGTAGGGCTGCCATTGATCTAAGATGTTAGCCATGGAGCTATTGTAATGATCTATGAGGTCTCCAACATCAGACATATCCACGGGTGGCGGCAGGCTGTTGTTGATGCATGAAGTCAGACCATATGGGTTAATGTTTGTAAGACTTCTATGCCAGTGTCTAGGCTTCTTTCGCTGAGATTTATTAGGTCTCACCCATTCTGAGATGAGTAATGAGATGCAGTAGTGGTCTGTCCAGTCACATGGGACGATAGCTTTAAGTTGGATGGAGTCTATCTTA
The DNA here is from genome assembly GCF_964263255.1 of Lissotriton vulgaris. Lineage (NCBI taxonomy): Eukaryota > Metazoa > Chordata > Amphibia > Caudata > Salamandridae > Lissotriton > Lissotriton vulgaris. Next base: position 1,704,118,442 of record NC_141685.1, on the reverse strand, counting down.
CCGATGACCAGATCTAAGGTCGCTCCCTTAATGTGGGTAGGGCTATCGCAGATTTGAGTGAGGTTGAGGTCAGATAGGAAAGATTTGAGGCTGACTGACGAGTCATTCTTATCGTTCCAATGGAGGTTAAAGTCTCCAAGGAAGATCTGGGTGTCATTGCAGACCACAGTCGATGAGATTATTTCCATGACCTGCTCTGGGAAGGGGAGATTGTCTTGTGGAGGGGGGTAAAGCACGTGGAATTTACAGGCTTGCCTGTTGTTGCATAATACTTCAAAGCACAGGTATTCGCATGACGGCATGGTATCAGCATGCAGTTGTCTAATTGATAGATTATTACGATGTATACAAGAGATGCCTCCCCCTTGACTACCGGATCTGTCAAGCGTGTTGATGTCGGCACTAGTATGTCAATAATGCGTGCAGAGGAGTTTTTGAGCCAGGTTTCAGTCAACACTAGAATATCTGAATCATGAGCCAGGATAAGGGCAGCGATGTCAACAGCAGGTCGTAATGCAGACCTGCAATTGAGAAGCATGCCTTTGAGTTGTGAGTTGGGATCGGCTGTGTGAGAAGTAGTGGTGGGTCCAAGTGTATGGTTGTTCTTATTTCAGGATCTTATGTTATCCGAGGGCTCTCTAAACGGGTCAGAGTGGATTGCTTCAATTTGGCAGAGATTCAATGTGTTAGCGGTATGAGATGGGTCATAAGAGAGAGTCTCTGTGTTAACAGCATAAGATGTACCATAGGAGAGAAAAAGGGAGATGATATCCTTCTCTTGAAGTGGGTCTATGACTCTGTAAGGCCAAGAGGGGTCATTCTGGAGGGGAGAGGTTTCCCATCTGTGGTGTGTGAGGTCACTAGTGAAGGGGGTCACGATGAGTGAGGGATGCACAAAGGGCCTTGGGGAGGATCAGAGGCAAGAGTGTAGTTGAGGTACCCAGACTTCGGGGGTCCACTAAATTTCTGATTCATGTGCCCGGTTTACTTGGACCGTTGACTGACCAATACATTGCTTCCGAAAATATCGGCATTACTAGGGAGGTTTGTTACAATCCACAGTGTGAATACATTTCTGAGGACGGGATGTATTTTAGTTCCATGATATTGGTTTTTAAAGGAATTTTTATACTGAGTCATGTAGACACTGCGATTTCATCTGAAGAGAAAACATTAACTCATAACGGTGTTAGGCATTATAATCTTTTCCAAAAGCAAACAGTGTTTTGCTTGTTTGGTCATGCGTCTGTCAGGTGGGCAAAACAGTGAATTGACTAAAGTGGTTATGAAATTCTTTCTGGTGGGGAATCCGCGTGTGAGTTCTGATCTATTCACATAGGCCCACATGCATCATTGTGACATTTTGCACTTCCTAATTTGCGAAAAATAAGGAATCGCAAATTAAGAAGTGCAAAATGCTATGCATCATTTTTTTCGGTATTTCTTTGTGATTCGGTAAAAATCGCAATTTTTACCGAATCCCAAAGAAATACCGAATTCTTAAGTTAATTTTCGCAATTCCCATTGATTCCTATGGGCCAAAAGGCCCATAGGAGTCAATGCAAATTGCGAGTGGCACTTAGAAAATTTCAGGGGTGCAGGGGGGGGGTCCAAAGGACCCCCCCATGCACCCCTGAAATGTATTTTTCGCATCATGTTGCACACACACATGTCCTAAGGACATGTGTGTCCGTAACATGAATGTTGAAAAAAAAGCATTTTCAACATTTTAAACACTTTTTCCAAATTTACCGAGTGGTTCAACCACTCGGTAAATTTGGCACCCTATTTGCGAATTTTCACTTTTTAAAATAATGATGCATTGCTTTTAAGAAATCGCACATCTGCGACTTCTTAAAAGCACCCGCAATTTTAGAACTCGCAAACATGTTACGAATTCTAAAATTGCTTCATGCATCCCAAAAAGCACTTTTGCATTCACAAACGGCCGATTTTAAGAAATCGCACCGTTTGCGACTACAAAAATGCTTGATGCATGTGGGCCATTGCTTCTCGAAACGTGGTTAGAGATCAGTGCAATCAACTAGAAAATGGAGAGAGAAAATTCCCGTTTTGTAAAAATAAAAATTTCTAAATTTAAATAAAACATTTGCACGCATCGATAAGCTGTGTGAGTTCTTTCTGGCGGAAAGGGAAAGGGGGAGCAACAGAAAGCTCAATTTTCATCCAAAGGTAAAGCTAGAAAATACATTTAACTTGGTACCTTCTTCACATTCGTATCAGTTAAGAGAGCAGCGCTCCAGCTTGCACTAAGGAACTGGAAGTAAAGGATTGGAAACCCATTTTACACCTTTAAATCAAAAAATAAGTGTGGCAGAAAAGAACAGTAGTATCGTAATTTACTGAATCCATGTATGTTATTATTTTATTTCAGATGTATTGTAAGTGCGCTATTCCACCTGAAGGCATATACAAATGTATAAAACTAGAGCATGAATACATTTCACACTGACAAATAAATATACACTTATATGTATCATAGCGAGGACTGACATTTGTTCTTACTTTAAAATTCTTTACCGAATGCTCATAGGCATCTGAAACAGTTTGATGCTGGTAATTTCCAATAACAGATAAGACAGAGAAAATGATACTGTAATGTTTTATACTACGTGGTTTCACTGACAAGGGCAGCTTATGCAGTGAGCGTGCTCCAGTGTGGCGCACCCCAACTGCCTTTGGCATGTGTTCCTGCTGAGCCATGCAATAACAGTGCACAGAATTGACAGTTTGCCTTCTAGCATAAACACACTGACCTCTGCATAAGAATGAGTGTCTCTGGGTAAACACGGGCTGCCTAATTTAATTTGAGAAAACAAATACATATGAGTTTCAAAGGAGATTTGGAATAATTAGTCACGGTGAATTTTGGTCTCGTGGCTATAGCGCATGACCATATGTAAGCAGTGTCTCACACTTGAATGTTTTTTCTAATGCAGTTTTATTGTTAATTGGGATAAGAGCTGCGAGAGAGAGCCCAACCTCGGCACATCTGCAGGAGTGTGCCTTTAAATCTTGGCTTAGGTAGTGCCCCAGGCTACAACAAAAAGGAGTGTTTTCAGTTTCTTCCTAAATGGGAAGAGGACGGATTATTTACGAAGACTAGCGGGTAGCTTGTTCCAGAGTTGAGGGATCATTGTGGAACAGGCTCTGCCCCCATTGGATGAAGTATTAAAACGGGGGCAAGTCAGCAGGCCGGCATCCGAGGAGCAGAGGGACCGCCCTAGCACATGGTTTACCAGTCGGTCCCTGATGTAGGCTGGGGCCTGGCTGTGGATAGCTTTGTGGGCTATACATAACCCCTTGAACCTGGTTCTCTGCCTGATCGGGAGCCAGTGCAGCTGCTGCAGTAGGGGGGTGGACTGGCCATAGCGGGCACCGGGCAATCCCCCGGTGCGCCGCATGAGTGGGGGCCGGTTTTGGGCCCCTGGGTGCCGTTTTTGTTACAGGGCCGTTTTTGCAGCATAGCTGCAAAATCGGCCCTGTAACAAAATCAGCTGAAAACCGGCCCGACAAAGTGCTCGGCTGCCCCCCCCCCCTCCCCCGAGTGGGGAGGGGGGCCGGGCGAGCACTTTGCCAGGGCCGGTTGTGGTTCCCAGTCCGGCCCTGGGGGTGGCGTGCGCCCGCCTTGGATGTCTGAAAATCAATCTGGCTGCATCATTCATGATTACCTGGAGTTTAAATAGCAGCTTCTCCGGGAGGCCAATATACAGGAATTACCATAGTCTAGTCGTGACATGATTATTGCCAACACTACCATCCAAATGCCATAAATGAGGAGGGGGTCGAGTCATCGTAGCTGTCTTAGCAGGCCCAAACATGTTCCCACCATGGAAGATACCTGGTGAGCCATGGAGAGCTTGGCATCGATTTTTATGCCAAGGCTCTTTACTACTTGGGCTGGTTTGGGAATAGGGCCAAGCTCTTGTGGCCAGAAGAGATTGCACCAAATATTGATGTCCGTGGTGATGGCCAGAACCTCACTTTAATTGGGTTTGATTTTGAGGGAGTTGGCAGTCATCCAGTTGACCGTGTACTTCACGATGTTCTGCATCCGCCCGTGGGCCATGGGAGAGTTGTCAATCTGGATGATGATTTGGGTATCATCCGCATAATTGAAAACTTGGCACTCCATGCAGCTCAATGCGGCCACCAGAGACTGAAGATAGGCATTGAAGAGAAGGGGGGACCCTGCACGATAGCTCGCCGGTATCGGACATCTGGTCAGCCAGTTGGATCTGTTGGGATCGATCTGACAAGAAGGACGAGAGCCACTGGAAAGCCGTCCCCTGGATGCCTAACTCTAAGATCCGTGACAGGAGTTGGCCATGATTGAAGCTGTCGAATGCTGTGGATAGGTCTAGCACGACCAGGGCACATAGCTTCCTGTTGTCGGCCACTGTCCTAAGTTCGTCCTTCACTGCCAGAATCACCAATTCTGTACTATGATGGGCCCTGAAACCTGCCTGTTTTATATTGAGTAGCTGATTTCCCTCTATGTGATGTTAGAGGGTTCTCAGCACATGCTGTTACAGCACCTTTGCCAGGAAAGGGAGCTGGGAGATAGGCCTAAAGTTTGTAAGATTCTTTGTATCAGCCCCTGGTTTTTTCAGCTGGGGAATGACTCTGGTTTCCTTGAAGTTGGTTGGGACCTGACCGGTTTCAAGTGACCGATTTAGCAAGCTAAGGACCTCGCTCTCTACCCCGTGGAGTGCCATTCGAAACACCCTGGTGGGACAGGGGTCCGCTGGTCGCCCCGAATTGACGTGGCCCATTAAGAGGTTCAAAGAGTTGTGATTTAGCCTTGGGAAGAGGGTGAGGGGCTTGCCGTACGTAAGCGGTTTGGGGTCCGCCACCGGGGGACAGTGGACGACGGGAGTGTGGTAAATGTCTGTCAGGAGGTCCTTGACTTTAGTGAGAACGTAGGACTGGGACTTGTTGCTGTCTTCTGGCCAAACAGGGGGTTTCTGTTCTGCTGACTGCCTCAGTTCTATTAAAATCCGAAAGGTCTTTTTCAGTTTGTTGTCGTAGCCAGGATCCTAGAATCATAATATTCGTTTTTCCTGACCATAATGGCTTTTTACAGGCTGTCAACGCGGTTTTGTATTCGGACAGAGCCTCTGGGTCATATGCTTTACGCCAGGCTCTCTCGGACTGGTGCAGGGCTTGTTTCTTCCCTCTTAAAGCCTCATTAAACCATGGGACCCCTTTGCCTTTGTTCCTCACTCTTTCCGTACATGCGTGAGCTACTTTATCAATGGCATTACTCAGCCTTAGTGAGAGGGACTCGCTTTCCTGGTCAAGGTTGCCCTGTGCAAGCCTCATTGGGGCTGAATTACGCAGGGTCCCGAAAAGGTCACGTTCTTTTATTTTTCCCCATCCACGCAGCATTTTTCACTCAGGGGGAGGATTGGACACTCGACCCGTGAGTGGGAACAGGCCCCATATTAGAAAATGGTCAGACCAGGCACAGGGACTGGTATCCGTCAGGCTGGCTGATGGGTGGATGGTTCAGACTAGGTCAAGGGTGTGGCCCTTGTCATGGGTGGGGGCATTTACAAGTTGTTTGAGTTCCAAGGTGGATAATGCCTCATCCAACTGTTTGGCATAACAGTCTCAGTGAAATTTAAAATCCCCTATCACCAAGATGCACTGATACCTGGAGCAGAGGTCGCTAACTAACTCGCTGAAGAGCTCAATGAACTTGGGGCTCATTCGAGGGAGACAGTAAACCACAAGTAAGATTAGGACAGAGGACTGGAAAAGGATCTTCGCTCCCAGCACTTCTGCTCCCTGAATGTTTTCAGCACATAGAGTCTCTATCATTAGCTGTCGATTATATAGGATCGCTACTTGCCCTCCTCAAATGTTTCCTGTCCTGTTGTGCCATAGGGCAGCATAATCTGGGTGTAAGGCTGCTATTTTGTCCATGTTTCTATCATCCCCAGGATGTCCAGGGAGCCATCTTGGAGGAGGGAGAAGACCTCAAGGTTATGCTTATGTAGGGAGCGGGTGTTCAAGACCGCTACCTGTAGTCCGTGTGGGCTAGCAGACCTGGTCGACCTGGGAGGGTGAGGTGAAGTACCTGTACTCCCTCCTGCAGTTTGTCTCCTTATAAAGCCTTTCGCTCTAAGGATGTCTGCTATGTAGTTTTTTAGGGGGACATTTCCATGGGCTAAGGCCTGCAGTTCCTCAGCGGAGTACAGGGGATGAGGAGAAGGGGTTCTGGCCCCTAGCCCCGGTCAGGCTTGGACAGGCACGGACAGGCTTGCCTTAGGTGCACCTTCAGCGTGCCAGTAGCGTGCCCACTGCATGCCTGCTCCAGCGTGGGAGATATCTGTTTAGCTCCTTCCCCTACCAATCAGCCCTGCTGTGCAGCAGCTCATCAGTTCTTTCACATTCCCCACATAGTTCTTTTGCAGCACCAGATCGACGTATTTGAGAAGGAATGAGGGGGTGGGATGCTTGGGATTGTTCAGATGGGTGTGCTGGGGTCAGGTCAGGGTAGTGTAACTCCATCACAAATGCCACCCATAATTCTGTCTGCATTTTTTGCAAGTCCATTATATTTTATTGCACTTGTAATAAGACGGCAGGATATCCTTCACGTTTGTGACGGAGGACCCAATCCTACTGTGTCCTGATTGCTTTACAATCAGAAGTAACTTGGCATGACATTTTACATTGTGAGTAGTGCAGAGCTGCTGCGCTGGTTCGCTGATGGGATTCTTGGATCACCATCAAGGGTAACATGAAGACCTGTATAGTCCACATGTGGCGAGTGCGCACTGCCCAAGGACAACCATATGGAATGATCAGCACCTTTCTGTTCTTTATTGCATTCCTCACCACTGATGTGGAAGCACTGGAATTGAGCCTTCAATATGCTATATTCACATTATGCAGTTTCTGTATTGGTATGTGGACATAATATGACCTTTCATGGTGATGATGATTGATGAAGTGAGTCAGTAGCTACCTGGGCATTCCCCGAACTCCTGGACACATGCAACAAAGAAACTGTGCTCAGCCATAGTGAATGTGTAAAGGAGCCAACTGCAGATCTCCATGTGTGTCGATTTAGAGTGTAGGAATGTGACAGTGCTTCATGTTGAGCGAGTGCATTTGGTCATTGCTGTATACCTTGTTTGTGAAACTCAGCATGTTTACACCTCCACTCCAAAAAATGCCCCCTTCAAGTCTTCAGCAGGGGGTGTGTCTGTGTTCATAGATGTATATTTTTGCAAGTTTGAAAAGTTTTGTGTGCCGTGTGTTCTAATGAGAAATTTTTGTGTCTGTGTGTTTTATGATTGAAAAAACTATCTTGCAGCCTCATCTACTGTAGATAGAATGCCAACATGATATTGGCTAGGAAGCTCCTCTATTGATTAATTAATTCATGGTCTGAACCTAGAAAAAGTGTGCCCATTTTGGTCAATGATCAGCACCACTTGTCATCTTCCCATGTAATCGTGTGGCAATAATATTATGTCAAGAATATCTTCACTACAAATATTCAGTGATAGGAAATATCAAAGGTAAAAATAGCCGGTTTTGTTTGTATATAATTTCGTTTTTAAGAATATCATTCTATTTAATATTGTTTCATATACTTGTAATACATATTTTTTTTTATTTAAATTAATTTAATATATAACACTTAATTGTAAGTGTTAGTTTTATTAGCATAACTCTTATACTTTTTATATATAGTTTGCAACTTTAAATGTGTAATTCATTTTTTTATTTGATTATCAATTTATATTGTGGTACTGGATTGTTGGTGGGAAGGTACATTATAATGTATTGATTTTAAAACTTTATTTGTATATAAAACATTTTATTGAGTATTCATTTTATACATTTTTAAATTCTTACTTTAACTGTTTATATTGTTAAGTATAATTAATTTTTGTATAATTTACTTAGTAACTTATATTTTAGTTGTGTGTTTATAGTGGAACAGGGTGGTAAATATTTGTTTTTTGTTTACATTTGAAACATGTTATATTCATATTTAATGAATAATTCAGTATTTATAACTGATTAATATGCATGTTAATATTTTATATGAAATATGTATTACATATCTGGTAAGTGTGTGTAATAAGCTTTGTAAAATATATTTTATATTTATTCTTTTTTTAAAGTTCATTTGTTTTATTTAAGTGTTATTTTAATATTGTAATTTATTGTTATTTTAGTGATTATATAAATTAACTTTTGTTGTTTGTTTTATGGGCAGTAGGGAGGAAAGTGCATTGTATTTAAAGTTATTATAATATTTAATTTATTAAAAAAATATTTTGCTATTTGTTACTTAATCCTAGTTTATTTTATTAATACCTTTTTTTCAAATATTTTTAATGACCATCGTATAGTAACGGTAGATACACAATATGATATTCCATCATACAGCTTTCACATTTCCTGAGACAATACAGAATAAATTGGTACAAGTTAAGCGTATGAGTATATTGTGTGGATTGTTTTTACCAATGGGCTATTGCCACCCCAAATGCTGGGCAGTAAATGTTAACCAATCAGCCAATAACAACTGTTAGCAGATCCGCACCATGTCAGTTGCGGCATAGTTGATGATGGGTGAGGAGAGGGAATCAGAAGCAGGTGAGGGGGTTTGGGGCAGTTGTACTGGTCGTGTATCTGAGGAGTGCATTGCGATTGTACTCCACGGGACTGTGCAAACCTGTTTCCTAGTGCCTTAACCTTATGCAGTGTACTGTTATTAGTACGCACTTGCAAGGGTGGCTAGGTCCTCTGTACTTGCTGTCAATAGCAAGGCGGTAGGGAGGGGGGTTAGCAGGATGAGAGTATTCATGGATGTCTCTTATCTGTCATCGTCTGCATTGCCGTCATTAGAGTCTTCTAGGAAGCCCAACACATGGTTCCCTGTCTGCCCCGAATTGTACTTTTAAGAGTTGCACTTTCAGAACCTGGTTCATTTCTCTTCATCCCTCAGCCATGTCCCATTGTCAGGGGGTTGCTGCGCCTTCTATGACATGGCGATGACACGTTTGGCTAGAACGAGACCTAAATCAATTAATCTGACAGTGGGTTTATGTTCCATTGAGCATGGCTGTAGGCCTAGTAGGGATGTCCTTTTGCCTTGGGCCAGATGTTTGTTTGTGAGGTCTTGTAGAGTTGCACACGATGAGCGCCCAGTATCGTGTGATTAAGTTCCAGGACCATACCATGTGTATGAAGTCTGTCCCAGGCATCTGTCACTACCAACATATGTTTGCCGACCTGGGATACATTTTTGCCAAGCGGCTTGGTGTCAAATAAGTTTGATGCAAATAGTTAAACTGGGTATATCTAAAATGTGGGTTTTAGCAATCACTATCCTGCCCATTGGCAACAGTGGGTAGTGCACACCAGAAGGTCAGGCCATGGTCTGCTAGGGACTGTTAGTATACAGCCAAAATGATAATTTTAGAACCTGGTCTTGTCCCTGTAGACCTGGACTCCTAGATACCGAAATGTATCCCCCTCCCATGGTGTCATTGTCGCCTGCCCCGATCGTATAGTCTGTCCAGTTGCCTAGTTCAGTGGGAACAGACCAGACATATCACAATTGATTAACAGTTCTGAGAGTCAGTGCAATTATGTCAGAAGCGCCATCAGTGGGGGGGGGGGGTAGTGACAACTACAGGTTGCAGAGATATATGAATATGTCATCCATGTACATTGACACAAAGTGATTGGCATGGGGCAATTTAATGCCCCGGTCAGAGGCATTGTGTGCAGTAAGTGAGCTAGAGGTTCCATTGACATGGCAAAGAGGATGGGGGTACAGCCCTGCCTGGTCCCCCTCCTGATGGGCTAAGCAGTAAGCACACAATACCCCTGTACCTTTGCAGACCCGCTCTGAGGGTTGCGCATATAGCAGTTTCATCTATCTTAGAATATTTTGGACCAAACCTAAATGTCCATAGCATTGGAAATAAATAAAGCCACAAAATAGTTTGATGCTTTTTTGATATCCATCGAAAGAAGGGCCAGTGGGTTGCCTCCCAGTCGAGATTGGTCCATTGCATTCTGGCAGGTATAAAGCTACACTGGTCTGAGTGGACCAGTGTAGGCAGATATTGTTGTATGAGTAGTGATGGGAGTTTTCCCAGGACCTTCAAGTCAGTGGTAATAAGTGAGAGCGGATGCTACGGGTAGGAACACGGTTCCGCATGGGTAATACTACAATCCGGGCCGCTCCTCCGTAAACATAATGAGGAGACTTGGGGCCGGACTGGTCTTATACGACAGCTAAAACTCAGCCTTCCCTGTTGGAAGTTGTCTGATCACTGCCACAATTTCCTGCAGTGTAATGGGGTCCTCTAGGGCCAGTCTCTGGGTCCGTCGGAGTCGTGGGAGGTTCAGGACCTTCAGGTATCCAATCATCTCTGAGTTGGAGTGCTCCTGAGGGTGTAAAGCATTTTATTGTATTGTATGAAAATGTAATTTATGTCAGCCTGGGTGTGTTGAAGTGACCCTCCATTATACCGGATTGCGCAGATTGGTGCTCTCCTGTGGTCGGCTCTCAGACACAATGTGAGAATCCCACATGATCTATCCTCCTTACAATGTTGTCTTCTTAGATATTTTCAGTAGTGCACATTCTGCAATTGAGTTAAGTGCAGTTGTCCTTTTCACCTTGCATCCTGCAGGGACTGGTGGTGTGACGAGCCCATCGCAGAGTGTTGCTCGACCTCCCATTTTGTGCCCTGCAGTGTTGTGCTCCTTTAAGGGCTCCCTTTTAATGACATACTTAATGTGTATACAATGGCTGTGCAGGATTACCTTGAACGCATCCCTCGTAACCCTTCTCGAGTGTGCAGCTTCTGAGTTGAGAGCGAAATATTGATCTATGCGCCCGCCAATCACAGTACGAAATGGGGTATTGAGAAGCGCCTCCTCATTTGGTCACCACGTGGGTATTGGGGGCCTTGCATGGGTCCCCTTCAAGGTGATCAGCCGAGGGCTGTGGTTGAACACCAGTAATGCCAAATATTGCACCTCATCTACTGCCAGGGTCGTGGCATCATCTCCAAGAAAGAGATCTAATTTGGTGTTTTTCCCAATGATTCAGTGTATAGTAAGAATAGTCTGTGTTTATGTGTAAGCCCCTCCAAATGTGAGTGAGTTGCACTCACAGAGCCAGGCTGTGAAATTTTCCGCCAGTTGTCATATTGGGACTCCATGCAAGGGAGGGTGTGACCTATCTTTACTGCAGTCCTGAATTAGATTGAAGTCTTCAAAGACAGAGAAGTGTCAGAGCCTTGAGAAATTGCACCTGCTGCACATTTGGAGCATAAAGTATAGCTAGAATCAGTGATGTCCTCTCCACAGTGCCTTCCAATATTATATAGCGCCCCTCAGCGGCCCTGTGAGTGGAGTGTGTGAAATAGGGAACGTTTGGAGCTATCCAACTTGCTGTTCCTCTAGACCAGGAGTAGGTATTGACATATAACTTGACCATGCCACCTCTTCTTTAGTTTAGTTAAATCTGATAGGTTGAGCTGATTTTCCTGAATATAGACTATTTGAACCTAGACATTTCAGTTAAGAGAGGGCAAGGTGTCTTTTTGTCGGCGACCCCAAACCACTAACATTCCAGGTGATGGACTTAAGGATGGTGGTGCTCCCGGGCTAGTCTAGTTGGGGTTAATATGTTACCTTCCGGTTTTGTATGGCTTCTCCTCCAGAGACATTCGGGGTGACTACCTCGCCATCAGAGGGGGCCCCGGTGACATGCGAATTGTTCAAACATGCATGGTGACTCATTTATCAGCTCATCCTCTCTCCGTGCCCTTGGGTCCCTGCCCTATCTTCTCATAGTAAAAAAGAGGTCTCCATACATTGCCCCTCAAATAATGTTTTCAGCAGTCCCTGGAGTAAGCATAAGGCCACACAATAGTCCATCCAACACAGATTCTCCACACCAGTGCTGCGTCATCTGAGGCCATGGAAAAGGCCAGGAACTGCACCAAGTCAGGCAATCCAGTACTAGTCCACGTTCGGTGGCTTCAAGTTCCTTTGTGGGTATGGTCTGTAGTCCGTTGAGGGTTGAATGGGGCTTTCATAGTCTGTTGTCTTGGCTTGATTGCGGACGCTGTTTGTCGAAGGCATCTTCTCTGTTTCTAGACAGTACCAGACCACCTCCTGTGGGGTGTCATAGAAGTGTGCCTTGTTATCATGTACAATGTGCAGCCAGGCCAGTAAGAGCAGGGCATACGTTATTTCCAGTTGACATGGCTTCCTTTTGACAAATAGGATCTCCATTGATTCTGGGTTTCCGTTGTATAGTTGGCAAATATCTGTACAGTGCTCCCTCCTATGCGCCATGGGCCATGTTTCCTCATGCACTGCAGGGCACGTCTCGGTTCCTGTATTTCAGTATGTGCACCACCATTGGCCTGAAGAGGCCCAAGCAGAAATCTATGGGCTCCCTCTACCGAGAGGAGCGAAGTAGTGTGGCCTGCATATACCTTGGTGATCAACCAGTTTTCCAAGCACAGTTCTGGGCTGGGGCCCTCAGTTTCCTCCAGCAGTCCTGTTATGCAGATATTGTTACATCGTGAGTGGTTTTCAGCATCCTCCACCCAGGCATGCAGCTTCCTAATGTTGTTCCTTGATAGTGCGTTGGAGATATGTGACAGCCAGGACCATTTCTTGAATTGTTTGCTCCTGTCCATGCACACACACTTTTAATTTTTTGTATTCTTCTCTGAGCAGTGCGATGTTAATCACCACTATGTCAATCTTTGTCTCAAGGGTGCCTTTTATTTCGAGTATTGCATGCAATATTTCCGTGAACTTGGTGGAATGAGTGTCTAGCTTGTACTCCGCCAGCTTATCAGGGACGGAGGGCTGCATAGTGTGATCGTATGGCATTTTGTCAAGACTGAGTCACCCTTGTTTCAACTTCACCATATTTGTGTTATGAGGAGACGCACAATAAACTTAGGAGTCCCAAGGAGTTAGAAGTAAGAGTTTACTGGGAACAAACAAACTGGCGTCCGACCACCTCAAGAAGCCAGCAGCAACTGACTTGCGTTGAGTGCCGTCAACCTTACTTTCTCAATGAGAACACACAGGTAAGATTACATCATAACACATCCTTTCCCTTTGCAATAAAACACAAAAGAAATAAAGCTAAAGCAGCCTAAACTAAAGTATGGAAGAACATAAAAATATACATATCAACCCCCAGCTGGAGGCATTTACATTCTAACATAATGTTGCGAATAAGAGGGTGGCCTACAGATTCCAACACCCACATCACCCCTTACCATGGGCCCAGCCCATTTCTCAGGACACAAACCCCATCTATCCAACAAATGATCCAGTACAGTGTTGAGGTCCCTAGAGCCCGCATTGGAGGAGCACTTATTATTCGGCATGAACATGGCTCCCAAACAACCTTCATCATCACTTCCTTGATTTGCACATATCCCACCTCTCTGATACAGAGCCACTCTATGCACATTCCACCTTTCACCACCTTCAATGACCACAAAATACCTTCCTACCTTCTCCCTACAAAAAGGTCCTTTAAATTTGCTTAATCCACTTTTCACCCTACCAGATCTCACTTTGACCCAGTCACAAATCTTGAATTTGGTGACATCCCCATGTGCTTGCTCAACTCCACAAAGTATCCAATCCTTCAACCAAGCAGTGACCAACCTGGAACCTGGCAAATGCCCTCTCATGAGTTGAAAAGGACATTTGTGGGTGACATTGAATGGTGGTGCGATATGCCCACAGCATCTATTCCACAGGATGCTTGGGAGACTGTCCATTTGATAATGCAAGTTGAATTGTCCCTTTTACAAACCTGTTGGCCCTCTCCACCATTCTATTGCCCATGGGTTTATAAAGAGAGGTTCAAGAATGTTTGACCCCACACTTCTCCAGAAAACATCGCATTTCACCGGAAATCAACAGTATCCCATTATCAGTTAGCAACGTATGGGCCAAATCCTCCTCATAAAATATATTTGGTCATAATATCTCTCATAAATGTAACAATCAGCCATCTGGAATGAAGATCGACAATAACCGCGGCATAACGCAGTTCAGATAAAGGGCCTGTGAAGTCCAAATAAATAGTACTCCAGGCTTCCCCCGGATCACAAATCTGACCCATGGCCCTCTGGCTGCCCAGTCTCAATCTTTTTTCACTCTCCGTGCAAAGACTACCACCTTCCACCCACTTTTTGATCTGGTCATCCATTCTTGGCCACCAAAATTCTTCTTTTACTCTCCTGGTGGTCATGCCCTGCCCTAAATGCCCTTCATGAGCTAGTCTAAAAATCAGATAAGTGGTAGTAGGGCCCTGGATAAAGAGAGTGGTGAGTCTGTCTTCCACTTCTGTCTGTTCCCTGATGTTCACCACAAAGAACATATGCAACATCGGTCAATGTTGGGACTAGTACTTTGGCTGTTCCACTGTAAAAAAAGAATTAGAAAAGTATGTCTTCCCTTGGGATCTGTGGATTGGGGTTCCCAAAAAAAGTTCCTTGATGTTTGTGAGCATTCGACTTACCCTGCCCAGGATTCTCAGCCTGCGTGGGGCAAAGACAAGGTTCTGTTAATCGTGTCTTTATTTTAGGTGCAAGTTTGGCATGCAGTGCCTCCTTTTAGTAATACACATAGCCCAACAGTTGCATTAACCTTTCCATTATTTCTAATTGGTGCGTTTTTAGATTGTTTTCTAAAATGCATATATCCTGAGCCCTTATTTGAATTGAGTATTTTACTTTTGTATACTCTGTACATGTATCTTCTTTTGACCAAGTTTGTGTCAAACCTTACCTCTGTGTTTCCTCGATTGTGATATTGTTTTAGTGCTTCTTAAATACTTCACACGCAATTTGTTGCTGTTTGAGGCACAGCTAGCAGCATTAAGTGTAGGATTCTCGGTGAAAATGTATTACATAATAAGCCACTAGATGATAAACTTTTGGTGAGTCATACCTTGTTCTTCTCCTAGGTAATAGACCAGGTTGTCCCATTGTGCTGAAAAGGCCTGTAAGTCAGAGGTATGAAAGGGAGGAACCCTGGAAGGACCTGATCCTCTCTTTGGAAGAGGGCCAAGTGCGAGTGGGGCGGCCCATAGACAGGGCCCAGTGTCCCCTACATCACCCAGTCCTGGAAGCCGAGTGCCTCCTTTCAGCTTGTCCCCGTCGGAGCTGGCTGGAAGCTCACATTTTGGACTGAGCGAACAACAAAGCAGAAAGCAAGAGAGCTGACATTAAAATTGACTGTTGTGTCTTTGAGGGAGATGATGGCAGCACTTGCCTTTGAATCAAAGGCAGGTTGTTATGGCCCATGAACAGTTTTTGAAGAGGGAGGATCCCGAGGACTAACATCCCCCATGCATAGTGTTTAAGGTGACAAGAAAAACGTGGTCAGTGGGTAGAGTGGGGGCAGAAATACTTCTGCCGGCCAGACTAAGTTTAGATGTGAACTGCATCCTGGGAAGTGGCCTACCACAGGCAGGATGAGATGTTGAGAGTGTAAGAACCAAGGTTGCCATTCGGATGGTCTCTGAAAGTACTGATCTTGATATTAGGGTGTGGGATCCAGAGGAAGAGTCCTGGGTGGGGATGAGTGTGACTCACTGCAGTGAACCCAGTAAGCCAGAGTTTAGAGACTCTGACAGGGGTTCTCTTTTTCTTGGATGTGCTGCCAGAGAGGTAGCACCAGAAGGCCTTGACCAGACAGACCTCTGCACAGCACTGACAAGGGACGCTACCTTTTTAGGGTTTGGAGCTCGTGTGAAGTTTCAGTCTCGGGGCACACACCATGAGCTGCTGAGGCAGTGTGGTCTTCTGACTGCTAGATATCAAATGCAAAAGCTGCAATTTAGCACATTCCTTTCTGCACCCTCTCATATTATGAAATACTCTATAGATTCCAACCCACACATCACCCTTACATACGTTTTCGTTCTGAAGCTGGGTAGGTTGCTAATTATTAGGTACGTTTGTACAAGGAAGTGTTCCCAGGAATATAATTTTAGATGGGCGTTTTCTATAAGAGATTTCCTTCTATTGAAATGCATTTTCTAAGTGACGTGATTTTCATTTAATTTTACAAACCATGAAATAGGATACGGGACATATATTTACTTATGTCTTTGTGGGGGGGGGGTATCATAGAACTCCTTCGGAATTGTTTGGATTTACGTATCAGCAGTGCTTAATTTGTAAAAAAAATATTAATACTAATAATAAGTGACAGGGCCCTCATCAGGAGACACCTTCAGCTTGCACCACACATTGCCCCTGCCATCGCTGCCAGTAATAGTGGCAACACAACTACCAACCATCACACTTCTATAAGTGTGACAATTCAGACTCAAACCTATAAGAATGACTTAGGCTCAGGCAATAGCCATTTTCGATTTAAATTGAATTAATAAACAACTGTTGTTGTGTTTATCTCCAAATGAGATAGACAGTGCCACCATGTAGCAGACTGTCACAAACTCTGGCGCTGACAATTAATTGCTGTGCAAAGCGCTGGAAACCACCGGCTCAAATTGAGCACTGGGTATCAGACACTAGTCATAAAAGCTACTTTGCTCCCCTAGGTGCGAGTAATACCTACCCTTTGAACACGTGCCCTGCAAGCCTCGAGTCCCGGCTGTAAACACCTAAAGCATAATCTCTTTACGCATTCTCTTTCATAATTCCCGAATTGTGCACCATACGAAATGTGCAAATATATTTTTTATTTCTCATCATTTTGTGTTATTTTTACACACCTGGAGACTTTTTCGGGGAGAGATTGTCTCCCCTAGAGACATTTACACTTTTCTCTTCGTATCTGATATTTTCTGCTCGAGCCTGTTTCCCTCTGGTACCCCAAATAATTTTCTCTGCGAGGTCTGTCCTGAACTCACCTAGAAAAACCACGTGAAGCACTACCAAAAATTGATAATACACCTCACATCATTTCATGTCATTTTGCTCAAATGCACATTACCTATGTGAGTGGCACTGACGTTATGTATGGGCATTAGGGGGCCTGGAAATGTTTATTAATTGAGGTAAAGTTCTAGTCCTTTGATGGAGTTCCATTGTACCTCCCCAGCTCATGACCTCCAATGCTGGCAGGAGACATTTCTGTTAGATGTTTAACCTCCCAGGATTTCACAGTACTCTGGGATAGCAAGTCTGTTGCAGTGATTAGGATGGCAACAGTGTGCGTATCTTTTTGTGTATGAGGGATGTGCAGGGACGTGCACCTGAGCATAACCACCCTGATATTTTGTTTCAGTTACAAATGCTTTTAGTTAATGGAAAATGTAGTTTGTGAATTAGCACATGTGCGTATACTTTAGATTGAATTCACATAATGTACCTGCACATTTACAGTGGAAGAAAATGCCCTACAAATCTATAGCTGCTTTTACTGGCTCTATATATCCAGGTTCCAAAAGAAAATTGTGAGTAAAGTAAAAAGGTTTGAGTTCAGCTTTTGTCATATTTCTTGGCTGACTCTCTGTGCATAGCAGGCCTCTGCGGCATCCTTTGCTCGGACTTGCATAGACTGTCAAAAGCAATGTGTGTAAGTTGACGGGATTTGCTGCTCTCAGAACATGCTACTGTAAAGTACAGAATCAGCAATGACATTTCCATTTTCAAAGCCTGGCATCAAATTGAATGCATTGAATTACACCTGCACCCCTTCCAGGGTAGAAAGAATGCATACATGCAATCCCCTGCCTATGGCTTGCAAGGAAAAGAAGTATACAGGTGCCTGCAATGCTGGCAGGGGACATTTCATCCACTTTTAGCATTGCTCATTCCTCACCAAGCAGGATGGCGTAAGAGGCTAAGATGCTCATTATGATGGGTACACATATGCCAGCATTCAGCTGCAGCCCTCGCATTTGAAGGCCAGTTGTGCAGCTAAACTAAAGTAATTTCCAATGCACCTTCCAGACCCACGTGCTGTTTTTTTCCAGGCAGCACATGTTGGTCATTGTTGCATAAACTGGGACCCTGGCCCAGGTCTGCAAAGTCTGGCTTCCCTTCCCACGGTTTCCTGGACTGAGTACAGTGCACCATCACTTTGAGCAGGGGAGTCCTGGTTATTGTAGCCTCACGAAAACCACTAAGAATACCTGCTGGTGTGCGACCGTGCTTTCTGGGTTACTAACGACCCTGTAAAGAGTTCACAAATGCAGTGGTAATTTAAAGCCCTTTCCATTACCTAATGTAGCACACTCAAACACTGCACTACGAACAGGCGCTATATACATTGAAAAGTGTTTTATTTCTACAGTCATATTGCTAGCAGCAAGACTAAAATGAATGGTTTTAACATAATTGAAATGTTTCTAGCCGCCTACAACTGTAAAACTACTTCTATGTACTACACTATGAGAGCATGTAGTAGCTAGCAGCAGAGTACAAAGTTCCCCAGTGATGGTGTGAATGTGTGGAGATAAGGGATGGTATAGTCTATACTGTGACTGGAAGGGTTCCCTAGTCGGAACTTTGAGAGCCTCATACACCCAGAGTATTAGGTGTGAAAACACACCCTTACTGGAGGGTATCCAGTGTCATCATCGACTCACTGCCCCTCGACAGACCGGCGCTGCAATGTCTGCCGGAGTACCTACAGGTACTCTTTTAGCGGGGTTCTTTAGTTCCTTGCCGATGGTGGGTGTGAGTGAGGAGAAAAAGGAGTGTAGTCAGTGTAAATGTGAGTGATAATAAAAAGGGTAAAACAGTCCACACTGAATTTTATTAACGTGGCTGGTTCCCTGGTTAAAAGGGGTGAGAGAGGGGAGCTAGAGACCGTAACAATGTATAGAACTCTAACTCAACCCCCTGGTGTGGTCAACATGTTTCTCGCCGAAAGGCGATTCGTCAGGACCTAAATACAGTGCTACACAGAAAAAAACATATATGAACTAAATACTCATTAAGTATTTGACCTGACCAGGTGCCGCGAGCGTGAGGGGTAGGTGTTCCGCCGTCCCAGCGCCTTATTCAAGGTTCCAGTAACCTATTAGCGCTGGCCTCACGGGAGCATGCTGCGAG
Organism: Lissotriton vulgaris; assembly: GCF_964263255.1. Lineage (NCBI taxonomy): Eukaryota > Metazoa > Chordata > Amphibia > Caudata > Salamandridae > Lissotriton > Lissotriton vulgaris. Next base: position 1,704,099,339 of record NC_141685.1, on the reverse strand, counting down.
GCCCTATGCAATTCCCCTAGGGTCGCCTAAATAGAGCAGGACCCCGTGGCCCTCTTTTTCTCCGACTGTGAGAGGTTATATTCACTGTCTAAATATTTAATGAGTATTTAGTTCATATATGTTTTTACCAACGCCTCTTTGAAAAGGAACAGAGGTGGGTGTACAGACTGGCAACGCATAAAGCTGGATTGAATGATAACATTCCATGGCACACCGTAATGTGATATCAACAGAGCTTTCACATAATACCCTATGACCAAGGATGTTGATAACCACCAAAACCTCATCATTTGCCCGGATCTAAATAAATCTGTAAGTGCCCTTAGGGCTAAAATGGATGCCTTAATAGAGACTAAATTTCACCATGGAACGGTACTAAACATCGAGTGTATAGCACGAATGAACTTTGGGCCCGAGCTCTCTTGTACCAGAAAACTGTGATGCAGGACAACGAGACTCGATAATGTATAGCAAAACTAAACCGAGGAAGAAGGCATTCTCCCGACACGCAACGCCCAGGCTACGTCTGGAACGCAAGCCAAGGCTACCATAGCAACCACTTGCCATGAGTCACAGCACAGCAGGCTCGCTATTGGCGAAAATGGACACACGCCCACAAACAGTGCCCGATTGGTCCAGACTGCGAGGATGCATGCAGCCCCGCCCCAACCAGGAAGCACTGAATCTTACTTCTACCGGCATTACTGAAACGCCGATAACACACGAAGGCTTCGCATGCGGAAACCGAGTAGGTTTACAAGCTTGCAACAAACGTTACTGAAGTAAGTACGGATCTGTGACTAAAGGGTGCGACGCGGTACATACCAATTCCGAGCGGTATGAACCCTCCCGCGCACGCACACGGTCTGTGAAGACCCCTTTGTATTCATTCTCAAATCTCGTTTTTTAACTATGTAGATGACGGAGAATCGCCGTCTCGGTTGACACGAAGCCACGAAGCGAGAGATACCGCTTTGAGTGTAAGCAGTATACATTGAGCAATGTGTGGTTATTTATATCACCCGTGTAGATAAGTAATTCATCCTATTTGCACTACCCTAATAACTTAGAACTGAACAATCACGATCTCTGCATAGATGCTTTGTAGAAACTGCTGATCACATGAGCACTTTACCAATGATTAACCCCATGACCAATCGATCTCGTTATGTCACAGCGACCTGGATATGCTGAATGCAGATTCAGGCACTAGCACAAAGCGCAACCTTACAACTAAGCTGAATTTAGACTTTCACTACCTATATGATATCTAATATAGTCAGCCACCCCTGTCGTGGGGTGATGTCACAAAAAATGTGAATGTTGTTTGTATCCCCGTGTAATCCTCCCCAGTACGTAATCCCAACCCCGTTTCCTTTTTTCTTTCCATCTCTACAGGTTTTTTCCTGAATTCAGGATTAAATACACCTTTTCACATCCAGACCATTATTTGCGGTCTGCAAATTACCTGAGGGTAGGCCGCACCTTAGCGTGTACGTACCGCCCCTTGTAATACACACGGTCCTGACGAAAACCATAGAATTTTTGTTTGGTTGAAACATGTAGACCTAGTTTACTTTATTATTTCACTTCACAAAGCACACTTGGCTATTTTTAAAACGGCTTTTAATATAACACTTCTTTAGACACCAAAGCCCTCCTAGTTGGGCAAAGGTGCCACATTTGTTTTTATTAGGGTTCAGACGCTCAAGAATAAAGTCTTGAACGGAGTAGTACTGGCCCTTTTTAATACACCCTCACTAATGCATAGTTAGCACATATAATAAACAATATCCCGCTCCACTGTAATCAGGTGTCGTAGCACACCCTGTAGGCATTCGGCCTACGGGGTGGGACCCCGATGATGAAGCATGTCACCAACCAGGTTGGTGAGTGAGGGGTCTTCTTAACAGGATTAGTACTGTCCTGGTAACGGTGTTGGGGCACTCAGTGCTCTTGTTAACACACAGTGTTGGAAAAGTAAATTACTGTTTTCCTCATTGTTCAAGGAGGCACTCCTTCTTTGTTATTATAACTTAACTACGGGGACCAGGAGTTCCTACCACACATAGCTATATGTTAATTTCCCTCACTCTCCTATTGTTACAAACACAGTATAGACTATACCATCCCTTATCTCCACACATTCACACCATCACTGGGGAACTTTGTACTCTGCTGCTAGCTCAACTTTAGGACATGTACACTGGACCCCTTTAAATATCGTCCTCCTCTGTTCCCTTGTTGTTAAAAAGCATGTAGTAGCTAACTTGCCTCTAGAGTTTCTTGGGGGGGCCAGAGCAGTACATTCCAATTCACAGCAGAACAGCTGTGGTTAAAAGATTTCAGCCGGAGGAGAGTGTTCATTCAGAAGGATCACACACGATCAGATGGGCTCAGCTCTTCTCATCTCTGTATCAACTCTTGTCATAGGAGTAGATGTTACATCAGTCTGGGAGACCATTTCGTGATAACCTAGTGTGAAGTCATCTCAAATGAATTGGTTAACTCAGGGCCTTATTTAGGGTTGGCCACTGACTTCTAGCCTACTATGCAGTACTTTCCACTAATCAGAGACATAACTTGTCTAGGCTAGTATGATGAAATGATCTCCACTGTCAAACCTTGAAAATGTGACATTGCATAGCTTGTAGCAGACAAGTGTCTCCTTATCTGATAGCAAAGTCATTGTTTAGCTGAATTTAGGCTTTCACAAGTTATACTAAAGATAATGACACACTGAATGTGGACCAAAGGCAAACAGGCTAATTTAGAGTGCTCAAATGGAGTCTGGTTTGAGATTTTAAGACATAATGAGCAAGAAAAAGCTAAAAGTGTCGCCACTCACTGCATCTTTTAAAAAATTTTTTTTATTGAAGTCCTTAATAGCAATAAAAAATTATAAATAATATACAGCCAATCGACACTTTTAAAACTCTCTTAGCATAGAAAACATTTACATAAGCCTGATAAATAAGACATGTACCATACACCAAGCAATCCAAAAGCAGGGAATTAATTAAAATCACAATATAAGCATATAATGTGCAGTAGAGCTTTAAAACTACTACATCAAGTAACAACAATGATTCCTCTTGATTTTAATAAAAAAATGCACCCGAGTTCTTATTAAATTTTCTAATACCTCCCACTCGTAAAAAGAAGATCCGATCACTGCTTTTAACCCTTTTCATCTTTTGTATCCACTCATAGATAGAAGAAATCTGCTCCGCACGCCATTGTTGTAACTAAAGCGATCTAGCCACTGCCATAGCAATATATAACAATTTAGCCATCTGGTCAGGCAAAGAAAGATCAGGATCAAAACCGAACAAAATTAATTTCTCGTTCACTACCATCTTGATACCACATTTGATCTCAAGATAGCGGAAAATCTCTTCCCAAAATTTGGAGATCTTGGCACAATGAAACATGACATGTGACCAGTTAGCTGGAGAGTGATGAATACATCGAAAACAATGTGGAGAATGATTAGGATACATTTTGGAGATAGAAAAAGGTGTTCGGTAAAGTAGCCACTTACTAAAAAATAGCATTCTCCGCCAATTTGCTCCTCGTAAAGTGTTAAAATTAAATTTATTGACCACTGACCAAACATTCAAAGACATGGCCTGATTTTCCTGATCCAGCCATTTTTTAGTCGCCTTCTGACTGAGATCCACCTTCCTGCTTTGAGCAAGATGACGCTTCCATACCCCTGGTTTTCTATCAGGTACTTCAACTAACAACTCATTGACTTTGTTTGTCCAACTATGTAATATCCAGTTGAGCAAGGAATTTGTGCAAAATTTGATATGACCCTAGTAGAATGAAGTTCCTAGTAATCAATTGAGACATTACCACCAGGGTGATCCATCTCCCATTTCTCAGAAAATCTGAGACTTTCAAAAATCCTGCCGAAGCCCAATTACCAGCAAAATCTAAACATTGTGTAACACCAGCCAGTGGCAGAAGGCTGGATAATAAGGTTGTTGAATTAATCACGGGGATGAAATATCTTTTAAACAGAGCCTGACGTTTAAAAAAAAAACACTGTAGGGACTTATAGCGAACTAATTTGGGAAATTTAAACATCTGCAGAGGAGCATGTATCTGAATTTCTTTGCACATTAGATCAATAAAAGTATTTATAAATAGTTTTTTTGTTTGTAGTTGAAATTTAAATCTGGATAAATACTGTGCAAAATATGCGTTGTAATAATCCCTGAGATTTGGAAGGGCGAGCCCTCCCTGATCCAGATCTTCATATAAGGTGCAAAGTGCAATACAAGGCGTTTTCTTTGCCCAAATAAAGGCTGTAAACATGGATTCAACTCGAGTAAAAAAAGAGCCTGGCACAGAACATGATATGGTAAAAAAAAAAAAATTAACTAGGGAAGAACAGACATTTTGATTAAAGCCACACAGCCTAAAATAGATAATGGCAGAGAAATCCAGCGTGAAAACAATGCCTGAACCTTTCGAAGAAGGAGATCAAATTTCAGATGATATAAATCACTGATAGGTCCCGAAAAAAAAACCTCCCAGATATCTCGTGGTCTAGTATTGGTACAAGAAAGAATATCAAAATGTAAATCCAGAGCTGCGCCCGCATTGTAGTATTTTGGTTTTCTTTTTATTAATACGATATCCCCCTAAGGCCTCAAAGTCCTCAAAAAGCTGAAATACTTTAGCTTGGACTCTCAATTATTGCTATTGCCAAAGGCTCAATGAAAAAAACAAAAAGGACTGGTGAAAAAGGACATCCTTGTCTTGTGCCTCGTTTAACTAAGACTGACCCAGCCACTGAGGTGCTGATGATTACATTAGCTTTGGCATTGATATACAAATTACGTATCAAGGATATAATTTAAACAGACACCCCAAAGTGACCTAAAATAATAAACAATGTCTCCCACACCACAAGGTCGAAAGCCTTTTCAGTATCTAATAAAAAAACTAAAGCAGGTATCCCCCGTGTCTCAAAGTAATCCAAAGCCTCAATTAGACAATGAGTATTAGTAGCTAACTGTCTATCCGCGATAAAACCATTCTGATCTGGATGGATCAATTTTGCCGTACATGGATTAAAACGTAATGATAGTAGTTTAGTTACTATTTTGTAATCTGAGTTTAACAATGTTATCGGACGATAAGAATTTGGATCTTCGCTATTTTTCCCCTTCTTCAAGAAACTCACTACATTACCCTGTCTGAAAGATTCTGGTATTGTCCCTCCCTCTAGCATGGAATTTATTAATGTAAGAAAAAAATCAGAAAATGCACAAAAAAAGACTTTAAAAAATTCCGATGGAAACCCATCCGGGCCACAGGCCTTGCCATTAGGCAGATCTTTATTAACTCTCTCTAATTCCTCCATAGAAAATAAACTAGCCGTAGATTGTTGTTCTGTTTCTGAAAGTGTAGGTAGTTCATTATTATGTAAGAAAGTTTCTAACAAAAGGGTATCTATTCTCTGATGCTGGCCATAGATAGATTCATAGTGCTTAAGCATTATATCTCCTACTTTAATCGGGTCATCTGTCACTGAATCAGTGAGAGGACATTTTAACGCTTTATTTGGTTCTCAACAGCATGTTCCCTAGCCTGCAAGGCCAAAAATCTACCAGTGAAATTGCTTTCTTCATATCTTTTGATGTTGTTGCCGAAAGAAAGCTTCGCTCTGAGCATAATAATTAGCACTAAGATCACGTTTGGCCTGATCAAGCTGATGCTGATTGGCTATAGATGGATTATATAACATTATAGAGCTAAGTGCTTGCACCTTTTGCTCTAACTTTCTCTTCTCAGCACTAATTTCCTTTAGATTGGCTGCAACCTTTCCGATGATTATTCCACGGATAATGGCCTTAAGTGAGTCCCAAACTATGTTTAACGGAGCAGACTTACTATTTCGAATAAGGAATTCTTTAATCTCAACCTTCATAATTTTAACCCAGACTTCATCACTCAAATATTGTCTGTTAAACACACATCGCTTGGGTATTTTCACAGAGTTTTCTAACTGAATCTCTAGAGCTAACATAGCATGATCCGAAAATCCATTATAGAGAAATCTCTGCTGGCTAAAACAAAGATTTCTAGAGACTAAAGAAAACTCTATACGTGATGAGGACCTAAAACTGCCTGACCAGCACGTAAATTCTGATTTAGCTAGAAAATTCATACGCCAAGGATCGTGCAAATCAAGGGCAACTCCGTAATTTTTCACAATTTTTAAGGATTTAGGCTTTAGCTGTCTTCTTTTCTGAATGGAAGAATCTATTTTTGGGTTGATAAGAATATTAAAATCACCCCAATTATCACATCACCTATAATAGTCAATACAGATTGAAAGAGCTCTTCATATATCCTAAAATTGTCTTCGACCGGCGCATAGAAACTAACAAAAGTTATAGGTCTCTGTCTATGTTTAATTGTACATGTTACCCAAGACCAACGCCCAGACTGATCGCTTTCAAAATTTATTATTTCTGCTTGAATGTTTTTGTTTAAAATAATAGCTGTCCCTCTATGGGAGCTTTAAAAACAAACCTGCTTAGGGGAGTTTAACTTAGAGAATCAAAAAACCATGCTGACCTACCTACCACGCTTCTATTTTGACAAGCAAGCTTGTATTGTGGAAAGTGCTTGGGCTATGTTGGCAGAAGCACGTCTGTAGAAAAATTGTTATTGTATAAGCAGGCAATTCTTAAAGATGTGGATGGGTTGCAGCTTAGGAAGTGTAGGTGGTTCTTCCCAAGCCACTTGAAAGACCACCCATGCACCCCTTAGACCTATTTGCTTTGCCAATGCTTGCTGTTGTTGAGTGTATGTAGGTAATTGTTTCTAAGGGATAAATACCTCAAAGGCGATACAATGTGGTGGTAGTTAGAAGGAAGACTTTAAGGGTTTTGGTTTTATTTTTACATTGTGCTTGTCAGTCAGCCACTAATTTTGTGTATTTCCCTGTTGCCTTCTTGCGGTTTTGCTTCTATCACTCAGTCTACGTTTCCCTGGGCCAACACTTGTTCCCTAATTCCCTAGCTATACATTTCTATTACCCTATATTTCATCCCGCCATTATCCAAGTGTTTCCCCTGTCTCCTTTCTTACTTCTGTCTCTTTTGCACTGTTATCTCTCACTCTTTAAAGTTGAAGGTCTCTCAAATGTCTACAGCTGGATATGAGGACAAATTAGTGAACGGAATTTGGAGAAATATTCACAGACTCCCTCAGTTGTAAAACTGAAAATTCTCACTACCCTGAAAAAAGGGCAATTTGTTATCCAACCTCCATCCCTCATTTGTAGAGCGCAGTTATCAGGTTGAGGTGCTAATGCAAAGCTTCTCTTTGAGTTGGTTCTGCTACCCCTGTAAATCATTGTTCAAAAACATTGACTTTGAATTCTGGGAAGGTTGTTTGTTTGCATTTAGGAGAGGTTCTTGACACCAGGACACCCCCCACGCCGCACGGCTCCCCAGCTGTAGCGCGTCTCTGCCCCGGCATCACTAGGCTCCCCCCTGGCCTCTGTGCCCCGCGCTGCTGCTCGTTCTCCTCGTTCTGATTCGTGACTGTACTTCTTGTTGCCTGGTATTTAGTGTTGTGCCTCATACTTGTACGTTTCTTGTACTTTCTTATTGCCTGGTAATTCGTTTTTGTGCCTTCATTACTAGCGCACCCCTGGTCTGCCCCCCCGTTTCCCGCCGCTGCTCCCTCGCAGCCCCGCCCCCTTTCTCTTCTGTTACCCCATTGGCCCCCCGCTCCCGCCTCCCAGCTGCTCCTCCCTCCCACTTCGCCTCTTATGGAGCCCGCGCGGACGCGCAGCGGGTGCGCCGATTGTGCGCCGAAGGCGCGCCAAAGGTAAGCGCGTCTGCGCCCGTCCGCGCCTGGACTGCGCAAAGCGCCAGGACCCCTGGCCCCCGTCGATACCAGCCCACACGATGGACCTACGACGCCGCCACCCTCAACGCACTCAAACCCGACCAGAATCCCGCCTGCTACCGAGCCACCCCGAAATGCTCCCACGGACCCTTCACCTGCCAAGCCTGCAAGTTCACCTGCCTCCGGACCTGCACCGCACCGAAAGGCCAGGCACCAACAACAACCACCTCAAGTGCATCCTGCTCAACACCCGCTCCATCCACAGACACGCCGTCGAACTCTGGAAGCTCCTCGACACAACATCACCGGACGTCGCCTTCCTCACGGAAACCTGGATGAATGCCTCCTCAGCACCCGACATCGCCATAGCCATTCCTGAGGGCTACAAGATCACTCGGAGGGATCGCGTCAACCAGACCGGAGGAGGCATCGCCATTGTCCAAAAGAACTCCATCCGCATTACGACCAACTCCAACGACACCTTCACCGCCGCCGAGCACCTCCATTTCCAGATACACACCGACCCCAAGACCACGCTCAGAGGTACCCTCATCTACAGACCCCCAGGACCACGCACACAATTTAGCGAAGCCATCGCAGACTTCATCAGCCCGCACGCCCTCACCTCCTCCGACTACATCCTCCTAGCGGACCTCAACTTCCACCTGGAGAACAACAAGGACAGCAACACCACCACCCTGCTGGACAACCTCGCCAACCTCGGACTCAAGCAACTGGTGAACACCCCCACCCACTACGCCGGCCACACACTCGACCCCATCTTCTCCTCCAGCAAGCACATCTCCTTCAGCCACTCCACCGGACTTCATTGGACTGATCACAGCTGCGTCCACTTCAGCTTCAGGAGAACCACGACCCAACACCACCCGCAACAAGTTCCCCGCAGGAGCTGGAGCAAGATCACCGCCGACCAGCTCACCACCTCCCTCAGCCAGAACCCTCCCGCCAGCACAACGGACCCCAACAATGCAGCCCGCATCTTCACTCAGTGGCTCACCAACTGCGCCGACGACCTCGCATCACTGAAGAACCCTCCCAGCAGACCAGGCAGCAAGAAAGCCTCATGGTTCACCGACGAACTCAAAACATCCAAGAAAAACTGCCGCACCCTCGAAAAAGCCTGGCGCCACGACCAGACTACAGAAAACATGACTGCCCTCAAGAGCGCAACCCGCACACACCACCAGCTGATCCGCACCACCAAAAGGACAACATTCAAAGAACGACTGGACAACAACACCCACAACAGCAAGGAACTCTTCAGCATCGTCAAAGAGCTCTCCAACCCCAGCGCCGGAAACAACAACATCACTCCCTCGCAAGACCTCTGCGACTCACTCTCCTCCTTCTTCCACCGCAAGATCGCCGACATACACAACAGCTTTGGTGCACCAACCACGCACCCCACCACCGAACCAACGCCCCCCACCACCACCCTGTGCGCCTGGACCCCGGTCAGCACCGAAGACACCACCCGCACGATGAACACCATCCACTCCGGATCCCCAACCGACCCCTGCCCCCACCACGTCTTCAACAAGGCCGACTCCATCATCGCACCCCAACTCCGGGACATCATCAACATCTCCTTCAACACTGCCACCTTCCCGGAGAGCTGGAAGCATGCCGAGCTCAGCGCCCTCCTGAAGAAACCAACAGCGAGAGACCCCACCGACCTCAAGAACTTCCGCCCCATCTCGCTTCTCCCTTTTCCTGCCAAAGTCATCAAGAAGTCCGTCAACAAACAGCTCGCCGCCTTCCTCGAGACAAATGAATCCCTCGACCCCTCACAGTCCAGTTTCCGAGCCAACCACAGCACTGAGACCGCCCTCATTGCAGCCACCGACGACATCAGATCCCTGCTCGACAACGGGGAAACAGCAGCCCTCATCCTCCTGGACCTCTCTGCAGCGTTCGACACTGTCTGCCACCGCACCCTAATACAGCGCCTCAGCAACATCGGAATCCAAGAGAAGGCACTGGAGTGGATCATCTCATTCCTCACCGGAAGAACCCAGAGAGTCCGCCTCCCCCCGTTCAGATCCGAGGCCACCGAAGTCATCTGCGGCGTACCCCAAGGATCCTCACTCAGCCCCACCCTCTTCAACATCTACATGAGCCCCCTCGCAGCCATCGCACGCCAACACAACCTCAACATCATCTCCTACGCCGACGACACCCAGATGATCCTCTCCCTCACCAACGACCCCGCCACTGCCAGAGCCAGCCTAAACGAAGGAATGAAAGACGTCGCCGAGTGGATGAAGAACAGCCGCTTGAAACTTAACTCCGACAAGACAGAAGTCCTCATCCTTGGATCATCTCCCTCCGCCTGGGACGACTCCTGGTGGCCCTCTGCCCTGGGCACCACCCCCAAGCCAACAGACCACGCACGTAACCTGGACTTCATCCTGGACTCCTCCCTCTCGATGACCAGACAAGTCAACGCCGTCTCGTCATCCTGCTTCAACACCCTGCGCATGCTCCGCAAGATCTTCCGATGGATCCCCACCGAAACCAGGAAGACGGTCACCCAGGCACTCGTCACCAGCCGACTGGACTACGGGAACACCCTCTACGCAGGAACCACTGCCAAACTACAGAAAAGACTCCAGTGCATACAGAACGCCTCCACACGACTCATCCTGAACATCCCTCGCCACAACCACATCTCCGGCCACCTGAGAGACCTGCACTGGCTCCCCGTCAGCAAAAGGATCACGTTCAGACTCCCCACCCACGCACACAAGGCTCTCCACGACCTGGGCCCCAAGTACCTCAACAACCGCCTCACTTTCTACACGCCCACCCGCCAGCTGCGTTCGACCAGCCTCACCCTCGCCACAGTACCACGCATTCGCAGAGCTACCACCGGAGGAAGATCCTTCTCCTACCTGGTGGCCAAGACATGGAACTCCCTCCCCATCCACCTACGGCTGACCCACGACCACCTCTCCTTCAGGAAGCAACTCAAGACCTGGCATTTCGAGCAGTAACGGACCCCTCCCTCCCAGCGCCTTGAGACCCTTCCGGGTGAGTAGCGCGCTATATAAATTGTCTGATTGATTGATATATAGTCGCAACTTATGGTGAAGCTAATAGATGTGGCAGCCTGGGCCTTTTTTGGATAAAACCCAAGGTCAAATTCTAAGGCATCTGCCCTCGTGCAATACCAAGGCGACAACTGCCGCTCTAAGACTAGAGTTTGGGATCAAAAGTTCTTTTGTACAAGGTTTGGTAGGAGTGATACAATGGGCTTCTTGTTTGAAACGAAGCAACATATTTTCCCTAAGGCACTTAATGTGTAAGGAGATTTTTGATTGAAGAGAAACCTCTATGTAAAAAAAAATGAACTATGCGCTAGAACAACTGGAGTTCGATCAAATTGTGATATTTTCTTTATTGCCAAAACAACTAAAAGCATGCTTAAAACATGTTTCTGTCAAATTAAGTCGACATTTGGATACCGATTTGTGTAGCCAAAGAATGAGATATGACCTTTTAGTTAAATCTGCTATTATACAAAGCCTGCAAACATATTTGGCATGGAATTTATCGCATGGGGTTAGGTGTTTCTGCACTTTGCTAAGGTTAACCATGCTTCCATTAAATGTTTTAACTTCTAAATTGTATGGTATTTCTAATGTTTGTAATCTATGTCAAATTGGAAGCCAGGATCGGAATCGTGTCTTATTGGTTTGTCCAGCCCTATTGTCATATCGAAGAAAGTTGCTGAGAGCTCTTTTTTTGATGTTTTGCCTACAAACGAAGGCAGAGGCTCTCCAATTGTTAAATTATTCTCCTAATGATATGTTCTGCTTCCAAAATTTTAGCTTCTTTAAATCTTTTTAAAAAGTGTATTGAACATTCTAATGTGAATCTTCAGCCTTCCGATTTGTTATTCTTTGATGTCTTAAATTGTGGGTAGGGCTTTGTTTTAAGATCCATTGCCTATGTTTTTTATATTTGTATGTTTTTGCTTTATGTGGACCTACAAGGAGTTCCAAAACATGAAATAAAAACCTTTAAAAAGGCTTCTCTATATTGTCTCAACTTCCGGGCATCACCTATAGCAACAAGTGGATAACAGACAACTTTATTTAGAAACAGGAACTACTACTACAAGACCGCTATTTTCTCCAAGCAAGATCTCATGTGACCAACCCTTAGTTAGCACCTCCAGTGAGAACCCTCTAAATAGGTCTACCGTTACACAACTGCATCTAGACTGGAAGGTGATGCACCAGTTGCTGTTGCTAGATGGCAAGCATTATGTGCATAAAAAGGGGTCGTGGGTCACAGTTACAACAAACAGATGCTGGACTGTCAATACCAAGCATGGAATACATGCCTTTGACAGAGGAAGACCATGGGATGGAGATAGGTAGTTCCTGTCAGAAGCTGTTTTTATTTTTCGACTAACCGTTTTCTTTTAGCAGTGCTAAAACAGTTCTAGGCAAACAAGCAAGCACCAGGAATGCCAATAGGTCTGGCTTGCATTTTAGTTATAAGCCAGAGTTATGGTTTTTACACTGATCGATTATATAAGGCATTTACCTGCTCTACCAATATTTGCCTGAATTGTTTTGCCAGCAAGCTGTCTCTACACTTCTTGGCATTTCATTCTGCCCAGGCTGCCATTTTGGTTGTTTTCCTGTGGGTCGCATCAGTCCTGGAGGGACTAACAATAGTGGATGAATGACTAAGTTAATTACTGAATGGGTGAACAACTAGTTGGATAAGATGGAGAGAGGGTGGCTAAGTGAATGGTTGCGTGAGTTCTAATGAGTGGCTGAGTGAGTATGAGTGGATGACTGATGAAAGATTGAGTGAAAGGGTGTGCGGGTGAGATGAATGGGTTAGTGTATTAGACTTGGAGAACAGGCTTTAGCTGTTGCTCCTCGTCTATGGTAGCCATTTGAGGCCCAATGCGGAAGCTAGCTATTCATGCCCAAGGAGCTGAAAGGGCAAGCTAAGGCCAAAAGCACCCCAGGCGCTGCATGATGTACCTGTGCCTCTGGAGATGCTGCTGTGGTCAGTGCCAAAGTTAATGGCAAATATGGGAACTTAGAGGGCCTCTATTTTGCATGAGGCCAAGCCCTTCCCTGTTCTGCCATCTGAATGAAGTGGCTATAGAAGCTGCGGGTTCAGAAGAGGTACAATACATACAAAGAGAGTGGATAATTACAGTCCAGCTGATAGATTGCAAATGCTGAAATCCTTTTGCGGCCCATCTTTAGCGCCAGACAGCTCAAGCTCTCTGTTGACACACCTACTCATTGGCTAATGCGTTCTTCCATCAGTCTGAATCATCTGTGTTTGCTGGTGACCAAACCCGTAATTAACTGGAGAAGACTAAACGAAGATTAGATTCCATCATTTGGAAAATAATAGAGAAGAAATAAAAAATGAGTTATTAGCTTGCATAGGGTTTTGGAATCTTGCTTTGCCTTTGCAAAGAAAGGTGAAGACTCTTCAAGCTGCACAGGAACTTTAGTTAATGAGGAGCTGGGCGGAAATTCTGGCATAGAGAGTGTTGCCATAGTCGAGGCAGCTGGTGATGAAGGCCTGAGGGACTGTCTTTCTGGTGTTAATTGGGATCCATCTGAAGATTGTGCGTAGGAAGTGAAGGGCGTGGAATCAGGAGGAGGCAACTGCTTTGACTTGTCGTTTCATGATCAGTCGGTTGTCGAAGATGCCGCCGAGGTTGAGTGCATGGTCCGTCAGTGTGGGTGTTCATTTGAGCTCTGCTGGCCATCAGCTGTGGTCCCATATGGGGGTGGTCTTCCTGATGATCAGTACGTCTGTTTTGTCAGAGTTGAGTTTTAAGCAATTGGCTCTCATCCATTTGACTACGTTGGTCATGGCATTGTGGAAGGTGAATTTGGCTTTGGAGGGGGCCTCGATGAGTGAAAGGATTAGTTTGGTGTTGCCTGCGTTGGAGACAATGTTGAGTTTGTGAGATCTGACGGTGTCTGCTAGGGGGCCCATGTAGATATTGAACAAGATGGGGCTGAGGAATGATCCTTGGGGTACGCTGAATAGGATGTCTTCGGGTGCAGAGGTAAAGGGTGGTAGTTGGATGCTCGGTGTGTGCCCTGAGAGGATTGAGGCAATCCAGTTGAGAGCATTTTGCTGTATGCCAGCCTTGTGGAGTCTGTTGATGAGAGTGTGGTGTGAGACTGTGTCTAACGCAGCACACAGGTTGTGGAGGATCAGGGCCACAGTTGTCAGCAGTTGAGGAGATTTCTGATGTCGTCTGTGGTGGCAATAGGCACAGTCTCAGTGCTGTGGTTGGCATAGAATCCTGATTGTGAGGCATCAATTAGGTTCTTTTCTTCCAGTTGTTCGATGAGCTGTTAGTTGATGGCTTTCTCAGGGTACTTTGGCTGGGTAGGGGAGCAGGGAGGATTGGGTTGGCAGAGGTTTTCTTTAGGAGGGGTCTAACATTTGCATGTTTCCATCTGTCCGGGAAGGTTGCTGTTGAGATGGAGATGTTGAGGATGCTAGTGAGTTCCATGCTGATAGGATTGGTTCTGAAGTTGAAGAGATGGTGTGGGCAGGGGTTGGTGGGTACCCTTGAGTGGGTGGATGACATGATTGCTGTGGTGGTGTGGTCTGAGTGATGAACAGAAACCAGGTGGTTATTGTTTGGATGGTGTTGGCTGGTTGAGGTTGTCGAGGTTGAACGGTGGGTTGATTGTCGAAGTTGTTGTAGATAGGTGGATGGTGTTCTCAGTTGCTGTAGGGTTTGAGAATTCCTTGACAATTTTGAAGAGTTCCTTCGTGTGGTTGGTTGCTAAGTAGATGCAGTCGGTGTTGGCTGTTCTCTTGGCTTCCTTGAGGTGCAGGTGGTAGTTGCTGAGGGCTGCTTTGTCAGCAGCTTTGTTGGAAGGGTCCTTGGTTATGCACCATCGCTTCTCGTGTCGGTAGCAGTTACGCTTGGTGGTTCTGAGCTCTGGGGTGTACCAGCTGGCTTGTTTTGAGGTTTTGTTGGTTTTTGTTGATTTCAGCAGAGCGACTCTGAAATTCGCGATGGCCTGGTCGAGGTTTTCTGAAGTTTTGGGTGGTGTGTTGCTGAGGGCCTGTGTCAATTGATATGTCATATAACAATACAATAATATAAATGAGTGGGGATAGGGGTGAGCAAATAGAGTGTGTCGAATAGGGACTGTGGGGGAATAAAATATGTGTATGGTACAGACAGCTGAACCACAATAGCCAATGGCTGAAAGGGGATGATCTAAAGCCCCTTTATCCATCCCTGTTTATCGGAATGAATGTTGTGTGCTATGTGTGGCTTGGTGAGTGTTGTGTGTAATGACATGAGCCCTCTCCAGACCACTAAAGCTGTCTGTAGGCAAGGTCTAAAAAGAATACTTGCAGTGTTACAATGAGGGAGTTGGTGTGGAAATGTAAACAAACCACAATACAAAAAAAATGCAATTTAGACAGTCAAGCTCAATGTTTAATCATGTTTTATTTGACAGACATGTTTTAATCCATTTAAGCAAAAAGTGTTCAATGTTGTGGTTGCAACTGTAAATACAAGTTGCAGACAGATGCCCGTTATTGAATGTTTAGTTATATATATATTGCAATTTTGACAGGGTTATAGGATGCAGCGTGGTCCTGCGGATGCCATACATCTTTTTCATGTGCAGTGACCTCCACAGATACAAGTGCACCTCCACTGTACTGGTAGTTTTTGCTCCTTACATTTTTAATTTATGTTTTTTAAATATATATATTTAAATACATAGACAGCAGGTGCTTACAGTTCCACTCATTGTTTCTTTAGTACATTTCTGTTCCTGAAAGTCTTATTCAAGGTTTCAGTTCAATCTAGTACAACAGAAAGTGGCCTCTCGAGGGTATCGGTTAAGAGACCTGCATGGTTGCAGTTCAAGGGCCCAAAAAAATATCTAAATGTCCTCACTTAAAATAGGGATCCTGTAATACGCAGTACATGCTAGCATCACTACCAGACTGATTGGTCCTTCTCAGAGAGTAGTAGATATTTGTAGACACCATCTTGCCCTTTGTCAATAGTGACCACTCAGGTCCATGAAAAAAATTGTAAGTTGGGTATTTTTTGTTTTTGTAGCCGCTGTAGGTGCGATTGTGTTCCAGCATCTCCAGCGTTCCCATGTTTCAAAGACATCAGCAATTGGTGAGTATCACAAAATAGGAAAGCCCTCCACTAACACTACCACAACCTGTTTGATGCACAGCCATTTCAAAATTTTATGTCTATAAAAGGATGATGAAGGGGCATGCTAGCAGACAGAGCACGGGCATGGATGGTGAGCATTATAATATCAGTAAAATATCTCAGGTGAGCCAGATATCATTAAGATCTCAAGCTGCTCTGTGTAATGTGTAAAAACATCATCCAGTTATTTTATAGAATACCTTTACAATTATAATTCTGACATCATAAGTACCAGAATGTAGAGAAAGAACCACACCTGTATGAGTCACTCACACCTGAGATGGGATGAGTTGTAATCTATGGAAGCCAAAGTGCAATTATACACTATGGAGAGCTACTTTCACTCTGACAGGGAGAAAGTGACTGCTTGGATATCTCAGGAAACAGAAAGTTCTATTTGTTTTAGGGTGCAATATTATGAAACAGTACTTTATGCAATTCTATGTCTTTTATGTCATTCCAATAATAACCATATTCAGATTATAGCTACACATTATAATACCAAAACATTTAAGAAATTGCTTTCAGTTCTAAGGGTGGCATGTCCCTCCGATGTTGCTACTAAACTGTAAAGGTCAACAAATCTGCAGGAGACTGCTGTTAGCACAGTTCAAATGCTAGCTATGTAAGAAACATCCTACTGAGGAATGATGTTAGTGACAGAGGAATGCTTGAATAAATCTCAGCCTCATATAATTTCTCTGGGTCCTGCACAATTACCAGTAGCTGAGATGAATTAAATCATCCAACCACTTACTTTTTAGATCAAAGCTGTCTGGTTTGCCAAAGACTTCTTGTGGATATTCTGAAAACTTGCTTGGGAATACATCCCGTCCATTGCTTACTATTGGCTTTGTATTTCTTAACTCACAGTTGCTTGCTTTCCTTTTGCTGGCTTTATTTGCCTTAGGCTTTCCAATTCCTCCTGTGGAGGATAGCCTATTTCTGGTATTCCTCGCTTTCTTTATCCATCCTTTTAAATCTTGTTTTTATCTTGCCACATTTGCTGTGAATTCAAAGACAGAGGCCAAATGTCAGGCTCTTACTTCGGAGGGAGCTTGGTGTTTACTTTTCTTTGTCTGACTTCGAAGTGAGAGGATTTATGTGACAATCTTGCAGTTACAAAAAAGGCTTTTTTTCTAGCACACAAGAACATTTTAAAGCCTCTAAATTAGATGTACAGATATTTTAGAATATATTAGAATTAGGAAAGACCAACAAAGCACATTTTCTTGTGCAATTCTGAGGTGTGGTGGAAACAATATGTGTTGTTTGAAATGGCAGTTCGCTGCCACACCATGCATTCTCCACACTACACCACCCCACTCTACTCAACTGTACAACATGCCACTCCATTCTACAGCTATCTACTCCACTCGGTGATTTGCCACTCCATTATATGCCACTCCACTCTGACATGCAACACCACCACACCGCCACTCCACACTGTGATACACCACTCCATGCCATGCTACTCCACTCTGACATGCCACTCCACTTTACATCATGACATGCCAATCCACTCTACGACCCGGCTCTCCACTCTACTCCACGACATGCCATTTCACTCATCGGCACTCCATTCTAAGACACTCTACAACACACCACTCCATGCTAAAACATTAAACTCTACACCATTTTACTGTATGCTGCTGTGACACTCACTTCAACCACTCACTCCCCTCCGATCTGTCTCTTCAACTCTGCACCCATCCACTCAGTGCCTAATGCTTTGCTACACAACACTCTACAACACTCCACTCTTAAACATTCTAATCTGACACTTTATTCCAATCTACTCTATGCCACTCCACAACACTTTACTCCACTCTACGCTACTTCACTCCACTCTACTCCCCTCCACTGTACAACACTCTATGCCACTCCAGTATACAACACTCTACTCTATGCCACTTTACGACACTCTACTTCACTCTATGCCTCTCCAATGTATTCCACTTTACTCCACTGTACTCTGACACACTAATTCACTTCACTCCACGATACTCTATGCACCTCCACTCTACAGTACTCTTCAGTACTCTATTCCACTCCATTATACTACAGTCTACTCTATGCCACTCCACGCCACTCGATTCCACGCCACTCCATTCCACAACACTCCATTCTACGGCACTCCGTTCCACGACACTCCTCTCTACGCCACTCCACTCTATACCCCTCCACACTTTATAACCCTCCACTCAACGACACTTTATAAACCTCCACTATACTCCTCTCCACTCTACTCCCTCAATAACACTTTTTGCCACTCTATTCTGTGACACTCGACTCCACTCTATGCCAATCAACTTTACGACAATCAGTCCACTCTATGCCACTCTAGTCTACGATGTTGTACTCCATGGAACTGTACTCTACTGTACACTGTACTCTCTCTATGCTGCTCCACGCCACAACACACTACTTCACTCTATACCACTCAACTCCACTCAATGACTATCTGCTCCCTCCATAACACTCTGTGCCACTCCATTATATGACACTCTACTCTACTCTACTACACTCTATTTCACTGTACACAACTCCCTCTACACCACTCCATGCCACTTAACTTCACATCAGTCCACTCCACTTCACTTCACTATATGACACTCTACGCAATTAACTTTTGCCCATGCTGAACAGCAGCAGCTCTGGTGTACAAAATAGCTAAAACACATTGCAAAGCCAATAGCTTTTGCTTAGGCGGGACCCATTGGTATTGCCAATGCTTGTTTGTATTGATCAATTAAGTCCCCAAAGTGCTACGAGTAGAACCATACATTGGTTAATGTGCATTAGGTCTCAGGCAGCATATCGCTGATGAGGGTCATCAAGGCCAAAACCGGAAACAGTTGTTTATGTTTCCATTCAGAGAGGATGCCACCTAGAATTGCATACTAGACCATATCTACTGGAACATGATCCAGTCTGATTTGACTAAGGTTGGTCCCAGTGTGGAACTGCACAGTGCACAAAAACAGATGGACTGAAATCCAGCGCCAACCACTTACCACTACCGAAATGAATGCACGTATTCTACCCAATTCATTTTTGTTTTTCTTTGGTATAGAAGGCCGGAGCAAAAAAGTATGAGCTTATAAATGTATTTGCTTTTTGAGGTTTAAAAATATTTGCAAATCATACTCAGTTTCATTTTCTTTTTGCCATCTGTGATTGCTTGGATGAAAAATGCATGGTTAAAAAGCATGTGTTATGATTTTATTTATTGTTACGATGTGGGCAAATTTAGAGAATTTGCATTCTATTTTATGATTTGCAGGATTGTTATTCTGTCACTGATTGGCAAAATGGCTGGTTCACCAGAATCTTTTCTCATAAGTTACCATCCGTAAAAGGACACATGCAAATATTTGTTGCTTACACTTTTCAGATAACCGTGGAAACTGTTGGTACTGTGTGTTTGTTTAGGGGAAAAGCATGATACAAAACTTTCCTCCTGACAATATGTCGAGCTATGAAGTATATATTGTCATAAGTGACATCTTCAGCCATCACCAACATTTTAGACAATAGCACGTTCAATACTAGAACATTTGATCTCCTACTTTCAATGTTAAATGCAGAACCACAAACCCCAGGATTCAACATGATGCTACTGGTTGGAAATGAAGTGTTAAACTTGATTTTGTACCTTTTGTCAACTTTTAAGAGGAACCTAGTAACAGGACTTTTTCAATGTTGGCAAGCGAGGAAAGTATGAAATGTTGGGAAAGCATGTCTAAACAATCAAGTTAAAAAAATTTAAAATGTAAAGATACAAATTTATTCGGTGTAACTCAAATGATTATTAAATTTGCAATGTACCATGTTGTGTGGAAGATCGACGAAATTAACGCATTTTATAATGTTTCGGTGGAATTTGGTGAATGCCATCTAACGGTGCAGTCGTTGAATTTGCAATATTGGAATATACTAATTTATTGAGTTATGACTAGTCTTGTAAATATTAACTACACAAACTATGAAGAGTAAGAGTGGGAAAGGCAGTGAATTTGAGAGAGAGAATGACAGTTGGAGTTTGGCTGAGTGTGTTAAAGTGATGCATAACACAAAAAGCTATGAGTAGCTTAGTAGATTAACATAAGTTCTGCGAAAGGGAAGAGCAGCCAGTGTCATTTAAAGGATTTTGGGGTCTCTGGGAAAGGCATATTTTGAGGGCCCCTGTTCAGACCAACTTTAAAAATTCTTACCCATTTTCTGCTTATTTAAACCCGCACGATGCCTGCGAAAAAACTTTCAGAAACTGGGTCACACAAACCGGTTAAATTTGTCTTTTTGGGGTTCCCAAAAATCCTGAAGATGACACCGAGCAGACAGAAAGTTCACTTTCCTCGGGCACACTTCGTAGGTGTGTGCCCTTGGCAATTGCCCTTTTGCCTATATCTGAAAGCATCTTTGAGAGCAGCATATGTATTGCAGTATTCTTGCTTGTTGTAAAGACTCTGAAAAAAAGAAACATGTTTCACTAATTCAGTAAAGGCATTTTCATGTATTTTATAGAGGTCATGCTGCAGAAATGTTGATAAACTCTATTTTCAAAGTTTAAATATAACAATGTAAAAAGACTAATGAAATTGATAACAAATAAATGCTAAACACAAAAAGCCCTAAACTTGATAACATCTGTTCCAGCTCGTTCTCTGCGGTCTTCTGTTCTCCACCTTGCCACTGTTCCCCGTTTCAAGAGATCCAGGATTGGCGGCCGCTCCTTCCGAGTCCTTGCCGCCAAACTGTGGAATTCCTTGCCCGTCCACATCCGTGCCATCGATGAGCTCCTGGCTTTTAGGAAGGCGGTTAAAACTTTTCTTTTCCCCTTAGCCCCTTAGTTCTTGTTGCCGTCGTGTTGTGTTTCCCACCTCCTGTCCGGTTTTGTTCTGCACTAGCGCCAGGACGCCCCTTTGCTGGGGCAGCTGTGCGCTCAATAAATCAGGATAACATAACATAACATAACATATATAGCCATATTACAACATAACAATATAAACCCTACCAATAGAAATAACAGGACAATTTACTAAATAAATTGCTATATTAGTGGGAGCTATTCATTAAATAATAAAAGATTCATGTCAGATGTAACTGATTCTCAATGATATTCATGTCTTTTTACTCCTATTTGAACTAGGGATGGGCACTAAACTTTGCTCCACCGGTGGAGTAAGCAGAGTTTTGCCCACTCTGTGTTCTGCTTGGAACGCGGAGTTCTGTCAAAACTCAGTCAATTGCCATTTGGCAGACTTTTTTCAGGCATGCAGCCTGCCAACGTTAAGTTGACGAGCAAGAATTTGCATCCCCTTGCGCGATTTTCGGGCACAGAACGCTTCCCAGCGAGATTTCTAAATGCGGGCAGTCGAGGCATGTCACAACTGTTTGCATTGAGAAAGCTGCCGCTCGAGTAGAATATATACTCAAGTGGCAGAAAGAAGCAGCGGCCCCTGGTGCCCCGCATGGTGCTGTTTGCTATGATTTTACAGCACAGAACAAGGCCCTGAGGCTAAAAATCAGCACGAGCAGCGTGACATGTCAAATTCCAGCCGCTCGCAGGACTCCTTGAAATCTCAGAGTTTTTATGCAACTCTGCAGAATTCCGCGGTGTGAAACGGAGCGTGTTCCGCCCACCTTCAATTTGATCCTCCTGTAATGCTCCTGTCTTGGATGTTCATATTAATGCTAAGCATCAACAATGATCCGGTACAGCTAAAGTAAAAAAAAAAGAAATCTTCAAACAGGGAAAATGTAAGACACATTGCTCTGCACGGAGTGACACTAGCATCTTCTGATGGCCCTCAATAACTATAAAGGGAGTAGCACCAAAGCCATGGCCAGAACAGTATGCATGCCCGTACATGCAAAACCTTTGAACAGTTATTGGTTTGTAGCTCTGTAATGAGTATGTACAAATGCAACGGAAACTAAAGAATGAACACACATTTCATAATTTTTTAAAGTTTACCTACAGCTTTATCTTGCATCTTTTGCTCAAAAAAATATCAACGGAACAGTCAGGTTTAATATTGAAAACAGCGCAAACAAAAGGAGATGATGGACGGAGCGCTGAAATATTTCTGACACTTACCCCCAGTCACAGATCTGAGTTGAATCCATCATCGTTCTTTAGCCCACGTTCCCACCCCAGTTCAGCAGTTCAGACCCAGCCATTTGCAAATCAGTCTTGACCCTGTCCCTCATGAGAACAGTCCAGCTCGAACTGTCAAGCCAGGTCTCCCTTGAACGGAAACAAGAATCCTTGGACCGGTTTCCGATAACACCCCTCATCAGAGAGGCTAGCTTGAATCCAGTGGCAAAGTGAGCAAGGGGTCCCACGTCTGGGCATACCCTGCCAATTTAGGGAGAACAAAGCAAACACAAGGAGATGATGGACGGAGTGCTGAAACTTTTCAGACACTCACTCCCAGTCACAGACCTTGGTTGAATCCATCACGGTTCTTTAGCTCACTTTGCCACCCCAGTTTAGACCCAGTCATAGGCAAATCATTCTTGACCCTGTCCCTCATGGGAACAGTCCAGCCCGAACGGCAAGCCAGGTCTTCCCTGGGAAGTATACAAGCATCCTGAGACTGCTTCATATTGAAAACATAATTTCTTTGAAAGTTTGCTCCACAGACATCATAAGTAGCGCCTCTAATCAGTTTTGCTACATTGTAGAACGCAGCTTAATTTTTACCAATGCAAGTTTAGAAAAGGATCTTTCAACACTTGCAAAAACATAGTTATCACCTTTCTCATGACGTTGTATGCTGCAGAACAAGGTTTGTTAAAGCATGCAGAAGTTCATAATGTGAATTTTGAGTACCATCCTTGCATACACTATCAATGTTTCTTAACATCATTTCTGTGTTTAGTCCATCACGAGAAACAATCACACAACTCTTTAATCAGCTGGATATCCTATGTTGAAGTATGCTTCTTGAAAAGAATATTTTAAATGATTGTTCATGCGTGCCGCCATATCGGGGGTTCGAGTCAGTCAGCGCACCAGTGCTGGGATGAGTCCCGCCCTCCCGCCTACTTAAGTCGCTCGCTACACCGCGCGCCCAGATCAGTGACTAACTACTCCTCTGAGGCGGAAGCCGGAGGACGAGACAGCAATTATTTTAAAAGTATTATTTTGTATTCTTTGTTGCGCCTATTATAACTCGTTTGCCTCATTTTTAAACTTTCACTCACCCCTGCCTCGCCGCATTCAGTGCCCGCTCCATGCGCAGACGATTAGGAGCTGACGCGTTGGATGCAGGGTATGCCGCCATATCAGGGGGTTCGAGTCAGTCAGCGCACCAGTGCTGGGATGAGTCCCACCCTCCTCTACCCCTATATAAATCAAACCACTTCCCGTCCGTGCAGCGGGCGGGCACAGTGGGCGCGCCGGCGGCGCGCCAAAGGCAAGCCCGTCCGCACCCGTCCGCGCCGGGACCGGGCCTAGGGCCACTCCCCCTGGTCAATTGTACCCTCAAGCGTCAAAGGTCCCTGTAACGATCACCTACACCTCCTCACAACTCTTAGCACTCAATCCATCCCCTAACCTACCTCATTGTATGCCATTAGTTCTTCATACAGATCCTTTGGTAGGCCCTTTCCAATGTCTTGCTTGCAGAAGACATTCTCTTTTACCTGTTACCCCCAAACCGGTTCTGGCAGCACTCATTAATGTCCACTCCCTTCCCAAACACAAACTAGATATCTTGGAGCTCATTTCTTCATACAACTTAGATCTACTGTTTGTCACAGAGACTTGGGGTGACAACTCCTCTGGCCCAGACTTCAAAGCAGCCTTACCTGATGGATATTGCGTGAACAGATTAGACAGAACTGTAAAAAAAAGGTGGCGGTATAGCCATTATATATAGAGACTGTTATAATTTAAAAACCACAGCCCTTAACTATGGAGGCTGTGAAGCCTTTTCTTTCTCTATCTGTCTTTCCAGCAACCAATCTTTCACAGGCACTTTGCTCTATCGCCCTCCTGGCCCTAAAGCTAACTTCCTTGCGAGTCTTAACAATCACGTCGAGACAGCAGCTGGAGCTCCTCATTACACCATACTAGGAGACTTCAATTTCCATTTGGAATCCCTTACTGACAATGATACCATCTCCCTTATTAGTGATTTGCTAGCCGTAGGACTTCGTCAACTTGTCACCCTGCCTACGCATAAGGCAGGACAGACCTTTGATGGTATATTCACTAACAACCCTGTCATTTTGATTTCCACTCCTATTCCCTTCACTTGGACAGATCATTCTGCAGTTTTCTTCTCAGTAAAAGCTAGGTCCCCTCGTCCTCAAGTAAGACCATCATCCCCAGCTTTAACCCGAGACTGGAAAAACATTGATATTCCTCTTCTTGCCTCAATGTTGACTAATGTCTTCAATGTGGCGGAGCCGGATCCGGCATTAGCATCTAGTAATTACCTCAAAAACCTGGACATTGCGTGTACCACACTGGCACCTCCCAAGACCATTCTCCATAACCGAAGGTTTCCTTCCGCTCCATGGTTCTCTGAATCCCTCCGTTTACAAAGACAACACTGTAGAAACTTGGAAAGACACTGGCGCAGGCACTACAACCCCCTTGATAAACACTCTTATAAAAGCGCCCTGTCCAAGTATTCTTCAACACACAATACTTCTAGGTACGCCTGTACCAACACCTCTTCTTCTTTTCCTAAGTTTAATCAGGTTTCTGAGGAACATATTTCTCATTTAATCTCTACCATTAAATCACCCCTTGACCCAGTAGAGAAGTGTGGCTCACTGGTTAGAGGAGGCAGACCTGGAAGCAGAGGTCAGCCCGGGACCAGGGTTCAATTCCCGGCTCGGCGGGGTCTTGAGTCCTAAAAAATGTCCATGGACTCGACAATTCTCGCTCTGGTGCCTACTCGATTCACGGGTTCACACTCTGCGACTCTGGGCAATAGCTTGCTTAATCTCCACAACGGCCCCTCGCGGTGGGATGCCTGGCTTTCACCTTGCGGATACCCAGCTGTGGTTATCTCACAGGGGAATACCAGGACGGGTTCCCTAAGCATGCGCTTAGAAACCGCTTGGTGATTTGCGCTATATAAATTCCTGTACATTTACATTTACCCATGTTCTCCTTCCATCCTCAACCTCATTCCGGATGCCATCTCTCCCGCTTTAGCCAACATTTGCAATACCATGTTCCTTACAGGTTCCTATACTTCAGTCTGGAAAAAGGCCATTATCAAGCCACTTTTGAAAAAATCTACCCTGGATCCCACATCACCTTGGGCTACAGACCTATCGCCTGTCTCCCGTTTCCCGCCAACATTTTTGAAAATCTTATGAATAGGCAGCTTTCCAAATTTATTGACTCTAACCACCTGCTTGATGATACTCAATTCGGATTCAGGCAAGGGCACGGAATGGAGACGGCCCTTATAAAAGCGGCTGACGAAATTAGAATGACTCTAGATAAGGGCGGTGCAGCAGTTTTGATACTGCTTGACTTGTCCGCGGCCTTTGACACGGTCGATCATGCTACTCTGATCGACCGTGTCTCAGCAATTGGTATTCAACATAAAGCCAAAGATCTTCTTGCATCTTTTCTTGCCAACCGCACTCAAACTGTAAAATTAGGCTCCTTCCTTTCCCCCACTTTTTCCCTTCCTTGTGGAGAGCCGCAGGGCTCCTCGCTAAGTCCGACCTTGTTCAATATTTACGTATCGGACTTAGCGAGGGTGATCAAGTCTTATGGCATCAGTCTTACAACCTACGCTGACGACACCCAGCTGGTTCTATCAGTACATCATGATGGTCTCTCAGTTGCAGCTAACTTCCAAGAGGGAATGCTTGCCATCAGCTTGTGGATGTCCTCCAATTGCTTAAAATTAAACTCTGGAAAGACGGAGGTAAAGACCTTTGGGAAGCTTCAACCTGCCTGGTCCCCCCTCTGGTGGCCTAGTGAGATGGGTCCTCCACCCGAACCCGTTACTAAGGTTTGTAACCTTGGAGTCGTGTTTGATGACAGACTGCTGTTCCACCATCATGTCAATGCGGTAGTTTCCACCTCCTTCTTTACTCTAAAGAAATTCAAGAAGCTTCTCCCTTACCTTCCCACAACAGCTGGCAAGACATTGATCAGCACCGTTATTTCTTCCAGAACGGATTACTGCAATGCCCTCCTTCTTAACGCGCAGGAAAAGGTTCTAAATAAGCTTCAACTGGTGCAGAATGCCTCAGCTAGAATCTTATTGGGCATACCCAAGTACACCTCTATCACCCCTTTCATTCGACAGCTTCACTGGCTTCCTGTCAAAAGCCGTACAAAATTTAAGGCACTATGTATTGCCTACAAGGCTATTAACAATTCTGGCCCGCAGTTTCTTAAACAAGCTTTTCATCCTCTTGTACCTCTCAGGACACTTCGCTCATCTTCAGCTCATCTGCTTAATGTCCAACGTACTAGGAAAGCTAACTGGGGCGACAGATGTTTCGTGATTTCCACTGATAGATTATGGAATTCCCTTCCCCTCACCATTAAAACCTCCTCCACCCTCCTCAGCTTCAGGAAGCAATTAAAAACTTGGCTGTTTATACACTAAAGGTATGCTATTGTTATCATTTGATCAGTTAAGCGCCGAGACACCCTCGGGTATTTGCGCACTATAAAAATTGCAAAAACATAAACATGAGAGACAATGTCCTGTGAGAACCTCTTTCTAAGTCCCAGAGAGTATTGTTAACTACTTCATTCTAGTCTATGGTAACTTAAAGAGCACCTGGCTACCCACTGAAGGCCTCCCAGGACTACATGACAGATAGAAGCCAGGCAAAGATCCCAACATGAGTGCTCAAACAGTCAAGTCTTAAGGGATTTCCTGAATGTAAGTTCATTACGGGAATTCCGAAGCGTAAACGGAAGAGAGTTCCATAATTTAGCAGCAAGAAGGGAGATGGAAAGACCACCACTGCTGCTTTTATGGAGTCTTGACGGAATAGGTAGAAGGACATAAAAGGTTGCTTGTACTGGATGAAATGACGCAGCAGACTTGGACCCTTGTTAAAAGCTCAAAATTTGAAGCACAAAGCTTTGAACTGGATGCTTTTTTGATAGGAAGCCAATGAGGTTTTAACAAAGACGTGAACACAGACTGGTGTTGAGTGAGAGATACACAGATATAGTACATGTCCATAGTCGAGGCAGAATGTGATCAGGGCCTGGACTACAGTTTCATGATTCAACATTGACAAAATTCCCAGAACCTTTCTTATGGCTCTTAGAATGTCAAGACATCCAACGGACAGTTTCCTCACCTGAACTTCAAATGACACCTTATCGTCATGCAAATTCCTAGATTTGTAATGACCGTTTTAGGCTGAGGCCTTACAGTATTTGGCCAGCACTTAGGAGTCCAGAAATTTACATTGGTACTTACTATCATAAACCCTGTTTTTCCACCATTAGGTTTTAAACAACAGTTTTAGCCATCCACTTGGCACCTGCTTTAAGGCATTCCCTTAGCTGAGCTGCTTTCAAGTGATGTCTGGGTTTAGGGAAATGAACAGCTGGATTTCATCCTCATTAGATACTAGATTAAGGTCAAAGAACTGTACAATATGTGCTAATGGTAAAACATAGACATTGAACAACGTGAGTCTGAGTTCATAAACCTCCTTCATTAAGTTTTCCATTTTATTAGAAAAGTAATGCTCATTGCTCAGGTTACTCTAATTCCTGACACTCAATTTTCTGTTCCTCATCTATGGTACCAGGAATCCTAAAGCTTCACATTGCAGTTCAAATTTGTCAAATAAAATCATCATAACATTCCCGTATATCTTGAATAAATGACTTTATGGTGACTATTGAGGCAGAGGATCTAGTGCACAAGACCGAATCTAGTTTCCACCCACAGTACCACACGGAATCGGTGCTGCTGCTAGCATTCGCGTCTCTTAGACTTATCGTTGATGGGACAAAACAGTGCCACTGATAATGATGGACTTAAGTGCACCTTTAAACACTGTATCCCATAGTCTTCCGCTTGAAGAAGCTATTGAAATACGGTGTCATTGAGATGGCTCTGCAATTGCTGGCCTTTTTCCTACAGAACCACACCTTTCAGGTGGTTCAACAACCTTTCTCATCTGAGGTTTTATTGCTGCGAAAGGGGAACCCTCAGTGCTTGGCACTGAGCCCTACGTTATTTAATATCTACATGCGACCTTGGAAGCTGATGTCATCGAGTGGTACAGCTTTAACATTGCGTCGTATGCCGATGACACGCAGTTCATTATCACTGTCTCAGGAAGAGGGAGCTTCTGTGGCTCTGCTCAGACCCTGCCTGTTTGAGCTAGCAGAGTGGATGGATGACGGCTGCCTGAAGCTAAATGCCTGATAAACTGGGGTTCTCATTCTAGGAAAGCAACCATCACCCTGGTCACGCCTGGTCGCCAGATGTACTTGCTCTAGTTTCCAAGCCGAAAGTGAGGAACCTAGGCAGTTGGTTTGACTCTAATCTTTCATTAGACAGCCAGATCACCAACCTCATGGGAAAATGATTTGGAATCCTAAAAACATTGAACACGATCATGGGCCTTCTCCCTGAAGCCACTAGGAAATCAGTAGTCCAGGCACTGGTTATGTCCAGACTAGAGTAACATCTTATATCTTGTATCCTTACAAGGCAGGTAGAGAAACCTCAGAGGGGGCAGAACATGGCTGCACATGTGCTGCTGAATCTCCCGAGGCTCTCTGCCATGGGACCAGAGCTTGCCAAACTACATTGGCTCCCTCTGAGTAAGAGAGTGTCCTTTAAAGCTATGTGCTTCTGCCATAAAAGTTTGACCACATGACTGACGCCTCTGGTGAAGCCTTACCGCCCGAGCAGAAGTCTTAGGTCTGCAGGAGCAGCATTTACCATGATCCCAATTATGAAAAAAACATTCATGGGAGACTGCTCCTTTAGCTTCCTAGCTTCCAAAATGTGGAACATCATGCCTTTGGATTTGAGACAGGAACAGTCAGAATACGTTTTTGTACGAAACTTAAAACATGGCTTTTTAGGCAAATTTAGGGCCTGCTGACTGTGTGTATAGGTTCTGTACTGGAGAAGGACTTCCTAGCATGGGGACACATTGGACGTAGTAACCAGGTGCTTTCTTAATCACTTATTATTAATATTGAATGATTAAAAAAATGAAGATTCTGCACGGCCATTTATAATTGCTTGCTCACTTTTTTAAAAGCATTAAGGAGAGGTCGCATCATGGTGGACCAGGAAAGAAAATGAAATTGCTGTAGTTTTGTCAATAAACTTGGTGCTTGAAAATTCTTATTGCTGCAATTTGTGGTGTCTTCGACCTCTTTCGAACCTGCCTCAAGTCCCTTAACATTTGTTTCCACAAAATTGACATCCTCCACTCTACAAGACCACAATGTCTAGGGCACTTTTTTATAAACAGAACTGCTAATCTAGGGGTTTATGGACATTTTTGAAGAGTCTATGGTAAGTTCAGCTGCCTTCTGTGAAATCAAAAGGTCTCAGTATATTCAATGAAACAGAATGCAACCTTTGTACACATTGAATCGACTAGCACAAAGTTCAAGGAGTGAGTATAGCAGTGCACATAGGATAAATCTCACTGGCACAATTTATTCACAATAGCCAGGACTCTTCTGTACCCATTATATCACAGCAGCACTATCATAGCACTAAGCTATGATTTAATCTTTTAGAATAGCTACTGCAGCCAGACACCTTTGAGTCTCACAGCCTTCTGGCAAGAGATATGTATCTCATGGATTTCCAAAGATTTGTCGCAAAATCTGATGAGTACAGCAGCTTGGTCCTGATAGGAACAATTAGAAGCATCTGGCATAATGCTGACCCTGTGCATTTTGATGAATTTCTCCTTTAAATTGTCTCCCATAAGAAAGTGCATTGCTTGAAAAAGTTTATTCTGAATGTTATTGAGATGAGTGGCTTCTTTATGATTTTGAAGAACAGAGTCACATTTTGCAAGCGTTGTAAATAGTTGACGGTCCTTCACACAGTAGTTTGAGTCCACAATGTCTTCTAAGTTGCGCACCAGAAGCTCCTAGGGTCTGAATTTTCCAGAAAAGGATTATCATCACAGTATGGTTTTCTTGGCCATTCTTTTCATTTTTTCTCTTGTAGACTTCTCTAGCTTTTGATAGTTGCATCAGTCCTTGGCAAATTCCTGAAACCTTCAAGACATCTGCTTGCTCATGAAAATAAGAAGCACTGTGTAATTTATGGCTCTTTATGGATTTACTCACTGTTTTCATCCAAGCATTTGCAAAATCATTATTAGCTTTCATAATAATGAATGACTTAAAAATGCAACCTTGGATACAGTACATGGATTGAGGCTCTTTAGAGCACACAATCCATGGGGACGCTCTATAAAACTCTGCTCTGAAACCTCAGAGTTGGTGTTGGACTTGGCCCTCTTTGCAGGGTCACCCCCAACTTTTTGTCTTCACTCCTCCTAGTTCTGTTGCATTTGGTTTTGTTGGCCTTAGGACCTTGTCCACTTTACCATTGCTAACCAGTGCTAAAGTGCTTGAGCTTATTCCCTAAAATATGGTACAATTGGATTAAAACTGATAGGTATATTTAGTTTACTTATAAGCTCCTAGTAAAGTGGTATATCATATACCCATGGTCTGCAAATTAAATAATGCTAGTGGATCTGCAGCACTTATTGTGCCACCCAATTAGGTAGCTTTTTGATACGGGTACCAGGTCTGCTATTGCTGTCTGAATGCAGTTTTAAACTGCCATTTCGACTTGGCAAAATAAACCTGTTGCCAAGCCTTAAATTCCCCTTTTATTGCATATACTTCACCCCTAAAGAAGGCTTTACATAGCCTCATGAGCAGGGTGCATTGTAATTAAGAGGATGGACATGTACGTTTAAGTTTTACATGCCCTAGTAGGGAAAACAACTAAAATTGTGTTTCACTGCTTTGAGGTCTACCTGTTTCATGGGATAAACATTGGGTTGCATTATTACATTTAATATTTGCTAACATTTGAATGGGAACAGGTACACACATCATTATTGGGCTCTGAGACATTGTAATTTAAAATCCTCTTTAATAGTAAAGTAACATTTTAGGTTACACTTTTGAAAAAAGGCACTTTTACAACATTTGTATTTTTCAGCCTGAATGATTTGGTACCTGCAGCCTGTTCCTGAGTCACATGACTTGGTGTCATTGGAAGTTGGACTTTGTATGTTCCTCTCAGATAGCTGCACAATAGAAGGATTAGGTGTGACTGGATGAACCATTACTGGCAAGATGGGGGGCAGAGGTGGGCACAGCCCCACTTGCAACTGAATAGGCTTTTTCCTGCCTACACACAAAAGACTTGTCACCAATGCCTTGTTCATGCAGTCAGCTTGGAGAAAGTGTAAGGGAGGCAGGAAACATCAATTACTTCAAAGGGGAGTCTCTAGAAACTTCTCCTACTTCAAAGAGGGCACCAGGTATACAAATAGGACCCTCAGACCCATTTTTCAGTTCACATTCTGGGACTGCCTGCTGCTGGGCCTGCTTTATACTTCAGAAGACGGCTTTCCTGCATCTGGAAGTATTGATTTGCTGCCTGAAGCCTGGCATGAATCCTTGGATACCTGCCCTGCTCTTTGAGCCCTGTTCCTCTTCTTAAACCCAGGACTACCAGAGGGACTCCAAGGACTATGTGGCTGGTTTCCTGAGCCCCAGAGACAGAAAAGTCTCCTACCATGTTGAACCCGCATCTGGATCCAGTCTGAGTGGTGCCCCTCTAGTTCTGATCCCTTGGTGGTAATGGTGCCCAGACAGCCAAATTTAAAAATTTGGAACTTAAAATGTTAAAAACTACTCAGAAGAAAAAGAGGAGATCAGGACCAACCTGCTCATCTATCGGCCCAAGGTGCATCGCCAGTCGGCCTGACTTCACAGCAGCTCCGGCTACATTCAGCTCCAAAGCAGCAAATCCTGTGCAGTGGTCCTTCACAAAGGGGTATCCGGCCTCATGGAACATTTGTAGGCTACAGCCTCCAGTCTCATCCTGCTGAAGATTTTTGACTTCCAAGAAAGAAAATAAGTCTGAACGTAGAAATCTTCACCACAACTTCATCCAGAAGCTCCCCAATGATGACGCCTTTTCTTTGGAGACTGCCTTCAGCATTGCCCGCCGAACGTTTGCCTTATCAGACAACTTTTTGCTGAAATTTCTTCTAAGTCGGAAGGTAAGTTCTGACTCATTCCCTCACGGTCGGCCATATTTTTTGAAACACTTGACCGGGACAAAGTCACAAATTCAGGCCAACTGCAATGGAGTATAGGCCACATACAGTGACCAAGTTAGGCCCACTAAATAAAATACCATAAATCATGGTTCCGGAGCTCCAGTGTTGAGGATGCGCCACGCAGCAGTGGTTATGAGAAACAGTGGGGCTGTGATGTGGAATCCTGCGTCATCGTCAAGGAGGCCACCGATGAGGGGCTTGCCATGTGAAGGCCTGGATCGAGGATGCTTCATGCACAGGTGGTCCTGAAGAAGCGTGCAAGTTGTGATGCAAAGTCCTGCATCAGAGATGCGTTGCCCAGTGGCGGTTCCGAAGCGGCTCTGAGGAGATGCATCACGCCAAGTCAGTTCTTCTCACAGGTCCATAGATGGAATAGGAGAGCACCTTCAGGCCCACTTCCAGGGGTCCGGGACTGGGGTTAGGACTCAAAGCAAATAGAGTACAGGTCCTGGGTTCAAGGTGGTTGGAACCTGTTCTGCCCCATAGCCTCTGATCAGTAGGCCAGCCATCTAGCCCTTTTAAGTCACTCTGGTGGTCATGGGTTCAAGATGCAGGTCCAGTCCTTTTCACTCTGGCAGTATATTAGCAGTCCTTCTGGCAAAGCAGCACAGCAATCCTTCTGAGTCGTCCACATTTCCAGAGGTGTACTGAAGAGTTCGGCCTCAGGGTCCATTATTTTGTCCAGATCACGTTTTGAAGTAGGAGAAGGTTCTGGTGATTTCCACCCACAGAGGTGCTAGGAATTTCCTACCCCCTGCCCTGGACCCAGCTTGTCCGGTCACATAAGCCTCCCAGTGTCAAAACCATTTGTGAGTGTGCTGGGCAGAGCCTTTGTGATGTGCAAGTGTGGTAGGTGACAGCTCCTCACCTTTATCAAGTTAGAGATGGCCCATCCTGCCAACATCTATCCCCCTTTGTCTCACTGCCTGGGAGCAATATACAAAAACCAATGCTAGCTGCACCTAGTCATGTGACCCAAGATACTGCAGGCACCAAGGGCCCGATGTAGGTGGCTCATTACTGGTCGGTAAACCCGAAATTCGGTAAATTTCAGGCTTACCAACCGGTATCGAGCCATTTCCAATGTAGGTGATGATTCGGTAAATACAGAATCGGTATTTACTGATTCTGTATTTACCGAATCATTATTTACCGAATCAGTAGATGGTATGTAGGAAGCACATTTAAGAGTGCTTATGTGCTTTCAGGATTGGTTATTTACCACCAACTACAAGTTGGTGGTAAATATCGAAAACCATTGGAAAAGCAATTTTGTGCTTTTTAAACAGAGCCACGTGGCAGACATACATGCCCTTAGGGCATGTATGTTTGCCACATGTGCACACATGCACGATTCAGGGGTTCAACAGGGTGTCAATGTGACACCCTGCCACCCTTGAATGTGTTCCCCCTATTACTGATTCGGTATTTACCGAATCGGTAATAGTGAATGGCTTCCCATTCATTCCTATGGGCCTTCAGGCCCATAGGAATAAATGAGAATTACCGAATCAGTAAAGACTGAATCGGTAATACCGTATATTACCAAATCGGTAATATTTACTGAATCTTTAGCTACATACCATTTGCCAATTCTGAAATACCGAATCGGTAAAATTCGGTATTTTAGAATCGCTAAATAGTATTTACCTACATATGGCCCCAAATGTTTGGGGCAAGAAAATTGCAACTTTCTAAAAGTGGCATTTTACGAATTGTGACTTAAAATCCAACTTTACCATTATTGT
The DNA here is from genome assembly GCF_964263255.1 of Lissotriton vulgaris. Lineage (NCBI taxonomy): Eukaryota > Metazoa > Chordata > Amphibia > Caudata > Salamandridae > Lissotriton > Lissotriton vulgaris. The sequence goes on along the minus strand of NC_141685.1, from coordinate 1,704,065,139 downwards.
TTTTAAATTATGTTTTACATTCCAAACTCGATATTCCTATCTGCTCCCAATTAAAAGTTACCACTTACTAAATGTAATAAGGGAACCCAATGTTTTGCTATTGGAGAGGGAGGCCTCACAGTAGTGAAAAACAAATGTAGGAGTTTTTCATTACCAGGACATTTAAAAGGTAAAAGTTCATGTCCAAATTTTTTAAATACACTGCATCCTGCCCCCTCGGTGGCCTGTGTAGGGCTTACTCTATGGATGACTTATATGTATTAAAAATGGAGGTTTAGGCCAGGCAAGAGATTTTTCTGACCAGGTAGAAACTGCATATATAGGCTGCCTGAGACATGTTTGAAGAACTACTTAAGTGAGTGGCACAATAAGTGCTACAGGCACACAAGTTACATTTGACAGGCCCTGGTTACAGGTGGTATCACTTTATTAGGGACTTACGAGTAAATTAAATAGGCCAATTGGGTGTCAGCCTGTTTTACCATGTTGAAGGAAGAGAGCACAAGCACTTTAGCACTAGTTAGCAGCAATGGCAGCAGGTAGATTTTAAAAGTGGTGGGGTTGAAATGGGGTTGGATATAAATTGGGAAATTACTGCAAAAGGATCAAGAAAGTGTTAGAAGTAGAAGTAAGCAATAAATGTACCCCAGGTTTAATACCTTTTTATGGTGTTTTAGATGACTAACAAAACAGTGTCCTTGTGCCCTACTTTGACCAAGTAGGGCGCATTCCAGCCCTACCACACCCCTTTTTAACATTTCCAGCATGAGAAGCTAATACATCATTTTTTTCTACTAGCCAGGAAATGTTTAAAGTTCTTTTATATTCACACACTTAAGTCCCTACACATAATCACTTACACAACCATCACATCAGACATAGCCTATTCTCAATAAAACCAAGTGCTCCCGCGTAGTTCGTAGGTCGCAGCACGCCCGCCCCGTAGAGGGACGGGAACACCCCCATGATGAACCATGACACTAAGGGATTCTTAGTGTGTGAGGGGTATTTTAAAAACACATAGTGCTTACCTTTGCCATCAGCAAAGATTAGCCCTCCACTCCTCATTTGTTTTGTATAAATAAAATTCATAAAAAAAAAAATAATAATAATAATAATATTTTCTGCACGCATTGATAGAATCCCATTGTTTGTATACATATTTCAGGAGGGTGATTCTATCACCAATACCTCTACACTTCCCTATCTGTTTATTTGGATATGCAAAGGGGTCCTCACCTGTATGCCAGGCTCATGCACTCCAGCGAGTGGGTCACAGTGAAATTTACGATGAAACACTAGTTCTGCCTCCTTTCGGAAGTGAGTGGTCGAACCTGGCAATCTCACTGCAGGATTGTTTTCCAATGGAGACTGAAGGGAAAAAGAAGTGCCAAGTGCGACCCTGGTTGATGCAGTTTACTTAAACCAGGCCCCAAAGCGTACAATTGCAGCCTGCCTCTGACTTTCTTAAACCGGTATTTGAAGTACTTCGAGACACTATGTTTTTTCAAATTGTTAGCTTGGCAATAAGAACAGCTGACTTAAGTAATACCTGGGTAGGTTTACATTGTTGGGCATGAGTCTCACTCAGTTCTTGGACAGGAGGAATTCTTGATGTTGTTGCTGACCTGGGCGCATTGAGTGGAAAGGCTGCTCTAGTCGTGGGTACATTACATGAGTGGGCCAGCCAATAAATTAACAGTGAGAGCTGAACCAGAGTCCGGCCGAGCTAAGGGTCGACTCTGGTGTGTAGAGCTCATGCACGAGCCACGCCGTAAAAGTATTTGGCATGTTAATCATGCAACAAGCATGTTAGAATATGGTACGGTGTCTTTAAACTTCAAGGAAAGTCTACCTCTTTAATATGCCGAAGTATTTCTCCTTATTACATCCGGTTGTATGGATAGTGTTTTTTACAAGTGAGAGTTTTTAAACATCAACTAAGAAACATTGCACCCTCCACCCTCATGAAAATACTGTTAGTGAACTAAGAGCCAAGTCAAATGTCCTGTATACCTTATATGTTGCTTAGATGTTTTTTATAGCTGGAGATTCATTATAGGCTACTGAATCAGACACAAGTGAGATTTATGTAAAGTGCACATCCTGAACTCGTGCATTTGAAGGCTCGGAGAAATAAAGTTTTTGCATAGGATCACACAATTTGGTCAAGCAAGGAAACTGAGATTGATCCCAGATTTTCGTAATTCACACTGTGAAATTAAGGCACTAGATGTCAGACATTAACGATTGATGCTTTTTCATTAATGCCTGGAGGATGATCTAGAAGCGTGGGTGCAGAGAGACTCCGTGTTTTATTTCGGGCAGATTCGCATATCACAGACTTTACCCAAGGACACAAAAGCACTTCACAATAGATACAGACCACTTTGCAAATCAGCTCTTTCGGGCAGAAGGACAACCAATCAGGATTACAACCTTTTCCTGCTTATGAGGACAGCATATTTAAAAGCGCATGTCTTAGCCATGTAACTAAATTCAAATATTCTGCATTACAAATCTGGAAAGAGCCTCCAACATAGTGCTATTTCCTTGGCCTCTCCATCAAAATCACATTCACCCCAGCCATGGCCTAGTGGGAAGATAGAAACCAGGAGATAGCGGGCCAGGTTTACTAAGGGCTTGCATTGTCTTTGTATCATGGGAGGCGATGCAAGGCAACACAAGACCTTAAATGGAATTTACTAAGCCACATAAAGCCACCTCGCGTAGCTCTGCATGTGTAATTAAATCCAAGGTAACGCAAGGCAGCACATTTCACTACCTTGCATTACCTTGCAACAGTGAGGCATTCCATGGGTGGAGCGTGGGTGTTCCCCCGCATCCACCCATGGTTTTTGACACAATCCCAGATTTACACAATCCTGCTTGTAATACAGGCCCCCTTGTAGCATGCGCAAGGGTGCATGCATTGGCGCTAGGAACAGTGCACAGCGCTACGAGGCCGTAGAAATGTGCCATATCTTACAATATGGAGCATTTCTGTTGTTTCTATTTCACGCAACACAGCACAGCAAGTTGTCTTGCTGTGTTGCATTGTGTGAAATGCTAGTAAATATGCCCCACAGTATTTAACCTTGATTTCTCCATTTGGCCAAATTGTGTGCTCTTGGGCAGTCGCTTCCTTCACTATTCATCATAATGGTGGGAAAGTTGCAGTCTCGGTTCTCTTTTACCAAAAATGTAGGCCTTGGGCAGATCACACTCTCCCTAGTCCTGTCTCCAGGACTGGCTTACGCATCAAGTCAAGATGGACTCTTTTGTACCAGGGCACTGTTGAACCCCACAACAGTAGGCCGCCAGTGCTGACATCTTCATTATTTTCCTGTAAAAGATTAGGGGACTTATTTAGAGGTTGGTGGATGGGATATCCCATCGTAAACTTGTTACAAGTGTATTATTGCATATGGCTATCTTATCCACCTTATTACAAGTGCAATACGTTCCAATCGGCTTATAATAAGGCAGATGGGACATCCACCACATTTATAATGGAGTAGCTATCCTGTCTGTAAAACTCTAATTAAGGCCCTAAACCTAAAAGGTTATTATCTGAATTACAGAGGAAACAATATTGTTTTAAAGAGCCAAGACTCAAATAGATATATGTGGCATAACAAAATTCTTGGAGAAGTTTGAAACTTTGACACAGTCACATGAATAATCATCATCAGCAAAGACATCAATGCTTATATTTGAAGAGATTCATCCTGAGTGTGACAATCTCATTCATACATTTATATTTAATTACAGATACCAAGATGATGTAGTTCTAAAGCAATGTATGTGTGTTACTGCACAATCAACTAGTTACATTACTCTTGTTTTATATGAAATTGGAATTTCCTTCTGCATTTAAATCTGCAAAATCCTTAGCGTTGATTGGATTTTGTCAGTTCTGGCACATAATTTTTAACAAAATTACTACTAGTAATCTAGCTATCGTGCATATGTATTGAAGGAGTTCTTTCCATTTGAAAATGGACCAAAGCGAACAACAAATATAAATACCAACATCATATCACACAAAACCATCTGTAAAGCACTTGAGGAATTCAGTTCCATGCAGCAAAACACAAATCAGCCATATGAGAGTAATATCTTTTATTTAGATTGCTATAAAACTGCAAACAAATCAGTGAGGCAAGTAAAATCAGTACTGTTAACATTCCTAATTTCATTACTTTCATTATCATTTTCATTATCATGACGATTATTATCCAGAGCAGAGGTATTTAGAGAATGAGGAAATGCCAATCTCTAGTGTTCATTTGGCACTCGTTGCATAGGGACAAATTTAGAGTTTTGCAGATGGAGGGTACTCTGGGATGAAAAAGGACATTATCAAATTTAGAGTTGTCTGTCAGCCCTGGGGACAACTCTGTACACTGATAGAAAACGCTGTTGTGGCGGTTGGTCAGTATATAAAAGATATTTTCTTTTTTTAAAACAAACTCCTAAAATGTTTTGAAAAACAAACAAAATAATGTCCCTACAAAGTTTGTCATTAGTCAATAGTACACAGTCAGGAGAATCTCCCTATTTCTTTACATAGCTACAATCAAAGGCAGTGCCTAAACTGGCTAGAGTAAGACAGACTGTCCCCAAGGCATACCCTCATATTATGTTTTAGTGTTTTAGATTCCATTAGAACTTTTCTGTAATCATTAAGCTTTAAAGTTTTGTTCTGCAGCAATTTATTTTTATTGGTAGTAAAGAATTTTATAAATGTGTACAGTGGGCGTTATTGGCTAAAATTCCTGTGTTCAGAAATTTGAATAGGGTAGTTTAATACATACTTCCGAATGACAGACAGGTTCAAATGTGTCTTTTTGCCCTTCAAATTAAACCAACTAATAGAGGAGTGCAGGTCTCACAATGTTCATGGTCAGCCCCCCCACATATGACACTTGCATTGTTTATAACTAAGATTGCAGGAGCTTTAAGGTCCACCATATCTGACAAATTTGATTACTTTCCTTTTGTACCAATTCTTAAGTAATATGCATTCATCCTGACAACAAAAGCAACCAAGTTTAAGTATGAGATCTATATCTAGGTACCCTGCATTTCTTTGTTAACCTGGAGGTATTCAAAGATCAAGATCCAGCATCTAAGTACCATAATAAGTCTTAATTCTAAATTTGTTACAGAGATTCTTGGTTATGCCCTACTTTTAGGCCATCACAAAAATTAGATTCAAATAAAATAGAACAACTCATCAGCCTGGATATTCTTTTTTCTACGTCACTTAGTAAGTTACTATTAGTCATGGAATTTGGAAAAGGATAAATAGCGTCAATTTTGTCTATTCGTTAATTTTGTTTGTTTTTGGCTATGTCTGTTGGATACATGCCACAGAAACTCCACTATCTGTAACCTATCATTACCTTGTAGAAAACACAGTATCTTTCAGATTCTTGGAGCATCTTGATATACTTTCCCTGTGAAGCTCTTCATGTGCAGCAATTTTCTTTTTTAGATTTTTCCATATGAAGATATTCCTTCCTGTACATCCCCTTACTATACCACTATTTACTGCTCTATTTGTAATCAAGTTTAAAGTTACAGTAAATGATGGATAGCTTAGACCAGGAGTTTACAACCAGTCGATCATGAGCTAACAGTAGCTCACCGAGACCCCAGGAGTAGCTTGCGCCAGTAGCATCTCAATTTAGTAACTCATTGACTACAGGGGTAAAATGCTGGCTTATTATATTAATTAAAATAAGGCAGACATTCACTCTTTTTTTATCATTTCGTGCTCCCTGGACTTCCACTGAGCTCAGATAGATGCTGAATAATTTTTTCTAGAAATCTGAAACACTGTTTTATTTCAATGATTAAATGTAATCATTTGAAGAACATAGCAGTTTTTTTCTTTTTTTTAAATTAATAGCTGAATCTATTAGAGTCACAGTAGACCAATGCAGCAATGCTCCGTACTTGTGCTCCGGGATAAGGCAGTATAATCTCTGTGTGTGCTCCAAACACAAAACGGAGCATAGGCATTTGTGGGCAGATGCCTTTGAGATGCATAAATCTGATATCTTATGTCAAATGTTTTAGAAAACAAGTAGTTTCAATTAACCCCTTGTCAATTAATAAGTATATTGTCTAGGCACTTTCACTGCTCCTGATTGAAGCAACTTTTTAACTGAGAGTTTTCTGTATGGCTGTGAAAACGTGACATTTCATGGGCTGTTTGTTTGATAGAGGTTGAGCACGATGACGCCATTGCGAAGAGCTATACGCTCATATTTATTTTCTTTTGTTATTTTTACCCACCAGATGTGCAACCGGTGAAGTTTGGCAGGAGATCACAAATTATTCCTATCAGTGTTTCTAGGGAACCCTAATTATTTTGTTCAAACCACAGTATGGGCTCCAAAGAAATTAGGCTTACAGTCAATGAAGGTGGGCATAGGGGGTCTCTTGGAAAAATTGTGTGAGTTGCTTGGCCTTTAGTAGCTCACAATGATTTTCACTGATCAGAAGTAGCTCTCACTACAGGAAAGGTTGGAGACCCCTTGTATAAACAAATACAATTATACCCCTATTAAAAAGAGCAAGAATCACCACTAATCACACCTTTGACTACAGCTGAATCATCATGCCATGCAGATTTCCCTATTAATAGACACAATCTCTTCTTGGAAATATGTCGGCCCACTGCTGGAAAAAAGGAAAAATTTACTGATAATATCGACCATTTAAATAGTGTCCCTAAAAAATGATAAAAACGGGGGAGGCCAAAATTAGAAATCCCCTTGCAATTATCATAGACATTTAAAAAATGACCTACATCCAAAATGACTACACAAAATGTCACCAAGTTTGGTAGGAAACTAGACCTTTGAACAGAAACTGTGCTTTTTGTGATTTGGTATAAATCTGTTTAGTATTATTTTAGAAATTAAGATTCAGAGATATGTCATTAGTGATGTCATTTGAGATGTCATCAGTGATGTCATGAGTGATGTCACTGACCATGTCATGAGTGATGTAATATGTGACGTCATCAGCAGTGCATTGCGGGCGCGCAAGTTATAGTTAGCTGAACTAACTATAATGGGGGAATTTCAATGGTTTTGTCTGAATGAAATGTCCAGCTAACTATAACGCCCCTGAAACCTATGGTTTTTTCAGTGAATTTCGAAGGTTTTTTAAATGCCCATTCCTAACTATAACGTGCCCGAAGCCTATGGGTTTTCAGTGAATTTCAAAGGTTTTTAAATGCTAATTTCTAACTTTCACGTTACTGAAACCTATGTTTATTTAGTGAATTTCAAAGGTTCCTTAAATACTAATTTCTAACTATGCCTACAGAGGTAGGACATGTGAAGATAGACGAAAAAACGCACAGAAAATGAAATGAAAATGAAATGCAGAAAGAAGCAACAGAAGTCCTCAAAGACGAAGAAAAGTGCAGAAAGAATCAAGACATGTGCACAAAGAACCAACAGAGGAGCAGAAAGAGGCCTTGTTACAAAATCATCCTGTGCCCACAACTTTTTCCGATGGGTACTGGTGTTAACTGACTGACTAACCAGGCCTAGAGCCAATGATATGCTAAAAGACACTTAGAATACAGTGAAAACACCTACATACACTGGGAAAAACTGTGCGTTGGAGTACCCCTGTCATTATCATGGCCTCCTCGGTAAGCCCCTAGTACATAGTAGGGCAGGGGGATTAAACCTACCTCTTAAAACGCGCCAAGGGGAGCGTTTGAAAACTGATGAAGGGAGGGGGAGAGCCTGAGGTGACATGTGTGCAAACATGTCCTGTGGGCGTTTTAAGTTGGGAGATTAAGTCCCCTTGAATCCTGAAGGTCCCTAGGGTACAAGTAGCCCACTAGGTACCTCCAGTAAGCACCACAGAGCTGCGTTGCAGAGAGATGTAAAAAGGAGCACAGCCTAGCCCACCTCTCTGCAACGCAGCACAGTGGCGTTTACTGGAAGCACCTGGTGGGCTAGTTGGTCCCCCGGAGCCCTCAGGTTTGAAGGGGAATGATTTCCCCAACTTAAAACGCGCCACAGGGCGTATTTGCACACATCACCTCAGGCCCCCCATCCCCACCCTTCACCACTGTGTAAAAACGTCCTGTGGCCTTTTTAAGTTGGGAGATTAAGTTCATTTGAATCCTGAGGGTCCCTAGGGTCCAACTAGCCCACTAGGTACCTTCAGTAAGTGCCACAGAGCTGCGTTGCAGAGAGCTGTAAAGAGGGGCGTGGCCTCGGAACACCTGTCTGCAATGCAGCTCCCTTGTGCATACTGGAGATACCTGTTGGGCTAGTTGGCCCTCAGGGACCCTTAGTATTGAAAGAGAATTAATTCCCCAACTTACAACTCGCCATAGGCGCGTTTGTACAATGGTGAAGGCAGGGGGCGTGGCCTGAGGTGACATGTCTGCAAACACGCCCTGTGGCGTGTTTTAAGTTGGATAATTAATTCCTCCTCAATATTGAGTGTCCCTGGGTGCCAACTACCCCACCAGGATCCTCCAATATGCACCAGAGAGCTGGGTTGTAGACAGGTGTTCAGAGGCCACCTCCCTTTTTACAACACGCTGCAACGCAGCTCCGTGGCGCTTACTGGAGGTATCTGGTGGGCTGGTTGGCCCCCAGAGACCCTCAGGATTGAAGAGGTATTAATTCCTCAACTTAAAACGCGCCACAGGACGTTTTTGCACACATGTCACCTCAGGCCCGCCCCCTCCCTTTACCACTGTGCAAACGCGCCCATGGCACATTTTAAATTGGGGGATTAACTCCCCTTAAATCCTGAGGGTCCCTGGGATGCAATTAGCCCACCAGCTACCTCCATTAAGCGCCACAGAGCTAAGTTGCAGAGAGGTGCAAAAAGGGGAGTGGCCTCACAACACCTCTCTGCAACGCAGCCCCCTGGCGCATACTGGAGGTTCCTTGTGGACTAGTTGACCCCCAGGAACCCCCAGTATTCAAGGGGGAGCTGCTAAGATGCAGCTCCCCCTGTGGAAAAACTATTTGCTTTGGTATTTGGAAGAGAGAGCAGGTTTCCTGCTCTCTCTTCCAAATAGCTCAGCAGTTTGCTATGGCAGGCGTGAGCCGTGAGACTCCCACTCTCCCACAGCATACTACAGTGTCCCTGTGTCCTCTTTGGACCCCCTATCCCAATACTATCATTGCCCCCGGCTCTCGACTGGATCCGCGCAACTTGTGCAAATTTTGTCAGTTTAAAAAAAAAAAGAAAATTTGGGGGGAGCCCTGGAGGTCTTTGTGGGACCCCCTAAATAGGCCTAGGGGGTCAGGGTGTTTCTACCCTACCCCCTTTTTGTGTTTTGGGCACTTGTTTCTCTGTTTTCTTGTGCCTCGGTTCTACAGAGGCACAAGATGGCTGCCAACACGTTTGGAGTGTTGACAGCTAATTAGCATAAAGTTTGTGATTGGGAGGGTGCGCGGATCCTGCGCGGCCATAGATATACATGTGTTTTTAGTTTTGATTTTCTCAACAATTACTGAACGGATTTACACCACTTAACAAAAGGGGTTGTTTCTGAACCAAGAACTACCTCTTTGCCAAATTTAGTGTAATTCCGTTCAGCAGTTCAGGCTGTAGCCGTGTCTAAAGTTTCCTATGGAAAATTGCAGGAGGAAAACACATTTTGGAACCCCCCTTTTTTCTCAGGCCCCTGCTTGCCGAATCACCCCGAAACTTTCAGGATAGAAGCGGACTGGAGCTCCTCACGAGTTTTAAAAATTTCGCAAAGATTCATCAACCGGCGGCAGAGTTATTGGAAATAGAATGTTGTGAATTTTCTATGGAAAATAGGTCCTAGCTATAACTACCTACCTACTGTAGGTCAGTAAGCAAGGGCACAGCCGGTGCCCGAAACGCGTATGACGAGGCTTGCACCCTTTTACCACAAATGAAATAAATCACTTTATAATTCCAAGACTGGCTCTGGCGTTTGATGGAGTGGACCGCGTACCTGTCGGCGCAGCACGCGCATTGGAGACAAGTTGGAGTATATATGTATATATATATATATATATATATATATATATATATATATATATATATATATATATATATATATATATATATATATCCACACGATCCAACCAATCCAGGTCACAAAAACGGCAAGCACTCCGATGTTGAGATGGTATATCAAAATGTATTCATTTCCAAACCCCCCTTCACCCCTGACAGACGCGTTTCGCCAGTTAGCTTCGTCATATATATATATATATATATATATGAAGTTCCACATTGCCAAAGCTTTGGGACGCACTCTCCATCCGTTCAATAAGGCAACAACCCCATCTGCAACTCCCTGGATCAATAACTTGCCTTACGCGTTTCGAACAGAAATAGTTCTTGGTCACAGGCAGAGCGATCTCAAAAATGAAAGGCACAGACTGCTGCTAAAATAGAACCAATGCCTTTTATTGCCCCCAGGTGGAGCCTCGTAAGTATATTCAAATTGCATTATGGGAACAGCAGTTTCTGTAATTAGCCTCGTAGTTCGTAAACAACAGCAGAGTCACTCTATATCATTTCTTCGTAATTCAGCCATTAGTGGGCTATCCAAAAGAGAGTAGGTAGCGCCGCAATCAGTAAAACGCCAACATGATGGACCGGACCAGCTCCAAGCGTTCCGAGCCGCCGGCCGCTTTGCTCGCGGTGGTGCAGTCCCCACGGCAAGGCTGCCGCGTATTAAATGAAGTTCCACATTGCCAAAGCTTTGGGACGCACTCTCCATCCGTTCAATAAGGCAACAACACCATCTGCAACTCCCTGGATCAATAACTTGCCTTACGCATTTCGAACAGAAATAGTTCTTGGTCACAGGCAGAGCGATCTCAAAAATGAAAGGCACAGACTGCTGCTAAAATAGAACCAATGCCTTTTATTGCCCCCAGGTGGAGCCTCGTAAGTATATTCAAATTGCATTATGGGAACAGCAGTTTCTGTAATTAGCCTCGTAGTTCGTAAACAACAGCAGAGTCACTCTATATCATTTCTTCGCAATTCAGCCATTAGTGGGCTATCCAAAAGAGAGTAGGTAGCTTTGCAATCAGTAAAACGCCAACATGATGGACCGGACCAGCTCCAAGCGTTCCGAGCCGCCGGGGCAATAAAAGGCATTGGTTCTATTTTAGCAGCAGTCTGTGCCTTTCATTTTTGAGATCGCTCTGCCTGTGACCAAGAACTATTTCTGTTCGAAACGCGTAAGGCAAGTTATTGATCCAGGGAGTTGCAGGTGGTGTTGTTGCCTTATTGAACGGATGGAGAGTGCGTCCCAAAGCTTTCGCAATGTGGAACTTCATATATATATATATATATATATATATATATATATATATATATATATATATATATATATATATATATATATATATATATATATATGCTCAAACAACACGAGCCACAGCTCCGACAGTCCCACAATCCTCAGGATACCGCCGGAGTGCTGACACGAGAGCCGACCCAGTTTGCAGTGAGAAAATATTCTTTAATTATTTCATCCGCTTTCAGCATAACGTTTTGGCCTACCCAGAGGCTTTGTTCGCACAACGCTACTTAGGGAACAGGTGAAATTTAAAGTGCTAGTGCTCATTGAACAAGTTGCGTGATTGGCTACCGCCCAATAGACATAAAAGGGTACAGAGCGGGAATATCGTCGCAAAAATATCGACTAACCTAAATATCGCCGCAAAAATATCTACAGGAAGAAATATCGATGACAAAAATATAGTTTGACCAGAATATCGACAGACAGGTAAGTAATATCGATAACATTAATATAGTTGTAATAAATATCGTTTACAAAAACATAGTTTACAAAAATATCGTTTTTTAAATAATTATAAGTAATGTAGTGTTTTTAATGAGTATTTGTTGTCAAAGTAGTATTTTTTGTAGTATTTTATTAGTTAATAATGTATTTTATGTTGAATTTAGTGTTAATAGTTCCGTAGCGGGTTGTGGGTTTATAGGGGAGTAGGGTGGGAAGTAATTTAAATATAATAAAATAATAGATTAATTAATGTTTTAAATGATTATAAATAGTGTAATAAATAATAGTTAATTAATTTCAATTAGTTAATTGATTAATAATTATGTAATTAATAATGTTAATTGTTTAATTAATTTTAGGTGTGTGTACTGGAATTGTTTAGTGAAAATGTAGTGAATTAATTACATTTTAATTGAATAATTATTTAATTAATGATTAATTAAATAAAAATAAAGATTTGTTATTTTATAAATGAGTAAATACATTTAGTAATTTTTACACCTACACTATCCAACGCTTTCCATACTGTTGCACCTTCTGGAGTGGGAATAGTAATTTTTACCCCTACGCTATCCAACGCTTTCCCTACTGTTGCACCCTCTGGAGTGGGAATAGTAATTTTTACCCCTACGCTATCCAACGCTTTCCCTACTGTTGCACCCTCTGGAGTGGGAATAGTAATTTTTACCCCTACGCTATCCAACGCTTTCCCTACTGTTGCACCCTCTGGAGTGGGAATAGTAATTTTTACTCCTACGCTATCCAACGCTTTCCCTACTGTTGCACCCTCTGGAGTGGGAATAGTTATTTTTACCCCTACGCTATCCAACGCTTTCCCTACTGTTGCACCCTCTGGAGTGGGAATAGTAATTTTTACTCCTACGCTATCCAACGCTTTCCCTACTGTTGCACCCTCTGGAGTGGGAATAGTAATTTTTACCCCTACGCTAATGAAGTGAAGGAGTCGAGATCCAGGAGTTGATAAAGGTGAGTTTATTCAGCAAGAACAGCAGTACAAGTATTCACCATCCTGCCTCAGCAACCGCCAGGATCAGAATGGAGAATATGGAACCATACAGGTAAGAGAGAACATGGAATACATACTGGCATAACACTCTAAACAGGGATAACATTAAAGTGATAGGCACAACATATCTCCTCCCCTTAAAGGAAACAAAAAAAACAAAAAAAAACCAAAAGAAAAACAGTGAAATATAAAGAGAAAAATCAATATCTGACAAATTCATCAAGTTTCTTGGGAACACGAAGAGTCCTTCCATGGGAGGTGCGACTCAAACTAGAGGACACTCCTCGTGCAGACAGAGGAGCAGAAGGAAACTCCTTGGAATAGGTGGGAGTAACAGGGAAAGAGTCTGGGAAGTGACATGTGCCCTGAGAAGGACCTGAAACAACTTGGGAATCCCTGAGGAGAGGATCACCCTTCAAGGACACATCTCTGGATGATTGCTCAACCACTTTCTCATCAGGAACGTGCTTCTTGGCGTACAAGGCAATCCTGCGAAAATTCCAATTTTGCCCATTCTCTAGCACAACATGCCATTTGTGTACTTCCTTGACCCTCATGGGATCGGAAAACTTATTCATGCCAAACTCCCTACGTCCTAACTTGATTTTAACCAAGTCGCCCACTTCAACTCTACCCACCTTGCCAGGAACCACCTTAGAAGCAACATTACCTTCCCACAGCCACTGCGGGACCAGCTTAGTTCTGGGAGTCCTCCCACGCATGCACTCAAACGGAACCAAATCAGTCACTCCATGGGCTGTGGTATTGTAAGACCACACCATATCTTCTACCGCCCTGCGTACATCCTTCTGTCCTTGTACAGACAACTGTATGGTACCCTTAATCAAACGGTTCATACGTTCCACCAATCCATTGCCCTGGGGGTTGTAAAGGGAAGTGCAAACGTGTTGAATACCATGATTGATTAAGAAAGAATGCATAGAGGACCAAGTGAGTTGGGTGCCATTATCAGTAACTAGGATTTTCGGAAAGCTCTCCTTAAGGAAGAGAGATCTCAACTGTTTTATGACAGCATCTGTGGTGATATTCCTCATAAACTCAACACACAACCATCTAGAGGACACATCAACAAGAACTAAAGCAAACCTACAATCAGCGGGCAAGGAATCCATGGGACCAATGAAATCCAAACATAACTTATCCCAAGGCAAAACACAAGAGCTGACAATAGAGCCCTGCGGAGGAGAGGAGATCTTCAATCTTTTTTCACTCTCCTTACACAGAAGACAAGATTCAACCCACCTACGCACATCGTCGTCAACCCCAGGCCACCAAAATGAAGTGAAGGAGTCGAGATCCAGGAGTTGATAAAGGTGAGTTTATTCAGCAAGAACAGCAGTACAAGTATTCACCATCCTGCCTCAGCAACCGCCAGGATCAGAATGGAGAATATGGAACCATACAGGTAAGAGAGAACATGGAATACATACTGGCATAACACTCTAAACAGGGATAACATTAAAGTGATAGGCACAACAGCTATCCAACGCTTTCCCTACTGTTGCACCCTCTGGAGTGGGAATAGTAATTTTTACCCCTACGCTATCCAACGCTTTCCCTACTGTTGCACCTTCTGGAGTGGGAATAGTAATTTTTACTCCTACGCTATCCAACGCTTTTCCTACTGTTGCACCCTCGGGAGTGGGAATAGTAATTTTTACACCTACGCTATCCAACGCTTTCCCTACTGTTGCACCCTCTGGAGTGGGAATAGTAATTTTTACACCTACGCTATCAAATGTTTTAACTAATAATATATTGTATAATTTAATTATATGTATGTTTTATTGTTGTTATATAAAGTAATGTGTTAAATATATGTATATGTACACATTTATTAAGTTGATAATGAAAAAGTGTATTTAATTTGTTTTCAATAGTTTAAAAATAAAAGTAATGTAATGTATTTTGTTAATAGTACTTATATTTATTTATTATTTAATGTAATTTTAATTAATTTAAAAAGTCGATATTTTTTACATCTATATTTATTACAACGATATTTTTGAGTAGATATTTATGTACTTACCTGTTTAAGTATAGGGAGTCGATATTTTTGTAAACGATATTTTTACAACGATATTTATGTCAACTATATTTTTGTAATCGATATTTCAACACCCTACCACATAAAAGATGTAACTATATTTACTTAAGGTGCATTACCATTATACACAGAGGACGAAAGAGAATCTCCAAATAACTAACATAATGTTAAACACATGTATAAATATACAATATTCGCTTTAAAACATACCTGTATAAAATACAAAGCAAAATATTCTTCAACAAAATATAACATTAAAAAGAGGAGGAATGTGACTCTGTCTTCAGACAAGAATATTAAACACATCATATTTTCATTGTGTTAACATTCTAAAAACATCCTCATTTGATATAACCCAAGTGGGTAAGCATGGTAAGTCTGCTACATTCAAGAATAGAAAGTGTAATACGGGGCATCTCAATTTTTAGACCAACCGCAACATAGTGCAAAGATACTGTGCATAGAGTGCGTTCTATATAAAAGAATCAATTCATTCGTAAAGAACAATTAAAACCAATAAAGTTAAAAGAACCACTGTACTGTGCTGGAGGAGAACAGACCAGAGCCAACGAACCTCCCATAAAGTTGTTAATACATGGAATACAGCGAATAGGGAAGTAAACAATGGAGCTAATCGATGCAGGATGGTAGATACAAACAGGAAACATTGTGAACATTATAAGCAGGTATAAAAAGCCTCTCTGGCGTTCAGGCAAGATGGAATTTTGCTGTCTAGTTCTATGATGTACCTTGTCTCAAGGGCCAGTAAAAAAGCCTCGCGATTGCCACCCCTCCTTAGTGGTGGCACTGCATCTATGACAAAATATGTCAATAGTTGGCTCTGATTGTCATGAAGTTCTTTAAAATGACGAGCAACCTGGTAGGCGGCATCACTGGTGTTAATGGGCCTTATGTGCTGGAGTATCCGTTTGTGAACCTGCAACTTGGTACTTCCCACATATTGCAGGCCACATGCACACTCCAGCACATAAACAGCAAACTCTGTCTTGCATGGCAACTGCTTACTTATAACACGGGGTATTGCAGAGAAAGGTGTAGTAAATTGAGTCTTGTTCACCCCGTGTTTGCAGGCTTTGCAAACAGCACATTTTCTGAAGCCTTTACTAGCTTTGAGCCATGAGGTGTTGATTAACACATCCGGACTGGACTTCACCAGGGCATCACTGAGAGCATGTGCTTTTCTGAACGCAATGTCAGGTTTAGCTGGCATGAGTGTGCCAATGACTGGATCACTCAATATTAAATTCCAGTTTTTTGTAACAATTTTTTGGAGAGCTTGATGTTGTCGACTGTATGGTAGGATTAGTCTGACAGGAGGATTAGGATCAATAGGTCCTGCTCCTTGAGATTTTTTATGTAGCAGAACATCTTTCCTAGCAATAGCATTGACCTTGCGAATAGCAGCATCAATTAAATTTAAGGTATAACCCCTTGCCAAAAACCACAATTTGCTCTCTTCCTGTGCTTTTCTGCATTGGTCCTCTGTGCTGCAAATGCATCTGATTTGCAGCATTTCCTCATGTTGAATACTGCAAATGAGGTGCACCGGATGATGACTCTTGGCATGCAAAGCGGTGTTGCCTGCGGTAAGCTTCCTATATAATGTAGTTTCCAATTTGTTATTCTTAACCAATACCTCTACATCTAGGAAACAAATTCTTTCCTGACTGATAGTGGAAGTAAAATTAAGATTACATGAATTCAGGTTCAAACGGTCAATGAAATCAATTGCCTGCGCCTGGGTACCCCGTCATATTAAAAAAATGTCATCAATATAGCGGTACCAATGAACCACATGTTCAACAACCACATCATTGAATGCACCATGGAGGACCTGCTCCTCCCAGTAACCCATATGCAAACAGGCATAACTGGGAGAAAAGCAGGCCCCTATGGCTACACCCCTGACTTGCCTACTGGCGACTGCCTGTAGGTAATATATATATATATGGAGCTTAAATATATATATATATATATATATGGAGCTTATAGATTCTGTCCGACTTTATCACATTACAGTTTTGTGCTCTGTTCGGGAGTTGAGTTTTTCTCAACAATGCATTGTTATTCCGGCCATGAAATGTATCAAGATTTTGTACAATATTTTGGTTTGGTTTATGAGACTTTGCTTTTGCCGATATACGGCAGTATTTTGGTGTTATAAAACTGGCAGCAACTCTTGTGAAATTGTGATGAAAACATACACTATAAGATGGCGCCCAACGCTGTGTAAATGAATTAGTCCTTTGTTTGTTTCCATTCATGTTGTGCAAACATTGAAAATGATGCCGCGCACTGAATTTCAGATGTGAACATTGAGAAAGGGAGGGCTCTCCCGAAACGCGTCTGTTGTCTTTGAAATAAACTGCCCTGCTTAGAGATTTTGCCGTGCTCGAGAGTGCTTATTTGTCCTATGACCCGGCTGATATATATATATATATATATATATATATATATATATATATATATATATATATATATATATATATTACCTACTGGCGGTCGCCAGTAGGTATATATAGTTAGGATTTTTTCTCTATGGGATTTTTGAAAATTCTATGTCTAATAACTTTGGCGTTTGTGGACGGAATTGGCTGAAATTTTCAGGAAAATGGAACATTTCGTTTCTGAGCAGCCCCTGACAATTTGGGGGGGTTTCATTAAGGGGGGGGCGAGAAAAAAGGGGGGTCCCAAAACGCCTTTTTCCCATGTTAATTTCCATAGGGCGGTTGGCCTCACTTTTAGCTCGAACGGCTGAATGGATTTGCACGAAACTTGGCAAAATTGTAGGGACTGTTAGCCCGATGTGCCTTTGCTGGGTCTCAATATATGTGCTCCAGTGGATTTTGAGTAATTTAGGTTCAAAAAAAGATATATATCTGGGCGGAGCCTAACCACACATCTGATCTGATTGGCTGTCAGCACTTCATCCAAGAAGTGTTGGCAGCCATCTTGGGACCAATATACATGATAGCACCTCATTAAAAAGCATTGTAGTTAATAGAGGGTTTTAGGACTTTAGTTACATTATAAATCATTTGTTGATGGTACCATATTCGTTTTAGGAATTGTGGTGGGTTCTAAGGTGATTTTACCATGTGAAAAAACCTTCTGCTCTGATATCATGAATATTGTTTGAAAGAAAACTAATATCTCATGATTTTCCCACAGTGGTTTGGAAGGGGATCTATAAGCTAAACTGAAAGCATATTTTCTGTAAATTCACATTATCTTTCTCAGTCATGTGAAAATGAAGTCTGACATTCTCAGTAAAACATGTACATCCAACAAGGACAGAGACTGTCAGTTGATTCCTTTGTGTTCTACTGCAGCCTCCTAGAGTGTTCTAAAGAACAACTAGAGCGCTAACAGTCCTACTTATTACAAAGGTATGGCACACCTGAAGCCATCTTGATTGGAATAAAGTGGTAACTCTTAAAACATTTAATTTAAAAAGAAACAACATGAGGGGGTATATTTTGCCATAGAAAGTATGATTAGTGCTGCAGAATGAAAAATTAGGGCACATTTTGAGTGACTTCTCAAATCCTTTTCTATTTCATTAAAACATTCTGACATGCAGTCTCCCAAATGGCCACCAGAGACAAAAGAGCCCAAATGTAGCCCAAATATCACCCAGATGTAGCCCAAGTATAGCCCAATGACAGAATGTCCCAGAGTGTTCTAAAGAACAACTAGAGCGCTAACAGTCCTACTTATTACAAAGGTATGGCACACCTGAAGCCATCTTGATTGGAATAAAGTGGTAACTCTTAAAACATTTAATTTAAAAAGAAACAACATGAGAGGGGGTATATTTTGCCATAGAAAGTATGATTAGTGCTGCAGAATGAAAAATTAGGGCACATTTTGAGTGACTTCTCAAATCCTTTTCTATTTCATTAAAACATTCTGACATGCAGTCTCCCAAAATGGCCACCAGAGACAAAAGAGCCCAAATGTAGCCCAAATATCACCCAGATGTAGCCCAAGTATAGCCCAATGACAGAATGTCCCAGAGTGTTCTAAAGAACAACTAGAGCGCTAACAGTCCTACTTATTACAAAGGTATGGCACACCTGAAGCCATCTTGATTGGAATAAAGTGGTAACTCTTAAAACATTTAATTTAAAAAGGAACAAAATGAGGGGGTATATTATGCAATAGAAGGTATTATTAGTGCTGCAGAAAGAAAAATTAGGGCACATTTTGAGTGACTTTTCAAATCCTCTTCTATTTCATTAAAAAATTCTGACATGCAGTCTCCCAAAATGGCCACCAGAGACAAAAGAGCCCAAATGTAGCCCAAATATCACCCAGATGTAGCCCAAGTATAGCCCAATGACAGAATGTCCCAGAGTGTTCTAAAGAACAACTAGAGCGCTAACAGTCCTACTTATTACAAAGGTATGGCACACCTGAAGCCATCTTGATTGGAATAAAGTGGTAACTCTTAAAACATTTAATTTAAAAAGGAACAAAATGAGGGGGTATATTTTGCCATATGAATTATGATTAGTGCTGTAGAAAGAAAAATTAGGGCACATTTTGAGTGACTTCTCAAACCCTCTTCAATTTCATTAAACAATTCTGACATACAGTCTCCCAAGATGGCCACCAGAGACAAAAGAGCCTAAATGTAGCCCAAATATCACCCAGATGTACCCCAAGTATAGCCCAATGACAGAATGTCCCAGAGTGTTCTAAAGAACAACTAGAGCGCTAACAGTCTTACTTATGACAAAACTATGGCACACCAGAAGCCATCTTGATTGGAATGAAGTGGTAAGTCCGAAAACACTCAATTTAAAAAGGAACAACATGAGGGGGTTAATTTTGCCATAGAAAGTATGATTAGTGCTTCAGAAAGAAAAATTAGGGATCATTTTGAGTGACTTCTCAAATCCTCTTCTATTTCATTAAAAGAATTCTGACATGCAGACTGAAACATGCACTTTGAATACCAGCAGCAGACGTCCCTGGTGAGCAGTAGCTTTACTACAGTGATCTAATGTGCAACTAGAGTGGTAACATTCAGAATTTATGGCAAATGTGTGACACATCTGAATGCCTTCTTGATGGAACCAAAGTAAACAAGCATTGAAAATGCAATAGATCTCGCCCTCGTTTAAGTTAAAGCCATTCTGTTTGTAATGAGGTGGCTTTTTAGCTTTGCTTTTATTAGTGTTTTTTCAACTTTCATGTAAATAACATGCATCTGTATGCATATAAGTATATGTATGCATGCATTTATGTTTGTATTTATATAGATATACAGATGATATATGTTTATATATGTATGTATACATATATATTCACTGAAAAAACCATAGGTTATAGACCATATATAGTTAGGAATTAGCATTTACAAAACCTTGAAAATTCACTGAAAAAACCATAGGTTATAGACCATATATAGTTAGGAATTAGCATTTACAAAACCTTGAAAATTCACTGAAAAAACCATAGGTTATAGACCATATATAGTTAGGAATTCGCATTTACAAAACCTTATTTTACTCACACAAAACCATTGAAATTCCATATATAGTTAGTTGCACTAACTATGTATCGCGCACCCGCAATCCACTGCTGATGATGTCACATATTACATCATTCATGACATGGTCAGTGACATCACTGATGACATCACTGATGACATCTCAAATGACATCACTGATGACATCACTGATGACAACATCCAGTGACTGTATGTTTCTGTAAAGTTAAAATATGTCTTACATATTGAAGAATGAGTGGATGTATAAGTGTCTGGATGAAGGATTTAGTAGGTGCATGACTGACTGTATGAGTGAGTGATTAAATGTGTCTCACTGAGTGCATGGGTTAGTGACTAAACTGTCTTAATTTGTGCATCATTATGTCTGTTGTTCTGTAAACTGTTGCATGTGTTGATAAGTAGCTATATAAGTAACTATATGGGTTATTGATTGGTTGCCCAAGTATTTGTATGGGAGACTGAGTGTGTGTGTGGGTGGCTGGGAGGTGTATGACTCTGTGCATAGATGTGTGAGCAGTTGATTCACTAGATGTATGGTTTCAAAAGTGCATGTGGAAACAGCTGTATGGGCGGTTGACTGTGTGCATGAGTGTATTGGTGAGTGAATGGATATCTCAGTGCTACATGTCAAAGTAAGTACATATGTAAAACACAGTACATGTGAGAGTTGACATATATAAATAACTGTGCATAAGAGCCAGTGAATGTGTGAGTGGCTGTATGGATCATTGTGAACTTGTATCAGGGATTGTATAAGAGAGTAAATATGTGTTAGTATATGTTTGAATAAGTAAAGTTTGTATAACTGTATAGTTGAGGAAATGGAGGTGTGATTGATTCTTTGCATGACTGACTAGGTGTGTGAGTAACTCCATGGATGAGTGACAGTCTGTGAGTGTCTGTTTACACTGATTGTATCTAAGGTTATATTAGAGTCTTGAGAGGTTCATCGTATTATCACATGAATGATATCATCAGTGATGTGATCAGTAATGTCAAATGAGATGTCATCAGTGATGTCATCAGTGATGTCATTTGAGATGTCATCAGTGATGTCATTTGAGATGTCATCAGTGATGTCATCAGTGATGTCACTGACCATGTCATGAATGATGTAATATGTGACATCATCAGCAGTGGATTGCGGGTGCGCGATATATAGTTAGTGCAACTAACTATATATGGAATTTCAATGGTTTTGTGTGAGTAAAATAAGGTTTTGTAAATGCGAATTCCTAACTATATATGGTCTATAACCTATGGTTTTTTCAGTGAATATATATATATATATATTTGTTCCAAAGGTCCACGCTTTCAGAAGGCACACAACAGCATTCTCATTCCTCAGTGATACGGTGTTGCGATCGTCAGCCCTACGCGTTTCGAGGCCGTCCGCCTCTCATCAGGGGCTTGTTACTCTGTTCTGGCGTTTCTGATATTTCTCTGATGCACGCATTTAATTAGTCAGCGTTAGTACGTCACAGGTTTCTTTGCATGCTGGGTTTTGTAGTCCCTTGGAGAAAATAATTGTTTACCCATGGTGGGCTCGTTGCGCCAAGAATCAATTTGAGCTGTTTAATATTTCACTTGTGCACTGGGACATTTTCCTGTAGTAGTTGGGAATTGCTGCTGCCATTTGATCGGGCTCAGTTCCCATCTCGGCCTCTGTAATTTCCCAGACGGTGCTCCTCTGCACGGTTGGACAGCTGTGTGATTAATTTTGTTCCAAAGGTCCACGCTTTCAGAAGGCACACAACAGCATTCTCATTCCTCATTGATACGGTGTTGCGATCGTCAGCCCTACGCGTTTCGAGGCCGTCCGCCTCTCATCAGGGGCTTGTTACTCTGTTCTGGCATTTCTGATATTTCTCAGATGCACGCATTTAATTAGTCAGCGTTAGTACGTCACAGGTTTCTTTGCATGCTGGGTTTTGTAGTCCCTTAGAGAAAATAATTGTTTACCCATGGTGGGCTCGTTGCGCCAAGAATCAATTTGAGCTGTTCAATATTTCACTCGTGCACTGGGACATTTTCCTGTAGCAGTTGGGAATTGCTGCTGCCATTCGATCGGGCTCAGTTCCCATCTCGGCCCCTGTAATTTCCCAGACGGTGCTCCTCTGCACGGTTGGACAGCCGTGTGATTAATTTTGTTCCAAAGGTCCACGCTTTCAGAAGGCACACAACATCATTCTCATTCCTCAGTGATACGGTGTTGCGATCGTCAGCCCTACGCGTTTCGAGGCCGTCCGCCTCTCATCAGGGGCTTGTTACTCTGTTCTGGAGTTTCTGATATTTCTCTGATGCACGCATTTAATTAGTCAGCGTTAGTACGTCACAGGTTTCTTTGCATGCTGGGTTTTGTAGTCCCTTAGAGAAAATAATTGTTTACCCATGGTGGGCTCGTTGCGCCAAGAATCAATTTGAGCTGTTTAATATTTCACTCGTGCACTGGGACATTTTCCTGTAGTAGTTGGGAATTGCTGCTGCCATTCGATCGGGCTCAGTTCCCATCTCGGCCCCTGTAATTTCCCAGACGGTGCTCCTCTGCACGGTTGGACAGCCGTGTGATTAATTTTGTTCCAAAGATCCATGCTTTCAGAAGGCACACAACAGCATTCTCATTCCTCAGTGATACGGTGTTGCGATCATCAGCCCTACGCATTTCGAGGCCGTCCGCCTCTCATCAGGGGCTTGTTACTCTGTTCTGCCGTTTCTGATATTTCTCTGATGCACGCATTTAATTAGTCAGCGTTAGTACGTCACAGGTTTCTTTGCATGCTGGGTTTTGTAGTCCCTTAGAGAAAATAATTGTTTACCCAAGGTGGGCTCGTTGCGCCAAGAATCAATTTGAGCTGTTTAATATTTCACTCGTGCACTGGGACATTTTCCTGTAGTAGTTGGGAATTGCTGCTGCCATTCGATCGGGCTCAGTTCCCATCTCGGCCCCTGTAATTTCCCAGACGGTGCAGCTCAAATTGATTCTTGGCGCAACGAGCCCACCATGGGTAAACAATTATTTTCTCTAAGGGACTACAAAACCCAGCATGCAAAGAAACCTGTGACGTACTAACGCTGACTAATTAAATGCGTGCATCAGAGAAATATCAGAAATGCCAGAACAGAGTAACAAGCCCCTGATGAGAGGCGGACGGCCTCGAAACGCGTAGGGCTGACGATCACAACACCGTATCACTGAGGAATGAGAATGCTGTTGTGTGCCTTCTGAAAGCGTGGACCTTTGGAACAAAATTAATCACAGGGCTGTCCAACCGTGCAGAGGAGCACCGTCTGGGAAATTACAGGGGCCGAGATGGGAACTGAGCCCGATCGAATGGCAGCAGCAATTCCCAACTACTACAGGAAAATGTCCCAGTGCACGAGTGAAATATTAAACAGCTCAAATTGATTCTTGGCGCAACGAGCCCACCATGGGTAAACAATTTTTTTCTCTAAGGGACTACAAAACCCAGCATGCAAAGAAACCTGTGACGTACTAACGCTGACTAATTAAATGCGTGCATCAGAGAAATATCTGAAATGCCAGAACAGAGTAACAAGCCCCTGATGAGAGGCGGACGGCCTCGAAACGCTTAGGGCTGATGATCGCAACACCGTATCACTGAGAAATGAGAAGGCTGTTGTGTGCCTTCTGTAAGCGTGGACCTTTGGAACAAAATTAATCACACGGCTGTCCAACCGTGCAGAGGAGCACCGTCTGAGAAATTACAGGGGCCGAGATGGGAACTGAGCCCGATCGAATGGCAGCAGCAATTCCCAACTACTACAGGAAAATGTCCCAGTGCACGAGTGAAATATTAAACAGCTCAAATTGATTCTTGGCGCAATGAGCCCACCATGGGTAAACAATTATTTTCTCTAAGGGACTTCAAAACCCAGCATGCAAAGAAACCTGTGACGTACTAACGCTGACTAATTAAATGCGTGCATCAGAGAAATGTCAGAAACGCAAGAACAGAGTAACAAGCCCCTGATGAGAGGCGGACGGCCTCGAAACGCGTAGGGCTGACGATCGCAACACCGTATCACTGAGGAATGAGAATGCTGTTGTGTGCCTTCTGAAAGCGTGGACCTTTGGAACAAAATTAATCACACGGCTGTCCAACCGTGCAGAGGAGCACCGTCTGGGAAATTACAGGGGCCGAGATGGGAACTGAGCCCGATCGAATGGCAGCAGCAATTCCCAACTAGTACAGGAAAATGTCCCAGTGCACGAGTGAAATATTAAACAGCTCAAATTGATTCTTGGCGCAATGAGCCCACCATGGGTAAACAATTATTTTCTCTAAGGGACTACAAAACCCAGCATGCAAAGAAACCTGTGACGTACTAACGCTGACTAATAAAATGCGTGCATCAGAGAAATATCAGAAACGCCAGAACAGAGTAACAAGCCCCTGATGAGAGGCGGACGGCCTCGAAACGCGTAGGGCTGACGATCGCAACACCGTATCACTGAGGAATGAGAATGCTGTTGTGTGCCTTCTGAAAGCGTGGACCTTTGGAACAAAATTAATCACACGGCTGTCCAACCGTGCAGAGGAGCACCGTCTGGGAAATTACGGGGGCCGAGATGGGAACTGAGCCCGATCGAATGGCAGCAGCAATTCCCAACTACTACAGGAAAATGTCCCAGTGCACGAGTGAAATATTAAACAGCTCAAATTGATTCTTGGCGCAACGAGCCCACCATGGGTAAACAATTATTTTCTCTAAGGGACTACAAAACCCAGCATGCAAAGAAACCTGTGACGTACTAACGCTGACTAATTAAATGCGTGCATCAGAGAAATATCAGAAACGCCAGAACAGAGTAACAAGCCCCTGATGAGAGGCGGACGGCCTCGAAACGCGTAGGGCTGACGATCGCAACACCGTATCACTGAGGAATGAGAATGCTGTTGTGTGCCTTCTGAAAGCGTGGACCTTTGGAACAAAAAAATATATATATATATATATATATTATATATATATATATATATATATATATATATATATATATATATATATATATATATATATATATATATATATATATATATATATATATATATATATAGATATATCTCAGATTTCCTGTGTATACCCCTCAAAAGTTTACACCAGATCCCAGAGAGGCAGCACTTGCAGCAGCAATCTTGAGGCAAGTCGTAGTTGTTCAAGCATTCATCATTTTATTTCTATTTTTTGTTGTTTTCTCCAAATATTCTCCATTAAATATTGCCAAGTGCATCAGGAAACAAACAAACGTCCTATGTGTTTCGGACAGAGGCCTTCGTCCGGGTCACATGATTACAGGTGCAGTGTGATTACAAAGAGGTTGGTTTGACCCGCCCTTATATAACGGTATATCCCAAGTTAAAAGCATATTTTAAAGGAACAAGTTTCATAGTAAACAGTAGCCATTAAAACATGCACTTGTAGTTCGAAGACCAGGTTTATAAGACCTGATCCCACAAATTTAAGGTCATAATTTGCCTAAGACTAAGACACTGTTTTTTTATCAGATACATAGAAAAATCAATTAATTCATCTTGGGGGAGACAGTTTTAGGGTGGTGAAGTACCTCAAGTAAAAGTTGCTCTGCAACCCCTTTTTTTTCATAACTGGTGGTTTATCAGGTTGTCAGTATTGAAGAAATATATATAAAAATATATAAACAGATATAAATGTACTCTGTGAGGTGTAAGTATAAGATAAAACTGTAACCATGGTTGAATACCTGAAATATAAATGCCAATGAAGGCCTATTTTTATCCAATTTACAGTTATTCACATGTTCAATATTTGAATAGGTCAAGATGTGCAAACAAGGCAAGTCCACATCTGATTTTTTTTAATGCAAATCTCAAAATGGCAAAGTCTCGGTAAAGTACCTAATTATATTCTGACCTTGAAATACTCTCTTCACATTCATCAGTTTGACAAATCCTTATCACCTCATGATAACTAAATCATTATCTGTAAGTTTTCTTGATTAGACAAATTCTGAAACAGCTAGGGGACTCATCTATGTTCTTGATGTTACTCATTATGATTATAATCAAGACCTAGTGTTGTATTCATTTGCTTAGCGTGAAACCAAATTGTCTTCCCAATTAGCAAGTTTTTGGCTAAAAACAACTCATTTTCAAAATTGAACCAAAGTACATGGAAGAAGTCTAAAATTAATTTTTGTTAAACCCATTCGCACTGTGTATCAAGTTTACAAGAGATAGAGGATGATTACTTCTCAGAATGTACATTTACAGAAAATTGTGCAATTCTGCGTCTTCATTAAGTCCCCATGGTATTTCTGTTCCTTTCCAGATGATCCATTTTGATTCTGCTTTCCTTAGAGGTGAATCCTGGTCTCCATCTCTGTTGTTGTGAGAAAAGTGCTCTACTCCATAGAATCTGAGGTTATCACTGTTTCCTTCAAGTGTGCCCAGTATGCCCAGACGTGGGTCCCGGGCTCACTGTGCCACTGAAAGCAAACTATACCTGGCTTAAGAGTCCTACCTAGGGCAAAACCAGTCCTACGTTGTGTGTGTTCCGGTTCAGGAAGGGTCTGGCCTGGCAGTTCGGCTGGACTATTCCCATGAGGAGCAGGGTCAAGACTGATTTGCATATGGCTGAGTCCAAATTGAGGTGGAATGGTGGGCAAAAAAACAATGGATTGGGATGTGGCGTAAGCAATTGCCAGTGGCTGCGATTAATTGAAGCATTCCATCACCTTGCTGTATTGCATATCAGAAAGGAGCAGTTCTTAATGGGAGAGGAAGTTGTCACTGGTGACAAAGTAACTGCAGTTCTTGTTGGTGAATGTTTTATTTTGATTTGGTCCATATACATATTTGATGGAATCATTGTAATTTTTTTATTGTATTTCATGTTTTACTGAGGCAGTATTGCGTTTTATGAAACAAGTTGAGGGAAGCAGCCAAGAAAGAAAGCATTATGAGGGCTGGAAAATTAATGATCCTAATTCCAAAATACAGTCATGTTTCTAGACTGAGAAATAAATAATATTCTAAAACTAATTGTATATTGAAATCATTAGTGTAGCTTGCAAACACTTGCAAACACTGGGTGAGAATATCTGATAGGTTTATCCCTGAGCTAACTCGGCAGTCCCTTCATTCACAGATTTCGATGGAGCGCTCAAAAGAAGAGCAGTGATACAGATTTTCAGCAATGTTTATCTCCATTATTCGGAAAGGACATTAAGTTGCATTAGGGATGAAGTGCAATTTAAAATTATCTTTAAAATTTGTGGCAAGTGGTTCACAGGCATGGTATTAGTAAGTACGATTATGAGGCCTGCTGCTGATGTCAAGCAACGAGAGTCCAGCTGTTACATTCAGTGCAGCCTGAAGCTTACTAAATGCGATGTAAAATATAACATCAAACACTCGTCTGCATCTCTTTCTTAACCCATGTGCCTGTTACCATAAACATACCAAACCTCGCATAGACCCTGATTACTGGCCTGCCTGCAGTTTGCGGTACTTCCTGCTGTTCCTCCGTTTTGTTTTTTCCTTCAATTGGCAACATTTACTCAAACTTGAGATGCTGGTTTTTAGAATAGATTCCTCCCTGCAAGCTAGCTGGAAAGGTAGGTTAATTTATTGTTCCCCTGGGCCTCTGGCCGATTTTTCCCTGCAATTGGTTAAACTATTAGCCCCGTATGTGAACACGTGCAAGAATTTCTTACTCTTAGGAGATTTTATTATCCACAGTGAATGTCTATCCAACCTAGATGCACAGACTCTTTTGACTGACCTATCTTTGTTACGCCTGTCCCAGCTTAATGAAAGCCCGACCCACATAGCTGGGCACACTCTAGATATTATTTTTTCAAACTCTTCTATGATTCAGTGTGAACCTCCGCAACAACTCACTTGGTCTGACCATTTAGTCTTTGAATTTGTTATTCAGGACCCTTTAGATCCGGAAAGACCCAAGCTAACCACATCTCATAGTCGCAGGCAATGGCAGAAAGTTTCGGCCGAATAATTTCAAACCTTTTTTCAGAGGCTTCTATGCTCTATGCAATCTCTTATTAATCTCTCCCTAAAAGACGGCCATGTACCAAGTTGCTCAGGTTAGACCAATTCGCAAGAGCACCAAAATTCCATGGACGGATCTTTCAACCTCCGTCCTATATCACTCCTCCCGTTCTTGAGCAAACTAATGGAAAAACATGTAAATACCCACCTGAACTGGATGTTTAGATCCTTCCCAGTCCGGTTAGGCTTAAATAGCTGATTGGATGAAGGGAAACTTTCTACAACTAAATTCCGCTAAAACCGAGATACTCTTGTTTGGCAAGGCTGTTGGCCTGTGGGCCCCAGACTCGTGGCCATCAGAACTAGGAGAGGCCCCCTCACCGAGAAGCTGAGCGAAAAACCTGGGAATAAAGATAGTTAATCAGCTCTCAATAGAGGAACAGGTAAAGACTCTTGCAGCCTCCTGCTTTGGGACTATGTGGATATTGAAAAAGATTTTCCCATGGATCCCGCTCAGCGCTAGAAAGACTCTCATCCAGGTGCTGTTAATCATTCTCCTTGATTATGGAAATTCTTTATTGGTAGGAATCAGGGAGGACTTTTTATCCAAACTACAGGTCGTGCAAAATACAGCTGCCCGCCTCGCCCTCGATAAGCCAGCCCGAACCCCCTCTTTGCCTCTTTTACGCCAACTACATTGGCTTCCAGTTAGGAAACGGGCCACCTTTAAGATGTTATGTTTGGTATTTAGGGCCCTGCATGGTCTGGGTCCAGCTTAACTGGCCAACAAACTAAAATAGTATCAACCTACAAGTCAGCTTAGATCTAGTATTCGGAAGCTACTGTGCTGTCTCAGATTCAGGAAGACAAAAATGGGGGGTTGTTCCTTTTCCCATCTGGCACCAAACTATGGAATGGCCTCTCAGAACAAATCTGTGAATGTCCTAAACTGTCCCAATTCAAAAAACTGTTTAAAAATTGGCTCTTTTAAGCCGCTCCTTACAGACAGCCTGTCGTTTTTTCCAGCGCCGAGAGATCCCCTTGGGGATGATTTGTGCACGATAAAAATGACCTAAATAAATACAGCATTGAATCAGCACTACTAGCGGTCACAGATAACATCAGGATGACCCTAGATGAGGGCCATTCTATGATTCCGGTGCTGTTGGACCTATCCGTGGCGTTCAACACAGTCTCCCACAACATCTTGATTAAAAGACTGGAAGAGGTTGGGTTTAGAAAATCTGCCTTGCATTGGATGAGTAGCTTCCTATCTGATCACTCCCAGATTGTCAAACTAGGACCATACCGTTCAGCACCCATAGAATTGTCCAAGGGAGTACCCCAGGACTCATGTTTTGGTCCTACATTATTTAACATCTATATTGCTCCCTTGGCCAATCTTCTGAGATCACATGGGTTCATTCCCATATCATATGCCGATGATACCCAGTTACTCTTTCCATTCGATAAGTTCACCCCGGCGGTACGGCTGGCCTTCTCCAATTTCCTCCAGTGTAATGTGGTAAAAACGGAGATCATACTCTTTGGAGAGGGCCCCCTCCTATGGACACCTGACTGGTGGCCGACCGACCTGGGTCCCAATCCCGCCCCTAAGTCAACATTAAAAATCTGGGGATTCAGCTGGATCAGGCACTCCTTTTGAAGGAGCACGCTGCTCAGACTGCGGGGTCTTGTTTCCATGTCATAGGCCTACTCCTCCAAGTTTTCCCCCTGCTCCCTGACTCCTCCAGGAAAATTTTAGTCCAGGCGTTTGTACTAAGTCGCCTGGATTACTGTAATGGCCTGCTAGTTTCTGCCAATGAGGCCTCACTTGACAGACTGCAAGTAGTTCATAATACTGCAGCTCGGTTGGTCCTCAATGCTCCCTCCTGGACTCCCTTCCGCCCTCTTCTTATGAAGCTACATTGCCTCCCCATTCGTCAATGGGTCAAGTTTAAAATCTGTTGCACCATCCAAAAGGCATTGCTTAACTTGGGTCCTTCTTACCTCTCTGAGAGATTCATGCCTTATGCTCCCTCGAGTACCAAACACCTGTTGGTGGTGCCTCGAGTAAGAAAAACCAGATTAGGAGGAAGAGCTCTTTCCCACCTCGGCCCTCGCTACTGGAACGAGTTGCCTCTATTGTTGAGACAGTGTCTAGATCATTTGCAATTCAAGCAGCTTAAAACCACTCTTTTCGGCACTTGTTAACTTGTTGGAGCTGCACCCTACCTTTACGATCCATTTAAGCGCAGAGATACCCCTTCAGGTTTGATTGTAGCGCTATATAAACAAATAATATATTGGCACTAAAAATCTATGATCAGTTGACATGCAACTTAAATTTAAAGCCACTTTCAGTGTGAGGGCAATTTTATTTTCTTGCAATAATGTCACCCAGGTGCTAAAGTCCTAATTTGCATTTCAGAATGCACGTGCAGAGAACTTTGCGACTAATGTGCAGCTAGCATCGTTTTTTCAAGAATTATGGATGTTAACAAGAGACTTTTTAAACTTTTCACCCATAACTTCAATAACAGCTACTGCAGTTTTTTAACAGTGTGACAGGTGTGGGAGAGATTGAAACACAACCCCGAAATAATGAACTACACTTAGTGACTGTGGTCTCTAACACCCTAAATGAGAACAAAAATCAGTCTTATATAAACAGGTACAAAAAAAAAAAAAGATTGTGGGCCTCATTTTGAATTTGTCAAACAGGATAGTCTGTCACAAATGTGGTGGATGTCCCTTCCAGAGTATTACAAGTGCATTGTAGCCAATAGCACTTGTGATATGGTGGAAAAGATATCTGTCATGTGCTGATGGACTATTGTGGTATTCTATACCGCCTTTAACATTAATGCTTGACTTTCGGTGATGTCATATGTCAAAATGTAATGTTTGCTAGGTTGTGATTTAGAAGGTTGGAGGTTCCAGTTCAGTTACCAGTTGGTTTTGTTGTACTTTGGCAGCTGCTACCGAACCCGGGTGGTGGGGGTGAGGGGCACGGGGCAGGGGACAAAATAAACACTTATCTGAAACAGCCACCACCTCTCCTTCGTCTTCCAACCTACCAACATCTTCCTGCACTCCCGGGCAGCAGCAGGAAGCACCCACCCTCCCAGCCACTCCATAGTCTATCACAACACTAGCCACTGTTGTTGTGGCTAGCTGGGGTCTCTGATATCTATGATTTATTAAACCACTTATCTTAATCCATGAGCCTCTGGAGTCTGCGTCTGCTTCAAGTGGAACTTAACATTGGCAACAAGTGGAGAACATGGGATTCTTCTTTTAGTATTTCCACTGTGGTGTCTGGAGCCAAACCTGGTGAAGCCTCTCGGAGACATCAAGGCTGCAGCCGACTGATACACACATTATTTGCATGACATTCATAAAAACCCCAGTCCTCTAGGGTGTTCATGTTTCTTTGGAGGTATTTGGATGTAAAGCGTTATGAAAATTTCAGCCTTAGCGGATATCCATCGGCATTGTGGAATTGTGACAAGACATTGGTGCATAGCTACCCGCATCTCTGCTGTCACATCATCCTTTAAGATCCTTCTACGCACACATTTCTATGTATTAACTTTGTTTGTCTTGGTGGCTCCCTGGGTTGCCGAGCAACGAAGAGACGCAGTGATGGTGCACACTATCAGCTAGATTCATCAAAGTGAAATCGGCTCGCAAAGGGCCAGATTCTGAGAATCTGGCCCTTTGCGAGCGCAATTTTTGCATTTGGGATTCATCATCCCAAATGCAAAAATCGCAATTATAGAATTCGCAAATTTGTGAGGAATTGCATTTAAGGAATCTCTATTTGAGATTCCTTAAATGCAATTCATGAAACATTTAAAAATTGCGAATTTGCAATTTTGGGCCGCTATTTACCGCGAAGTCAAACCTCGTGGTAAATAGCGGAAACTTAGAAAAATGCACTTAAGTGCATTTTTCTAAGTTGTATGTTCCACACACACATGTCCCAAGGACATGTGTGTGCGTAACATCAGCATCCAATGTCATTTCAGGGGTGCAACAGGGTGTCCATTGGACACCCCTGCACCCTTGAAATCGCAAAATCAAAATGCGAATCGCCAATAGCGATTCGCACATTGATATGTCTTCCCATTCATTCCTATGGGCCTTTAGGCCCATAGGAATGAATGGGGAGTTATTCCTTATTTGCCATTAGCAATTAGTTAATCGCAAATAAGGAAGCTGTAGGAATCGCAATAAATATTGCGATTCCTACATGAATCCCGTTTTGCGAGTCTGTAATAGTGATTCCTTATTATTCGCTATTACAGACTCGCAAAACATGCCGATGATGAATCTGGCTGTATGGTCCTTGCTGTGACTAAGTGTTCCAGTGGTTTCTAAGCAACATCAAGGCGTCCAGGTCATTGCTGCACTGCGTGCCTTCTTTCAAGCTTGGATAGCGTGCTCTTCAACTGTGATCAACACACGTACTTCGGAGTCATTGTTCCTGTGCTTGCTGATCAACGTCAAGAAATCCTGGTCTTTGCTACGCTGCGTGCCTCCTTTCAAGCCTTGACAGCACGCTCTTCAGCCTGTGATCGGCACACACGCTCTTCGAGGTTTTTCTTTTGCTATGTATTCCTCATTGTTACATATGCTTCTGCAATATTTGAAGGGTTATGAGCCATGTGGGCTCGGTGCTCCTCGGTACTCCCGGCGCGACAGTAAACGGAGTGATAACCAGTGGCGGCTGGTGGAATTTGAACCTGGTGGGGCTTTTGAAGTAGGCATCAACGAACGGGAGCGAGCGAGCGAAGCGTGCGAGCCCGACGGCAATAAGGGGGTTGTGGGGGGGTTCTCCCCCCGCGAAGAAATTTTTAAAAAATTGGCATTTTTTGGTGCAATTTTCCGCACTATTTCAGTGATAAATGGACTGAAAAATCAGTTCTTCTAGGCATTCATAAAAGAAAACTCATACATTATTTCAGAGAATTTCTGTGTTTCCAAGCAAGACTGACTTCTGAAGAGGGCCAGGGTACTAAGCCAGGTTGCATATCCACAAAGAAACACACTTGTAATTTTGTTCCTACCAAAAGTGACGGCTGGCCATTTCCTTTTCTGCATCAGCTATTCAACGTTGATTGCCCAGTAATCTTTATGACATATTATAGCTACATGTATAAGAAATATCAATTTGAAACAAACATTTAATTTTTAGGAAGTCAGCAAAAGCTTTGCATTTTTGAGCAACTCAATTTTGCAAAATAATTAAGTAAATATTGTATTTAAAATAGTTCATATAGCGCTCTGAAGCCCTTGGGTCTATCAGTATTTTAGAAAACCACAAATTAAAAATAAGTTAGGAAATGAGTGTAATATGCATTGCTTATAATATAAGAAATATCCATTAAAAATCTTTCATTTATTTAAGAAAGAAAGAACAAAAACGTTATTTGCATAAGCAGGCTAGGTACAAATGTTTTACTTTATTTTTAAATACTTTGCATGCCACTCTCAGGCCCTTGTGGCAGTCAGTATAGTAGAAAATGGCTACATAAAAATAAAATATGAAAATAAATAAATGTATATTTTAAGAAATATCCCTTCAAAACCAATATGATATTTGTAAACACAAACAAAATTATTTTAAATAATACTATGTAAATTGTTTGAATGCCACTCTCAAGTCCTTGTGCCCTTCAGCCAGCACAGCAGAAAAAGTTAAACAAAAAGAAATTATGGAAATAAATAAATGTACATTTTAAGAACTTTCAAAACCAATATATTTTTAAACACAATTGACAAAATAAAAATAATATTTAAATACTTTGCATGTCAATCTCAGGTAGAAGGGTTCCTGTCCCTGTCAGTACAGTAGAAAACGGTTAAATAAAAATAAATTAGGAAAATAACTAAATGTTGTACATATAAAGACATATACCCTCAAAACACTAACAACAAAAATATTTTAAATAATATTAAAATATGAAAACAAATATATATAAATTCACAGATACATAAGCACACATATATAAATACACATCAACTGTACAGGAGTTGTATGAATATTAAATGGAATGAGAACATTTCCAACAGTACTTCCTAATGTTATCAAACAAAACAAACTGAGCTATATACACCTGAAACTATGATCACACATCAGATTCATATTTTCTATTTATATAGAAAGTTTGCTCGTCGATCTTTAATATGAACAAACTTTTCGATTGTTCTTTTGTTGAATTCTGGTATTTCCTTTATTAGCTCTTTTTCCATTGACAGCATAGCCAAAGCATTAAGTCTAGCTTGAGTCATAGTGTTTCGCAAAAAAGTTTTTACCCTCTTTAGTGTGGAAAAACATCGCTCAGATTCTGCTGTTGTCATGGGTGTAGTAATGACAACTCTTAAGAGCTTTATGGTCTCAGAAAAGGATTTCTCTAAGTTGTTTTCACATAAAAAGCTAAATAAAGCCATGGCACCACCAGTAGTTTGACGGAAGTCTCGTCTTCCATACAGGACCGAAAGTTCTGTACTCAATCTGGCTTTGTCTAACATAGGATAGGCTTCTACCGTTTCTGCGAGTGCCTCAGCTGGGAAAGATTTGTCATGGCTTTCAAAAAGGTCACTTCGCAATAGTGTTGCACTTACAAGATGCTTTGTGAAAGCAAAGCGCTCTCTGGCATGGACCACAATAATGTCACAGACTTCTTTTGCTTCTTGGGTTAAAGTATTTATTTGCAGTCTCCGGTTTACAAATGTACATTCTTCTGGCAGTGTAGAATCCAAACTGTCAATGGATTCTCGTACTTTGGTGATGCTTGTCACAAAGTCTGTAGTAGCTTTCTGGACAGACACAGTGTCAAAGTCTCGCTTTTGCAATTGATTATATAAAATGTCTACCTGGGGCATTATTTTGAAAAAAAGAAACAGAAAGAATATAAACTCTCTATCATCTAATGTTCTACTAAATCCCTTAGCTTCACATATAGTAATCGACTCAAAATCACCACTGTTTGCAATGGTTGACATGCATTCAAGAAGATCTTCTCTGAATTCATAAATTAGCAATATTGCTCGAATATTGAAGTTCCAGCGAGTTGCAGACCCTCTTGGAAGTCTTCTTGAAACTATTTGTTCAAGAATTTCCGTCCTTTTCGGGGAACGTGCAAAAAATGCTGTAATACCACCAATCTCTGAAAAGAAAATTTTAACTCTAGATATTCTGGAGGAAGCCTGTTCCATAATTAGGTTAAGTTGGTGGGCATAGCAGTGAATAAAATGTGCATTTGGGTAAACATCCCTGATTTTCTTTTGCACCCCACCTGTTGCACCACGCATGACGCTGGCACCATCGTAGCTTTGAGCAATTACTTTTCCTTTAGCACATTGCTCAGGGAAAACAATGTTTAATTCATTAAGAATGGCTGAGGCAATTGTTTCTGCAGATGAGTCTTTTAGATGTGTGAAACAATAAAACCTTTCAGCTACCTTGCAATTTCCATCAATGTAGCGGAAGACCAGAACTGACTGTGTCTTAGTAGAGACATCAGTTGTATCATCAGCTTGGATAGCTACATAATCAGTGGTTCTCAACTGCTGTATAATATAGTCTCTTATTACTTCCAGCATACAGTCCAGCAATTCATTTTGAATAGTTTTAGAAGTGCCTTTAAACACGGTGGCTGTTTTTAAATGTGTTTCCATAGCACTGTCAATGCTGGAGACAAAATCAACAAGGCCCCTGAACACGCCAGGACTTAGAGACTCTTCAGTTTCATCATTTCCTCGTAATGCCAATTCAAAGGCACCACAAAATCGAATACAGTCAATCAATTTTTATAAAATGTATCGGTTTTTATCCACTTCTGCATTATGTTTTCTTACTCCCACACGGTATGCTTCGTTTAAATGCTGTACAATGTCCGATTTTCCAAAAAGAGATAATTTTAACATATTTGTCAAATGGGATTTACAGGAATCATGTTTTTTTATTTTTTCAGCCAGATGCTTTAGGTCAGTAACTCCTGTTTTTGTCCAGGTAACTTCACCTCCAAAGAGTAAGCATGGGAAACAGAATAAAGCATTTTTAGAAGCGCTACCAGTAAGCCATTCAATCCTATCATACAATGTACTGGTAAAGCGACGTGTGTACCCCTTTCCCCTATCTTTTGTAGACTGCTCAATTTTAATTTGAGGTTTATCAGCTCCTAATGTTTTCACTTGCAGTTTATCTGCATATGTCAAACCCAAAAATGGGTTTATGAGTAAACTGTCAACTGTGTTCATTGTGTCCAGCAATATATCAGATTGTAAATAGAAAACCTAGCCTGTTTTTTAAAATTCCCTTGGTTGAAGACACAAAAACGATATTACGCAAAATACTAAATAAACACTAATTTAAATTGTCATGCACACACAAGTAACAGCAATTATTCATCCACATCCATCTTCAGTCTGACAGGAATGCAACTGCAGCAGCACGTACAGCTGTTCCCCAAGCGGTATAGCCTTGTAAATTTTTGCAGAATTTCTCCTGGGATCCTGTTAATAATTAAAATATGGTGTGAGCTTCGAGGCTAGGTGCCATAGCATGCACAACACCAGTGGTGATTGAAAAGCTTGAGCATGTCAATTCAGTGATCTGCCTAGAATTTAAAGGGTGTACTTATAAATTTTGACTTGACTTTAGATGGCAAATAATACAACACATATTAAAAAATGTCTTCAAAAGAATGAGAGACTAATTGAGCAATACCCTTTAAAAGGGTTCTAGGCAGATCTCTGATATATCCAGTACTCATCTGTACCCAACACAGCAAAATAAATGCATATTTTTTCAATTAAGAGTTTAACATTGCAGTTAGACCATTTTGATATTCTACACATTGATGAAATGACCTATTTTACACACAAGACAGACTAAAATTACAGCCTATAGACAGTGCTAGTCCTATCAGTGATCCTATTACTAAATGGACAACAGTCACAAAGTCACAACACATTAGATCGATTTTATATATCCAACTCACTGTACATACTCTGTGTGCAGTAAAAATATTGTGTGCAAAAAAATAGGCTGAAAAACATTGCTGTAAAAAATATTGTCGACTGAAAAAACTAGAATGAAAATAAACAGTGGCCTAAAACATGGTAAAATGCCATGCATTATAGAGCAAAGATGAGTGTACTGGGATCAGGGGTAAGAGGCATCCTCCTAAAGTAGACAGGAGCATTTAAAATGAGGTGGGGTAAAGGGGCCGGAGACTAGCAATGCATTTTAATAATTCAAGTATTAGTTAGCTTTAAGGGATAGTTAGGACATTTTAGGGTAGCACTAAGTAGTAGTAGAGGGCTATAATGAATTAGAGTAGTACTTTTTTAAGCAGGAAGAAAGGATAAAATATATGGGCAGTTTGAGGTTTAAAGGCTTTAAGGGTGAAAAGCATTAAGGGATAGTAAGGGATTATCAGGCCACAGTTAAATAAATGAAAGTGTATAAAAATATAAAAGATTTCAAAATCAACATTTTGGGAATTTTCATAGTTCATGATGAAAAACAAAAAATGATTCCCTTGAACTTTCAACTCGCTACAAGCTCACACTCTCTGAACTGTTCTGCTAGGATAAGCCAACAGGCAGTCCTCCACACCTAAAGACCACACAGTTGGCATCCATATACAGCTGAATGTGGACCTTTGCCGTAAATAGAGAACCATGTCCTACCTTGTGGCCTGAGATTAAGGACCACGAAGCTGAGTTTTGGTCAATGTCCTGTTACAGCAGAGTCAGAACTACCACTTGTCCTCTTTCGATATCTCTCAGTACTGATCTTGAATGTGATTATATCACGATCAGTTTTAACTCCAATTTTTCATGTGCTAAAAGAATTAAAAACATAATTATTACCAGCAATTACATTGCATTCATGTAATGTTTCAAGCCAATGTGCTTCCTGTACAATAATGTTTTATACAAAACAAATAAAAATAATACATTCAGGTGTTTTTAATGGAATGTGCATGAGTGCAAGTGAGCTCCTGGGTCTCTGCAAGCATGGTGATGTGTGAAATTTTGTGTAGAGTTGAATATTTCTGCAAAGAAGTGCATGCCCATGTTTAAACATGAATCTATGTGAACGAATGTGTGTGTATGTTTGAGTATGTGTGCATTGCAGTGAGCACCTGTGCCGCTGGCCCGAAACTCTAGAATCCTGTTGAAGTATTGAGCAGAGGTATGGGAACACCTCATGTGACTAGAGGAGGGATGGTGAGTTAAGGTTTTACACCGGCTACATTCAGGGGGCTAGAGGACAGATAAGCCAGTGATCATTTCCAGCAACCAGACCCCTAGGTTGAAAACTTTCAGCACCAAGACCACTGCCACCTCTAAATAGCCTATAGTCCATCGCCTTTCTGGAAAACAACAGTTGGCATAGGACGACCCCATGGTTCTACGTGGAGCACTCTCTGCCAGCCGGGTCAGGAAGTTTTTTGGTTTATAACTTGCGCCAACTGAAGAAAGTGTTTTACACTGTGGGAAAGCAGGCAGTTTGGCAAGAGATTGGTGATTATTTCTTCCAGGCAGTGCCGAAATGTGATTTTGCCAAGAAAATAAGTGGGACAGACTGCATGCTTTTCACGACCACGATGCACTTACTGCCAGCATGCTTGCTGCCTAAATGCAGCTACTCAGAAAGCATGCAAGGTGGTTAGGGCCCAGGTGTGCTATAGCTTGAATGAATAAAGCATTCTAGTGTGGTGATGCGGACACCAGCACTAGTCTGACCACTAATGAGTGGTACTTGACAGGACTACAAATGTGAAAGTGAACGCTCTTCAAAATTTCAAAAAGTGTATCTTTTTAACATTTGAAAGCTTTGACATTATGAAGTCAAATTATAGCACCGCACTAAGACTTCATTAAACATAGAAGGAGGGAGGGGCTGACACCTCCACCTGAATAGGGCTATGCCTTTTCCAACACAAATAGCTATATAACCGCCTGTAGTGTGCCTGGAGCCAGAGAAGAAAGGGCAGGGGCCTTTTGAGGATCAAAGACAGCCGTCTTTTATTGTCTCCCCCACTTCAAAGGCACATTTTGGTATTAGTACTGGACCTCGCTGTGACATCCCCAAATTAGTTAACTTTGGGGTCTGGAGGAGACTCTGCAACTATGAGGTACAACGCTGCTAGGAAGGACTGCCCCTTTGTCACTTGCTTTGCTGTACTGCCTATGCACTCTGCTCAGCTATGTTGGCCTGCTCCCTGCTACCTCTGCAATGAGGGACAACTGGGTCTCTATATCCTACAAGTTCCCAAGAACTTGTTAGCTTTCCTCCTGTTATGGAAGAATCAGGGCTATTTGTATGTTATTGGGCCACCAGACACGCTCACATAGTCTAGCGCCTGCTGTGTTGGCGCTCGGTCACCTTTTGCTACTAGTCGTACTCGACACTGCTGTTTTCTGAAGATACCGCAGCGGTGTAGATCTTTACCCTCAGTCAGCGCCGGGAGCACCGAGTGGCATGAGCGCATTCTGGTTGCCTAGCAACACAACGATTTGAGCTCGCTCTCTCCAGGCTCTTTGGGTTGAAGATTCACAAGAGTGCACCTACTGTGGCTGAACACCAGTCCTGCCTGCCTCTGTACCTCTTACCAACACGAGCTCCATGTGTGAGGCCCACCAACACAGCAGTATGGGGCCTGTGCTCCAGCGGCCATGCCAGAGCCCAACTCCTCTTCCTACCACGTGGACCCCGTGTGCGACACCCCCGACAACGAGAGCAGTGACTCCAAGCCCCAGGTACTGTCCCGAAGGCCTGTGCAGGCTAACTTCAACCCCCATTGCATTGAAAACCTTTTTGAGGCGGAGGAGGCCGGTGGGCTCATTTGAGGATTACTGTAACTCCCTTAAAGGTTCCTGAGCACTGTGATGAGCTATTAACGTTACTAGTACTGGCATAACTCTTGATAGACTATTAGATTGTTGTCCTTTAGGCCTGGTTTTAATTACATAAAGATGGTCTATTTTTCTAGAACTAGTGTGGAGTGTTTTGCTTTGTCTTTCCCTGTGTTACTTTACTATGTGTTGCAGAAATACCTCTTTGATAAGCCTCCTCTGCGCCAAGCTACCAGACGAGGAGCACAGGTAATCTTGCATCTGAATTAACCTGAGTGGTGGTGGGTACTGCTTGGCTTAGGTGTATACCTTAGCCAAACAAAAACCCCATTTGTAACTGACACATTCAGCAGCGCCTGCTATCATTCCGAGCTGTAATGTGCAAGTGGAGGGGTCAGCAGCTTATCAGACTTCACCTGGGACCATAACAAAGGCCGAAGTTAAAGGGCTTTCAGGCCTCCTTCTGTTCCAAGGAGATATCTGGAGCCTCAAACCTAAAAGCAAATAAACAGCTTCCCTCTTCCTGCTGGACCTCTCAGCCGCCTTCAACACTTCAACACTGTTTCCCACCACACCCTCTGCACAAGATTCCACGATGCCAGCATCCGGAACAAAGCCCTGGATGGATCTGCTCCTTCCTCACTGGCCGAACACAGAGAGTAAGACTTCCACCATTCAACTGAAAACCCACAGAGATCAGCTGCAAAGGGTCTCAAGGCTCCTACCTGAGCCCCAAGCTCTTCAGGCCCTATTTGCAGCCATCGTCAAGAACCACAGACTCAACGTTGTCTCCTACGCCGATAACATCCAGCTGATTCTCTACCTCATAGAAGGACCCACAGCTGCCAAGAGCAACTTCCACAACAGGATAAATGCAGTCACCACCAGGATGAAGGACAGCTGCCTCAAGCTTAACTAACTCAAACAAGACCTAAGTCCTCAACCTGGGATCCACCCCCAAGTGTTACCACCCCCTCTGCCTTGGTTGACTCTTGGTGGCCCAGGCAGAGGGGGTCTGCAGCACTTGGAACCCCCCCCCACCACGCCCACTGACTACATGCGAAACCGTGGCAACCTCCTGTACTTCTCTCTCTCAATAAACCACCAAATCAACGTTGTTTATTCCTCCTATTTCTACATGCTCCATCTACTTCATGAAATCTTCCAGTGTGCCCCAGTGAGTACAGGAAAACTGTCACCCATGAGCTTGTCAGCACTCTATCCAGCACCACCCAGAAACCCCAAAAGAAACTGCAGAACATCAAGAACACCTCCGCCAAACTCATCCTGAACATCCCACGCCGCAGCCACATCACCGGCCACCTGAGAAGGGAAATATCCATTTCAACGAATCCAATACAACGCATGCCATTACAACGCATGACATGACAACACAACGCAAGTACCATTACATCGCAATGCTATT
The DNA here is from genome assembly GCF_964263255.1 of Lissotriton vulgaris. Lineage (NCBI taxonomy): Eukaryota > Metazoa > Chordata > Amphibia > Caudata > Salamandridae > Lissotriton > Lissotriton vulgaris. The sequence continues at coordinate 1,704,023,375 of NC_141685.1, read as the reverse complement.
ACAATGCTTAGCATTACAATGCAAAGCATTATAATGCATATACCTTTACCACACATGCCTTTACGTGAATTTCTTTGTAAAGGCAAGTATGGTAAAAGCATATGTGTTTTACATGTAAGTATACGGTAAGTATAGGGTTTAGGGTGGGTTTGGGGTGTAGGGGTATAGGTTTGGGTTGCCAAGATTAATTTTAGGGTTCAGGACGGGTATATGTTTTGGGGTGCCAAGGTTAATTTTAGGATTCAGGGTGGGTTTGGATTTTAGGGTGCCCAGGGAAATTTTAGGGCTCGGACAAATTTGGGTTTTGTGGTGCCAAGGGTAATTTAAAGTTTAGGGTTTGGGGTTGTAAGGGTAATTTTAGGGTTTAGGGTTGGTTTGGGTTTTGGGGTGGTAAGGGTAATTTTAGGGTTTAGGGGGTATGGGTATTAGGGTGGTAAGGGTAATTTTAGAATTTTAAGGGGGTAGGGCTATTGGCACTGGTACAAAGGGTCATTTTGGGGTTGCCTGGGGGTAATATATATATATATATATATACATATACACACACACACACAAACAGAGACACACAATTACTTACCTTAACCACTTTTACCAAGTATATACCTTTACCACGCATGTCTTTGCCTTGTAATGGCATGCGTGGTAAAGGTATATGCATGGTAAAAGTGTGCTTTGCAATGGTAATGCGTTGTAACAGCACTTGTGTTGTTACAACCACGTTATAATGGCATTCTTTGTGTTGGCATGCGATATAATGTCATATATTCCCTGAGAGACCTTCACTTGCTATCTTTCAACAAAAGAATTACCTTAGCTCAAGCGCCTCACGCACGCCTACAAATCCCTCCACAACGCCAGACATACATAGCTCAACCACCACTTCTGCTTCTACACTCTCCCTTCAACATCTCCACTCCGCCCAACTGGCGCAGGCCACCATCACACATCTGTAGACCAGTGCTGGAGAAAGATCCTTGTCTAAACTTCTGGAACGTCCTGCCTCTACACCTCAGGCAATCACCATCACGTCCGCAATTAAGGAAGGACCTCAAGACTTGGCTCGTCAAATCAATCGTAGATCCCCTCTCTCAACACCCCACACACAGCGCCTTGAGACCCTACGGGTGAGTAGTCTTGCTTTAAATAGTAATTGATTTGAAGCAATGGAGCAGAAAGAAAGGCTTAAAGCTTATCACATCATAAGACGCTTGCTTTTGAATTTGTATTTGCAAAATTTTTTAATTTAAATACCACTATTTTGTTTTTATTTCTTTTTATAGTGCTACTCATCCATATGTAGGGTGTCAAAGCGCTTTAGATCACATGTACACATATATTGACAATAAATGAAGAGTGTAAATCAATGTACAGGTTGTGTTACAAAAGTAAGTGAGGGTTACAAGGTTGAAGAGTTGCATGCTGTTTATAGCTCACTGTGCGATATGGGAAGGATTAAAATGTATGCACTGTCACTGCACATAACCAAATGAGCTCTGTATTAAAAGCAGTAACCCACTTATCTAGTTTCATAAAATAAAAATCTGTCATCTGCATATTACATAGAATTTTGCATGGAGTGCACTGCATGACACACATTAACCCTTGCAAGTTTATTTAAATGCACTCATGAGTCATGATACTAGACTAGAGTGTGCTATATGTTAAAATAATTAGAAAGTAGCATATTTAAATAATGGAAATATTGCAAAAATAATTTAAATGAACAATAATTAATACTTCACACTTACCCTAGTTATCAGGCAGCTTCTGTCTTGGTCAGTCAGCCGGTTGATGCTAGTTGCTGGCTGGCTGCGCTTCTTCTCCTTTTGTTTTCCAGCAGCTACTGGTTCAGAGAGAGCTGAAACAGTAAAGCTTTCACTTTCAGGATGAAAGTGAAAGCTCTTCTCTGTGCAGCATGTGACACCACGTCACAGGGTCATGAGTTAAGTCTCATGACTCTGTGACATAAATAAAATGCTTACAGCGTTTTCTTTTTTTTAAAAATAAAGTTAAAAGTTTAACTACAATATTCATTCAGTGTAATGATTATTTTATTTTTAAAAATGACCTTTCCCAAATGAGTCGTTTTTGAGATGGCTGGGGTCAGTTATGCATGACCCCACCCCCTCCAGTGACGACTAATCAAAGGGTGGGGTGAGGGTGTACTCGTCATCATTCCCCAGCCTTTAATGCAGCCTCGGGCTTACACTGTACCCGCCCGAGGCTGCTGTAAATGTATGATGCTGCCTTGCGTCATTTCTGGGCGGGCCCCAAAAGGGCCATTCTTTATGATCCCGGGCTGGCACCTAATGCGCCCGGTGTTTACACTCCGGCAGGGAGGCTCCTAGCATTAAATTGTGACACATGCGCAAAGCGCATGTGTCACAAATCACCCCACACGCTGCCTCCATTTCCTGCCTGGCCTGCCTGCTGCTGCAGTGACGCTCGCTCGAGTGCGTCCTAAACTGATGGCAGGCAGGCAGGCAGACAGCAGGATGTCACGGCCCGGGGCTTTGATCAGCACTGCAGTGCAGCTCGGGATTTAAAATGCCTGGTAAGTAACATTGCTGTTACTTAGCATTTTAAATCCCCTGGCTGCTCTAGTATGCCGGCCGAGTTGATAGGGAGGGCGGAGCCCCGCCGCCCTTGAAGGAAAACCGCGGTTGGTGATAACACGTTCTTCAAAAGATTCAATTGGCTTGATTAGCAGTTTCCTGATTGTGTCACACTCTGGTGGCATGCCTTCATTTTCTTAAAAGGTACTTTTAGTTTTACTTTCTACAAGAGAAATAAAAAACAAGAGCAAGCTAGTTTATCTCTCGCATCAGCTGATTCTTTTTAGGTGCAACATCTGGGTGAAAGACATTTTCCTCTTACTCATTTTAATGTGCTGTTTCTTATAGTTTGGTGTATTGCTTACTCTTAATTTCTTTTTCTTTTGAGTTTTCTCTTACACGTTTTTCCTTCTGGGGTATCAAGTTTATTAACAGTGTATGAAAATGTGGGTCTTTTACACATTTGTGGTACATTTTTGAGGATGCCTTTTGGGTAATTTCCACTGCAGCCATTTTTCAAAGGGCAATGGAAAGGTTTTTTGAGGGAGTTGATGTTATTAAGATATTGCAAGAGGATATTTTGATTCATGGGTCTAATCTGGTGGAACATGATGTTAGGCTATGTGAAGTATTGTGAAGACTACAGTAAATTCAGTGTCTGTGAAATTGAATACTTAGGTCACATGATAAGTGGTTCTGACAATAAGCCAAAGAAAAGTCTACTTCAATCGATCAAGAATTTGCATTCTCCTAAGAATAAGGAAAAATTGGTGACATTTTTCGGCATAGATGAGTTTTATAACAAGTTTGTCCCACAATCTGCTGAGAAGACAGCAAGTTTGCACTGTCTACTAAGAAAAGGGAAGGAGTTCAAGTGGTTTGGAGCTTATGAAAAGGAATTTGAAAGTATTAATATGAATCTAGATAGAGCAGCTGTTTGAGCAGTTTTCAGCCTTTTGATGAAGCATACTTACCAACTGATGTGAGTTTTAAAGCTCTTGGAGCTTTTTTGATGCAGAAATCAAAATAAGAGGATTGGACAATATTGTTTATCTGTAAAAGGATTAAGAGGAGCAGAGCTCAATTGTTCAGATTTTGAAGAAGAAACATTGGCCATTTTCTGGGTAGTAAGAAAGGTAAGGAAATTTCTATAAGGGCAAAAGTTTATGATCAAAACTGATTCTAATCCCAAGGAAGTTTTTTCAAAAAAGGGTGTGGACTTCATCTCCCATAGAATACGTTAATGGGTGGTAGCTTTCCAGGAGTTTTAATTTGACTTGACTTTTGTCAATTTTTTTTATATCTGTCGAGAAAAGCAAGAAGACTTACTAAGTAATTATGACAAATAGTCAATTTAAGTATGCACTTTTATCTGACCTACTTTATCGTTTCTCGTGGATGATTTTTAACAAAATTTGTGCTCTGTGCTTTTATGTTCTATGTTTATTTTAGATCAAATAAGGTATTTTGACTTGACATGACATGTTCCAGGTGCCAGCAATTCACTAGCGAATTGTTTTTCTATGTTAGGTGACAATAGTGAAGTAGGTTCTGATAATTCAGAAGAATGTTTCGAAGAAAATGATTTCTTTGTTTACGAATTTGATGAGGAGGCAAAGGTGTGTCTCATCACTGATGGCATCATACAAGAGGAAGATTAGAGAATTAGAAGGTGATAAAATTCTTCATTTGGTCATGAGGATGATTAGAGATGATTGGTGTGAAAAGGGCAAGTATTATGAAAACATTCAAAGGTTTTGTCAAGTTAAGAAAGAGTTGTCTGTAGTTGGTGGAATATTGATGAGGGGAAGTAAACTAGTGGCCACCTGCAAATTGAAAGCAAAGTTGGGTGACAATTCCAGCCACATGGTAATAGCCAAATCCAAGGGAATAGTGAGGTCAAGCGACCAGTGGCCATCAATGGATGTGACGAACATTTGAAAATGGTAGGAGGCTGGTGTGAAAGATAAAACAGCGGTGAAAAATACCACTGTTCTGGCGGGTGGTTGGGTAAAAGTGAAGTTTCCCAGAAAGAGCATTTGAATGTCCAAGTTCAGTCATCCTTTGAAGGTTATTAAAGTGTTCAGAAATGCAGTCAGGAAAAATGCTCATAAAAACTGGATTCTCAATAGGGTAGCTAAGTGTCATCCCTTGGATGATGCACCTGCTACTGCAGCTTCTAGTGGTTCTGTGTCAGACAGCCCTCAACCAAGAGATGTTCCAGAAGGGAGAGCGCAATGAAGCAATACGGCTGCTATGAATTTTACAGACTATGTTTAGTATGAAGTGGAAGTGCATTTTCAGTGTATTGATCCTTTCTTTTCTTTTTACTTATGTTATATATATTTTTATTCCTGTTATGTTACTGTGGGTTAAAGCTTCTATGTTTGTAAAGGGAAGGGAGGTGTGTTGCATTCTGTATCTTCTTTAAAGTTAACACGTGTTGCTAGGTTGGATTTAGAAAGGTGGAGTTTCCACTTCATTTGCCAGTTTGTTTCGTTGTGGCTGGCTGGGGTCTCTGTTATCTAGGACTTATTAAACCACTTACCTTAATCCATGAGCCTCCAGAGTCTTAACTTAACAAGAATCCTATCTGCCACACTCTAAATAAGACCCTTTCAATCCTATTACAGTGATCCTTATTTGTATTTTGTTACGTCTTTGTTGTTTACTATACTGATTGTTTTCAGACAATTATATTGTTATGCATAACATTTACATAGTGACACTTGGGTATTGGCCATAGTGCTTGAACAATAAAAGGACTATTGTGAAGGTGGGAAGGAGCCTTTGTATGTTTAAATTAAAATATGCATTAATATTAGTCGTTCTGCACCTCAGTTCACATTCCTATACTGACATGGTGAATTGAAGTGTGTTTTCTTGGTTTGGGCTATCTAAGCCACAGTTAGACTTTGGCGCCATCTTGTTAGAAATTGATGTGATATCATGATTTCTATTCTGTACTTTTATTTCTTGCTTGACTACTACTGCAGGATGTGGATAGTTTATTTCTAAATGATACTGTTCTTATAGAGCCTGCTAGAGAAATCCTTTTTGCCACATTATCCAAGGTATTTCCGCATGCAAGCTGTATTGCATTAATTCACATGGTTCACTGTAATTTATGTAACTAGTTTGCTCCAACACCTCCAAATGACATTAGATTAGAAGAGGTGAATCAATACTCATGTAGTGGGATAGTGCTAAAGAGCAAGGAAGTAGCCAGGAAATTAAAATGCCCCACTTTTAATCCAAAGCTCTCATGGCACCAAGCAAACAATGATATTTCACATTTACATTCTATCATCCATCTATTCATTCTTTCCTCCACAAACTCACCCACATCCATCCTTGCTCACATTGTTTCACCCACATACTCACCCACCAGTTCACATAAATAATGAGCCATTTTCTGCTCCGTTGCAGACAAAAGAGGCCCATAAAGGACCCCCCCTAACGTGGGGAGTTACGATGCCCTTGCTAAAATGGTGTAATGTGACTTTGCCCCGTACTAGTGATGCCGTCTGATTTCTTACTGATTTGATGCACAGTTGAGACTGAGCATTGCTCTTGGATTTCTGCCCATTACTATGTTATTCTACATTTGACAAATTCCCTTATGTAATTCAATTAGATTAAAGTTGTATCTCAATGTACTATTTCGTTGAATTTTTTAAACAAACCTTCATGGTTTTTCTAAATTCTAATCTCAATATCTCTTTTTGAGTCAGTTCTCTTTTATTGACTGTATTTCGAAATGCTGAATGCTGATCTGAATCTTGTTTCCTGGAACATATAGCCTCATAAACTCTGTGGCTAACAACATCCACGGTCAACCCAATGTTTGTTCACGATTTTGTAATGCAAATTTTCTAGGGCTCTGCACACACACGTGCATGAAAAGAATGCAAAAATAATTATAGAAATACAGTGTTGACATAAGAAATAAGTTCAAGCACCAGTGGGATCACACATGTTGTGTATTGATTGATGGATGATTGGGGAATCTATTTCATTTAATTTTTAGTACACAATGTTGCTGGGATTTAAATGTGGATTAGCTGTGACTTGAGATTCCCATGAATCAGCACCTGGCGCTTTTAACTCACATAGAATACACAGTGGTAGATTCCCTGTGGCTAGCAGCACAGATAATGATCACATTTGCCTATGATCTATTCATTGGCACTGAGCCCTTGTGTTTTGCAGCTAGAGGCAATTTGGAGGCAGTACAATACTTCTAAATACTAAGGGGCATCTTATCAAGGGGGCTTATCTCCGCTTTTTTGGCTTTAAAAGCCAAGAAAGCGGAGATAAAATTATCTCCCTATTACCTAGCTGTCACTAACACCAGTTAGCGACAGCTAGTAGGAGATAGCGACCATCTTGGGCCCCACTTTGCATGTCAGAGAAATTTATCACTAATGACATGCAAAGTGGGCGTGCCAAGATGTTAGCGACTGGAAACAGTCGCTAACATCGCTATCTCCTATTACCAACTTTTGGAGATATTCGCGCTAAGCTAACACCTGCCCTGAGCAGTTCTTAGCCATGTTATCCAATGGGAGGTGGATAACATGGCTAAGACCATTAGCTCGGTAATGCCTGAATATCGCTGACTTTTCAGCGATATTCATGCATTGCGATAAACCTTGGTAATACCAAGGTTTATCTGCGATAAAAATCGTCGCAGGTCGGCGATACATTTTTGTCTCTAACCAAGCAATAGCGATAATTATTGCTATTGCTTGGTAATATGCCCCTAAGTCCTTATTCCTAAAGTGAAGGCCAGCCTCTTAAATTAGCTTCACATATAAACTAGACAAAGTCTAAAAAGAGACAGCTGTAAAGAGACACGAGCAACATATTCTCAAGATTCTGCACCTAGCTATCATCACGATCAACATTATTGTCATGCCCGGAGCTCACTTGGCAGAACTGTATGACTGGCATATGTTCGAGCATCTCTGCATTCATTCAGCATCCTACCGTAATGGCTGTTTGTGAGCAGAGAAATGTAAACTATGGAATCGCGCCAGTGTATTTGTGATAGCAGGTGCATTTTACAGCACAGGAGGCCAGCTTCAAAAGAAACACTACTGCCCTCGGTTTCCATTACTGGAGTGAGGCAACCAGCAATCATCCTCTACATTTCGTCAATCGATACATATTTACCAGGAGCCATTTGACAAGGATGTTTCATGATATTAATCAGCATCCTTTCAAATGTATTATTTCGCAATGTTTTTTTCTGATTTGGTAATTTGCAACACAGTGTATTGCTTTTTTGGTGTGTTATGTTTACTTGGATAACTCAAATCATTATTCTCTTACGGTAACTGCCATTCGATACCAAGAGAAGAGTTTCAGTTTTACATTGACAACGTTTAGTGAGTGGCTTTATTTTTGCCTCTCCGGGTGTTAACAGAACATTTATATTTTGACACTAGACAAATCTGGATGGAGTCTGTGAGAGGCTACCATTAGAAGCAGAGCATTATTAAAAATGTATGTGCATATAGGATTTTCCACAAAAGAATTCATACAGGACCTCCAATTGTTTACAGTTTATTAGACCACTTCCATGGCATGGTTCCCCCTTAACATTTTGCCTTCACCCTCCTGTTTTGCTGACTTCGTTTTTGTTGGCCTTAGGACTCTTAAGCGTTTTACCACTGCTGACCAGTGCTAAAGTGCTTGTGCTCGCTCCTTAAAACATGGTAGAATTGGCTCATACCTAATTGCCATATTTAACTTACTTGTAAGTACCCTAACAGTGACCAGGGCCTGTAAATTAAATGCTACTAATGGACCTGCTGCATTGATTGTGCCACCCACTTAAGCAGCACTTTTACACATCTCCGGTCTGCCATTGCAGCTTGTGCATGCAGTTGATAAACCGCCATTTCGACCTGGCAAAATAAACCTTTTGCCAGACACAATCTATCCTTTTCAGTACATGTAAACCACCTCTAATTTAGGCCCTAGAGAGCTCAGAGGGCAGCGTGCAGTGTATTAAAAAATGTGGACAATAACATTTTAGTTTTACATGTCCTGATAGTGCCTACCGTCCCACAGGTTAACATTCGAGTTACCTTATTACATCCAATAAGTGATAATTTCAAAATGTGAGCAGGTGACCAGTTCTTGCTTGGTGTTTTTGGAATTGTAATGAAAAATCCTCTCTCACAGTGAAGTCTGTTTTTTAATTAACATTTAGAAAATGCTACTTTTAGAAAGTTGTGTTCAGAAAAAAACAAAGGTCCCCCTACTCCCAAGGAACCAGGGTTTATGTTAAATATCGAGAGACAATGGTACCTGTGGAAAAATTGAAACAATAACAATGGTACTAATAATAATGGTATTAGTTAAGTACAATGGCATTAATCATGGGTAAAGATGCACAGAAGAATAGCCAAAAAAGCCCAAAGCATGAAATGCAATATTGTTTATGGCAAAATTAATATTGACTCATGAAAAATGTGAGGTGTCCCAAATGAAATTAGAATCTATATACACAAGTTGTGACATACACCGAGGTTTTAAATATACAAAAGCGACCATCTAGTAAATATATAATTATTATTCACAGATTTCAGTAACATTGATTAAAGCTGAGTTTAGTGGTTCATTTTAGAAGGGTATGGACTGCTGTTTGACCTCACAGTCTATCTGGTCCAAAGACTGCAAGTTATTCAAAACGCTGCGGCCAAATTGATTAGGAATGTACTGTTCGCCATCACATCTCCCCGCACCTGCGGAGCCTCCACTGGCTACCCATCAGTAGGAGGATTGAGTTTAAGGCGCTTACTCTGGTCTAGGGGACGGGCCCAGCCTATATGAGATATAGATTGCAAAACTATCAGCAAGATCGGGTCCTGAGATCAAATTACATGAAATTGCTCCGGAATCCTCATTTCCTTAAGGCCAGGATAAGTGGTAGAGCATTCGCGGTTAGAGCTGCAAAACTCTGGAACGCTATGCATCCCCACCTCCGCATGAAGGAGCCAGAACTCGCCTTCAGGAGAGCTCTGAAAACCTGGCTATTTAACCTGGCGTAGCTCCTTTTTTTGTGCCCTCTCGATATGAATCCACTACACATGCTCTGGGACAGCTCCATTGGAGGTAGCCGTGCACCCTATAAATTTAATGTATTATTATTATTATTAATATTATTATTATTATTATAATCTTGTTAGGTTCATCCAGATTATTGTCATGCCCGGAGCTCACTTGGCAGCACTGCATGACTGGCATATATTCGAGCATCTCTGCATTCATTTAGCATCCTACCGTAATGGCTGTTTGTGAACAGAGAAATGTAAACCATGGAATCACACCAGTGTGTTTGTGCTAGCAGGTGGATTTTACAGCATGGGAGGCCAGCTCCATAAGGCCCTCCACTGTCCTCTGCTTCACATTACTAGAGTGAGGCAGCAAGCAGTCATCCGCTAAATTTTGTCACTCAGTTCATATTTACTAGAAGTCATTTGACACAGATATTTCATGATATAAATTAGCATCCAAACAAATGTATTATTTTGCAAAGTTTTTACTGATTTTTCTTTTATTAAAATATTTTGCTGTTAAGTGTATTGCTGTTTCTGGTGCATTAAATTTACCTGGATAGCTCAAATCATTGTACTGCTATGGCAACTGGCATTTGAAAAGGTACAAAGAGAAGAGTTACAGTTTTATATTAACTTTTATTTAATTAAAACGTTTTAATATGATTTATTACTTTGAATTAACATTTTAAATTTAAACTTTATTTTTGGAGCTCCTTGTTCAATACCAGAACATTTATATTATGACAATGTTGGAGTTTGTGAGAGGCTACTGTTAAGAGCAGAATTTGAATAAAAGTGTATTTATAAATAGCATATTCTACACAATTGTTTATATATGACATCCAATTGTTTGCAGTATTGCTGCTTAAGTAGATTAATATATATTATCTCTTATTTTTACCATGTATAATATTACTATGTAATAGAATTTAGTATTATACTCAGATTCAGAACAAAGGTATTCCCTCCTAGAGTGTTTACTCAGTGAGATACCACTTCGGATCACTACAGGTATCCTGGTATCTCCAAAATCAATAATTCTAAGCCCTGCTTCACCGGATGTGGATCTGTACCCGGTAAACCCCTGCAGGGACAGGGTCAAAGGCTATGGACAGAAATACCGCCCACTCCCTTTTGACTCCTGCAGCAGCATTTGAGGGGCAGACAACGCAATCCTAACCCACCTCAACTCTTTCTTCAGCCCCACATCCCAACACCCTGCGTGCCTCCCACTGGTATCCCCCACCTTCTAAAAGCAAGAAGAAAATGTCAGCGGACTTGCCCCCAGAATTGTGGAACAAACAGCAGAAAGGAACCCAGTATTCCTGTAGTTGTTATCTTATCCCACATTCTGAGGACAAAACTTATCATTCCTGGCTTTTAGTGTGGACATCCAGCATCAGGGATCCCCCCGCTCCCCCATTATCCCTCCAGCAAAATCTTGCAAACTTCTAATCAGGGCTCTAGAAAGAATTAAAGCCTCAGTTAATATTGGCGGGATTTGAAACAGTAACCTGCAGATCAAATCAGCGAGGAATCACTCAGCCATGTTACTGTCAGTCTGTGGCACTGAAAGAACAATAATGTCAAACTAGTGCTCCTGTACTGTCACATGCATTATTGTGCATCACAGGTGGTGGTATGTGTGTTCTGTGCATAATAGTACTGCAAAATAACTTTTTTGTGGATTGTAACACATGAATCTAGTTTGTGCCCATTTTTTCCCTATAGTTTTTGAACTGTGTGCAACAGGGCTTTGAGATGGATGTTATGTAATAGTCAGCAGCGGTCCATGCATGTAAGCCCAACGGGGTGGTGACAGGGGTAAGTGGGTGGTCTGACAGACGGCAGAATAGCAATTATTTATTAAATTTCTCCATTCCATCGTATGTAGACTTCCCAAGCCCTACCGTGCTTACCTCCACGGGCCACCGCCGGTCATAGTATTTTCCCTTAAAGAACTATGTTAGGTAAGTGGAATGTTATGAGCATATTGCGTGAGTGTGGAATATAGAACGACGGGGTAGAGTTCGAAGAGGGACACTTAGAGGGAGATGCAAGGCCAGGAAGACGTTGAGTCCATGTACCTGCCTACTTAAATGGAATAAAGCTACAGAACAACCTATGTTGTGTCTGGGACTTTATCACAACAAAATTGGCGATGAGCAAGATTTAAAAAAAAAGGAAGAGCAGGCAGAGTTGGCGTGACACGGAAGAGCAAGAATTTCCATGTCTACAGCAGAGCATTATTAAAAATACCCACTGGGATGAACTAGCAGCTGCAGATTTGGTGTAACACAGAAAGATTAACAGTGAGTGGTCTCTGCGCAGTGTGTATCACAATCTTGTTTTTGTTCCATTTTCCCTGTAATGAAAATTAGGAGCCTACCGTTGTAAGCCTACTCGCGCTCATGGAGCCCACCGGCGGCTGCTGCTCCAGGCTCGCATGTGTCCCCTTCCCCATACGAAAATTCCACCCCAGCTGTTGGAAGGTCTGAACAGCATACCTAGGTGTTGTGCATCAGGAAGACACGCACAGTGGGCATTTTGGATCGGCTGGATACGAAGAAACATTTGTAGTGCCGACAAATCACCACAGTTTTTTAAAAAAAGGAGTGTCGCTGGAGCAATTCACAGGGTTTGGGACCTTGGATGAACTTAACCTGCACCTTGTGGTACTTAAGGTGAACTGTTTTTTTCTCTCTTTTTTTGCAATTCAAGTATAGTACTTGTAGACAGGGATGGAGTTGAATTTCTGCAGCACATCTCATACGGTTGTGGTTCACAAGTAAGCGTTAAGGTTTCATTACACTGAACACTTCCACAATAAAAAAAATAGGATGAGTCATCAAACTTTTACCTTGAATTATATTAAAACTGTGGACTCTAATGGAAATATGTCTGTGCTGCGTAATAACTTATTGTATTACATTCATTAGGATCACAGGGCCTTAAAACGTCTAATCAAATGAACAAACCAGTAGTTGGTGAGGGATATAGTAATGTGTTTATTGTTGAGTTGGAAAAATGTGACCAGTATTTTGCCATGAAGGTTTGTATAGGTATCACATGCTATAAGATTTTCCAAAGGAAACAACGTAAAGCAGAATCTATAGATGACTATGTAAGTGAGTTGAAAAAACTAGCTTTAGATGGTGCCTTTGGCAGATTTTTAGAGGACCTTGTTCATGACCAGGTGGTTGTGCATGCTGTGAATCCAGAAATCCAGGGGATATCTGTTTAGATGACATCCTGGCTATTGTACGAAAAGCTGAGGTGTATAACAAGGGTGTGAATTCTTTGAAAACAGAAACAAAAGAGAATGAAATTATAGCCAGAATTAAGGCTTTTACTAAACAAAGTTTTGCTAGTAAGCACAGATTTGAAGGAACATTTTTTAAATCTCCTAAGTCACAGAGAGAACCACCTAAATGCTATAGTTGTGGGACCATTGATCATTTGGCTTTTGCCACATCATGTCCAGCAAAGAAGATTAAGTGTGGGTCTTGTGACATGATTGGTTATTACGCAAAGGTGCACAGAAGAAGATTCAAATTTGTGAAATGTGTTCAAGATGGTGTAGATGTGAATAGTGACTCCAGCAGTAATGATGAGGATGTTTTTGAGTACACTTCCGATTTTGAAAATAAATTGGTGCTAAATTTCAGTGTTGGTTGTTTACTAGTTGAGGACAAACCGGAATGCTGGATGGGCATAGGAGATGTGAGTATCAAAATGTATGATGTATCCGGCTCACCCTATACAATAGTTAACAAAGAAGTATGGAGAAAGAACTTTATAGGTATCAAACTGTTTCCTGCTGATAAAAAATTGAAATGATAGGTTACCGTTGATTCATGTTTGAGTTTAAGAAACCGTCACACCTACAGGAAATTTTATGTTTGCCAAAAAGGTCAGTCTGTTCTGGGTTGGAAGGACCAGAAAAACGTGCACATTATACTTGACCCGAATGGCATAGTACAAGTTTTGATGATGGAGGAAGGAACTAAAGTGGACGAAAGACTTTTGAAAAAATTTCCTTCTGTCTTTCAGAAAAAGATTGGCAAATTGGAAGGATTTAAAAATCGTATAAAACTTAGAGATGGTGCAACACCTAAAATGCACAAGGTTAGGAATGTACCAATCACATTAAGGGATGATGTGGCTTTACAGCATAACGAATTACTGCGGATATTATTGAGACAATTGAAGCTTCTGCATAGGTTTCTCCCTTAGTAGTAGTCAAACGTAGCAATGAGAACTTGAATCTGTGTGTGGACTTACACCATTTAAATGATAACATCTTAGTTGACCAATTTCCTTTGCCCAAGATTAATGAAATATTGGCTTTACTTAAGGGACCGAGTGGTTTTCCACTATTGACTTATCAGCAGTATACCACCAGATTCCCATTTAAAAGAAGAGTAAAGAATACACTCCGTTCATTACGCCACAGGGTTGTTTTCAATACTATAGGATGCTGTTTGGTTTGGCGTTGGCGGCAGCCATTTGTCAACCATTAATGCGTCTATTGTTGGTAAAATGAAACATACCAAATTTTTGCAGGGTGACATACTTGTAATCGTTTAAGACAAAATGGAGCATGATAAATCACTGGATGAAGTTTTGGGTATTCAAGAATCCAATGAGTTAACCACTGAATATTTAAAAGGTACATTTGCCAGTAATAGTATCACCTATTTAGGACATGTGAAGGCATAAACCCGAAACCTTCCTTAATTGATGCCATTAGGAATGCACGTGCTATGTGTTGCAAAGATGATGTGGGATCATTCATTGGGCTTGCACAGTTTTGTTCCAAATATATTCAAAAAAATGTTCAAGAACTTATAATATTGGACAATTGTTAAGAAATAGAAGCAAGTTTGTATTGTCCCAGGAATGTGGAACAGATTTTTGTGATACTGTGGAATGTATTGTTAATGTTACCTTGTTAAAATGTTTTGATCCTAGTGCTCATTGTGTATTGACTGATGCGAGATCCAAAAGTTTTTGTGAAGTCCTTGCTCAGGAGGTTGAAGAGCGAAATGAAAATGTCATAGCGTATGCCTTGCGATCTTAGTCACCTACGGAAGAAAGATACTAGTTTATAGAGAAGGAGACCCTGGAATGTATTTAGGCTGCAGATCACTTTAGGGCATTTGTATGGAGGAAAATGTTTCACACTACGTTGTGACCACAAACCCTTGGGGAAGGTACTCACCTCCGAAGGCAATATTGACATATTAGCAGGAATAGCATGCTTATCAACCTGATAGCAGGACTATAGTTACAGGGTGGAATTTGTTCCTGGTAAAAAAAAGTTCTTGCAGATTTTCTTTCTGGGATGTCTAAACAACTGGATATGTGTGAAAATGATGTATGGAATGCAGACCAGGTTGCATATGTACAGGATTTCGGTGACAATTCTATCTTGAAGGGCAAATGGGAAGCTGAATACGGAAAGGAGGATGTAATATGTAACAATTTTTAGAACATTTTTAGCATTCTTGGCCATGGGAATGGAGAATGTGTTGAAATTTTTATGGGAAGTGAGATTTGAGTTGTGTTTTCATGGTAAGAATGTGGGGACATGTGAAAGAGTTATTCCTCCGAAGAGTTTGCGGAAGTCTATAATTGCCCTATGTCATGAGGGACATTTTGGCATTGTCAGGTCCAAACAAACATTTTGGTGGCCAGGCATGGATGGAGACATTGAAAGATTTGTGTGTGAGTGTAATGTGTGCGTAATGGCTGATAAATCCTTGGTCACCCTTAAACCCTTTAGGCGTAGTTATCAGACCAACTCCTCCCTGGGAGAGTGTTGTCATTGACATAATAGGTCCCATACTGGTGCTTATGGACATGTTTTCAAGATGGCCTGTTGTCAAAGTTATATCTATAGTAGATACTGAAGCGGTTTTACAGTTTTTTTAATCATGTGTTTCTAATTGAATGGATACCCACTAACTTATTAAGTGACAACGGTGTACAATTCACTTCTAATGAAGCTAAGGAGTATTTCAGCAGGTTGGGCACAAGTGATAGGTCTACTTCATTGTACAACCCAAATAGCAACAGTATGGTTGACAGCTTTAATAGAGTTTTTAAAAACACTATTCAATTGGCTGCCAAACTAGGTAATTGGGAAATTCGGGTGCAAAAAATGGTTTGGGCATTCAGTGTGTCTGTCTGTGAAGCATCTGGTTATTCCCCTTTTGCTTTGATGCGTGGGAGGAATCCCTGGAGCAAATATACACCTGGTTGGTTGTTCAAGTCTAATGTAGTGCTTTGTTCTGACGAGTTGGTATAAGAGAGAAAGGAGTTGGTGCAAGCCAAGAGGAAGGAATGGTACTACACCCAACATGGGACAACGTTTTCTGAGATTATGGTTAAGAGTTCCAAAAACTGGTAAAGTGTGTAAGGAAGAAAGCCGGTTTTATGAAAATTTGGAAGTTGTGGAGGTTTTACACAATGTTGTACATGTGCAGACAACAAGGTTTGGAACCTTAAAAGTACTCCACAGGAAATCTGAACATTGATGTTTTGTGGGATGTGAATGAGAATGAAGGAAGTGGCAGTTCATAGGTGCGTAATGATGTTGTTTCAAGGGGATAGTGTGGATGGGGTCAGTAAACATAAATCCTCCAATTTTGATGATTTGATTTGAAATCATTTTGTTCAAGTTCTGGGAGGACATGAATAACCCAAATCAGAAGCAGGATGTATCAAGGTCCAAGGAATCTAAAGGGGAGGAAAAACCTCCTGTGTAGTTAAAGGACTATGTTTCTGGGGAAACAACTTTACAACACACGCGTTACACCGCGTGTCATTACAACGAATGTTTTACAACACGAAATCCATTACAACCCATGTCATTACATCGCATAATCCATTACAACGCATTCCCCAAAATAACGCCCCAGCGGAGTTAGAATAGTAATTGCGCTGTAATGGGTTATGCGTTGTAATGACATGCGTTGTAACAACTTGCCTTGTAATGGATTTTATGATGTCAAAATGTGTTGTAATGACACGCATAGTAACACGTGCTTTCTAAAGTGTCATATTCATATTTTTTTTTACTTTCCACTGCATTCTTAGTTCACAATAGAGGTTAGATAAGACACTGTATTGCATGTATTTGCATTTCGTTTTTTGTTTGTTATCATTGTTATCTTTTTTTCTCTTCCTTTTCGTTGTTTTTGTTTATTTCATGCTCCCTGTTCATTAAAAAAAGGGAAAATGGGGATGTGTTATGTTAAAATATTATGCTTTAGAGAACTGTGTTAGGTATGTGGAATGTTATGAGCAGGGCGCGTGAGTGTGGAATGTTGAATGATGGAGTAGAGCTCGAAGAGGGTCAGTTAGAGGGAAATGCGAAGCCAGGAAGACGTTGCATTTGTGTACCTGCCTGCTTAAATGGAATAAAGCTACAATCAAACATATGTCATGTTGGAGACTCTATCACAACAATTGAGCTTGTACAATTGCTAAATTCGTATGTCTGTTATAATGTTTATTGTTGCTTCCTTAGGGAATGACATCCGCGTGTCTCAGGCCGTCTGTACTATCTTCTCGTAAAATGGGAATATGGGAAGTCTCCAAACCGCATCTTGGCAAATCTTTTTGGGACCTAAATAAACCTCCAATTCTGTCAAACTCTGGCTTCTAATTAATTTGAACACAATTCATCATTCCAGCTTCTGGCCTCCCTCTCAGTCAGAGCAGTCACTGCCAATGAGACACCAGTGACACAGTCGCCTAGGAACCCGAAACCGGCACAACCCTTGTGGTCAGACGAGCCAGAGCGACTGGTGGACATTGGGGAGGAGACAAGCTGGTTACCACCTATATGTACTTCTGAAGAAGCAGCTATGTGGTGCAAAATGTATTAAGTGTCATCATATCATGAATTGGGTTCAAAATAATTCAATTTGTGACAAATAAAATAAACGTAATTGAAAGAATTTTATAGCACAGATGATGCATACTCGTTCGATCTCAAAAACTGTGATGAATTTAAGCATATAGAATACAAAAGTCGAAATAGAGGAATTAATGATACCTAATGTGCGTGGATAAACCTAACAAGATTCGAGGGAAACTCTCCTATTCGAGCCACCAAAAAACTGTTCTTAATGCATTCACTTTATTGATGAAGACTAAAGTGTTCTTCTGCTACTTGGCATTTCCTAAACAAATTAGGAGTATGAGGTAGATAACCGATTCAAGACAGTAACATTTGCAATTCTGAGAATAATTAAATGCCTTGAAATCCTTATTGGCTGCAGTTGTAAATGTTCTGGCAAAAGACGACCTCTAGATCTTATGTCGCAAGCACAAGAAGATTGCATGCTAAATATGCAGGGCTTACTCTTCACAGGAGTGGAAGAAAACTGGAGACTGAGTAAGAAACAGAACCAAGTGTCATTAAATCAGCCTGTATGGCTGATACTGACCTTATGTTTTCTCAGCTTCATAGTGTCAAGGCGTTATCAGAGTTAGATATGTTCAAATCTCTTTGAAGATGAATGCCAATCTATTAATATTAATTTGATTCTTTCCAATCCCTACGCTTGTAAATTCATCTAAGAGAAACAAGCTGCAAGCACATTCTTGCCCGAGTACCACATCTATTTCATTGTCTCAGCTGAGGGACGCAATTAGTACAGCAGAGTAGCCATGAAGGAAAGACTAACACGCAGTGCTGCTGCTAGAGGGGAACAGCTCCAGTGGAGTAGCCATGGAGTAAATACTAAGATACAGTATTGCTTCTGGAGGGAAACAACTGCAGTGGAGCAGCCATGGAGGAAAGACTAAGATACAGTGCTGCTGCTAGAGGGAAACAACCCCAGCAGTTGAGTAGAAGGAAACACTAACAACCACTGTTGCTTCAAGAGGGAAACAATTCCAGTTGAGTAGCCATGGAGACAACACTAGTACTAGTACTAGTACTGCTGCTAGAGGGAAACGACTCCTTACACGCAGTGCTGCTTCTAGAGGTAAACCGCTCCAGTGGAGTAACCACAGAGGAAATACTTACACACAGTGCTGCTTCTAGAGGTAAACAGCTCCAGTGGAGTAACCACAGAGGAAATACTAACATGCAGTGCTGCTTTTAGAGGGAAACAACTACAGTGGAGCCGCCATGGAGGAAAGACTAAGACACAGTGCTGCTGCTAGAGGGAAACAACTGCAGTGGAGTAGCCATGGAGGAAATACTAAGATGCAGTGCTGCTGCTAGAGGGAAACAACCCCAGCAGTTAAGTAGCCAAGAAGGAAACACTAACACCCACTGCTGCTTCAAGAGGGAAATAATTCCAGTTGAGTAGCCATGGAGAAAACACTAGCACGCAGTGCTGCTGCTAGAAGGAAACAACTCCTGTGGAGAAGACATGGATGAAATATTAATGTGCAATGCTGCTTCTAGAGGGAAACAGCTCCAGTAGTTTAACCACAGAGGAAATACTTACACGCAGTGCTGCTTCTAGAGGTAAACAGCTCCAGTGTTGTAACCACAGAGGAAATACTAACATGCAGTGCTGCTTCAAGAGGGAAACAATTCCAGTTGAGTAGCCATGGAGAAAACACTAGCACCCGGTGCTGCTGCTAGAGGGAAACAACTCCAGTGGAGTAACCACAGAGGAAATACTTACACACAGTGCTGCTTCTAGAGGTAAACAGCTCCAGTGGAGTAACCACAGAAGAAATACTAAAATGCAGTGCTGCTTCTAGAGGGAAACAACTCCAGTAGATTAGTCGTGGAGGAAATACTAAGATGCAGTGCTGCTTCTAAGGCAAACAACTCCAGTGGAGTAGCCACGGATGATATACTAACATGCAGTGCTGCTTTTAGAGAGAAACAACCCCAGTGGAGTAGCCATGGAGGAAATACTAAGATGCAGTGCTGCTTCTAGAGGGAAACAACTCCTGTGGAGAAGCCATGGATGAAATATTAATGTGCAGTGCTGCTTCTAGAGGGGAGCAGCTCCAGTGGAGTAACCACAGAGGAAATACTTACACGCAGTGCTGCTTCTAGAGGGAAACAACTCCAGTGGATTAGCCACGGAGGATCTACTAAGATGCAGTGCTGCTTCTAGAGGGAAACAACTCCAGTGGAGCAGCCAAGGAGGAAATACTAAGATGCAGTGCTGCTTCTAGAGGGAAACAACTCCTGTGGAGAAGCCATGGATGAAATATTAATGTGCAGTGCTGCTTCTAGAGGGGAGCAGCTCCAGTGGAGTAACCACAGAGGAAATACTTACACGCAGTGCTGCTTCTAGAGGGAAACAACTCCAGTGGATTAGCCACGGGGATCTACTAAGATGCAGTGCTGCTTCTAGAGGGAAACAACTCCAGTGGAGCAGCCAAGGAGGAAATACTAAGATGCAGTGCTGCTTCTAGAGGTAAACAGCTCCAGTGGAGTAACCACAAACGGAAATACTAACATGCAGTGCTGCTTCTAGAGGTAAACAGCTCCAGTGGATTAGCCGTGGAGGAAATAGAAAGATGCAGTGCTGCTTCTAGAGGGAAACAGCTCCAGTGGAGTAACCACAGAGGAAATACTTACACCAGTGCTGCTTCTAGAGGGAAACAACTCCAGTGGATTAGGCATGGAGGCAATACTTACACCAGTGCTGCTTCTAGAGGGAAACAACTCCAGTGGATTAGCCATGGAGGCAATACTTACACCAGTGCTGCTTTTAGAGGTAAACATCTCCAGTAAAGTAGCCATGGAATAATTAACTTTTCAGGAAATCTGTATTTGCTTATCTTGCATGTGAATGTACAGCCAGTTCCTGGCTGAAAATGATTCCAGTACCGCATGCAATGAGTGACATTGGCAGCACCTTATATGATATTCTTTGTGTACTATCTGTACATTCTTCACCCTCCCACCCCATCCAAACACCCTCCCTCCTCACCACTTACTCGCGGGATTTTATGGCCTGCATAGGCATAGTTAGCTGAAAGAAAGCAACATTGTGGCCCAGACCCCTGCAATTTGAGTAATGTTTGTACTAGGCAGACAATGTGCCTGTCAACAAACAAATATTGCTTGCCTTTTGCCAGTCACTGCTTGAGAATGCCAAGTCACAGACTAGGACCTGGCAGAGTGCTGAGCAGCACAGCACCTTTGAAAAAGAGGGTGTCTGGTGCCACAGAGTGCAGATTACAATTTGAAGCTCTCTCTTTGCCACCAAACTACTTACTTCGCTCGCAGTGAACAGGGCAGCAGAGGGTGATAGCTAAGGGGCGAGGCCCTGGGTCAAAAGGCTGGGGTGGTAGCCTGAAGTATTGGAACGTGGGGAAGAGACGGCTAAAGAATTTACAGATGGAAGGTGGCACAGGAGACATTGATGGGTCGAGGAGGGAGGACAACAGGAGGGTGGGGACAGAGGAAACATGGGCAGTTAGAAAACAAAGGGCAGTGGGAGAGCGTGAGGAGAGGCGCAGCGAAAAGCAGGGAGAGGAGTTAGATGACGAGGGGAAGCGGGTCATGAGGCTCATCAATGTCCTCTAGGCATGCTGATGTGGGGGAGGAGGAATAGAACAAATGCAAAGAGACCGGATCATACAGATACCTGCAGAACTCAGTCCTGGGTACTCAGTGCAAGGACTGCTTAAGAGGGGGCCCTGTGCATTGCAAGGCAAGAGGGGTTTCCAGGCAGGGGACAGAGGATATTATCGTATATGAGTTTGTCATTCTGAACACCCTACGTCACATAAGGACGAGCCATTGTGTTTTAAATGCTGTAATGCAATGTAAACCTATATATAAGCTGTCATTGCTAGGGTGAAGTCTGATTGCCAGGCTATGTATTGCATCAAAGTAATGTGAACTACAGGAGGTCTTTATGCTGCTTTGTTCTATGTGAGCGTGTCCAAGGCCTTCTTTAGCTACAATGCCTGGCTAAGAAAGGTGCTGCTAGGTGACGATTGATCCAGGTCCAGCATTGGCATTACAGGAAGTGACCTCACATTGTTTTAAACGTCAGTGTATATTGAAGTGAATCCCCAAAGGACCTGACTTGGATCTCGGAGGGCGGGTTACTCCATCACAACATTGACAGATCTCCCCTCTGCCAAAAATATAAATCCTATTTTATCCTATGGGGTTTTTATTTCCGCAGACGCGATAGCCTTCACTGTTGTGACAGAGTAACACGTCTGCCAAGATCTAAATCAGACCCTAAGTTTCTTCGACTCTTAGAGTTTCTTATTCTGATTTCAGAGCATTGTTGTAGTGCCTTACAATGATTTTAATTTCCATAATGCAGAGTGTCACTGTAACCTTTGGTATACATCCCAGTAGTTAGAGTATTGAGGCATCCACTCGTCAAAATATCAAAATAGTAAATCAATCTTATGACAACTAAATCCGACTTCCTATTTCACCTGCAGTCTGAAACATTCCAATAGGAGTTTTCCAGTGATATCAGTTTCCCTATCCCTCAGTATATGGAAATAAATGCAGCAAGAAATTGCTGGACTTGCAGTGCAATAAAAAAGTGTCTAACTCACTGATACAGTTTCTCCTTTTCAAGATAAAATCCCTATTTAGCAACTAAATCACTCAAATGCTTGTTCAGCCACTGACTGACTTTCATTTCTTAACCCATGCAGTCATTCAATAAAACACCTATGAACCCACATGTTTGTCCACTGGCTCAACACTCAGCAAATTACACACCCACATTACATCCTCGTCCGTCCCTCGCTTCCATTCCTTACGCATTGAGGCATCCCTGCCTCACCAGACACCCATACCACGTGAGTCATCACGCGGGGGCTATAAGTAGTCCCCACCCCCCTCAAACCTCCTGTTTTTCTTTTGTCTCACCTGTTTAGACGCGCGTACCACGCGCTGGCCATTTGCGGTGCTGCGGTCTTCTCTTGATTTCTTCGTGCAGATTTCTTCTGTGGATTCCTTCGTGGGTGGTCTTCTCCAGCAATTTCTTCTGCCTGTGGGGCCTGGCGGTGCCGGCCTGGGCAGCGCTGTGCCTTCCCTCGCCACGTCTGGGGTTTGCTGTGCTCCCTTGGGGGTGGAGCGGGCGGGTCCGGCTGACGGAGTCACCGGCCCTGTGTGTCTGGGGCTGTCTTTCCGGGTTGGAGGCCGAAAGGGAAGCGGCGGCAGGGGAATTTCGTCTGGCATCCTCGGCTGGCTGTTTCTGCTCATCTTTACAGTAAGGGCCTCGTATGAGGCTGTTTTTTATTACTTCACTTGTGTTTTTTGATTGGATTTCTGTCTTTTGCAGGGGGGTCCGCTTTTCTCTCCTTTTTTATTAGTTTTCTTCGGTTCCCTCCTGGTTTTGGTGCCAGTTGGTTGGTCCCTGATGCTTGGCTGCTCCCTATTTAAATCTTCTTTGGCTGTGCTTCTGGTTTTTGGGTCATTATGTCGAAGCGTGCTTCCAAGCGCAGGCATGTTTTGTCCTCCTCCTCTGACGACGATGATGAGCTGATCCCAGCTCGCCGGACTAGGTCCAAGGGTCCGGGGGATTCTGCGGCCCTGCTGTCTGCTTCTGAGGTCCAGGAAATGGTTGAGGTGGAGGTGGCTCGCGCTCTGGAGTCCAGGGTTCCTGCCAAGCGCAAGTCTTCTCGTTCTGCGGTGGGTCCGGTGGACTCTCCCTCCGAGAACTCTTCTTCTTCAGGCACTGCCAAGCCCTCTACCTCTTCTGGGAAGTTTGTGCATAGGGAAGAGGTTCCTGCGATTCTCCAGCACATTAGGGAAAGCTTGGGGTTTTCCCCATTTTCTGCACATGAGGGGACGGATGACATATTTCCTCAGTATGTAAAACCCCCCGTTCTCGCAATGCTATTTCATGGGAGCATCAAGGACTTGATTTCTGGGGAGTGGCACGATCTGGAGCGCTCCTCTGTTCCTCGTTTCTTGCAGAAGCTGTACTCCTTGGACGAGGGGGAGGTTTCTCTTCCTCACTCTGTCAAAGTGGATGCCATGTTGCCCACCCTGATTGGTCCTATGGCGATTAATCCTGAGGATTGTTCTCCCGCTGATGCTACTGATAAAAAGGTAGATGGGTTGCCGAAGAAGGCCTTCTCTGCTGGTAACTTGTCCATGCGTGCTGGCATTTATTCTGCTTATGAAGCTCAGTCTTTGGTGTCTGACTTTGGGAAACTGGCCACGGCTGTCCAGGATAAGTCGGTCTGCTCTGGCTTGCTTGTCCACATGGAACAACAGGCCAAGCTCTTGGCTGACATCTCTTCAGATGTGCTTCATTCTTCTGCCATGGCTTCTGGTTCCTTGGTCCTGGCTCGGAGGAACCTGTGGATGTGGGACTGGAAGGCGGATTCTTCAGAGGATTCTCCTGAGGATCCCCTTTGACGGCAAGATGCTTTTTGGTGAGTAGCTGGACAGTATGATCACGAAAGCTTTTAAAGACCGTAAGTATACTCTGCCTTACAAGGGCAAGCCGTTTGCATCTCACTCTCACCGCTTCTGGAATCCAGCTCCTGCCTCTGCCTTTTCTTTCCAGTCTTCCCGGCAGTCCTCTAAGGCCTTTTCGGACCGTCGGCGTAAGTTACAGCCCAAAAAGGCGGCTTCCGTGGCTGGTGCCAGGGGTCCGTCAGATGCCTTCAAGAAAATGTCCTGACAATGACGGTGTGGCAGCCTCGAGACCTGTGAGTGGAAGGTTGTTGTTTTTCCTGGAGGCTTGGAGTTTGGATGTGAAGGATCGCTGGGCGTTGAATGTTATCAGGAGAGATTATCCTATCGACTTTGCCACTATTCCTCCCGGTTGGGGCACCGTCCGTACTCCTGTCCCCCAGTCCCCGGCGAAGCGAATGGCTCTTCTGGAAGGGGTTCGGGATCTTCTGGAGAAGAAGACGATCGTCCCTGTCCCCCTGGCTCAACCGGGTCAGGGTTGTTATTCCATTTTGTTTCTGGTGCAAAAGGTGTCGGGGGTTCCGGCCGGTTCTGGACCTTAAGAGGGTGAATGGTTGGGTTTGGACCGTTCACTTCAAGATGGTGACATTGCAGTCCATCATTCCTTTGGTGGGGGTCCGGGACTTCATGACTTCTATCGATCTGCAGGATGCCTATCTTCATGTTCCGGTGGCTCGGGGGCATCAGAAGTTTTTACGTTTTGCGATCGGCGACTCTCACTTCCAGTTTGCAGTTTTGCCATTCTGGCTGAATTCCGCTCAGCGGGTCTTCACCAAGCTTCTGGCTCCTTTGGTCGCTTTGGTCCACGCCCCAGGGATATTTCTCCATCCTTACCTGGACGATTGGTTGGTCCATGCTCCCTCTTTCCGGTTGGCTCTCAGTCACACGGAGGTGGTCCTGGCCATTTTGAGGGTACACAGCTTTCTTATCAATGTGGGGAAATCCTTCTTTGTTCCATCCCGGGAACGTCTCTTCATTGGGGCTTGGTTTCGGATGGATTTGGGGGTGGTCACTCTACCCGAGGCTCGGGTGGACAAGATTCAATCACACATCCTGTCTCTTCTGTCCGGTTCAGGTGGCGGGTTGTTGGCTCCAGGTGCAGGGGAACATGGCGGCCACAGTATTTCGGGTACCATGGGCTCAGTTCCATTTACACACTCTGATGGCGCATTGGTCTCCCAATTGCCTTCCCCTCTCTTCTCCGATTCCGATGTCCCCTCTGATCAGCTCAGCTCTGCGTTGGTGGTTGGTACGGGATCATCTGCGGAAGGGGGTCTCTCTCTCTCTCCTCCGGCTCCCGTAGTGGTTACCACAGATGCCAGCCTCTCGGGTGGGAGGCCTGACAGGGGGTTCATCGGACCAAGGGCTTCTGGTCCCCCTCTCAGAGCAGGAGGTCTTCGAATTGGAGGGAGTTGGAGGCGGTCAGTCTGGCTCTGTTGGCCATCTCCCGGTTTCTGCGGGGTTCAGTTGTTCTAGTTCAGATGGACAACGTCACTGCCATGGCTTACTTGAACAGACATGGGGGACCAGGTCCTCGTCTCTGGCTCTGGTGGCGTTGTAGTTGTTCAGTTAGGCGGAGTCTCATCTTGTGGCTCTCTCGGCTATTCACGTTCGGGGGGTGTCCAATTCCCTAGCAGATGCTCTCAGCAGGGCCATCCCGTCCTCTGTGGATTTCTGCCTCCGTCAGGGATTGTTTGTGGATCTGAAGGTGCGTTGGGGTGTTCCGGTGGTGGACCTCTTTGCTTGTCCGGGCAATGCCAATGTGGCCCGGTTTGTATCCAGCAGTCGGGAGAGGTCAGCCTCGGCAGTGGATGCTCTCTCTTGCCCCTGGCCTCGCGGGCTTCTGTATGTATTTATTTATTTATTTGGACATTTTTAAAGCGCCTGGTGACGCCAGAAGGCGTGTCCCCGCGCTATGATAAGTGAGCAGTTGCCATCCCCTCCTCCCCCAGGAGCTACCTGCTAAAAAGGTAAGTTTTTAATTTTTTCCTAAACAGGGCCTCTGATGGCTCAAGACGCAAGTCTGGGGGCAAGACATTCCAGCACTTGGGAGCAAGGTATCTGAAAGATCTCCCCCCCATCCGCGCCTTCCTAACTCTGGGCACCACAAGTAGTCCCGTCTGAGAGGACCGTAAGCCTTTCCTCCCTTCCCCCATATTCTCCACTTCCTTATTCGGGTCCGTTCCTTGGGGGCTCCGGTGATTCTGGTGGCTCCGGCTTGGCCTTGGCCTATTGGTTTCCAATCCTGGTGAAGATGAGGTCGGAGGTGGAATGGTTTCTGCCTCTGTCTCTGTCCCCTTTGGTGTTCCCGGTGTTGCAGCAGGATGGTCTAGTCAGGATGCACTTGGCAGCTTGGAGGTTGAATGATTAGGTCTGCTGCGAAAAGGTGTTCCGGCTGGCTTGACCTCTACTCTGCAGGGGAATCGGCGGCCATCAACCAACAAGTCTTACCTGAGACATTGGCGTTCTTTCAGTCGGTGGTGTTGTGACAGGGGTTTGAACCCTGCATCATCTTCTTTGTTTGAGGTGATGCTGGTTCTCCAGGAGGGTGCTACTTTGGGCTTGAAGGTTTCTTCCCTTTGTTTGCTGTGGGCTGCGATTAAGGAGTTTCGGAGCTCTTGGGGCAATCTCTCGGATCCTGATGGGTTGGTTGGTTGCCTTTTTAAGGGTTTGGGTAATGTTCTTCCTGCCCCTCTGAAGCATTTTCCCACCTGGGATCTGTTTCTGGTCTTGGACGCTTTGATGTCACCTCCCTTTGAATCCTTACTTTCTGTGGATCTGCGCCATTTGTCCTTCAAGACCTTCTTTTTGGTGGCCATTTCCTCTGCTCGCCGCCTGGGTGAGTTGGTCGCTCTCTCTCCTAAACATCCTTTTTGTCGGATTTTTGAGGACAGGATCGTTTTAAGACCTATTGTTTCCTTTCGTCCTAAGGTGGATTCTCAGTTCCACAGGGATCAGGAGTTGGTTCTTCCTTCCTTTTTTGATTCTCCGGTGTCGGAGTCTGAGGTGCGGTTGCACTCTTTGGATGTTCGGCTGGCTCTCCTGGTCTATTTGGAACAAGTCGCTCCTTTCCATTTGTCTGATTCGCTTTTTGTTAATTTTGGGCCTGTGAATCGGGGTTTGCGTCCTTCTACTCCTTCCTTGAGTCGTTGGTTTCGGTCTCTGATTTCCTTGGCGTACAAGGCGGCAGGACACCTTTCTCCTTTGGGGATTCAGGGTTGTTCCACTCGGTCCATGGCAGTGTCCTGTGCGGAAGTCCAGGGGGCTTCCATTTCAGAGATTTGTCTGGCTGCCACCTTAGCTTCTTTGTTTACATTTGCCTCTCATTACCGGATTGGCCAGGAGGTTGACCGTGCTGATGTTTTTGGGTACAGGGTTCTTTCCGCAACGGTTCCTGATAGTGTTTTTTCCCTGTTGGCTCTGTTTTTTAACCGCATCGCTGCGGCGGCTTTTTCCTCTGTGTGCGGCAAAATTCAAAGAGCCGTTTTACATGACGAGCTCAGCTCGTCATCAGCACACGACTACCGTGGCTGGTGACAAGCTGAGCTCGTCATCAGCAGCGAAGAGGATATTAAACCTGTTTTTTGCATACCTTCTTTGGTTGTCCTGTTTGGCTTTGTACATCTCAATGCGTAAGGAATGGAAGCGTGGGAGGGACGAGGAGGTAATGTCTCATTACTTACCGGTAATTGCATTACTCTGAGTCCTACTCCCTCGCTTCCATTACTTACATCCCTCCCTCCCTCCCTGGTAGTCCAGGCCAACCTTTTGGTATGGTTTTGGTCTATGTGGTATGACATGAGGTTTGAGGGAGGTGGGGGCTACTTATAGCCCCCGCGTGATGACTCACGTGGTATGGGTGTCTGGTGTGGCAGGGATGCCTCAATGCTTAAGTAATGGAAGTGAGGGAGTAGGACTCAGAGTAATGCAATTACCGGTAAGTAATTGAGGCATTTACACCCACCTGTACTACACATTGACTCACATGCTCAATCACCCTTTCACTCACTTCTTCCACGCTAAGTCATTCCCAGATGTGGCTACACGTTTGTCTGTCGCAATAGATCATCACATTAGAGCAGTGGTTGCCAAACTGTGCGCTGCGGCGCCCTGGTGCGCCGTTATCAGTAGCCAGGGGCTCCGCTCCTATGGGAATAAATCTGTCATGTTAGCCCCTTTGCAGGGGCGCAGTCTTCTCCTTCCTTTTCTGAGAGGATTAAAAGCACAAAAGAGCAGGCTGAGATGCGGGCCACGTGCAAGAGAAAAATGCTTCGTTTCTGCTGCATGAAGAGAATTCTGCCCTAGTAACTGTTGTGCAACCTCCTGGCCTTAGCACAGAGGACGGGCTCTGAGCCTTTGGTCTCCACCTTTCTCTTTTTTTCTCTCCCCTTATCTTTTCCTTCTCGATTCTCTCCCCCCTCCCTCTGTTTTTCTCCCCTTGCTGTCTTTTACTCTCGCTCCTTCACTCACTTATCTCTATCAGACATATTTTCTACAACTTGCCAGAAAATCAGTATCATACATATCATGACAGACCCAATCATCCTGTATACATAGGTTATATACATCTAGGTATACACCTGTTACAACGCATTTGTTACAACGCACTACCATTACAACGCGACTTTTACAACGCATACCATTACAACGCATTGCGCTGGGGGGCGCTCTAGGATAGGGAATAAGTATAATTTACTATCCAACACCTTCCCTAGGGTCCACGGGGACTGGAGTTAGAATAGTAAATTATACTTACCACTATCCAGCACCTCAAAGCGCTATGCGTTGTAATGGTATGCGTTGTAATGGTCGCGTTGTAATGGTAGGTAGTTGTAACGGTATGCGTTGTAACATGGTACATCCATACATCTACAGTTGCACATTCTGCACAGAGGACACAGGAGAGTGAAAGGGGGGGAGAGTGAAGGGGGAGCTTTAAATGATTGGGAAACAGAAAAAGTGCAGGAAAGATTGGAGGAGTGACACAGAGGACACAGGAGAGTGAAAGGGGGGATTGATATGAGGGTAAAAACGGAGGAAAGACACAAAAGGAGAATTAAGGGGGAGCTTGAAATGAGGGAGAAACGACAGAAAAAGTGCAAGAAAGAGTGGAGGAAAGACAGAAGACACAGGAGAGTGAAATGGGGAGATTGAGATGAGGGTAAAAACGAGTGAAAAACGGAGGAAAGACACAGAAGGAGATTGAGGGGGAGCTTTGAATGATTGGGAAACAAAAAAAGTGCAGGAAAGATTGGAGGAATGACAGGACGCAGGAGAATGAAAGGGGGATTGAGATGAGGGTAAAACACGGAGGAAAGACACAAAAGGAGAGTTAAGGGGGAGCTTGAAATGAGGGAGAAACGACAGAAAAAGTGCAAGAAAGAGTGGAGGAAAGACATAGAGAACACAGGAGAGTAAAAGGGGGAGATTGAGATGATTGGGAAACGACAAAGTGCAAGAAAGATTGGAGGAGGGTCTTGCTCACATCCCCCCCCCCACCTGCCCACTGGTAAAAAAAATGGTGGGGAGCCACGGCCAACTGCCAATTCGGTCAAGGGAGCCACAGGTTAAAAAACTTTGGGAACCACTGCATTAGAGCTAAGGCATCAAGTGAAGAATGAAGCTCAGGAAAAGTGAATAGAACAGCTCAGGAATGTTTAAAACCAGCCCCTATATGCCCACCCCCCTCCTTCCCTCAGTCCCTTCCTTCCTTCATCCCTGCATCCTAGAGTGGGGAACCGGGATCTGTCACGTAAGTAACGCCCCCTCCTGGCTTTCATTGTGCAAAAATCGACACCCACTCCGCCACATATTGCTTCTTTGGTTGACAGCTCTGCAGACATGGATCACAAGCAGTCACAATAAATCACCCGCTTCTCCCGCTCTTCACACAGGAGTCTAATTAACAGTCAAAACAATTTTGCCACAAAAAGAAAATGTATTATTTGGAACGCCATCAGCGTTCACAACTCAAGAACGTAAGCGCGAAGAAGGTTGTAGTCCTCTTTTTAGAGTCCTTCTGAACCACTTTGAAGGAACTAAATGGTTGTTGTTTTGCAATTGTCTCTTTTGATCTCAGTTGAATTTTTTTGATTCACCCGTCGAGTTTCACTTGTGTTTTTTCCATTTGACACATGTATTTGAAAGTCCAAAACCACATATGCTCCAAATCTGCATGTTCTCTGAGTAAATTGTAGAATAATTTTACTGAAGGCTCGTTCGTATTCATGTTTTCTCATTTGAGGTCAAGAGAAGGTTTGCTAATATTAACAATGACGATCTGCGTGACCTAAATATTTTTCAAAGTGGCCTTTTATTGTATCTTAGCAGTAGGTATCAACATTAAACGGTGTCTTGAGTTCCCATTAAAAGGAGATTTCAAATAAAAATAATAAATGCTTTATAACTTTTTTGCGGAAAACAAGATTTTTTTGATTGCAAGGTAGAAACATGTTCCTTGTCTGCTCGCAGCAATAGTTTCGGCCATAAAACACTTACAGGAACATTCATCAACCATTTTTGCGAGTTCAGATGGTGCGATTCGCAAAAATCGGCTGTTTGTGCCTGCAAAAAGGGCATTTGTGATGTATCAAAGTTCAAGGCACTCGCAAATTGAGAATTCGCAATTAATTGCGCTTTCTCAAATTGCGATTGTATTTAAGGAATCTCAATTTGCCATTCCTTAAATGCAATGCAAGAACCACTTTAAAATAGCGATTTCGCTACTAGGGGGCGCAAATTACCATGAAGTTGAACTTGATGGTAATTTGCTAAAACTTTGAAAAATGCTCTAAAGTGCATTTTTCAAAGTTATAGGTTACACACACATGCCCTTGGGGCATGTGTGTGCGCAACATGTGTGCACAGAGCAATTTCAGGGGTGCAACAGGCTGTCCTTTGGACACCCTTGCACCCTTGAAATTGCAAGCGCAATTTGCGAGTACCTATTGGTACTCGTAATTTGCGCATGCAATCTCCCATTCATTCGTATGGGCCTGTAGGCCCATAGGAAAGAATGTGAAGGCATTCCTTAATTGCGACTCGCAATTTGTGAGTCGCAATTACACAATGTTTAGGAATCCCTATTTTAATAGTGATTCCTACGTGCATAGGCTTTTGAGAGTCCTTAATTGTGATTCCTTAATCGCAATAAAGGACTCGTAAAAGCTTTTCTTGATGCATGTGCCTGTCTGGGTCTGAATTAGATCTCAGCTGAAGGCAGGGCTTAAAGTGGGCCAGGTCTAACCGGTGCTGAGAACCAGCATTTTTTTTAAGGAGGCCTCGAAACGGGTCTCTATCGGGCTCTGTTTTGTGCCCTGGCACAGGCGTTCTGTTTTTTCCCCGACTGCAGTGACAGCAGGAACATCGATGTGCGCGTGCTGGGGGTTTAAGCAAGCCAAAAATGTGAATTAAAAATGATTGAAGACTTCAGAACCCCTCCCGTCCAAGTCCATATCCTACACTTACCGCAAACTATGTAACAATCTCCCCGACCCCTTTCAGTCCCTACGAGACAAGTGTCACACAGACCTGGGTAGCTTAGACGAAGAGGAGTGACAGACAGCCTTGATGTCCCCCAGGGAGGTGGCGATAAACCACCGCTTTCGACTAATGCAACTGAAGATTTTACACAGGTCCTACATGTCCCCCCTCTCCAGGCTAGACTGGGGAGACGGGCGGATGAGCTCTGTCTTAGGGTCTGTGGCAACATTGGCACCTTCTTTCATGTCCTATAGGACTGTCCAGTGATACAGCATTTTTGGAGGGGCAGAGCTCAGAAAATGGGAGCCTCCCTGGGAAAATCTATTCCACTGTCAAAAAAAATATCCTCAGCATATGGTGGGCTACGGACCTGAATGAAAGAGTTACAATGGGCGGCTTTGGGTTTCCTACTGGTTAAACAATTCATTGCAATGAACTGGGGTGTTCCGACAAAGCCGCTAGTTGTGGGATGGGTAGCTGAAATGGACCGCTGCATGCTGACTGAGAAAACAGGATATAAACTGAGGGGCTGCCCTACGAAGTGGGACAAGAAATGGGGTCACTAAAACAAATACCGGGGTGAGCTTTGTGGTTCTCCAACGGTAGAGATGGCCATGGACCGGGTTGGTTCCTCGCGTCGAACTGTAAACTGCTAAGTAATTTTTTGCTGAATCGATAACCTGTTTAATCCTGTCATGTTTTATAATATTAATGGACTACTCTGCTTCTCTTGCTCAATAAAGTATTATGTTAAAAAAATAAAAAATTATTTTCAGACATACGTTGTATATGTTATGAAGAAATGCATTGGTATTAGCTTGTGATTTCATTTGGTTAATATTATAAGTTTTAATGAACTCAACAATAACGCATTACTTACTTACTTATTGTTACCATTAAAATAGTTCAGAGATAGCAGATAAGCAACGGTTCCTCTGGCTTGAGTGCCCAGAATGACCAATCCACCATCATTTCCAGTTAGGATCCATTGCTGTTTTCCTTCTTGCAGGAAGCAAGCTGCAGTGAAGCTGGAGAATAAACAGAATCTGTGCTTCTAACACAGACAGTAAACCCGGCTGACACCTTCCCGTTTCCACCTGAATGAGACCACTCTGCATTCCCCCCAGCTGTCTATCCTGTTCTGCCTCTTATTACACATGCCCAACTCTCCCTTCTGTATTCCTGTCTTCCTATATGCAAGCCTGTACTGTACGGTTTCCCATTGTCCTAGTGTACAGCGTTGCACTTTAAATGTTCACATACACATATATACATTGAATGGCAGATATGATATCGGTAATGAATTGTATTGCCTGCTCCTTTGGATTCAAAATGGGGTCTCCATTTCACGCAAAGTAGCGTGCTATCCATGTGGATAAGTCTTGTGGTGCCCCACGTAGTGTTAAGCGCTATACAAATACTATAACACAGTACAATGATGTGCTCGTTTTGCCCTATCATTAAAAGCCGTATTAAGGAGGCTTTACTTTCTATGAAGGTAAAAGTTGAAAGAAACAATTTGTTAATCACAAACAGCTCACTTTGAATACTGCATACATGCCACAATCATACACACAGATCCGATACACGTGTCCTTAGATTCACATAAGGACCCAACAGCATAGGATTATAGTGGGTGAATGGCGGGGCAAATAAACCGAAAGGCAACAGACACAAAGACATGGCTCATGACTAGCGTTCGAGAGGATAGTGACGTATCACTATGAGGACTACACAGACTCAGAGTGATAACTTCACACAGACAGTCTTTAACAGTGGCATCTGACATGACTCCGATCCAACCGTTGAAAAGGTGACTGTTATTCTTTGGATGTCCACCCTTTCCTATCTTGTGTCACCGACTGCAGGACAGCCTACATCTCTCACAAGACAAGGTGATGATGTCAGCTGTGGCTTTCAGGCAGAAGACGCCACAGGCCTGCACTCTTTTCGTAGGATCCTTGCTTCCTGATCTTCTCCAATCAGAAGAATATGGAGGTCATACTTTTGTTCCAGCATTTTCATGACATGGTTGATGCCGATGTGACTTACATTTTTTAGATGTGAATTAGTTACTCTGAACACGATTCCTTAACATACTTCTGACTAAGTCCCCGAACTGGGACGTTTGTTATTTTGTTTTCTACCTCATGTGTAAAGGTGACTAGAGGCAGTAGTTACTTTGAAGTCTTTTGTTTATATTTTGTTTTCTTTCGTACTTTACAATACGACATGCGTGAGAGAATAGGTTACATACACAAAGGTATATTCACTGGCAGTTCAAGCTATGTTTTGTTGACACCCACCTTTGCCGAACATCCCAAATGCAAACATCCTCAGAGCCAGAGATACTTCCTGTGACAAGCAGCCCTTCATCAGGTCAGTGCAACTTGGTTTCCCAGTGACCCATTCTATAGCAGTAAAAAAAAGACTGGAGTATGGTTCCATTTACAGCTGTCATTTCTTCATCAGATAATGGCAGTGAGTAAACTCATTTCCACCCCATGCTGCTGAGAATGATTGCTTTGCTCCCTAAGGTGTCTCATCACATTTAACGAATTATCGCCTTGGTGTTACCAAGACTGGACTACTGAAATTTGTTTGTGCAGGAAGGACAATAAAGAAATATAGAAACTCTAGGGACTGCAAAACCAGACAGGCAAGATCTGGTCCAACCAAAAGAAATCGCCAGTCATTACAATATATTTCTAAGAACTGCTTTGACTCTTGGCAGCTGGTAACTTTTCAAAGTGGTGAGTCATAAAAGTTAGGGGCGCACTTAACTTTGTAGGTGAGCCCAACTGGCATAAGGAAGGATTGGGGTAGTGTGGGGGGTTCTCCCTCTAAGAAAGGGTTGGTAGAAAAAGGGGCGTAGAGTGCATTTTAGGTAATATTGTCAAAGAATGTGTTCAAAAAGCAATAAGAATCTAGGCCACAGATAAGGTGACATGGCAACTGATTTGCCTCTTACTTCGTGAATGGCATTGCTGTAAGGGAGAGGCAGAATGTTTCTAGTAAGTGTATGTTTAAAAACGTTTACTTTTAATAAATGCAGTAATATAATTGTTCTGATGTACTAAGGCGAAACGCCTCCATGCGGCAGGCATTTAACTGGGTGAGAACCAGCTATACACATCAGCTACCTGCTAGTGTAAAGTTAGCCATGACTGGGCTAAAATATTAACACAGTCCTTTATAGCTCATTGCAGTGCCTCTTCAAATACTTAAGAGCTGTGGAATTACAATGACTGCATGTGTATCTTTGCTTATAGATAAGAGTCAATTTTATGCTTTTTATCACTGTTAGGCAATGGCTAGTGCTTTATTTTGAATGCTCGTTAGTTTGGACACGGGTTCTCCTCGACCACAGGTTGCTGCAGTTGTGCGCTCTGATTCCTGTAAACTGAAGGTTTTTGCTCAGGCACTGTCAGTTTTTAGAAAAAATACTTAGCTCACTTTCAAACTGACATTTTTGAACAGCATGTACATAGCAAATATATCTCGTTGTCTTAATTTAAGTTAAATGGCACTTAAAAAAGAGCAGCCGCTAGGGGTAATGTATAATAGTTTGTTTTGTTGTTCTCTTCGTAGCGATGCTACATTTATTTGAGCCTGAGGAGAAATTGTTAGTGCACAACAAATATTAAAAGCAGCATCCTGAATGTAAGCACATTGCACTGGGCCCTAAAGTACTTCTTTGTGCTGGCTGCTCTTTGACGCGATCTTAGCCTCACAGACAAGAAGTGAGGTTTGCAAAGTAGGCGCTGTTTGTTTGTTCATTCATTCATGCGTCACTGAGGCAATTGCCTGACTATGTAATCACTGGTCACGGTGTGTGCATCAACACGGCACAGCACAAGTATGTATGCCCGGCAGTGAGGGATGTTTAGACTGACATGGCCAGATTGTATTCTCCCTCAGAAATTAACACAGGGCCTACAACAAGGTACATGCAGACAACAGTGGCAGCTGTATTTAGCTA
Source organism: Lissotriton vulgaris (assembly GCF_964263255.1). Lineage (NCBI taxonomy): Eukaryota > Metazoa > Chordata > Amphibia > Caudata > Salamandridae > Lissotriton > Lissotriton vulgaris. The sequence continues at coordinate 1,703,987,876 of NC_141685.1, read as the reverse complement.
CAGTTTAAAATAGTGCCTCGATGTGGAAGACACAGCTTGCCCCGGTGTCTGCTCTCAATTGGTATATTGGATGAACATAAAAAGCAACGGGTCAGAATTATAAGCGAAATTGCTTCCTCTTCATTTACTGCCCTCGATGACTGTGAACCCTCAGCTTACTGACTCTCCTGCTATTACCATGGCCACCAGACACCAGCAGCAGGGCTGACTAACTTCAGGTGCGGCCTATCTACCTGTTCCTTCTAATGACGCGTACACAAAGGTAATGTGTGTATCTAACTTTCCAGAGCACTCAATGTGTATGCAATGAGACTAAACGTTTTGCAAACCATAATATAACTAATAGCCTTTTTCAGAGCCCAACCTCACTCTGCAGTTTAGGCATTGTAAAGGGGGGTCAGGAATGGGCTGGACACGATGTCTGCGTAAAGCGAGTTTTATTTTCATATACAACTTTTTCTTTCTTAATGTCAGTCTCTCTTTGGCAAACTCTGCAGTATCCGTGGTGCCTACTGGTGTAGCTGCTCTTTCCCAAAGTCTGTATTGGTCCGGGCGCTTCTTCCCCCCAGGGATTTCTCTCGACGTGGTTCCGGGAGGCAGAAAAACAAAAGAAAAGGACCAATTAATTTCCCGTCCTCTAGCTACGTTTACAGGGTACCAGGGAGTGAGGGACACCTCTTTGTGCAGGCTTTACCGCGTTTAGTAGTGAAGTGAGGAAGGGTAGTTTTATAGGGTATTGGGGAAGTGCAGGACAATCAAGTAGCAGGGTTTCAAATTAACGCGGGAAGATTCCCCGGCGTCCCACCCAGCTCGAGAGCCTATCCCGTACCTGTCTGAGCCACACTCCTCCCTCGGGAGTGTGGCACGGCGCAGCGCGGTCCCGTTGGCCTCCTGGCTCGTCTTCTTCGGAAAGCAGCGCGTCTCCTTCCGTTGATTCGTCTGCTTCTCTTCCTGGCTCGGTGTTCGTCTCTCCTCCGGTTCCTCGGTCTTCCTCCGCTCGGCTCCCAAGTCCGGTGACGTCACACGCCGACTCTGGTTGTTCTGGTGTTTTATCCAATGTGATGAAGGAAACGTCACAGTGGGCGGGACCTTCCTCCGGGATGTTCTGCCAGTTAAAGGGGCCGGCCTGCAGATCTTCGGGAAGTGATTGCCAGGAACAGCGCTCGTCCTGTGAAGAGGGATCAATTAAGTCCTCGTCATTAAAAGATCACCAGTCCGATTCCTTGTTCCGTTCTGGGTTTCCAGTCACCTGGTTACACTCCTCCCCCCCCTAGTTTCTCCCGTTCGGGGAGAACAGGTGCTCTAGACAGAAAGTCTGCGTTACCATTGTCTCTTCCCTTACGGTGTTTTACCACAAAGGAAAATGGTTGGAGAAATAAGGACCACCTGAGGACTCTCGGGTTTTGTGAGGTATGTTTGTGCATCCATTGCAATGGAGCGTGGTCAGTATAGAGCACAAAGGGACGGCCTTCCAAATAATACCTCAGTTTGTCCACGGCCCACCTAATAGCTAGGCATTCTCGTTCAATTGTCGGGTATTTCCTTTCCCGGGGATGTAACTTGCGGCTGAGGAACAATACAGGGTGTTCTTTTCCATCCTCTCCCTCCTGTGACAGTACCGCCCCTAGTCCCACCTCAGAGGCATCGGTGGCCAGAGAAAAGGGTTTTGCAAAGTTAGGTGGTATAAGTACCGGATTCGTTGTTATTGCTTGTTTTAGCGCATCAAACGCCTCCCTGGCTTCCTTTGACGGATTACTCAGTTGGGAGGGTTTGGATGCCTTGCTTAGTAAGTCAGTCAAGGGACTAGCAGTGGCTGCAAAGTTCTCTATGAAACGTCTATAGTATCCTATTAAGCCCAGGAATCCCCTTAACTCTCTTTTAGAGGATGGAAAAGGGGTTTGCGTGATAGCCTTAACTTTGTCCTCCTGTGGGGCTATTACCCACTCCCCCAATAGAAAACCTAGATACTTGACTCTGGGAAATGCCGCTCTTGATTTTTTTGCATTGACATGCAAACCGGCTTTTTCTAGGGCCTGTAGGACATTCTGTATATGGTTCAAATGTTCCCTCCATGTCTTGCTAAAGATAACAATATCGTCTAGATAGACGGAACAATAATTGTTATGTGTGGAGAGCACTTCGTTCATTAATCTTTGGAAGGTGGCTGGTGCCCCATGTAATCCAAAAGGAAGAACGTTGAACTCAAAGAGGCCTTCTTCCGTGGAAAATGCAGTTTTTTTTCTATCCTCTTCTCTCAGGGGCACTTGCCAGTAACATTTTGTAAGGTCTAGAGTTGTTATATATTTAGCCTCCCCTATCGTCTCTACTAGCTCATCCACCCTTGGTATCGGATAAGCGTCAAAGGCTGAAATGGCATTCAAGGCTCTAAAATCCATGCAAAAACGAGTAGAGCCGTCTGGCTTTGGAATCATTACTATGGGGGATGACCAGTTACTGTGGGAAGGTCTGATAACCCCTAGCTTGAGCATGTCTTCTACTTCTCTTTTTACATCCCCTCGCCTAGCAGCAGGTATCCTATAAGGTCTCTGTTTGACTATTTTACCTTCCTCGGTTTGTATTCGATGTTCTGTCAAATGGGTCAGACCGGGGGTATCTGAAAATATAGGAGAGAAAGGACTGACTGCCTTCAATAGGTCGTTTTTCTCTTTTTCCGTTAATTCCGGGTTTATAGGCAATTGCTCTAGGGTACTCCGGTGTCGGGTTACAGGCAGACCGAAGTGTGTTGCCTTAGGAGGTGGTCCTATCCATTTTTTTAGTAGATTTATATGGAAGGTTTGGCATCTGGAGGGAGTCAGTTGTACACGATAGGTAGTATGACCTATTGTTTCTACTACAGGATATGGGCCTAACCACTCACTCTTGAACTTCTGGGTGGAAAAGGGAAGTAGTACCAAGACCCAGTCCCCTTTATTTAGAGTTCGCCACCTTTTCCCTTTATCATAGTGGTATTTTTGTTTTCTTTGGTTTTGTTCCAAGTGAGAATATGCCAGATCTCTGAGTTTACCCAACTTGGATTTTAGTTGTTGAGTGTACTCCAGTAGAGATCGTTGTTCCTCCAAGTCCTCCTTTTCCCAAGCCTCTTTGGTTATCTCTAGAAGAGACCGAGGTCGTCTTCCGTACAATAACTCAAAAGAGGAACATCCTAGACTACTCTGTACTTGAGCCCTCAAAACATACAGAGCGAGGGGAAGAACCTTATCCCAATCCCTATTTTCTACAGTTAGCATCTTTTTCAAGGTTGTTTTCAGGGACCGGTTATACCTCTCAACAAGGCCGTCCGTTTGGGGGGATGTATGACGTTACAACGCATACTTTTACCACGCATACCATTACAACACGGTATTTACAACGCATAGCGCTTAGAGGTGCTGGATAGTGGTAAGTATAATTTTATATTCCAACTCCAGTCCCCGTGGACACTAGGGAAGGTGTTGGATATAAAATTATACTTATTCCCTATCCTAGAGCGCCCCCCAGCGCAATGCGTTGTAATGGTATGCGTGGTAATGCCTGCGTTTTAATGGTAGTGCGTTGTAAAAACTTCGTTGTAACAGTTGTATACCGTTTGGGGATGGTATGCCGAAGTCTTAATCTGTTGTAAGTCCAACATTTTGCATACTTCCCTCATTAACTTCGAGACAAAAGGAGTACCTTGGTCGGTAAGGATCTCTTTTGGGAATCCTACCCTGGAAAACAACTCGACCATTTTGTCTGCTATATTTCTAGTAGTGGGGGCCTTTAATGCAAAAGCCTCTGGGAACCTAGTATGATAGTCCACTACGACCAAGGCATAGGTATTTCCACTTGAGGACCGTGGCAGGGGTCCTATCAGATCCATCCCAACTCTTTCAAAGGGTTTTCCTATGAGTGGCATGGGTTGCAACGGTACGGCTTGGGGACGGGTCATATTTTTCTTTTGACAAACTGCACATTTCTTACAGTATAACTCCGCCTCTTTATAAATGCCAGGCCAAAAAAAGAATCTAATTATATTTTGTGTGGTTTTCTCTGCCCCTGAATGACCCGCTGTGAGATGCGAATGGGCATAATATAGGATCTGTTCCCTGAACGCTGACGGAACTACTAACTGAGGATCTTCTCCTGCCTTTCCTTCTCGGTAGAGTAAATCATTTTGGATCGTAAATCTGGGGTAAATCTGGGGTAAATCTGGGAGTTATCAGCCTGTGCAATGTGTGCAGATTCCCAGGCGTTAACAAGAGTCGGGTCATTAGCCTGTGCGAACCTAAAATTCCTATCCAGTACCCAGGGTTCCTTAGCTAAGTATGCAGCTTCTGGATTGGTAGGTGCTGGGAATTTATCTCGGAACAAGGACATAAAGTCGGGATTGTCAACGCCTATAATGATATCTTCTGGTAAGGTTGTTATGACTCCCACTTTGATTTTCACAGGGGCTCTATTTTGGGGTTCTATGACCAACTGTGCTACCGGATAGGGTCTTACATCTCCGTGCACACACCTAATGTGCACCTGTTCCTTGGGAATGATCTGTGTAGGTAAAACTAGCTTCTCCTGTACTACAGATTGGCGACATCCTGAGTCCAACAAGCCCATTATGTATTTATTATTTATCAGGATACGTACATAGCGGTGTGCATGACGGCTCTGGGGATATATCCAACCTCCATTGGTTCTTCTGGGGGTTTCCGTTTTGGGCACATCCGTGCAATGTGTCCCCAATCCCCACAGTCAAAACACTGGGGTCCCTTAAACTGCACACTATCCACCCTCATCGGTCGTGGCTTTACAAGAGGAGGTGGGTCGGGTTTCTTTTTGTCCACTTTTTGTGTTGCCTGTGGCTTGGTGCTCTTCTCAGAGTCCCATGCAAAAGTTCTAGGTTGGGCTCGGGAGTAGTTGGTGGCCATTTCTATCGCTTGTGCCACTGTCAAACCTGAGTGTTGGCGTAGCCATCTTTGCGTACCATAGGGTAAAGCTTCCATAAATTGTTCTAAGACTATACTGTCCATAAAGTCCTCTTTACTTCTTTGGCTGGGTTTTAACCACTTTTCAGCAGCCATCTTCAATCTCAAATATAAGGTTTTAGGATTCTCCCCTGTCACTCCTCTTTCTTTTCTAAAACGAACTCGATAGGCTTCAGCGTCTAATCCTAGATGATCAAGGATTACTTCTTTTATGTCTGCATAAGGAGTATTTCCTGCATGGTTCGCAACCTGGTAGGCCGCCTGAGCCTCTCCGGACAGTAGGGGCGCTAAAAAAAATGGCCATTTTTCTGTGGGCCAACCGCAGGCCTGGGCCGCTCTCTCGAAGTTAGAGAGAAATGCGTCAGGGTCTTCACCAGGAAAATATTTTTGCAGAGAGACACCTGAGGGATGGGGGCTTCTGACTCTGCGGTCTGTGCTGAGTCCCGGAGCTTGGGCAACTTTCTGAATGCTCTCAATCTGGGCACTTATAGCATTTTTTAATAGTTCTCGGTCAGCATCAGCCACGGTTATTTGGTTGTTTATCGCCCATTCCAATTTGTCTTGGCCTTCTATTAGATGCTGGATTACTTGATCCATCAGAGATTGCTGGTGGGGGTCAGGCAATCCCACTTCTGACACCACTTGTAAAGGGGGGTCAGGAATGGGCTGGACACGATGTCTGGGTAAAGCGGGTTTTATTTTCATATACAACTTTTTCTTTCTTAATGTCAGTCTCTCTTTGGCAAACTCGGCAGTATCCGTGGTGCCTACTGGTGTAGCTGCTCTTTCCCAAAGTCTGTATTGGTCCGGGCGCTTCTTCCCCCCAGGGATTTCTCTCGACGTGGTTCCGAGAGGCAGAAAAACAAAAGAAAAGGACCAATTAATTTCCCGTCCTCTAGCTACGTTTACAGGGTACCAGGGAGTGAGGGACACCTCTTTCTGCAGGCTTTACCGCGTTTAGTAGTGAAGTGAGGAAGGGTAGTTTTATAGGGTATTGGGGAAGTGCAGGACAATCAAGTAGCAGGGTTTCAAATTAACGCGGGAAGATTCCCCGGTGTCCCACCCAGCTCGAGAACCTGTCCTGTACCTGTCTGAGCCACACTCCTCCCTCGGGAGTGTGGCACGGCGCAGCGCGGTCCCGTTGGCCTCCTGGCTCGTCTTCTTCGGAAAGCAGCGCGTCTCCTTCCGTTGATTCGTCTGCTTCTCTTCCTGGCTCGGTGTTCGTCTCTCCTCTGGTTCCTCGGTCTTCCTCCGCTCGGCTCCCAAGTCCGGTGACGTCACACGCCGACTCTGGTTGTTCCGGTGTTTTATCCAATGTGATGAAGGAAACGTCACGGTGGGCGGGACCTTCCTCCGGGATGTTCTGCCAGTTAAAGGGGCCGGCCTGCAGATCTTCGGGAAGTGATTGCCAGGAACAGCGCTCGTCCTGTGAAGAGGGATCAATTAAGTCCTCGTCATTAAAAGACCACCAGTCCGATTCCTTGTTCCGTTCTGGGTTTCCAGTCACCTGGTTACAGGCATGCAGGGCAAAGACCTCACTCTGCAGTTTAGGCATGCAGGGCAAAGACCTCACTCTGCAGTTTAGGCATGCAGGGCAAAGACCTCGCTCTGCAGTTTAGGCATGCAGGGCAAAGACCTCACTCTGCAGTTTAGGCATGCAGGGCAAAGACCTCACTCTGCAGTTTAGGCATGCAGGGCAAAGACCTCGCTCTGCAGTTTAGGCATGCAGGGCAAAGACCTCACTCTGCAGTTTAGGCATGCAGGGCAAAGACCTCACTCTGCAGTTTAGGCATGCAGGGCAAAGACCTAACTCTGCAGTTTAGGCAATGCTCTTACAACCCCATGAAGGAATCGCTCCTGTTGAAAACCAGCCGTTTTAAAGACACCTACCCAACTGCTGGCAACACAACAGGGATTATGTGCCATCCGAGAGGGAAAGAAGCCCTCTGTGTGCTGATTCACCAAAACAAAGCCCAAAACTGAGATTGCTACATTCTGGATCAATGTGTCAGACTATTTATGGTCAATTTAACATCTTAAATTGCTGCACTGTTTTCAATGAAATGATGTGGCAACTATCACAAACTTTACATCACAAAAAATAAATAAACTAAGCTGTAATAATGTAGCTGTCAATTCAATGTTATTGATATGCAGGGATTTCACGTTGTTTAATCCAATAAAAGATCTCTCATCACAGCTTAGTTGCGTAATAAAATATTACTAAGGGCTGCATATTAAACGTAGAGGGCTCTGCTTTCCAAGACTGGTGCAGAATGAGAGAATCTGAGCCATATTGTTACACTATACATATAAAGTATATTTACATAGTCAGAGGTTATCCACATGGATTTGGGCTTCTTGGACCAAAGTTGGATATCCCTTCTATAATGTATGTCGCCAAACTGGTCAACATGAGACTAGCGGTCATTCTTGGCGGTGAAATATATATTCTCTATCAAATTGTTAAACTACAAAGGCTCCTTGTTGACTTTGGCCAGAGAGCATTACCAGTCCACAAACCTGTGCTGCTTTGGTGTGATACCACAGAAGTAGAGAGTCACTGACTACATTTCCATCTACCAGGCTAGAGGAGCAGCCTGTTGTACTTCCATTATGTGCATCCCTGGATCCAGTGGTGTAACACATGCCCCCTCAGCCCCGCGATCTGAGGGTGGCCCCTGAACTGCAGGGGGCCCCCTCAGCACAGTACTCACACCTGGGAGCTGCTGATTAAATATGGAGCAGGGGCCCCTCCAACTACCTTGCAAGGGGGCCCCCTCAACTTTTGTTACGCCACTGATCGCATATGGCTTGTATGATTTATTTTGATTCCCTGAAGCATGAAGGAGTTTAACCTTTGCCTTATGGACAATTCTATGCCATAGGGACATAGGAGGGGGGTCATACAGAGGAACCTAAAGTCTAGCTGTTGGTAGTGAGTATTGGTAGCAAAGGCTGCTGCTTCTTCTACTTGAAAAATTGAAAATAATATCAGACTAGATGGTTAGATTGAGGTATAGCCTGAAAACAACCAGAGACACTGTATGAGCCAAGTGTATATGTCAAATCCACCCACCCAGTATACAAAGTCAAGTCAAAAGTCAAGTCAAGTCAAATTTTTTTTATTTGTTTTGGTACTCTACTGAGGACCACACATTTTTAAAAACATTTTACATAGATAAATCACGAGAATAATATAATGTTAGAAAAGACTTTAGAAATTTGTAAAAATTATAACAGACCCATTCATTGGGAGGTTGTTTACACACTAATATCAGATTTTTTACTGTAGTAATTCTACATTTGAGATATATCGGGTCAAGATATCTTGACCGTGCTGTAACTATATTTCGATAAGGACATACAAATAAAATATGCTCAATGTTCTGATCGCCTCCTTGACAGAATTTACATATCGGAGATCCATCTAGTGACCATCTAGAGGTAAAGGTTAACACGGGTAAAATTCCTAAACGCAACATTGTTATTGCCCTTCTTGCACCGTGCGTAAGGGAAAACCCTATATATGGCTGTACTTGCTTGTATTCCAATGTCTCAGCATAGAGTTTATATGAGGGTAACTTATTACAATGTGCAAAGTCAAGGTCGAAGCTCAATCTAGGTGTAAAGCATTTTAGAAAGAGTTTCAATTGGGAGATAGACCAGGTGAGCAAAATATCTTTAGTGAGTTTAGCGATTTCAAATGCCACTGTCATATTCCTATAAAAGTTGAGCTTTGATGCATCTGATGAAAAGGTCTCGATTTTTAATAGGGAACGCAATGTTCCTTCCTTACCATGCAAGATGTTATAAGCCCATCTGATAACATTGGCGACAGCTGTAGTGTAAGAACTTGTTATTGAAAATTCTAGTCTTAGGGCTTGAACAGGTGTTGATTTAGAAACCTTTAAGATTTTTTTCAAAATTTTCCCTTCATTTAAATCCATATAAGTCCATTGCTTTATTGGTATATGCTCAGTAGCGTAAGATAAAACCGGAGGAATTTTTGCTCTATACACTTTTAACAATGAAGAGAAGTGTCTATTTCCTGTGGCAGAGTACAGTCTAGAAAGAGCCCCGGCATGTATTTCTGATTTTCTCGTTAAGTTATTTATCTGTTTTATATTTTGCAGGTTCTTTGAGAAAATCCTGCCAAGGTAGGTATATTCGTCACATTCTTCAATTTTTACCCCGCCAAGGTTCCAACAGTATTTAACACTTTTTTTCCTACCAGTAAATGCTACCACTTTGGTTTTTGTTAAGTTTGGAATTAAATAGTGGTCTTTTGAATATTCATTTAGAGTATCCAGGAGCATTTGTAAACCAAAGGGGGTTAGATCCAACATAACAATGTCATCTGCATAGAGCAGGGCGTGTACTCTATGTGAGGCAACCTTAGGAGGCAGACTAGAGCATTGTTGCAGATGGTGTGGTAGATCACTAAGGTATAGTGAAAATAATATCGGTGCTAAAAGGCACCCTTGTTTAAGCCCGTTAGCCGTTCCAATTGACTTGGTTAATCCTTTTTCACTCCCCATTTGCACCTGTGACCAAGTATTAGTATGGAGATTAATTATGATCTGCAGCAAGTATTCCGGAATTCCCAATCTCCTTAGCTTTTTCCACAGTGTAGGTCTATCTACACGATCGAAAGCAGTAGAGTAGTCAATAAACGCCGCATACACTGTCTGTGTATTTCGTACGATGTATTTATCTAAGATAGTCTGGAGAATTGAAATATTATCAATAACAGAATGGTTTGGTCGAAATCCTGCTTGGTACATAGGTATTAAACCCTGCGAAAAGGCCCATTCTTTTAGTCTATCCAGAACCTCTGCAGCGAAGATTTTCCCTGTGGCGTCCATCAACGCTATTTGGCGGTAATTGCCAGCAATAGTTTTGCTCCCCTTTTTATAGATGGGAATTATGATACTCCCCTGCCACGACTTAGGTATTCTCCCAGTTTTGAAGATATAATTAAAAAGAGGTAGTAACATCTGACTCCACTCTTTAGGATTTTTTTGCAGGACCTTGATGGGTATTTGATCCGGACCTGACGCGGCGGTACTTCTTGCTTGTCTGATGTGCATTTCTATGGAAAATGCTGTAGTATTTGCTATCAAAGTAATATTATTTTCCGTAATAATGTCAGTAACTTTTCCGTCTGATTTGATTGAATTAACCTTGTAAAGGTCGCTCAGATAAATTTCCCATTCCTGCGGTGGGACTGGTATAGCATGTAATTTCTTCTTTGTTCCTGTCATTTTGGCAATTAAGGACCAGTATTTTCGTTGATTATACTTTTTAGCAGCAATTTGGAGATCTACCCAATTATTGTCTTGCAACATTATTTTATGGCTGTGCTTCTCTCTTCTCACTTTATTTTTTAGTTTGTTTATTTCTTGCTGAATCGAAGGAGAACATTTTAAGTATTGCCCTCGGATAAGTTTGTTCAGTATTTTAGTAGTCAAAGTTGTCCTGGTTATATTTTTGTTGTGCTTCTTGTTATTCCTATTTATATCTTGTCTTATCCTATCAGAGAGAGCGTCATTGAGTTTATTAATGATACATTCGAAGTTTATTATTAAATCGCCAGAGTAATTGCTAGTTAGTAGTTGACTATATATGATCATTTCGGTGATATTATCCAAAATTGCTGAGTTCCAAAAAATCCGCCTCTGATTGTTATTAATTTCAACAGTACTTTTATGGAACATAATTTGGTTTGTCCGGGAAAGATTAACCAGCCAACAAGTGTTTAAGTTTAAGAGAGCGTGGTCACTTTCATCTGAAAAGATGATACTCAAATGTGAAACTGTTTCCACTGACTCCATGCCACAGATTATATAGTCTATAATTGAAAAAGATCCGTTTCCTCGCCTTGTATAAGACGCCGGTATGTCTCCTTCGACGTTGCCATTTAGAATTGTCCCGTTGAGGTTTGGCAAACTTGCTAATAACAGTTTTCCTCTCTTGTCCGAAGCTTTTCCTTTGGGAAATATTAGAATGGAGAAGTCCAGTGATTCTTCTTCATAAAGATTTGCCCATTTTTTAATCTCGACATTCGAAATTTTTCCGTTCAGGTCACCCATGATTAGGTAGGACATGTTTGCACGATCTTCAATTATCTGAGCGATTGCTTCCATGGTATCCACAAAGATGACATCCTGATTGGTACCGGGAGGGGCAATCACAAAAAAGAGTAAAAAAGCCTTTTTTCGGTCTAGATTGTGTGTTTTCAGCGAGACCTTAGTACACTGAAATTTTTCAGAATTAGACTCAACTACTTCTTGGTCCCATAAGTATTCCTCGCTCAACAAAATTGCCAATCCACCTTTTGCATGGCCCCGGTTTATAGCTTTAGCAGGAATATCATAGACGTAGTAGCCCTTCTGATAGAAAGATTTTGTTGCCCAGGTTTCCTGCAAAGCCAGGATATCCGGTTGATTTTTAATAGCTTCAATCATTTTATTATTTTGTTTTTCCAGCCATGTTCCATGAAGTGATCTCCAAACCATTGTTAAACAGTAGGTTGTTGGTGGTGATGTGATTTGTTACTGTTTAATATCTCCGAGACCCAGGCCCAAGATTGTATTGATTTTTTGTCCTCTGTTACTTCTAGGTCTTGATTCCAGACTTTTCTTTCACCTTTATCCACATGAATTTTCAAAGTATCCTTTCTTGTACGAGTTGATCCTGAAACATCTAAGATGGGATTATTTTTGTAACAATTCTCATTTGGCATATTCAATTTTGAGCCAAAGAGGCCAGTGATCCTTTTCTTAAATTTACTTTCCTTTAGAACAGATCTTTCGAAAACATCGTAGCCACATTTGTGTAATATTTCTTTTTCTTTTAATATAATCCCTGGGAGTACCGATGACCAGAATGATACCTCCACTATTTTACAATTTTCTTTTATGGGAAAGGTCACCAGATCTATTTCTTTGCTGGTTAGAGATTGTAAAGGATGTATTTGCTGTAAAAGATTAATTATCCTTCCTCGATTTAGTGGCATATTATCGATTGGAAAGAGCTCTTCAAATTGTAAATGGTTAGTCGAGATTTGTTCTCCACCTAAGGGTATCTTGTTATCTCTTTCACTTAATCCCTTGTTTGTCTGTCCTGTTCTTTCAGTAAATATTGCTGGTATAAATTCGTTCGCTTTATGATTCAATAGCTTTACTGTAGGCATGGGCGAATTTTGCGAATCTCGCGTTCGCGAATTTTGCCGATTTGCGAACTCGCAATCCGCAAAATCCGCGAATTCTCGCGAATTTGCAGATTTTTTTTTTGTGTTCGCGCGGGTTTCTGCCAGTTCGCGAGGGTTTTGTACAATTTCGCAAACGCGAACTTACCTGTCGGGTCGCAAGTTTTGCGAACTTGTTGTTTCTACGTGTCCAGCCTGTTTGGGACACTCTTCTTCATCACTGCCACTCTCTGTCACCACTGCCACTCTCTGACTACTCATGCCACCCTCTGGCCCACCCATGCCACCCTCTGTTTCATCACAGCACCCTCTGGTTGTCCAGTGTACATTATTGTGGCAAAGCAAAGCACACCTTCCCTGCCTCAAGTGACCTGAATTAACTTGGGGCTGATTAATGTGTCACAGAATATTTTTTTAGCTGGCACCTGCTTCCTTAGTGCTTCCTGATTAGTGATCTTTTGCACTTGCTAAGTGCTTTCATTGTTGCAAAATTAGTTACAACACCTGCCCTGCCCCAACTGACAATATTGAATTAGGGGCTGATTAATGTGTCACAGGATTTGAACTTCCAGCCTGGCTCCTGCTTGTCTGCCTTAGCTGTAATTCAGGACCTTTGTGTAACTATTCTGAGGGTCAGAGCAGGGTCACATAATAGTTGCAAGTAGGCAACTGAACTCTGGAGGGGCCCCTCAGGAAGCACTACAGGAAATGGCTACTAATGATGAGCTTGAACTTTTGAACCTGGTAAGTAGTTTCAGTTTTGCTAAGATCGTATTTCTGCAATTTAGCGCTTATTCGCGGGGCGCGAAGTTGAACTGGGAAGCTGCGAACTCACGCGAACAGTGCGAGCAAGCCATAAAATCCGCTGCTCGCGGATTTGCGGATTTTGCGGGAAATTCGCGAATCTCGCGGATTGCAAATTTACCGAAAATCCGCAAAATCCGCGAGCGGAACGGATTTTCCGCCCATGCTTAATTTACTGATTGTGTATTTTTTCTGTCGCTAGTTGCCTCTACTATGGGTGTATTTGATATTATATTGTCAGCTTGTCCCTCTTGATTTTTTTGAGGAGTGATTATATTTTTGAATTTTAGCTTACGAGTTTTCTTTTTATTGATTCTTCTTAGCGGCTTCCTTCTCCTACTTTTTCTCTTTTCTTCTTGATTAATTTTTATTTGGTGTAACTTATCACCACCACCATCGTCAGGAGTAAGTTTGGTAGAGTTTCCTGATTCTTCCTTGTCAAGCCCAGTCTTTTGCAAATTTATTGTATTAGGAACCGAAAAAATGGGATACTGTTTGACAGTGAGTAGGGCCTCTTCTCTAAATAGTTTTTTCAAAGAGTATATTTTGGCATCCTTAAGATTTTTCCGGATTTTCTTATTTGTTTTTTCTAGTATTATTACTTCAGTTGTTTGGGTACTAATGTCACATTTTATTTGGGGCTCAGTACTTTTGATGAAGTTTGAAGAATTATTGTTGTTAACCTGCTTCGCATCATATGTTTGTTGTTTGTTAGTAGCATCTGCAGGTTCTTTTTTCCTTTTTTCTTCTACGAGAAATTTCAATATGCCAATTTGCACATCTAACGTTTGATCAGAGTTTTCCAGGATGTGACCTAAAAATGAAAGGACCGATTCTAATATTTCTTGAAGAGAATAAAGAGCCTTTGACATTGGTGTTGCATTATTTATTGAATTGATGTTTTTAAGAAAAAATGGGTCCAGAGAAGAATCAAGAACTGGATCATGTTCTAATGGTTTTTCCTGGGACCTGGTGAATGACTTATCTGGATTTGACTGTAGTTCTAAGTTATTTTCCATCGACTTCGTGTCATTTCCATAAGGATCCTCAATACAAGAAAGGCTACCTATTCGTTTTATAGGTGTTAAAGATGTTAAATGTAAGATCTCATGAGTCGGAATTTGTGATTCCTGTGTTGAAAGTAATATCTTTTGGTTAGATTCAAGTTCCAATACACTAGAATTTTGAATAGTTTGATGGTCCGGGTCGGGCAATTCTTTTACCTCCTTAATTTTTGAAGTCTCACTATTTGTTGATATTTCCCATACATGAAGAGGAGCTTGCTTTTTTGGAGATAGGGCTAAAAAATAATTACTAATTGCAGGAGTTCTAGTCATTCGTCCTTGTTTAACTGCTTTGTCAGAAGAGTTTCTAACTGCTTCCTCAGTGCCCATTCGCTTCATATATATTGTGCGAGATCTTAGCTTTTTGTAACCCATTTTGATTTCCTGGAAGAAGCTTGAGTAGTATAGGTAATACTTCCTTATCCGTTGGTGTTTATTGAGCCAACTGCTCAAAAAGTCGTCTCCCGTCTGGAGACTCAAATGATCAGATGTTGCACTTACCACTCTGGTGTGAGTTCCTTCTCAACCCCAGGATACAATGATCTAGTAGGTCGCAAAAGTTGAAAATGTAAATGTAAATAAGGTGGCCCGTCCCGTCCTAGTACGTCCCCGGACGGCCACAGACGGCCCTTTGCCCGGGCTTCGCCCCGTGCTCCGTCCCGCGCGCGTCCCGCGGTGCGCGTTACGGGGTTTATTTAAATAGAGTGGGAGATTGTGGGGGCGTGGCACTGGGAGGGGGCGTGGCTCACGCGGGAAGAGGACCCAGCTGGGGGTGTTGAATGCTGGTCCTCGCAGTCCCGGGGCCGGCGCCTCTCCCTCCTCTGCGGCCACGGAGATGGTACGAGCTTTCAAACAAGTTCAGCAACAGGTAGGACCCTCGTCAGCTACTCCAGTAGCGTAGGTCAATTACAACAGCAACAACTTCCTCTGAGCGAGTGGCTCCCGCGAAGCGGGGGCCACGAGAAGTTATCGGCAAATGGCTGGGGGCGTGGCACTCGGAGGGGGCGCGGCTCACGCGGGAAGAGGACCCTGCTGGGGGTGTTGAATGCTGGTCCTCGCAGTCCCGGGGCCGGCGCCTCTCCCTCCTCTGCGGCCACGGAGATGGTACGAGCTTTCAAACAAGTTCAGCAACAGGTAGGAGCCTCGTCAGCTACTCCAGTAGCGTAGGTCAATTACAACAGCAACAACTTCCTCTGAGCGAGTGGCTCCCGCGAAGCGGGGGCCACGAGAAGTTATCGGCAAATGGCTGGGGGCGTGGCACTGGGAGGGGGCGCGGCTCACGCGGGAAGAGGACCCAGCTGGGGGTGTTGAATGCTGGTCCTCGCAGTCCCGGGGCCGGCGCCTCTCCCTCCTCTGCGGCCACGGAGATGGTACGAGCTTTCAAACAAGTTCAGCAACAGGTAGGAGCCTCGTCAGCTACTCCAGTAGCGTAGGTCAATTACAACAGCAACAACTTCCTCTGAGCGAGTGGCCAGTATACCATAATTTTGCTCTGATACTTAGCTTTGTGTTGCCCCAAGTTCTACCCATTATGTGGGAAAATAAAAAGGGGAGACTGAACAACATAACATTTAACAAGCATGGTTTCAAAAATTGATGAGCCAACTTTTCACTTTGGGTGCCCCAAGGATCTTTCTATCTTGCCCATCTAGTTCATGACACATGGGAACATCGCTCATCAGTAATACATTCGCTAATCCAGGTGGTATGGACTCTAGAACTCTATATTTTAAATGATAGACAACTTTGTCAATTTCAGCTCCTACACTCTGGCGCTTCCCCCTGGTGTTTATTCTTGCCGAATCTCCCATATTCTTGTTTCAGGGAGAACATAAAAACATATTTGTTTTCACCTTGGTTTTTTCTTAGCCTCCAGGTTTCTTTTCTTTGATCTACACTGCAATCGGCGTTTCTTTGGATTTACATTATCTGTACAGCGAATAAGACCGTAACTAACATATTATTCTTATTTAATAACATTGTCACAAGGATCAGGATTGTATTTGAAAAAAGCAATAAAACCCTTCTTGATATTTATTTTATTTTTGCTACTTTGGTAAGTTGTTTATTGGACTGTGTTCTTAATCTTCTGAAGAATTCTTTGTCGGTCATAACGAGAATCCTTCTATGGCTACGTGCCATGAACTGATAAGAAATTGTTCCATTATTACCACAGCCAGCGAGAAAACTGATGGTGCAATGTACAGTGCTGAGTAGAATCAGTTACAGTAATACACTTCTGTTGGGCACTCCAGATTATCCACTTACAAGGTTACACAGCATGGTAGTGATGGCTGCCAAACAGGCACTGAACAAATTCAGATTTGATTCTACTTCAAGTACCTTGAAGGAGCCTTAGTTGGACCAGTCAATGAAAGAAGTATTTTTAAAGCCATGTGTATAGTCTATAAAGCTATAAATGGAACAGGATGAGTCTACTACCAAGGACATTCTCCCATTATAGACCTCTAAGGCCCTTACGATCTTCATCAGCAAACCTTGTTTCTGTGCCAAACGTTAGGAAAACAAGGATGGGCGGGAGAACTTTCCAAGTCAAGGCAGCTCCGTTATGGAACAGGCTGCCAAACTCCCTCAGAGCTAACCGAAATCTGATGAGTTTTAGGAAGAACAAAAAAATGTGGCTCTTGCCTAAGTAGAAGATGTAAGCCACTGTGCCTTCTGTTGCAACATTAAGAAAGGTTTCTTATGAGTTTTGGGTGGTTTGATAGTGCCATGATACCTGTCAAGGGAATGATGCGCTTTACTCATTGCTAATAATAATAATCTCACTGTAACTATATTTTAATAAAACCAAAATAAACAATAAGCAAAGTAGAGGATTCTGAAAGTTCACAATTTCATCATACTGTTTTTTTTTAAATCCGGCTAAAAATACAGTTTTTCAAAATGTGCTTAATAACTGGTTTCGAATAGGGGTAAACTTTGCAAAGTGGACACTTAAGACTATAGTCAGGGAGGGAGTGTTACAGGGGAGCCCAGAAAATCTCCCAAATCACTTAGACGATATTCATGGTTAGTCTTCTGACATTGGTCAGCTGAGGTCTAAAATTATGAATGAATGTCAATTTAGTAATATGGAAACCTGTTTTGATCTTTTAATTAATCTATTGTGCTGTTCTTTTTCTAGCAATTAAGGAGAAGTGCACAGATTGGACTGAATTTCTCATAAATGACTTGACAGGGTCAAGGACTGCACCTGCAAACCTATTGGAAGGGGTGAGTAATCAGTTATATATACCTGATATCTTACTAAGCTACTATAGTATTTAAACTAAGCCAGAAACATTTTTGTATGCAAGCCTAATATCATATACATTCCTATTATGGTGTCTCTCATATTTTGAGCATTTTTTGTTTTTCTCACGCTTGCACTTTTTGCATACTTTTTGCATTTGTGGTAAATCAATTTAAGTAGGAAAAGTAATGGAAACATTTCCAAATCATTGAGCAATTATCTCAAGTTATTTTGTGTACACTTGGGCATACAGCGAGTACCATTTTCACATAGAGTATCCTACAATTCTTTGAACAGATATGTTGCAGGACTTTTGTATTCATGGGCACATTTCAAATACAGTTTTCACAGAGACAACATTGAGCGGGGATGGTGCATACCTCATGTATAATTGTCATCTAGATTACCACACAAGCATAGTTTGTGTAATACGTATGATTTTCACAAAATATACGCATATTACATGTAGAAAAAAATATGCAATTTCAGCCCTTCATAGATTAAAACATTTGTTAAATTCAGAGTAGATATAGCATACATCTCCTTCAGTTCTCTTATGGGCTGTGGTGCAAGATAAAGTTGTAAAGTATTTCACACTATATGTTTCATATGCTCTTCCTATTCTCATAAAGTCATTACAATTTATGGCTTTTCCAAGATTGCACTAAGGTTTTGCAACAATGTCACAAGCAGTTGATGCCTGTGATTGGTGGATATTGTGCTGTCTGACCCATCATAGAGGACTGCTAGGGGGTCTGATGGAATCAGGTTTAATCCACAGGTTGAGGATAAAGTTGTCCAAATCTCATCCCCGTAATGTTTCATGTTTTGGCAACTCTACAATATGTGGATCAAATTGCAGTCAGTCTGTTTGCAATTCCAACATTCAGAGTGGAGAAGATCAGCTTTATGTGGGCACTTAGTGTAGTGTAGTTCCTAGGAATCCCCAGGAGCTCACTGAGCTCCGGAATTGTACCGGACTGCCTCAAAGTATGACAAGTCATGCCACTGCTAAAAAAAACAGGTCTACGTACCAAGGAGCTGAATAATTTCAGACCTGTATCGAACCTACCTTTTTTTATCCAAACTCATGGAAAGATGTTTACTCCCACAGTTGACCCAACACCTGGATAACCTCAATCTACTAGATCCCCATCAATCGGGCTTTAGAAAGGGATGCAGCACGGAATGAGCTATCCTTAATGTTATAGACGACCTACTCAAGTCACTCGACTCGGAGAAATGCTGCCTTCTCATCCTCCTAGATCTATAGGCAGCATTCGATACAGTTGATCACAAATTGCTCACCAAGGGTCTACAGGAAAGGGTCGGTCTACAAGGGACGGTCCTCCACTGGTTCTCTTCCTTTCTCCACAAATGAGCACAAATAATAAAAATGAAAAACTTCGAATCTGACCTCCACCCCGTCATCAGAGGTGTTCCACAAGGGTCAGTACTTTCCCCTCAGCTCTTCAACATTTACATTGAAACCCTTACTTCTCTACTCAGGAAATCCAGCATCCACTTTCATTTACATGCAGCTTTATCTGGAAACCACATCAATCGACGACATCCAGAGACTTAACACGCTCCATGAGGTTCAACTCTGGCTCACAAACAACCACTTGAAACTCAATCAAGAAAAAACGGAAATACTCCTCATTTCCAACAAAGATGAAAACCCACAACTCGAAGAATGACTTAAAGCCATTGATGCCCTCAATGGTAACCTCACCTTGAAGGATTCAGTAAAATCTCTAGGGATCACCCTAGACCCAAAACTGGATATGAAGAAACACATCACAAGATTCACTAAAAGTGCCTTTCTCAACCTGAAACCACTTTACAAAATAAAACCCTTCTTCCCACCCAAAGACCTTCAACAAGCCACCCAAGCACTGGTCCTCTCCAGAATAGACTACGGGATTGCTACCTTGACTGGGATAGCAAAATCACACCTTGCCCCCCTGAGGACAACCCTCAATGCAGCAGCCAGAATGGTCACTGGAATGAAGAAATTCAACCATATCTTTCCAGCTCCCAGAGAGCTCAGATGGCTCCCAGTTGAGTTGCGAGCCAGCTTCAGAACAGCCTGCCTCACACATAAATGCCCGGAAACACAGGCAAACCGGAATATCCGGCTGCCAAACTCATAAGAGCAGGCCAGTCCAGAAGCCTCAGAAGCTCCAACTCTCTACTACTCATCCCGCCAAAAACTCACAAGCACAAAACCAAAACCAAATATTTTGCCGGGAAAGCTCCAAAAATCTGGAACTCCATCCCACCCCACATCAGAACCACCCCCTTTTTTCCTAAATTGAAGAGCCTACTCAAAATCCTCTTCCTCGACCGATCTTGAGAGGACTGACAGAGCACAGGTAGCTCCTTAGCCGACACTCCATCTTACCTAAATTTCGAGACGGACAACAATGACTCGGATCAAGAAAACTTCTTTTTTTTTTTATAAACGGTTTAATTATCTAATGCGCTCGAATGATCATCAGACTTGGCTTACTCCCTCCTCTCCTCTGCCACTTCGCCCATATTCTTGCTCCCTTCCCTCCCCTAACCTCCATGTTCCACCTTCCTCCTGTATCATATGTTTGCACTTTATTGTATTTGCTGTGAAGCGCTCTGATACCCTTGGGTCTAGCAAGCGCTATACAAAACTCCTAAAATAAATAAAATAAAATAATACATTTTGGACGACCTAAACTGAGGGCTTGGTGTTCAAACCACTTCCGGACACCCCCACAGGATATGTCAGCCATTAGACCAGCTAGCTCTACAGTGCCACTACCACCCCACTGTATCTTACAGTGGTGTAGGTATTTCTGGCAACCAGTGAACATGACAACCCTGATTCCTCAGGGATCATGGATCGTGGAAAACAGTACAGTACTTTTTGCTTAGTCACTCATGCTCAGAAAGTACACAGGATGGCGATTAGGATGTTTCAATAAGTATTTATTGGTCCAGCATCAGTCTTGTGTAAATCATATGTGCTGCGACAATCAAGAGACAAACACATACAAAAGAGATTGCAAGTACCAATATAGTAAATAATAGATACATTTCTACCGTAGTGCTTGTAGAATGAACATAAGCAGTTCAGATAAAAACAGCAGGACTTGCATATTCCTAAAATGCATGCACTAAGCAATTTGCCTAAATGTACCTAGCCTAGATCTGTATGTGTAGCATGTATATGTGCACATGTGTTTGGTCATGTGTTTGGTCATGCACTGAGAAAAACACACTATGCTTCTTGAGTATCCATGCACATTCTTTTATTGTATTGTCCTTTTTACGGACACTTGAAACAGTTCATCTTCAATCTGAATGATAATCGCTTTCAGAGAACATCATATATTGGATTACAAATCTTCATTTTTTCGCTCCTTCAGGGCTGTTAATAATAAAGAGCACACCACAGTTAACAACTGGAGTTATTCAAATAATGATCCAAACGGGATTGTAAAAAAAAAAAAAAAAGATACACAAGAAACAACAGAAAAAAATCTTTTAACTTAACACCACAGCTTGTATGTGGGTAACATACTGACATATATAACAATATATATTATTAAATATATATAAGCATACAAATAGAGACCTCAGGGGGAAAAACAAAAAAATTATTCTTTAGCCTCCAACCTAAAATATTGGCATATATACAGTTTGTCCCATGGGACAACATAAAACACAACAACATAAAATATGAACAGATATAATTAAATCAGATAAAAATTTCATAATATACATTCACATATTAATCTTTATAATAGCAACATTCCTTTATGACTGCAATATTTATTTAAGATTGAACTTATGCACATGTTAGCATCCTAGTACCTAAATGCATGATATATCTGATGTGAAGTTTCACTCGATATGTTCTTATGGTCAATAAATGAAAACTAGCTTAAAAGATTTAATTCATTCAAGGAAAGTTTCTATCCGAACTTTTGACAAGAGGTTCCCAAATAATCTTTGTGTAGTTTCCAATAGTAACTTCCAATAGCTACATAAATAAAAAGATAAATAAAATTAAGCATTCATTCAAACTAAGATATACAAACACAGACCTGACTAATATATTGCTAGACTAAGGCAATTGGCATCGGAATCCTACAAGTACGCAAACCCGTCAAAATTAAAACGCGAAGCTGCATGTAATGTCTTTGCACATCGTTTAAGAGAAAACATGAACCTAGCTGATCGCAGAAGCAAAACACAAAGCAGTGGTTTGGTGTAGGTAATTAGGCCCCACTTAGAGAGTCTCCCAGTTTGATTTGGTGTAGATGTTATCTCTTACGGTGCTATAAGGCAGAAGGAACCACTTAATCCTTCCCAAAAATGAGCATACGCTTCTAACAGAAACAACTCCTTAGCACACGTATATCACAATACAGTTATGTTTAGGCGTTGCCACCCCTTTGACACAATCACAATACGTAGTTCTTGGTTAGTGCACGTATTATATTTATTCTTGAATTCTGGAAGTTCTCCACACAGCCGACACGTGTTTCGTCGTGACTGGGAGTGTAACCCAACGACTTTTTCAAGGCTGTAAAGGTCAAAATAAACAAACAAAATATATGTTGCCATTTTCATATGAACTTTTTTGGCCATAAATTATAATCTTAACTCAATATTACACAGTTTTTGTGGCCCCTTCCATGCAAAATTCCACTCCAGTGTCTAATTGATAAGTTACAAAGTACATTATCCAACATTTCTCCTCATTGAGAAATACAATCCACGTCCTGATAAGTAAACACACTATAAGGTATCTTATCTCATCTCTTTGATTTAAAATCACAATTTAATTGACATTTCTGTTGTTATATAACACATAATGTACCTCCATTAACGTAAAGAGGTCTATGATCCTGTATAGGATGGAGAGATCATGTACGCGAGTAGACTTATTAAGGCGTGGGTTTTGTCAAACAGGGTGATATGCGATACCCGGTGGCTGCTCACATGTCAATCTGCCCCGCACAAACAACACATCGAATGTTTGAATTTTTTGGAATAGAACATACACCAAGACACCCTAGAGGTGGGAATAGAGAGCTAACACTGAGACAGAGAGAAGCTCTATGGATCATAAAAATGCGGAGTGTAGAACATGGTTTAAACATTGACCATGAGCTACATTACTTCCTAGGGAGATGACTGATATAATAACTCACAGGTGAACACTAGGAATGTAATAAACACGTGTCGGCTGTGTGGAGAACTTCCAGAATTCAAGAATAAATATAATACGTGCACTAACCAAGAACTACGTATTGTGATTGTGTCAAAGGGGTGGCAACGCCTAAACATAACTGTATTGTGATATACGTGTGCTAAGGAGTTGTTTCTGATCGCAGAAGCACATTGATAGACAGAAAGCATATAAGTTTGCCGATATTGTGTATGGAACACTAAAAAAAATATATATTCAAATTTCAAATTCCCAAACACAACTGAATATAAGTAACGGATCCCAAAGAAAGAAAGCTAAACTCAGGTCAACACCCTACTCTCCTTTATCCAGCAGTAGCTTCACATGAGTATATGTAGTGTCATGTCTGAATCCTAGCAAAAAAGTCTGTCTATATATACTCTCACAGGTTTAATTGAAAATCCGTTAGTACTTAATCGATAATTAAATTCAAAATAAAACCCATGGTTAGAAAAACCTTACACTGACCATTCAAAAGAACAATACCCCTAAGCTTAGCCCTATAAATCCTTAAACCATCTCTAAGCCAATTACGGACAAGATAAACAAAACCTAACTCAAACTAAATACTGTATTTAAGGAATTTGCAACAGAAAAGAAAAATAAAATTAATAAGGGGACAAAAAGATATATACAAGGAGAGCTAGAGTTTCGAACCTCTGCCCACTAAAGTAAAGACTATACAGAAAACTCATGTGAGCTATTTCAGCAGACTCCTTAGATACAAAATTCAAGACCATTTGCCAAATATCCAAAGGCACAAAAATAGAAAGAAAAGTACTCATACATAATAGGAAATCTCAAACCCATGAACTCTGCAATAGTAGACAATAAAAAAATGCAAATAAGCTATCGCAGTAGAATTCTTGCACATGAAAAACCAAAATCAATTGCCTAATATCTACACACACAGATGTACAGTGCTTCCAAAACTACAAGCATACTTGAAGCAACAGAAAATGTAAGCCGTCATAAATATAGAAAACAGCAAGAGGGAAAATAATATGTAGACTGTGCATAAGCACCAAAGCAAAAATAAAAGAGAATGTATAATAGACCCAAAAGGTTTTGGTCGTCTCTCAAACCCTCAACCTGCAGCATCAGACAAAGCGGTT
The DNA here is from genome assembly GCF_964263255.1 of Lissotriton vulgaris. Taxonomy (NCBI): domain Eukaryota; kingdom Metazoa; phylum Chordata; class Amphibia; order Caudata; family Salamandridae; genus Lissotriton; species Lissotriton vulgaris. The sequence goes on along the minus strand of NC_141685.1, from coordinate 1,703,964,224 downwards.
TTAAGCACTTATGCTACTGAAGTCATCAAACACCAGAGTATATAATTCTCTGACCTGGTTGAGGCCAACAGTAAGCGTTTTCAGCTTTTTAATCCAATAGGTTTCCTTAATTCTGACCCTTTTCTCTCTATCTCCTCCTCTCCTGTCAGTTTTGTCTGATTTAATGCCAATAAAACGTATCTCCTGCCATTCTTTGGTCTTATGTTCCAAATTAAAGTGCATGGGTGTGTGGCATTTCAAATCTTTATTTGTTATGGCCCTAATATGCTCCTTCCATCTTTCTTTAAGCTTACGTGTGGTTGAACCTACATATTGTTTTTTACAGACACAATACATAATATACACACAGTGTGTGTGTTACAATTAACGTTAAACTATTTTTCTTCCACAAAGTTATAGAAAGTGATTGTGCTGTTAAGCACATTTTTACATCACATACATTTGGAACATTTATAGCATCCCACAGGTAAGGAACTTAACCAAGGTGTGACTGAGGAATCTCCTGTAGCAGGTAAGCAACTGACCGTTTCAATCAGACTAAGGATATTACGTAAGGTAGGCGCTTTCCTATACGTAATGAAGGGTTTAGCAGGGGGTATCTTATTTAGATCTTTATCACATCACAGGATACGCCAATGTTTCAAAAAACGACTATCTCCTTGTTGCCTCACTATATGTGGTGACAAAACATACATCCTTTCTTATTTGCATCCTTGTTAGAGATCCTCTTCCTGATATTAGATTTGAGAAGATTTGTTCTACAAATCTTACTTGCTCTTAATCTAGCTCTTTGTATTGTGTCCTCACGTTAACCCCTTTGTAGAAAACGCTTGGTGATATGTCCTTCCTCTGTTCTATAATCAGATTCCAAAGGACAGTTTCTTTTAGCACGTAAGAACTCTCCATATGGGATGTTCTCAATTTGTCTTTTGGGATTACCTGAGTCAGCATGTAGAACAGAATCAGTCAAAGTAGGTTTTCTGTACAACTTAGATAGCAATCTGCCATTCTCGTTGTAGATGTGCATATGTGTATGTAACCAATAAACCCCTAGGAAAGAACCATCCCCCTTACCTAATGTTTAGAGAACGAAGGATCCCATCTCTGCTTCAAGGATGACACCTTTCAAGGGATGTCAGACCATTGTGTGCCGAAGATTCGGCATGCAGGACCCTGTGTCAGCTTGGAAGGAATTCTCCTCTAATAAGCAGGGGGAAATAAGAGTCTTATATACTAGAGTGGTCACTCCAGGGTTTCTTCTAGAATTGATATGTTTTGAAAACAATTGATTATAAGTGTTTTTCCAAACAAAATCGATCATGCACAGCGGGCTGCTGGCCAAGGATGAAAAAAATGTGTAAACCCTTGTTAGATCTGGGGGACTCTAGTTGGCATAGGTAAGTACCTTTGTACAAATAGGGACCCTTACTTCTAGTCAAGGTAAGGGGGTACAAACTGTTAATAACCCCGGCTCACCCCCTTGGTAGCTTGGCACGAGCAGACAGGCTTATCCCCAAGGCAATGCGTAAAGTATCTGCACCAACACCCACAATGACATTATGAAACACCACAAATGGACACCACACGGTAGTTATGAAAATAAAGTTATCTTTATCTTAATTTAGGCAAGACCAAAAACGACATAGATCCAACATACACATTGAGCCCTTTATTTAAAAATGTCTCTTGCGAGGTTTCAAAAGCAATCTGAGTTCTGTAAAAGCAAAATTTCACTGTAACATTCCTTGTCTTACTTATAGCCACGTAAGTCAGTAGAAACTGTGATCTTAATCCTACAGTCTCTTGTAGCGTTACTCAATCTCTGTGCAGTAACAGCGGGGACTAGGAGGCTAAAACAAAGGCAGGGAGCCTGCCTTTCCGATGCGCTATATGCAGGGACTCCCAGTCCGTGTATTTAACAATTGCTCCCAATGCGCCGCTTGCTCCTCTCGCGGCTCCATCTCCCCGCGTTGGCTTCGGTTCTAAACCGCAGGCAGTTACCTTGGGCGTGCGGGGACAGGGGGCCGTCACTTCGATGTTACTCCGGGTGGTGCAGCTCCCCTTGCATCTCTGGCTGCGATCTCAGTGTTGATCGCTGGGCCAATCCCAGCGCGGCTCCATCGATGGAGCCTCCAGTCATGTGGTACCTCTTCCTCTCGCTGGGCCCAATCACAGTGCAGCAACGGTGGTCGAGCCCCCTGGTCATGTGGTACCTCTTCATCTTGCCGGGCCCAATCACAGAGTGGCAACAGTGATGACGTTGGCAGTCCCCGGGTCCGTGGCAGTGAACTCGGGCTTCCAGCGGTCTTGGGTTGCCCGAGCCAGGGGCGGCGATCCCAGTCTGGCCACATGCTTCAGGCAAGATGGGGGCTGGCCCTTCAACCTTTACAATGGCAGAACGAATACTGTGCAGGTCAGGCAGGCGGCACAAAGGGCTCACGCCAGTCCAGGGATTAACGTGCACGTCAGGCGGGTGGCATGAAGGGCTTCATGCCGGCACAAGGATTATTGTGCAAGTCAGGCAGACCGCACACAGAAGGCTAGTTTTATTCTGGGATCTATTGTAACCCTGTGTTCTCTAAATAGGACACCAGCTCATCTCAGGCCCTTGGAGACACTTATTCCGGGACGCAGCACACAGCAAAGTCCGCCTTTAACCAGGTGGGGGGAATACAGCACACAGCAAAGTCCCCTGTCCTCTTCCTTAGTAGTAACAGCAAACTGTAGGTCAACCCCAGAACACACAGCAAGGGCAGTCTTCCTTTCCAGTCTCTTCAGCTGATCTTCTTTGGCAGGGATTCCTCTTGTTGGCAAAAGTAGTCTAATTTTACTGGGGTTTCAGCACAGCTACTTATACCCCAAAAGTCTCTGTTCTTACATGTGTGAGGGGTCCAGAATCCATCCAAACCAGTTCTGGTTGCCCTCTGCCAGGGTATGTCTTCTTCCTTTGTGAGGGGAGGTCAGGGCCATCAGACACACTGCAGGAGATGGAGCCACCATTGTGGAAGGCAGGCACAGTCCTATTCAGGCCCAGGTGCAACTCCTCCCACCACTCTAAGTGTAGATAGATCTATTCAGCCTAGTGTTGACTCATCCAGCCTCATGCAGCCACCCCCAGCCCCTGTCACTCACAAACCAGACAGTCAATACACAAACAGGCCGAGGCACATAGAAAGTTTGGACAGGAAAACAGCCACTTTCTAACAGTGCTATTTTCAAACACAGAATTTAAAAACCATCTTTTCTAAAAGATGCGTTCTCAAATTCTGAGTTCAGGGATACAAGACTTCAGCGTCCCATCTTGCTCCTATGGGGAGATATGCAGGTATACATGGGACACATCATTCCCTATTCTATCCTATGTGCAAGATGGCCTTTCAATAGTGAAAGCAAATTTGGCAGTATTTCACTATCAGGACATGTTACCCACATAAGTACATGTCCTGCCTTTCACATACACTGCCCCCTGCCCAGGGAGGTACCTTGGGCCTACCATAGAGGTGTCCAATGTGTAAGAAAAGGGAAGGGTTAGGCCTAGCAAGTGTGTACACTGACCAGGACAACATGCCAGCTCACAGACTGCAACCAGATACTGTGGTGGCAGGCCTGAGACACCATTTTAGGGCTACTCAAGTGGGTGGCACAATCAGTGCTGCAGGCCCACTAGTAGCACTTGAATTACCATCCCTGTGCCCTTTACTAGGGACTTTACAGGTAAAACAAATATGACAATCATGGATATCCACTCATCATCTCAATTTAACCAGGGAACACTTGCACTTTGGCACTGATCAGCAATGGCAAAGTGCCCAAAGCATCTAAACCAGAAAAACAAAATCCAGCACAGTGTCAAAAATAAAGGAGGTAGAGGCAAAACTTCAGGGGAAACCACGCCAAGGATGCCAGATCTAACAACCCTTATACAGAATAAATATTCAGTGCCTGCGGACATGTTTGTGTGTCAGGTACAGAGATTATGGTAAACTCCGAAGAGACTGGTGTTGAAGTGACAGGCACAAGCTACTAGTTAAAAGGTAACCTGTTAATAAACGTTATTGTTGTTTGGATGGGACAATGTATGCATAAAGGGGTATAAATGACAGGACTATCCTAATGACATGACAGTAGAGGATCAAAACCATTTATGCAAAATTTGTAATAAAAGAACTTGATTACGGATTCACATAATAAGCTTGTCATGTGTGGTGAGCTGTCTTTTCCATTCCTCAAGTCAATATTCAAACTACAATATGTTTTATCAGAAGGATCTGCATGACAAAAAGAGTTACAGTAGTTTAAAGGTGATCTATTAATAGTCTACTTAGGCCAGATAAGATCCCTTTTAATCTTTCTGGTTTCTCTATGTAGAAATAGGCGCGGGAAGTTGAATGAGCAATAAAGTGCCTTTCCATTTTGTTTTTAGCTTGTCACATTTGCTGTAGGTTTGAAGACACTGGTTAAACGTCAGGCTATGTGATCTGAAAAATTGCTGGTCTTTTAACATGGAGATTAGTGTTTACTTTCTTACTCTGCTTGAAAAGTGAGAATTTTGTCAAGGGAACTATGTGACAGTCTTGCTGGGTACTAGAAGTGTGAAAGGAAAGGCTTTAGAATGTAGTTTATTTTTATCTAACACCAAACACATTTCAGGGCTCGTGAGTGTACTGTACAGATATTTCAAAATATATCCGAAGTTAGGTATGCTCAAATTAAGCACATTTGTATGTAATTCTAACGTGATGGGAACAAAGACTATTAGAAGATAAACAAATAGACACTTGACATGATGAAGCGCAAATGATATTCACTGAAACCCAATTTTCACACATTATCATTTGTGTACTACGTAATTTTATCAGCAAATCTGCATGTCTCTGCAAATATATTGGCTATTTCACGGAAAATGTGCTGTCTGTTAATGAGTGTACTATCATACCATGATCAAGTAATATAGTGGTGAAAATGAGCTTCAAAGGACATTATTGGCTGCATACTCCACCAACACCAATCGCCTGCTGAATGGGTGTGGCTCAATTCCTGAACTTTGTGTGACATTTGGATTTTTCACAAACCACATGACTTCAGTGATGTAACATTGATGAAACCACATTTAAACTGAGAATTATTCAAGCCCCACTGCATGTAGAGTCTTATGGGAGATAGCTGCATAGTTATAGATTGCCACCAGTCTGGTTTGTGTACTGTGTACCAGTTGACAGTATCTCTAATGTTCTGTTGTAGTGAGGGTAAAGTGAGTGTTTAGAATATTAAAGTCCAAAATACATCCATTTATTGTTAGTTAGTCTAATCTTTCAATGGCAGCAGATTTGCGCTCCTTCCAAGACACCTGGGAGCCCCCAAAGGTTATGACAATGTTGTGGCATAAAGGAGCTGAGGTGTGGAGCTCAGGGTCTATTGTTAAAATGTATGGGCTAACCTCCAGATTTTAACCATAGCGGCTACGATCCCACTGTTTATTTGCCAACATGGCTGCTAGTATCCACATAAGGGAATACATCTTGCTTGCTGTCTAGAATGTAACATTTAATCTTGATCCAAAATGGCTTGTGGGTGGATGTGGGTGTAGTTGTGACAGGTGGTTAGTAATGCAATAGGTTGCTATACGGGGCCATCGTAACTCACCCGCCTCTGTATCTGCATATTGTTTATGCAAATTCAGCCACTGTCTCAATTATCACCATATAGGTTTTGTAATTAACGTTGGCAATAACATTTTCTTTATTGTTAATAGTAACAGTCCTAGAACATTATTAAATATCCGGGCCAGTGCCATTTTGATCACTTAGGATCTGCCCCACGGGGAGAGGTGGAGCTGGCACCATTTCTCAAAGTATATTTCTGTTTTGCCCAATAGCTGTTAAAAGTTATCTTCCATCATCCCATCAAGGTATTAATTCAGATCTATGACCAAGTAGTGCATGCCCTTCTGTACCCACTTCAAGCAGATCGGCTGTACTAGCTCTAGTGGTGACATGGGATAGAGGCATTTACCCCTTATTTCACCCAGTTTACCTTACCTCCTGAGAAGTGAGACAAAGACTCTACTAGTTATATAAATGCCAGTAGGTATGTCCATGATTCAGAGAGTAATATGAGGTTATCTTTAGTCATCAATGGAGCACACACCGCTAGCCCCTCCTCCGGCTCTCCCCTCGGTACTCTGGTACGTGTAGTTCTTTAGTGGATCACCCAGGTGGGTGCAAGTCGGTACTTGTAAAACTGATGAATCTCTAGACCCGATACATGTCCTTTGACGGTTGCTTGGCGGCCTTCTCTTCCACCCCTAACTATTTTCTCTACTGATGAGGGAAGTTATCCCGAAACCCGAGCCATGTCTCGGGCGATATCCCAAAACCCGGGACATGTATCGGGTCTAGAGATCATCAGTTCAACAAGTACCTACTTGCACCCACTGGGGTGAACCACTCAAGAACTCCATGTACCAGAGTCCCTAGGGGCGACCCGGAGGAGGGGCTAGGGGTGTGTTTTTCATCCCAACGCACTCCTAGGTTCCTATCAGAGCTAAGTGGGGATGGCTGATTAAAAAAGAGCACCTCAGTTTTACCTGCATTTAGTCGTAAAAAATTGAGGTCCATCCATTTAGCTATGTTTCTCATACAGGTTTTGAGGGGTTCAAAGGCATTGAGCCTTCACAAAACCATTCATGCTCTTTATACAAGAATGTTTATTTCTGCAATGCCTCCATGGTACATTCGACCACACACCTTCCGTTCTAGTTCCCTTAATCATGTAGCAGTTCCTAAATTTAGAAAGAACATACTGGGCATATCGTCCGCATAGGATGTCGTTTTAATTCCCGTGCAGGAGATCAATTTAGCCAAAGGGAAAAAATAAACGTGTATGTATCGGGTCTAGAGATCATCAGTTCAAGAAGTACCTACTTGCACCCACTGGAGTGAACCACTCAAGAACTCCATGTACCAGAGTCCCTAGGGGCGACCCGGAGGAGGGGCTAGCGGTGTGCGGTCCATTGCGATTGTTTCTAATATGAGGTTATCGCCTGCATAAAGCATTACGCCTGCCCATGAGGGCATTCCCTTAAATTCATACGATAGGATGGCAATCACCGATTGTTCAGGAGCCAATAATTTCATTTCATTTCAGATTATGTATAGGACACAATATCCCCAGAAAAAGTGTCCTTGCACTCGAACGTAACCCAAAATCAGAGAGATCAACAGCATGGTTGCAAATAGGTATATATTCTTTTGTTTGCAGAACTAGGTTTTTCTGTTTCCTCAAATGGAGAGAAATAGTGTTCCAAGACTAAGATATGACCACAGAAAGAGCACGTCTGCCCAGTATGTTCTTTCTAAATTTAGGAACTGCTACATGATTAAGGGAACTAGAACGGAAGGTGTGTGGTCGAATGTATCATGGAGGCATTGCAGAAATAAACATTCTTGTATAAAGAGCATGAATGGTTTTGTGATGGAGACATAAAGCTTTAAATAGACTCCTTTTAGGAACTGTAAGCGTATGAAGCCGGGCCACATGTGATGAAATCGAGCAACATATATTTAGTCCTAGGACCACACAGGCAGCAGCACTCTGAACTACCTGGAACCTTTCAGTGAGATCACAGGGAAGACCTACAAACAGGGAGTTACAGAAATCTATTCTGGACATAATCTAATTGTGTGCCAGAAATTTCCTTGAGGAGATTGGCAAGTATGGGCGAACTTTCCTAGCTATCCCAAACAGACAGAAACAAGTAGAAGTTAAGGTTTATATTATTTTCAAAGAAAAGCCTTTCTTGCCTGTTGAAAGATTTCTTGCCTTTTTGGGCAGGGTGAGAAGTGACCCTACATTTTTAGCCCACCACTCAGAGGTCCATTGAGACGGGTTGACAAAAATAAGGATTTCGGTTTTGTTGGTATTCAGAACCAAAGAGTTGTTCAATAAAACAAGTGAGTTTGTTGAAATTGAAACACTTTGCTATTTAGCCTGAGAATATGTGCATAGTCTATAGGTGGAAACAGTAGAGGGATCGGCCTTAGTTTTTTATAGTCAATGTAATCAGGGCTGATTTCCAAAAGAAGATGTGAACAGCATGGTCAACAGAGGGGTAACTACAGTAATCCTCTTCTTAAACTTTTAACTTTTATAATTGGCGTGGAGCTAGCTGTGGATCAAATTGAGAGAATGAGGAAAGAGAAGTCGGTTTATCTATCAGTTGATCAACAGTGGCTAGATTAAAAATGGACAAACAAGGATTAAGAGCTATGAAAGAGCAATCAGTCTCTACTGAGCTAGGTGGCCCTGGAGCAGGCACCTTCAAACTCCAAACCATTTTTACATTTTTGTTTATAGAAAAAAATAATGTCGGGTATTTGGACTGAAGAATGCCATCATGAAAATAATTGGATCTGGCCACTTTCTTTTTTTGGTATTTTTATAACAACACAGTAGCACTTTATACCAGCAAGTTCCAGCTAATATGAAATGTTCCTACATTTCCTTCAAAGCTTTTTGCATTGCCATTCATTCAGCTGCATATAAATCCTCAATAAACTATTTGAATGAATGAGTTTGCTGAACGGAGGTTTTAAATGGAATCAAGTCATCAAATGAATTACTGAGCCATATAATAAACATCTCTTTGTTAGCCTCAGTGATTTCAGGAGCCAAAATGGGACACGATGAATAAGTAGAGCTGACCATTGGTCCAAATTTACTTTGGCCCATGGATGACTTAAAAAGGAGAATTGGTTCTCGGATGAATCTCCCTATGAAAACCATAAGGAGAAAAAGAATAAATTATGTTCTGTCTATTGCAATGTTTGAGTGACACAAAAGTGGACTGAAGAACAGGGATGGGACAATCCATTGTATGTGCAGCTTGGCGAGGATTTACATTTAACAACGTCAGACAATTAGCATTTTTAATAGAAGACATGGAAAATAAAGACTTTTTAAACTGGTCCTTAAATATACGAGCAAAACATACCCAGCCACTCTCCCCACTCAATGTGCTTTCTTGCTCAACCAAAGGGAGTAGCAAATGAGATTCCTGGGCTGTAGTCTCTTTTTTGACCATGATTCAGTAATATGAAGAACATCTAAATTATTATCACTAATCAACATCTGGACTTCAATACTGTGGTTAACTAATGAGAGGACTCTAGGGAGAAAACATTCTATATATTTTCTAGAAAAAGAAGAAGTGAAGTGCACCTTGGGAGCCGCATTGTTCACAGGTTCCAGATTTATTTCCTCCTGTTGATGATTGCTAGTCTGTTTGAGACAGGGAAAGGAAGAATAAACTAAAATCAGATAAGGAGGAGGGCACTGACTTAGAGACCAATGTTGGTATGGTAAACAAATAGTCATGACTATCTTGGGCTTTAAAACTGGCAGAATATTTGGTCTTAGTCCCGGCAGAGGCCCACGCTTACCACCTCTGGTAACTTGGCACAGAGCAGTCAGGCTTATCTAAAGAGACAATGTGTAAAGTATTTGTGCAATAACCACACACATGAAAACACCGCAAAAAGACACTGGTTTAGAAAAATAGAAAATAATTTTATAAATAAATCAAGAACAAAAATTTAACATGTAGAAGTGGAGATATGACTTTAAAAGATTAAAAGAGTTCTAGTGCTTAGAATTAATAAGCGCCTGTGAGGGTAATCTGGTCACGCTGGCCCGGGGCAAAGTCAAAAGTTCGGGCTGACTGCAATGGAGGATACGCCAGCTGCAGGACGACGCATGCCCAAGTGAAAAATGTACCTAATCTTGGTCTTAACAGCAAGATGCAGGGGTCAGTCGAGGTGATGCATCGATGTTGATTCTGCAGAAGTCATGTGTCTGAATCATCTTGACAGCCGAGCTACTCCACTCTTCTTTTTGTTGTTGCATTATAGCAACATGACGCTTTGAATGAAGACATTCCTTTGTGTCTCCCTTACTCAGTGAGGATGACTTTTTTGTTTAGTTCGTTTTGGTCGGTGTCTTATGTTTGATGATTCTTCCTCCTGTGGGGCCTGCTGCCCTCCTGAGGTGTCTGGGTCAGTCTGTCTAGGAGCAGGCTGCTCTCCATTTTCACAAGGATGATGTGTTTTGAAATGACATATGTTCAGATTGTTTACTTATTTCCAGCCTTGACAGTAATCATGGTTCCTTTTGTCTCAGTCACTTGAAGCTTTATTGCCTCACATCAGGAACCTGCTTTGCCTCAATGCTTTTGCTTCACCATAACCCACTTCTCTCTGTGGTTTGAGCTCTGTGCTTGGTGTCCGCATACCTCATCATTTTCTGTTTTTCTTCTCTATCCCTTTTCCTCACTTCTGAGTCAGACTTTCTTGTTCGCTTGTGGTTCAGTCAAGGATTACAGTTGTGTCTAAACACTGGCCTGTGGTGCTGTGTGTGTTTTTTACAGTAGACTCTTAGGACTGTGTTCAATGCGTGTTACAGTCACTAGTGCTCGTTTTCCACTTGTTGTAGATTCCTCAGTGGCTGCATGAATCTTTCGATTATGAGATTTGAGGGTGCCCATAAGGGGGTTTTCTATTGATGCTGGAAGTCTTATTGCCGGGTGACCCTAGTACAGTCATGTCCATTGAAATGGGGTCAGGTGTCAGTCATAACTACTTCCAGAACTGCACAGGTTTCATGTAGGATCAGGAGCACTGACCTCGCAGTCGTGGATGCGATATGTTTGGCAATAGGAAATTACAAGTATTCATCCATCAGCGTGCCTGATTGCAATGGGCCAAAAATGTTAATGGTGATGTTGCACTAGACCAGTGATACTCAAAGTACGGCCCGGGGGCCGCTTGCGGCCCTCTTGACCTTTAAATGCGGCCCACTTGATGAACAGCAGCACCAGCTGCTGTTAATTTGCTAGCACTAATATTTAGAAAAATATGTTAAATAAATGGGCAAGCATTTATTAACCTGCAAATAAATGTTTGCCTGTTTATTTAACATCTTTTTGAACCTCCTTACACAATCCATGACCCGCCCGGACCCCCTCCCGCCACCATGCTGGCATCAGTACGGCACTCGGGCACACCACAAACCATACTGTGTGGCCCCTGGGCAAATGTTTGTGAGTATCCATGCACTAGACACTCCTTAGTAGTGGAGACATTTGCAGGGGTCTCTCGCAGATCAGTTGGTATTCATGGCAGGTCCTTATTGTCTTTTTTACCATTTGGTCTAGATCTGGAAACCATGCTCGCCCTCTGAGAGTTCACTTGGTGGGAACAGTCCTTCAGTGTCCTTCGTGGGCTAGGTTTACCACTTGCTTTTCGAGGGATTTTTTGAGTTGTTGATATTAGTTCATTATTCATTTGTTGAAAAGCCTTTAGCTCTGCCTGACTTACAACTTTGGAGAGAGTGATCCCACCCATGTGACAACATTACCCTTGCCTGGTTCTTATTTTGGCTTCTGTCAGTGTAAAATCAATTTTAGCGGTGTCCTCAATTGACTGTATTGAAATTGATGGTGGACTGCCTGGCTCATGATGAATTTGAGGTCCTCTTCCACTGGCGACACAGTCCATCTTCATGACATCATGGGCTGTCTTTACATGAAGTCAGCTGGGTTGTAGTCCTTTCTCAGTTTGTGAATGATGTTACAAAAGTATTCCTCTAGTAAAATTCCCCATCTTTCGATACTCAGCGTTCATTCATGATGGGGAAGAGATTCCTGTAGACCGTGGGTACTCGCCGATATTTCCCCTGGGGCAGCAAAGTACTGTCTGTGGCATGTCAGAGGGCCCCACCAATGCAGCTGTGTACGGGTCAGGGTAGTGAAAGATGGGCAGAAAGGCGTGAAGCTGTGCATGGTGTGAACAACAAGCCGAGCCTTCACATGACTTCTGTCTGCCACCTAAGCTCTATTGTCATGCACCAAGAATTAAAGTCAAAGCATTAGCTTGTAATGTAAAACGTGAGAGCTAAACCGATACTCATCTTGTGGCTGAATTGCAAAATGTGAAACTGGAAAACATGGTATCACTGCTAATAAATGCCTCTCAATGCAATGATATAGTATGATCTACTAAGATAAAAACGCTCATGCATGTTAAAAGAATACACTTTTTTTTAAGTTTGCAATGAGTTTATCATCTTTTTGCATGTTTAGTGCAACAGGTCTTCAAAACTAAATGTGTTCCTAAAGATAAGTTTTCTGAGACACCTTCTTTTCTTCTTTACTGTTACTTTAGTAAACATGTAAATAAAGAATGCCCATTTGCTTCAAAGCTTGTTGAATGTTCCTGCTCTGTCATGTGAACAGCAGCCCAGTACTATTGTACAGGAGGGTGTCGCAATTAAAAGTCAGGAGGGCCTCGTACGTCCCCCGGGCCGTACTTTGAGTATCCGTGCTGTAGACAAAAACGTGGTATTGCTGACACACCCAGACCACTGCCAAACTCACTTTCTCAGCTTGTGAGTATTATGCCTAGAGCTTTGAAAGACTGTAATTGCCATAGGACATGATTTGTTGCTTGCCATCCCATATGTGAAGTTGCAGGAGGATGGCTCGCATCCCTACTGGGTTCCGATGACTGTGATTTCAGTACACAGTGCTGGGTTGAAGTAGGACATGTTGCTCGTGTCACTGACTCTCCTTTTGATCTTCTAGAATGCTGGGCTCTTCCAGTGCATTGCTGATGGCGGACCAGTCCTTGATGTATCTAGTGTATTAACTGGCCTTTCCGAGGAAGGACCTGATGTCATAGGTGTCTTTAGGGCATGAGATATTGTTGAGGACTATCATTAATCCAGATCTGGTAGCATTCCTTTGTCTAAAAAGAGGTGTCCATGGAGTTTGTCACCTTCGTGGAACTTGCATTAGGTCACATTTAGTGTTCGATTTCCTTTCCTTGGTGCTTTGCACACTTGCTCTAGGATGTGGTCATGTTCCTATGAGGTGTTCCTGAAAACTAGTATGTTGTTACTGTAGTTTAGTGCATTTTCAACTGAGCTAATAACTCTGCGAATGGCTTCTTATCTGTGTATATACCCCGAAACCGAGGCATTAGTAGCGAAATTGACCTAGATGGGTGGTCAATGTTGTGCTGAACTGTGATTCTTCATGAAATTCCAGCTGGTTGTATCCATTGTTGACATCCTGCTTGGAGAATATTTATGCGCCTTTCTGGAGTGTGTTCATGTCGGCTAGATGTGGCCCTGGGTGGTGTTCACATGGGAAAACCCATGAGGTAAGGCCTTGCGAAATCTCAATGATGCCTACTCTTAGAAGCTCTTTCAGTGTCTTCTCGTAGGGGTAACAATGTCATTCGGTAGTGCTGTGCTACTGGATTGATGCTTTCATTTTGGGGTAGTTGTATGGAGAAGTCCTTCATCTTTCCAAGTCTGATCAAGAGCTTCATGTCTTTGCTTATGATGAGTAGTATGTACTCCACAATGTAGAGGATGACTGTATGCCTCAGTTGCTCTCCCTCCAACATGCTGAGGAGGTAGTCAGCTAGAATCGGTCCATCCATCACGTGAATTTCAGCATCAACCATGCAGTCTTAATAACTCAATTTTGTAGTGAACTTGCCAAGACACGGATGAGATTTCTTGGCCCCCCCATGTTTAGACTTGAGTGTTGGCTTGTGATAAATTGGGCTTAGGCTTCATCTCGTGATATTCAGAAATGCAGATGTAGTCCAGTGATGCACCGCTGTCTTGCATGAAACAAGTGGGGTTCCTTTCCATTAGGATATTTAGCCGCTGGTACTTTTCTGTTTATTTGTCATCATGGGTGAGCATGGGTAGGTACTCATCACTATCTTCCATGTAAGTGGACCATAAAATGCTGGGTGAGCTGCTGTATGACGCTCTCTATGATCTTGTCTTTGTGTGTGAGTTAGCTTGTGACTGTGACAAGTTACTGCTCTTATCCCTGAAGGCTCTGTCATGGTGTCTCCTGTAGTGTTTCTTTGTTTTTGCCCCACTTCAGGTTCCTTTGCATATGGTTTCAAAATGATTGTCTTTGCTGCACTTTCTTCTTGAGTGGACTGTGATGCGCGTCCTTTCATCTTTGTCTGGCTTCAGATCTGGATCATCATATGGTGTTTTTGGTTGCTCTCTTGTGTGTATGGTCTTTGTTAGACCTGGCATCATTGGCATGGGTTTCCCCAGTATTTTTAGCCTTTTCCTCCTGTTATTTTGCTGTATGCTGGACTTCGTTTTTCTTGGATTCATGCTTTGGGCACTTTGCCACTGCTGTTCAGCACCAAAGTGCAAGTGCGCCCTTTGTAAATTGCTGTTATGGATTGGTGTTTCCATGATTGGTTTATTTTGTTTACTGTTAAGTCCCTAGTACAGTGCACTGTGTGTGTCCAGGGCCTGTAAACCAATTGCTTCTAGTAGCCTTGCAGCGCTGATTGTGCCACCTACACAGGCAGCCTTGCAACAAGGTCTCAGGCCTGCCAATGCGGTGCCTGTGTGCTATCCAGTACTGCCACATCGACCTGGTAAGTGCACCCACTTGCCAAGCCCTAACCTTCCCATTTCTTACATGTAGGCAGGGTGCAGTGTATGTGAAAGGTAGGACATGTTCTGATGTGTGTGGCATGTCCTGATAGTGAAATACTGCCAATTTCGCTTTTCACTATTGTAAGGCTATGTGTCCAATAGGATAGAAGGGGAGTTTGCCAGTAACATCTTATGAGCATTGCTGTCCATGGGAACAAGATAGGAAATAAAGTTTGATATCCCTGAACTCAGAATGTTAATATGCATCTTTTAGTGAGGGTGTTTTTTACATTCTGCATTTAAAAATACCACTCGTAGAAAGTGTTTTTCTTGCCTAATAATCCAGTGTGCCTCTGCTAGGCTGTGTATTGACTGTCTGGCTTTGGTGTGACATGGTCTGGGGATGTGCATTCTGTTCAAACAGCCACTTGGGGAGGTGAGGTGTGTCCAAGGTGAGTCAGGGTTGGGCTCAATAGACCTGGGCTGCATTCAGAGAAGGAGGAAGAGATTTCGTTCCCACCTGAATGGGCCTGGTCTACCAAAGACAATGCTATTTACACCTCCAGCCAGGAAGCTACACCAGAGAGGAAAGGAGAGAACTGTTTTTGGCTGGGCAAAGAGCTTCTCTGCCACAGAGAACAAAGGATTTTGTATTATAAAAAGAGGGGCCCAGACCCCATACTTTTAGATCACTTCTGGGAATCAAGAGGATCCTTTGCCAAGGAGAATAGCTGTAAAAACTGAGGAGGAATACTGCCCCTGTGCTGTTTGCTGTCTTGGGTTGGCAGGCAGTGGCTACTTTCTGCCAAGGAAAGGGAAAAGGACTTTGCTGTTTCCCCTGCTTGAGGAAGATCTCTACGGGCTTGAAGAAGAGCTTGCCTCCTGTTCTGTAGTCTAAGGGACACAAAGAGTTCCCCTGAACACCCTTGCTTGCTGGGAGGTCTGACCCTCCAAGTGGTGCCTGTAGCTGGTTTGGGCCTCTGGATATTGTTCTGGCTGTTGGGAGCTGGAAAAGCAGTGCAACAACGAGAAGCGCCTGCATCCGTACCTAATGATTTGAATATGATGCTTGCTTCCTCTGAATGAGCTGCCTGTTTTCAAGATGGCATCCTTGTGATATTATTGCCAGACTTAAATATGGTGCTAGACTGCCCCCCTCCTTGTTACTTAAGTAGGTATTTCTGCATGTCTTTAAAATGATCACTTATTCCTCTAAGATGGGCCGTCCGTCTTCAAGATGGTTGCCTCTTTATGGTGGTGTCTGACTTTAAGATGGCACTCGAGTGGTCCAAATTGTTGCTTGAGGAGTATTTCTTCTGTTTGCTTGTATTCGTTTTGAACAAATGATTGTGCTAGGTCTATAAAATGTTTTGCACTCTGGCTTGGTTTTGGGACTTGAGTGGGGCCACAGTTCTTTTATTGTGTGGCGTAGTCACTCTGCTCAATCTTTCCAATGGATGCGCATGCCACATGGTATTTTGTGAGCTTTTTCTACCCATCCTTCCCTCTTTGAGAATTTTAGTGGAGCAGCCTCTCTCGGCACTCCACAGCACTCTGTAGGCCTGCACTTGCTCTAACCCAGGTGTCTTATGACAGTTGGGTTAGAGAGGTTTAAAGTGTTCGTGTGTTGCTGACCGTCGCAAGGTGGCTGGCCAAAAAGACATGCACACATTAAACAGTGCATATACAGCCCACCCCCTCCCAGCTGATGTCACTCAGCAGGCCCCACCCCGTCCATATGCTCTGTTTGGGATGGGGGGGTGCAAAATAAAATGGTAATTTATTACCATTTTATTTTTCATCTCTGGGGATTTGGGAGTAATTTTAGGGGGGTTGATAGAGCGTGCTGGTCACCCGACTCTGATTTACCAAATATGCACTACTGGGCCCATAATGTGTTTTATCACTTATTTCATAAATCAGGTAACCTACACACCGCTATCAGTAATTCGAGTTTTCCTGTCTATTTATTTACGTGTACCTGACTTACCAATCCTCGAGAACAGGTACCTATGATCACGACAGATCAGGAGCCATATACATTTGAATGTTGTTTATACCTTGTAATAACCACACACTCAAGAAGTTTCAAAAACCTTTATCTAGTCAATTTTCATTATCATATGCCATGAGAATAAGGTTTACACAGATCAGACTATCAATGACCAAGATTAGGAAAATAGTATAACTATGAATCAAGGTAAGGAGCATCTAACATTTGGAAAAATAACGGAAATGGGAAAGAAAAGGAACACGCTAATTTTGTTTCACGTTACTAAAGGTTGGGTAAGAACAAGGGAACATTCTACTAAAATGCTGATTTGAGTATACTAAACGATATAGAAGAAACAATACTCTCAGGATGCGTTATTTTCTATAGGAAGGGTAACAGTGGAACATACTAGATAAGCAAAACAATTTAGAGTTTGAGTAAGGGGAAGGGGAAGATAAGGAACATGCTAGAAAAATACTTTCATACGGTCAAAGATCAGAGATAATTCAATAGGCAAGATTGCTTTATTAAGAAAAAGGAGAGAAAGATTTAGGTAGACAAACACCCACATATATTTTATATTTACCTAGGACAGAATGAGGACTAACCCTGGCCACGGGTCAGTTGGGAAAGGCGGGAAAGGACCCTCAAGGACTTAGGATGCCAGTAGGTGAGCAGGTACAGCTCATGGACAGTCAGGACAGGATCACCCCAGGATTGGATCAGGACTGGGCTTACGGAAGGGTACAACCAACACCTGCAGCTTTGGATGCAACGCCTGCGCTATGCCCTCTCTGCAAGGAATCTGCCAATAACCCCGATGGGGTGCTCGAATCTCCCAGCAAAGTGCTTCGCCAGCACTCAAAGGTTTCTCCACCCCAGACTAAGTTTGTGGAAATTACGGACAGAGTGCTCCGCAGCTCTCTGTATCAATCACCTATAGAGTCGTAGGGACAGTGACAGGTCAACTATTCGGACAAGTCGGACAATTTCTCTAGCTAAACCTAGGCCAGTTATACTGTTTTCGGGCCAGTAGACAACCCACAAATGTTGCTAGTGTAAGGATTCCCAACTTCGGATTGGACAAGAGAGGTGGTTAGTTCATTGTCACCTCCTAGAATTTGGTGTTCCCACAATTAATATTCAATTTCTTGAACCCACCCCTTACATTCCAGTTCCCATGGCATAGGAATATGAAGACAATAGCGTACAGAGTGCAAGTATTACATTGTTACAATTATAGGTGTAGATTCGAGTCTTCTCGCTGGGTCTTAGGTTGGTTCCCAGGAGCATCTCTGCTTCGGCAGCCACTGCTGTGTTGCACTGCTGTATGACTCTTTTGTCCCCCATCACGTGATTGGTACCATACGGGCTTCCAAGATGGAGTAGCACCTCTCTCCCAGGCCCCCGGAGAATGTTACATGAAAAGTAAGCAAAAACAATTTAGAAACACAGAAAAAATGAATACACTGTATACCATGATTGGCTTCACTGCACCCCTTACTTTATAATATCTATAGCATTACGAGTTAAGCAGAATTAAACAGCTGAGCCAAAGCAGCGGTGGCAAGCAAAGAGCATGTTAGAACAAAGCGGCCATATTTAGCAGCACTGCGCATGAGCGAAAAATCCCTCCAGAACTGCGAGTGCGTCACATCACATGGGTATGACCGACGCATGCGCAGACTGAAATCCCGCATAGCAGCGACCATGTTAGTTGCAAGCGTAGTTAGGATTAATAAACCCATAGGCAAGCGTCTCTGGGACACCCGCGTGTAGTGTAAAAGTGCAAAATTAATAAACGAAACAACTTGGTTACTATGTTAAACATTATGCGAGGGTGTTGAATTCAAGCAAGTTGCGTAACGTGCGAATCCTTGCTCCATCAATCCCCTCTTTGATGATATTTACTATCATCACTATTAATGGAACCAGATACCAACTTTTCCCTTTCACTTCTCACCCATCTCGATTTCGACAAACTTTTTACTCAGCCTTTTTTCTGCATCCTTATTAGGATGGTAATTCTTCATTTTTTTGTAAATTTTGTTATTCAGCTCTTCCAATTCAAGCTCATCAACATTCCGTTTCACTCCTCTCTTATTCACAGCATACATCTTTTTGCATTTCTGGCATTTGCAACAAATTATTATTATTAGCACAATTAAACTAATCCCTGCTATTGGCATCAGTATTTTACTCACAAGACTTTTACCTATGTTAGAAAACCAACTACCTACAGAGGAGAGACCATCAGTTAGTCTCTTCCAGGCACTGTCAACCTCCAGTGGTTTGAGTTCCTTTTCCAAATTACTTATGTTTCTCACATTTTTCTTAATTTCAACACTTTTATCTGGAATGTAAGTGCAACAATGTTGCGCTTTCAACATTCTACAGACTCCGCCCTCTTTTGCCAATAAGGTATCAAGAGCAAGTCTATTTTGTAAAACCATTGATCTGATCGCAACCATTTCAGTATTGACCAGCAGGAAACCAGCAGCAGTGTCAGTAGATAACCGATCCACCACTGTAGACAATTAGCAAATTCGGTGTGTATTCAGAACCACTCCCACTCCAGGTATCAATGCACTAAATATATCACCTATTATTTCTCCTACACTTTCTCTTCTACTACGTACTAAACCATTCGTATTTTCATTGCTTCCAGCGGCGTCATTCACATGGTATATTTTCGGGAAGACGATGCCAAAATAGCAGCTTCCATACCAGTGATCCGGCAATTTGAAATAGGCCTTGTTTCCACATATATAATAAATTCCGGGAAACACAGGTTCTGACTCATTTTTGAAACCCCAACCTTCAATTACCTTATAATTGTGTTCGCATTCACTGGAACCGATGAATACATTGTTATAATAACTAGTCTTTTCTCTATGAAGACAAAGTTTCCCCTTTCTTTCGAAATCCAGCAACAGTGCAGCGTTCTCTTCACCATTTGAGGTGCTTTCCATGTTTTCTGCCCATGTAGGATTTTTCTGTCTTTTGTCATTGGCTTTTCTTTGGAAACTCTCCCTTCTTTTCTCTGCCATATTTAAAAACATTTTCTCTTGTTCATGTAATGAACAGGTCAAGTTATTTCTGTGTGCTTCACCTAAGTCTATGTCACCTATAGTCAGAAAATATTCTCCCATATAACGAGTCACATCGCTCTTGGTGTGTACAATGTTCAGGTTTCCCCGAATAGGAAGTTCAGAAAATATTACGTCAGAGTTAGAATAGTACTACTGTAAAGTTCCTTTATAGAAAAGGCTTGCTAAAATGCTACAGGAAATTCCATAGGTTAGGGGTAAATGGTGATAGGTCACACCTTCAGCTACTGAAGTGGGTAGCTTCATACAGACATAACAGTCTTCTATTTCCATGGCTTCTACATAGTGAACCACAAGATTTGCAAATTCATTTAAATGTGTTCTGTTTTTGATTCTGTGATAATGTAGTCCTCCCTTATCTGATGCATCTAAGTCCGTTTTCGTCTGTCTAAGGCTAGAGGTTTTCTCACTTCTTTCTACACTTTGTGGTGTTTCTTCTGTCGGCAGAATATCTGAGTCCTTTGTCACTAGTTTAGTAGGGTACAGGTTAGAGTCTTTGCTTATCATGAAAGGTATTAAGACTGTTAGACCTATCCATATTATCAGTACTATTGCTACACTACACAAGCATATTTTACAGCAAGTTTTACAGCAATTCTGTCTAGGTCTTCCATTCACATTTGAATCAGACATTTTTAGCTTAGAAGAAGTTTTTCAACCCCTCTTTGTAACTTTACACAGGTGGCTTATGCAGGTTAAATTTTCAGGTGGGGTCTTCGGAACCCTGATCAGCAATCGATTCTTCGTCACTCCCGTCACTTATCTCGAGGTCTTCAAATTCCTCTAATACTAGGTAAGTCCATTCTGGACTCCAATATTTTTCGTTTTGTCTTTTTATTCTGTCACTTCTTCTTTTAGGCTTGGCTCCAGCCCTTTCCTTTTCACTGGCAGCCCTTTTTCTGTCTTCTAGCTTTTCTTCCACAGTTTTCAATCTCAATTTTAGTCTTTTTATGAATCTTGGTTCATTTTTCTTCTTTTTAAGTCTTTTAACTGGCACTGTAATTTGGCTCTCTTCACGAGCTCTTTTGTTTTCATTTAGTTGTGGCATAGCTATTTCGATGCTTCCGTCTTCTCTTCCTGTCTGACTAGTCCCAGGTCTTACTATAGTTTCTTCTGCCTGGTTGCTAAACTGGCCTTGTTCAGGTGTATGCTGATTTTGACTTTCGTTTGCTTCAAATTCTGTTTCCTGAACACGTTCGTCTATTTGTATCTGATCCTGTTCATGCACTTTGAACCCTTGATCTTCTTCCGCATGAACTTCCGCCCTAATTTCTTACTGTCCCTTTTCTGTTTCCGGAGTTGTAGGAGGTGTGTCGATGACCTGTCCTGTCCCTATCTGACCTCCTTCCTCATCAGATCTGTCATGGATTTCGATTATCTGATTTTCTCCTTCTAGTCCTGTCTCATCCTCTCTATCCCACTCTCTATCTAGATAGGTGTATCTCCTGGTTCTTATTGGATCAAGAGCCAGATCATCTACTGGGTACCATTCGTCTTGACTGGTGCTCGGTTGTTCGTCCTCAGCTACTTCAGGACCATCGTCTGGAGACCCTTCAGCTGCACAACCTTCAGCCTCAGCTGCTTCCCTTTCAGTCACTCTCTTGGTATGACTTGCATGGATCCACTTTAGCACACCTGCACACTTCACCACAGTTGTAGTGATGAGAATCACTTGCCTCGATTTTCCCCACTTCGGTAATAGGCAACTCTTTCGGGTGTGTTTCTTAAGCACAACCCAGTCTCCTGGTTTCAAATTATGGACTGGAGTTGTTGGCCTGGCGACGGCGTCTTCCCCAATCTGGTGAGAGATAAAACGCACTTGGTCACCCAGCTGCTTGCAGTATTCTAGTACCAAATCATCAGAAATACTTAGCAGTTTGTGTCCTGATACCCATGCCTGCCGCATCACTCTTCCCATTAGTATCTCATGGGGACTCAGGCCTGTTTTTCGGTCTGGAATGCTTCTCAGTCCCATCAAGACAAGGGGCAGAGCATCTATCCAATTCGATCCAGGAGAGTTACACATCTTTCCCAGTCTTGACTTTATAGTGCCATTCAGCTGTTCTACTACTCCAGAAGCCTCTGGATGATATGCACAGTGCAGTTTTTGGGTAATTTTAAATGCCTCGAAGAGCTGAGTTATTACGTCATTGGCAAAATGCCCACCTCTGTCTGATTCAACCAGGACTGAAAAACCGAACCTAGGTATCAGTTCCCTTAGTAACAACTTGGCTACAGTAATGGCATCATTTTTCTTGGCTGGGTAAGCTTCCACCCATTTTGAAAATAGGCAGACTATGACAAGAACATACCTATGTCCTTTGCAAATGGGTAACTGAATAAAGTCAACCTGTAGTCTGATAAAAGGGCCTTCTGCCTTTCCAATTGTACTGGGCAATACCACTGTTTTCTTTCCAGGATTAAACTGCTGACAAGTTAAGCATCTCTGGCAAAGTGCCTCTGCAATGTTCCTGAACTTCGAATTGTACCATGTTTGTCTAAAAACACGAACCATTGCATCTCTCCCTATGTGTGAGTCTCCATGTATCAGTCTTGCCATAGAAGCAACCATGCTGTCTGGTAACACAGGCATACCATCCCTATAGACAATGATACCATCTCAATCCCTTTGTTGGCAATCATCTTTCTCCCATCTTGCTTTTTCTTCTGGTTCTGCTGCCTGTTGCAACCCTCTCAGTTCCTCCCAAGTTGATACATCCTCAAACACCATAAGTTGGCAGCTGTTTCCAACTCCCCCCAAGGTGATGTTCAATGACATTTTGTTTCGGGCACAATATTGGGCTATTTCGTCAGCATATCGGTTACCAGCTGTCACATTGTCATTGCCAGATTTGTGAGAAGCACACTTGACCACTGCCAATTCTTTTGGTAACTGGATTGCTTCCAGTAGGTTCTGTACCACTTTTCCATTTCTGATAGGGGTACCTGAGGAAGTCATGAATTCTCTTTGCAGCCACAACTGGCCGAAGTCATGCACAACCCCGTAACCATATTGACTGTCAGTGTATATGGTTACTCTCTTATTTTTCCCATTTTTACAAGCTCTTGTCAATGCAACCAGTTCGGCTACTTGTGCAGATTTTACTCCAAATAGGTAGGACGCTTCTATTGTTTTTTCTAGTGTGACCACAGCATAGGCAGCGCTTAGGCTTCCATCCTCATGTCTCAAGCAAGAACCATCTACAAACAGTTCACAGTCTTCTATGGGCAACGCCGTTTCCTTGATATATGGGCGTGGTTTTGTGCTATACTCAGTGAGATCAATGCAATTATGCTCAACCTCCTCCCTGACTTCTGCAGCCAGTGTACTCGGTAACAGAGTTGCTGGATTCAGTATATTGCATCTAGTGATAGTTACATTTGCAGCACCCACTAAAATCATTTCATACTTAGTCAGCCGACTAGGTGTGAGGTACTGAGTCTTGGTCCGGGTCAGTAGGATTATTACTGCATGTGGAACATACACAGTCACTGGATGTCCCATGACAATGGATTCACTCTGTTCAAGAATCGTGCAAGTTGCAGCTACTGCTTTCAGACACCCAGGCAATCCAGCAGCCACTGGATCTAAGGTAGCAGAAAAATATGCCACCGGACGTCTAGTTAGACCGTGAATTTGTGTCAGGACTGAGAGTGCGCAATTGTCTCGTGTGTCGCAAAACAAGGCAAAATCCTTTGAATAGTCAGGCATTCCTAATGCAGGAGCTGAGCACAGACAGTTTCGTAATTTTATCCAGGATGTCATGCTTTCATCATCCCACTCGACTGGATCTTTTGCTCCTTTCTTGGTCATTTTTATTAATGGTTTAACTAGGACTGCAAATCCCACAATCCACTGTCTACAGTATCCTACCACTCCCAGGAACATTCTGATGTCTTTTTGAGTACGGGGTAATTCCATGTCTCGAATTATCCTAATCCTTTCTGAAGTAACCTTCCGGATACCTTTTTCTATCTGGTGGCCCAGATATTTCACTGAAGTTTTGCAGAACTGTAATTTGTCTGGCGATACCTTATGCCCTCCTTTACTCAGATGGTTCAACAATGCAATGGTATCAGTAACACAGTCGGTCCGATTTTTAGACGTCATTAGGAGGTCGTCTATGTACTGGACCAAAACTGATTCTCCAGGTAAGACTAATGATTCAAGGCATTCTTTTAAAATCTGATTGAAAATAGAAGGACTCTCTGTGTACCCTTGAGGGACACGATTCCAGACATAGACATGACTGTCAAATTCAAATGAGAAAAGAAATTTGCTGTCTGTGTGCAATGGAATAGAAAAGAATGCGTGACACAAGTCAATGACGGTAAACCATCCAGCATTCCATGGAATTTGGTACAAAATCACTGCGGGGTTTGGCACAATAGGACAGCAAGGGACAACAATCTTGTTTACCTTGCGCAGGTCTTGCACTACCCTGTACTTCCTTTTAGGCTTTTTGATTCCAATTATGGGTGAATTACAAGGACTGCTCATTACTTCCTGTATGATGTTGGCTTCTAGCAATCTTTTTATTTCGAGGGCAACTCCGGCTTTCACTTCTGCGTTCATTTTATACTGCTTGGTATTCGGGTAAACTGCATTTGGTTTTATGGCTATTTGAATCGGGTCTACATTTGCCATTAGTCCTACATACCTTCCAGTGAAATCCCACACTTCTGATATCACTGTCTGTTGGAGCTCTTCAGGTAAATCTAGCATTGTCAATTTCCTAATTTCTGAGTCAGGCCTTAGCAACATTAATTTGTACAATCCGTCTTCATCTGGAGTCTGGATTTCAAAGCCTTTTGGTGTGCAAAAGATGGTGCAGTTCATTTTGCACAGCAAATCACGTCCAAGTAAGTTCACAGGACTAGAATCACAGACCACAAATCTGTGCATTTCTTTAAAATTCCCTATTGAAATCTCCATTGGTTCTGTTACTGGAGTACTAATTATCTGGTTTGACACACCCACTACTTGGATTGCTTCTCCCGAGAGGGGTGGGTTAGGAACGTCTGCTGTTCTTACAGTAGAACGGGTAGCACCAGTGTCCAACAGAAAGGTGACGTCATTTCCTTCAACCTTTCCTTCAATGTATGGCCCTGACTGGTCTACCGGCAAGGAGGCGCCAAATGCCCACTCCTCGTCCTCCCCCCACAGGCCCCGTCAGTAAGGTTCATCACAGAGGAATGTATCATTCAACAGGAATTGCGAGGTTGCTGCATTTCTATCTTCCTTTCCTTCCCATACCTCGACCCCCTCATTCTGCTGAGCTTGGTTCTTATAGTTAGGTCTAGGAGAGCGAGGCAACTGATTCTGTTTTTCCTGTTGCTGGGTCTTTCGTGGCCCCTCTTTCTGCACCTGTGGATTTAAACCATTAATTGTGACATTATCAGTCTGTAAATTTGGACATTCGTCTCTCCAGTGCCCTATCTGGCCGCACCTGTGGCAGGGAAATTTCTTCATGGCCTCTTCTAGACTCATTTTAACTCGGGGTTTCCCTCCTCCCCCAGCACTTGTGTTCGGGGTATTATTATTCATTTTACCTAACTGTTTTTCTTGTTGTTCTGCCAATTTCACTTGAGCCGACATGACTTTTTCCTTTAAGGCCTTTCGCTTATTCTCCATCTCATCTTCGCAGTACTTGGCGTACTTCAGGACCTCATCTACGGGTTTACCCTGCCAACAGATTTTGTTATCTCTGATCAACTGGGAGATTTCAGGTCTCAATCCCAACACGAATCGATAAATGAAATGGGTCATATCCTTCATTTCAATATTATCGATTCCACTGTAGGTTTTGAATACCTGTAGCAGTCGCTCATAATAGGAGTGCACAGTTTCATCACGATTGTGGGTAGTTCTATCTATGCGGGTCTAATCCGTTTCTTTTGCTGGCACCTTCCCCTTCAAATATTGGATTACCTTATCATACTGCCTCATTACATTCGGAGAGGGAGCTCCTGTTCTTGAGTCTCTTTCATACTCCTCACTGGGCCAGTCAACTGCAATTTTACATTCTGTCCATAAATCTACAGGAACTACAATGTCGAAGAACTCATCTAGGTCCTTCAAGAGACACTTTTGAACTTTGACGAATCTCTCAACCTGCCTGTACCACTCTACAGGTTTCTCTCTCAATTTTGGGAAGTCATTTGTAAAGGACCCAATATCCTGTCGGGACCATGGTACATGTACATATTTTCCCCCTGGCACTTCTCTCATGGGATACAAGGTTTCTGGCGTATCTACTTCCTTTAGAACGTATTCAGAAGTCCTCGGTCTAGCCTTACTGTCTTCCTTTTTCTTTGCCCATCTGGCTTTCCATTTTTCTAAGTCTCCCCATTTCTGCAACAGGTTTAACAATTCCCTTATCTGCACCTTTTTCCCGGACACATTCATGTTTTCTAGGTCTTTGTCTGAAAACTCTGCTCTGTAAGGTTTTTGTAAGACTTTTGACTTGCTAACATCAATTCCCATATTAGCTGCTGTGTCCATTAGTTTCTCATGGAACACTCTGGTTCTTCTAATAATATTTCTGCAGATAACCAAAAGTTAATCTTCACTAAGGGTATTCAATCGGTCCAGTCCCACATTCCCAGCCATTAGTTCCTCTAACTCTATTCTTAGCTTGCAAATATCTAATGGTTTGGGCTGGGGAGTTTCCTTTTCTAATTCTCGGGTCCATCTATCTAGTTCCTCCGGAGTCACTACTGTGGCGCTCCGGGTCCCTGAAGCTGTTTCAATCAGGACTTCCTTGGCCCTAGTCTGAGTTCGCGTCCGTGGTACACTACTTTCTGGCTCCCTTATGGGCAGATCCATCAGGGATATTACAGATTCGCATTCGCTTGCCTGATCATCAACTATGAGAGGCTCTTTTCTGGGCTGGGCTACAGGTGGTGTAATGACTGGGGTTTTTGGGCTAGCCTGTCTATCCCCATAAAGAGGAACAACGGAACCAATAGTTACTGGAATTGTCAGGGCTTCAAGACTGGGATTTATCTGAGCTATTGTCTGAATGAGTTCATTTAGCTGTTTTATCAATGCTTCTTTTTCTCGTTCATGTAAAGTCCTGTCAACTGATGCATCATGTAATACTTGTGGAACTAAAGGAGGATACAGACTCGGGGCAGTTGGGGCTGTCACACCTGATCTCTCATCACCGAACGGTCTATAATTTGGGACAATAGGGTCAGGTCTACAAAATCCGTCTCCACTAGTTTGCCTATTGCCTATACCTGCTGTATCTGTTTCACTAGCACTTCTCCTTCTAGGAGGTCTAAAGAATGGGTTTTTCGAGCTCAAAGACCCTGACTCCTCATCATAAGGGGGTGGATTTTTCATAAATAAATCCTCCAGGTATTCATCTTCCGAGTCACCCATAGTCATTAAGTTTCGGGTTTTCTCTGTTCCTTCTTCTCCTACAGGCTTATTTACCCCAAATACTGGAAATAGTCCCTCGACAATCATATTCCGTCTCCATTGTTTCATCTTTTTCTCTTTGGCATCTTGCTGCGATTTCGGGTACCATTTGCTCACTCCCTTATCCATACTGGGTCTGTCTCGCTCTAAGGCCTCAATCTCCCATTCTTCTAAAGCCTTATACTGAGTCAACCTTGGTCTGGGATGTAAGTCATTCATGCGGGTCCTCAAATTAAACAAAATTCTACTGTTAAAGGTACCATCTAGGGGAAATGCTAGTGTTAGACCTGTCTGCTTCTGGGGAGACTCTAACCATTATTATTTATTTTTGTCCCCCTTAGCCTCCCAGAGTTTCTATTTTTATTTTTACATATGTCCATCAGGAATTTTTTAATGCTGTCAGGGGGCTAGGTGTTCCTTGGCGATGACGCCATTTTTCCCTCATAACCTGTGAGGCCTAGTCAGCCCCCTTGAAAATCTAGGGATCTCCAGAAACCTAAGATGGTGTCCACCAACTGCCATAACGGACACTACTGGAGGACAGGTCCATAGGATAACATTAGGGAACTTTCTAGAATTGACTAGAGACTTCTGCAGGTCTCAGGCCACCCTATATAAGGCCAGTGACCAGCAGCCATTTTGTGCTGACCCAAGAGTGGAGGAGTGAGGCAGTGGTGAGAGGAGGTGGACACACTGAGAGCAGCTAGTTTGTCTCTGAGGCTGACAGTTTCTTCAGAAGGTTGTTCCCCCTTCAGCCTCTGACCAATCCCTCCCCATACAACAATTGCTGAGAAGAACAGCCATCTGAGTGTGAAGGGAGACCCTTCTCAACCTGCACCCCAGTGGAAGCTGACAGGACACTCTGTCTGAAGATCATTCCCACATCCCCTGCCCAGCGCTGCACCTACCAGTGTGACGAAACAGCTGTGGACCCCTTGACGTGCCCTGGTGAGGTCGGGGAACCGTGAAGCCTGTTGTGACCTGAGGAGCGAGGGCGCCGTGTGTGCACATCCTTCCTGAGAAGCCGGAGTGGGAAGTGACTGAGGAGGAGCAGCGGCGCTGCTACGATCGGCTGTAGGACCCCGGGGGCACCGGCCGCGGTAAATTGACGAAGAAAGCGCTTCCGCGCATGTCCCCCGCGAGTTCACTGCTGCGGAGGCAGGCCCAGGAGAGTAGCGACCCTAAGGTGAGCAGCGGCCGCTAGAGGAGGCGGGAGCGAAGGCGGAGCCATCGAGGAGCAACGCGCATGCCCAGAGGTTCAGCGCGATCATCGGCTTGTCTGAGGAGACACCGGAAGGATTCCCGGAGCGCCGCCTCGGCTGTATTAGTCCCCTGCGCTCGAGCGCTAACTGTGGAGCCAGCGCCTGAGGAGAAGAAGACTGACCGGCCCCCTTCCCCTAGCGCCCTGCTAATAAACGAGTCATCGCGCTGATCTGTAACAAGGCCCCCTTGCTCAGCGCTATTAAGTGGAAGCGCGCTTGGGGCTGAGGAAGTCAACAAGTTTCCCCCCCCCCACGCCAGCAACAGGAAAGCAGCTGGTTGGGGAAGCCCAGGAGTCGGGTACCAACTAGAGACCTGTGGACTGTGGCGTACCTGCCACTAAGACAGTAAGGAGAGTGGGGGTGAGGAAGGAAAGTGCTGGGCACTAGTGAGTAAAGTTAAAAGAAACCTTATCAGTTCTAGCGACAAACAGGGGGGGACCCTGATCACTTTTGGTCATCTTTAATTCTAAACTATGACATAGTAGATAAGGGGATAGAGATCATAGCCCTGTATGTGATAGAATAACCAGTGAATTGGCAGGTTCAATTGGTGAAGTATTGCTGACATTGTGTATTAATGTAAAGTAACCCTGCTTTGTGTGAACCTTATAGGATCCTGTTAATTCCAAAAGAGTTTCCTTTACTCATTACTGAATCCTTGACAATAGATGTGTTATACTGTAATTTCTCCACAGCAAAGAGGAGTGACATGTATTGTTTTTCGCAGACAAAAGTGTAATGATTATTTCTAAGAGTAACTGATGTCGTATCCGGTATAAATTGAATCCAAAGAGTCATATTATTTTTATAAAGGTAACGGTATTTTTCCAAACATTGGTGTTGTGTCTTTTGTTTTAGTGGTTCATCACTGAGTTACTGTGAGTGAGACTTGTAAGTACTTAACCAACGCCTTGAGTTAGCTGTAGCCACTACTGTGCCAAGCTACCTTATGTAGACTTGGGTAATCTAGGTCCAACATAATTGGTGTTTCAGCGGTGGGATCACGGATTTGTACTTACACTCACTTATTAGTAACGCAGTGCCAACCACAAGACCTCACCTGGAGTTTTCTCCCTGCGGCCCTCCTAATTTAAATTTAGATTTTTCTAAATTGACTTCTGGCGGTGGGTGGAGGTTGACCCCAGGTCACTTTGTGGATTTCTCCTGTGTAGCAGTTTATACTCCAAATAGAAATGGAGATAAATGTGGAAGAGCTGGAAAATTATACTGTGACCCAATTGAAGGAATGGTGTCAGCAGCAGGGGGTGTTTTTCAAGAAAGGCGCCAGGAAAGTTGAGCTGCTGACCAGTATCCGGGCATGGGTAGAGGCTCATTCCGGGGAGGAGGTAGATCCTGAGGGGAGTGACAAGGACACTGTCCTGGAGACCGCAACACTGTACCAGTCAGGAGGGGAGAACCTTGTAACAGGTCCTAGGACACCTTCCAGAGTGGGCAGTAGTGTTTCAGAGAGGGGCCTGACCGACGCCGAGTTAGAAGATAGGAGGGAAGAGAGGAGGATGAGAATAGAACTAGCCAGGATGGACATGGTGAGGGAGGAAAAGAGGTTGGAGCATGAGCGGACCATCAAAGAGATGGATTTACAAGCCCTAAATCTACGAACCCCCAAACCAGAGAATGGTGGCAGCGATATCCAGACCAACACCAGAGAACCCAGACCGTACCTACCAAAAGATATTATGGCATGCTATGTACCCAGTGATGACATTGCCAAATGGCTAGCCGCCTACGAGGTCTCACTGAGGGCCCATGGGATTCTGGAAGTCCACTGGGGGGGTGGGTTATATAAATACATGCCCCCCACTGGCAGGGATACTTTGTTGGCCCTAGATCAGAGTGAACAGACCTACTACCCGGCTATGAAGTCAGCGCTGCTCAGGAAGTTTGGGTTGACCCCTGAGAAATATAGGCAAAAGTTCCGGGGCAGCTACAAGCTAGGCACGCAAAACTGGGTAGATTTTTTGGACTACTCCAGGAAGGCCCTGGAGGGTTGGGTAAGAGGCAGCGAAGTAGGAGACTATGAGGGACTATATGACCTCATACTCAAGGAACACCTACTCGAGAAGTGTCTTCCCGAACTAAGACAGCATCTGGTGGACAGCAAGCTGACCAGCCCCAGGAAGCTTGCTGAGGAGGCGGACATCTGGGTTAGTACCCGGGTGTCGACTAAGGGGACTGGAGGGGATTCCCAGAAGCATGGACAGGGCGCCCCCCAGAAGAAAGAGGGAGGGGAAACTAAGAGGGAGTTCTCAAAAGGGCCACAAAATACTTCGCAAGGAAGGGGCAGAGGATTCATCCCTAAGAGTAACCCCCCTCGCAACCCTACCCCTGGCCAAAGCCAGCAGTCAAGGGTTGTTCATTGTTTTGAGTGTGGTGGTGTGGGACACTATAAAGGAGATGTGAGATGCCCAAAAAGACCACCCCCTCCCACTGGAGGAAAAGCCCCGGGAATCACTAGTGTAGTGCTCGGGGAGGAGATGCCTTTGGTTAATGGAGGGGAGCGGGCGGGTGTCACTTTAGTGTCCCTGGGAGATAAGGAGATGGTTCCAAAGACCCAACTGCCCTCTAATACTACTAAGTATGAGCAGTGGGTCACCATCAATGGCCGTAGAGGGGAGGCTCTGAGAGACACAGGAGCCAGCATGACTATGGTAAGGAGTCAGCTGGTGTCTCCAGAGCAGGTCATCCCAGATGTACTCCATCCCGCCGTAATGGCTGACGGCAGATTGGGCCACTACCCGGTGGCTGAGGTTCCCTTTGAGTGGGGAGGGGTTGCAGGTCCACTTCGAGTTGCCGTAAGCCCTGCCGTGCCTGTTGACTGCCTGTTAGGGAATGATATGGAGCACAATGCTTGGAGGAGGGTGGAGTACCAGACTCACTCTGAGATGCTGGGACCCCCTGACTGGACTTGTGTCAGCACAAGGTCAGCGACTGCCCGAAGGGGGAGTTCACTTACGCTGGAGCCTGGAACAATGGCCCAGCCGGCTGCCAGAGAGGAGAAGGACAGGAGGCCGGAGGACCCTGCCTCGACATCTCCACCTCGTGAGACAGATGGACCACCTGCGGAGGTGGATCTGGAGTCCACAGGGGAGAATGTTGCTTCCCTGGAAAACCTACCCATCCCTACTGAATGGCATGTGGAGGGAGGTCCTTCCCGGGAAGAATTCTGTGAAGCTCAGAAAGAGTGTCCTACTCTCGAGGGGCTGCGGCAACAGGCCAACGCCCAGGCAGCAGGAAACATTGAAGGGAGCTACCGGATTTACTGGGAGGATGGACTCCTCTACAGTGAGCCCAAGGCCCCTGGCCATGGTTCAGCCAGAGCCTTGGTGGTCCCTCAATGCTTTAGAGCCTTTCTACTGGAACTGGCTCATGAGATACCATTGGCAGGACACCTAGGACAGGACAAGACCTTTGCCCGGCTTGTCCCCCACTTCTACTGGCCTCGAATGAAAGTGGCGTCCGATACATATTGTCGGACGTGTGTGTCTTTCCAAGCCAGTGGGAAAACAGGGGTGAAGCTAAAAGCTCCCCTGGAACCACTACCTGTCGTTAGCACCCCCTTTGAAAGGGTGGGCATCGACATTGTGGGGCCATTGGATCCACCAACTTCAGCTGGTCACCGGTTCATACTGGTTCTGGTGGATCATGCCACACGGTACCCAGAGGCAATACCTCTGAGGACCATCACTGCACCTGTGGTGGCAAGGGCCCTGATGGGGATCTTCACCCGAGTGGGTTTCCCCAAGGAGGTTGTGTCCGACAGGGGGACTAACTTCCTTTCAGCGTACATGCGGGCTATGTGGAAGGAGTGCGGAGTTACCTATCGGTTTACCACTCCTTATCACCCACAAACCAATGGTCTTGTGGAAAGGTTTAACAAAACCTTGAAAGGTATGATACGGAGTCTACCTGAGAGCCTGCGGAGGAAATGGGACGTCCTCCTACCCTGTCTCTTGTTTTCCTACAGGGAAGTGCCGCAAAAGGGAGTGGGCTTCAGCCCCTTCGAACTTTTGTACGGGCACCCTGTACGGGGACCTCTCAGCCTGGTGAAAGACGGATGGGAACGGACTCCCAGGAAGCTTCCCCAGGACGTGGTGAGCTACATGCTGGCCTTCCGGAGCCAAATGGCTAAGTTGTGGAAGCAAGCTTAAGACAACTTGGAGGCCAGCCAAGCAGTTATGAAAGAGTGGTATGACCACAACGCTCACCCAGTGGAACTGGAGCCTGGACAGAAAGTGTGGGTGATGGAACCTGGAGAGCTAAATGCCCTCCAGGACCGTTGGACAGGCCCCTTTGAGGTTTTGGAGAAGAAGGGGAAGTCCACCTACTTGGTGGATCTTAAGACCCCGAGGCAGCCCCACAGGGTGCTGCATGCCAATCGCCTCAAGCCACATCATGAGAGGCCCGAGGTTGTCTTAATGATGGTAACCGATGGAGCAGAGGAAGAAGAAAGTGAACCTCTCCCTGATCTTCTCTCGTCCCAAGAAAAGGATGGGTCGGTGGAGGGAGTCATTCTCTCGCCATCCCTAACTCCTGAACAGCAGAGTGATTGCCGCCAGATCCTGGAGCAATTTTCTTCTCTGTTCTCCCTTGTCCCAGGTAGGACCCACCTGTGTACCCATGATGTGGACACAGGAGACAGCCCACCTGTGAAGTCTAAAATCTACCGGCTGTCGGACAAGGTGAAGGCCAGCATCAAGAGTGAAGTTGCCAAGATGCTGGAACTGGGAGTGATTGAACCTTCTGGAAGCCCTTGGTCTAGCCCGGTGGTTCTGGTACCAAAAGCTGCCCCACCAGGCACCACACCTGAATTGAGATTCTGTGTGGACTACCGAGGCTTGAACTCAGTAACCAAAACTGATGCACATCCCATCCCACGGGCGGATGAGCTTATTGACCGGCTGGGAGCTGCTCAATACTTAAGTAACTTTGACCTAACTTCAGGGTACTGGAAGATTTCCCTTACCGAGGAGGCGAAGGAAAGGTCAGCCTTCTCTACACCTCAGGGACACTACCAATTTCGTGTGATGCCCTTTGGGCTAAAGAATGCCCCTGCCACTTTTCAGCGGCTGGTGAACAGGGTCCTTTCTGGAATGGAAGCTTTTTCTGCTGCATACCTGGACGACATTGCTGTCTTCAGTAGCAGCTGGGAGGACCATTAACAGCACCTGCAAGCTGTTCTTCATGCCCTGCAACAGGCTGGCTTGACAATCAAGGCCAGCAAGTGTCAGATCGGACAGGGGTCGGTGGTGTACCTAGGTCACTTGGTGGGCAGAGGGACGGTGCAGCCCCTCCAGGCAAAGATTGAGGCTATCATCGCCTGGGAGCCCCCCAAGACTCAAACAGAGGTCCGAGCCTTCCTGGGCCTCACTGGATACTACCGTCGCTTCGTGAAGGGGTATGGCACTATCGTGGCACCCCTCACTGAACTTACTTCCAAGAAGCAACCCCGACGGGTAGTCTGGACGGAGGCTTGCCAGCGAGCCTTCATGACCTTGAAACAAGCATTGTGTTCCGCTCCCATTCTCAAGGCCCCTGATTTTGCTAGAGAATTCATTGTCCAAACAGATGCGTCAGAACATGGCATTGGGGCAGTGTTATCGCAGCTAAATGATGAGGGCTTGGATCAACCAGTGGTCGTCCTGTCCAGGAGGCTACTCCCCAGGGAAAGGAGGTGGAGTACAATTGAGAGAGAAGCCTTTGCGGTGGTTTGGGCTCTGAAGAAGCTGCGGCCATACTTGTTTGGCTCGCACTTCCTAGTTCAGACTGACCATCGCCCCCTTCGTTGGCTGATGCAAATGAAGGGGGAGAATCCCAAGTTGCTAAGGTGGTCCATCTCCCTACAGGGAATGGACTTTAGGGTGGAACACCGACCTGGGACGGACCATGCCAACGCAGACGGTCTATCCAGGTATTTCCGCCTTAGTGATGAGGACTCCCAAGGGGTTGGGTAGTTCTCTCCACTTTCAGCTGGGGGGGACGCGTGTTAGACCTGTCTGCTTCTGGGGAGACTCTAACCATTATTATTTATTTTTGTCCCCCTTAGCCTCCCAGAGTTTCTATTTTTATTTTTACATATGTCCATCAGGAATTTTTTAATGCTGTCAGGGGGCTAGGTGTTCCTTGGCGATGACGCCATTTTTCCCTCATAACCTGTGAGGCCTAGTCAGCCCCCTTGAAAATCTAGGGATCTCCAGAAACCTAAGATGGTGTCCACCAACTGCCATAACGGACACTACTGGAGGACAGGTCCATAGGATAACATTAGGGAACTTTCTAGAATTGACTAGAGACTTCTGCAGGTCTCAGGCCACCCTATATAAGGCCAGTGACCAGCAGCCATTTTGTGCTGACCCAAGAGTGGAGGAGTGAGGCAGTGGTGAGAGGAGGTGGACACACTGAGAGCAGCTAGTTTGTCTCTGAGGCTGACAGTTTCTTCAGAGGGTTGTTCCCCCTTCAGCCTCTGACCAATCCCTCCCCATACAACAATTGCTGAGAAGAACAGCCATCTGAGTGTGAAGGGAGACCCTTCTCAACCTGCACCCCAGTGGAAGCTGACAGGACACTCTGTCTGAAGATCATTCCCACATCCCCTGCCCAGCGCTGCACCTACCAGTGTGACGAAACAGCTGTGGACCCCTTGACGTGCCCTGGTGAGGTCGGGGAACCGTGAAGCCTGTTGTGACCTGAGGAGCGAGGGCGCCGTGTGTGCACATCCTTCCTGAGAAGCCGGAGTGGGAAGTGACTGAGGAGGAGCAGCGGCGCTGCTACGATCGGCTGTAGGACCCCGGGGGCACCGGCCGCGGTAAATTGACGAAGAAAGCGCTTCCGCGCATGTCCCCCGCGAGTTCACTGCTGCGGAGGCAGGCCCAGGAGAGTAGCGACCCTAAGGTGAGCAGCGGCCGCTAGAGGAGGCGGGAGCGAAGGCGGAGCCATCGAGGAGCAACGCGCATGCCCAGAGGTTCAGCGCGATCATCGGCTTGTCTGAGGAGACACCGGAAGGATTCCCGGAGCGCCGCCTCGGCTGTATTAGTCCCCTGCGCTCGAGCGCTAACTGTGGAGCCAGCGCCTGAGGAGAAGAAGACTGACCGGCCCCCTTCCCCTAGCGCCCTGCTAATAAACGAGTCATCGCGCTGATCTGTAACAAGGCCCCCTTGCTCAGCGCTATTAAGTGGAAGCGCGCTTGGGGCTGAGGAAGTCAACAAGTTTTTCCCCCCCCACGCCAGCAACAGGAAAGCAGCTGGTTGGGGAAGCCCAGGAGTCGGGTACCAACTAGAGACCTGTGGACTGTGGCGTACCTGCCACTAAGACAGTAAGGAGAGTGGGGGTGAGGAAGGAAAGTGCTGGGCACTAGTGAGTAAGTTAAAAGAAACCTTATCAGTTCTAGCGACAAACAGGGGGGGACCCTGATCACTTTTGGTCATCTTTAATTCTAAACTATGACATAGTAGATAAGGGGATAGAGATCATAGCCCTGTATGTGATAGAATAACCAGTGAATTGGCAGGTTCAATTGGTGAAGTATTGCTGACATTGTGTATTAATGTAAAGTAACCCTGCTTTGTGTGAACCTTATAGGATCCTGTTAATTCCAAAAGAGTTTCCTTTACTCATTACTGAATCCTTGACAATAGATGTGTTATACTGTAATTTCTCCACAGCAAAGAGGAGTGACATGTATTGTTTTTCGCAGACAAAAGTGTAATGATTATTTCTAAGAGTAACTGATGTCGTATCCGGTATAAATTGAATCCAAAGAGTCATATTATTTTTATAAAGGTAACGGTATTTTTCCAAACATTGGTGTTGTGTCTTTTGTTTTAGTGGTTCATCACTGAGTTACTGTGAGTGAGACTTGTAAGTACTTAACCAACGCCTTGAGTTAGCTGTAGCCACTACTGTGCCAAGCTACCTTATGTAGACTTGGGTAATCTAGGTCCAACAGCTAGGATTCCATCATCTTGGGTATACTTTACCCAATTCTCCAACCATACGCATGTATGATAACCTTTATCAAACATCATAAATGATGCGGGAGTATTAGGTGGTGGAATGATTACAACTTCTCTAGTTCTAATGGGCTTGTCTTTCTTGAAGTAATTCTTGATTTTGTCAGCAAATTACATTTTCCTCTTGTTCCCGTACATATTGTATGGTCTGCTTCCTAGCATCTGATCTTTACGAAAACCTAAATGTTGTGGATCAGGTAAGAATTCAGGATACCACATAGACTGTGTAACCAGAAACTCCGTGGTTAACTACGACCTTTGTTTACAAATCCTCTTCCAATACTAGGGTGCCTTATAACTTTTCAATAACCAATCAACACGAGGATTGCAAATTTTCTCGACCAATGGGTGCGCGGCCTTTTCGCGAGACGCGGTCTCACGCTCCGGCATTCACCCCTCCTTTACAATACCAGCTTCGTTACACGCCCGCTGTTTCAACCAATACCAGCGCGGCACGGAGTGACGTCAGCGCAGCTTCGCGACCGACTCCCTCCTTCACAAGGTAACGGAAACTTTGCATTTTTCTTAAAGTGCAAGTGCTCAATTTAGTTGACAACGTATAACATTCGCCACTGTGCTCGAGTGTCTAAAAGAAAGAAAGTTTTGTTTCACTGCAAGTAAACCTCTTCTGTCTACTTTTCATACACTACAGATAGACCCTTCTGCCTACCCTTTCACACAAGCATTAGAGAACCTGTTACTTCTTTGACTCATCCAGTCTTTCCGGGATATATACTAAGTCAAATGTTTCACCAAGGCACTCCTTTGCTATCACTCAAGCTCCGATAAACCTACTACTCCTTCCTCGTGTGACCCTTACTAGGTAATATCACAACTGAAGTTTCATTAGCGAACTCGTTGCTATCATTTATTCAACTATTCATTCAGAAAATCCTAATTAGCGCTTCCGGTTCTGCCTAACCATGCACTAATCTTCCTCACAGCAAGTGACCTCACAGCCGAGTGGATTCTGCTCACCACCCGCTATTCTATTCCCCGGGGATTCCAGACAACATAGAACAATCACTAACAATTTGTTAATCACATTCAATAATATAGCAGCATTTCATAAAATAATATTTTATAACATTTCAAAACACTAGCATTTAGATCGATCGATAACTGAAAGAAAATTGTATTTTTTTAGCAGCACATTTTATTTTTCACGGTTTCATCAGCAAATATCTTATCTACCTATCTTAACTAGTCCTAACCATAGCTCTGCTACCAGAAAATTACTGATAGAGCGCGGAGGTCAGCCGACTCTGATTTACCAAATATGCACTACTGGGTCCATAACGTGTTTTATCACTTATTTCATAAATCAGGTAACCTACACACCGCTATCAGTAATTCGGGTTTTCCTGTCTATTTATTTACGTGTACCTGACTTACCAATCCTTGAGAACAGGTACCTATGATCACGACAGATCAGGAGCTAGCAGGGGTAGGAAGATAATACTAAACAAAATACCATATACATTTGAATGTTGTTTATACCTTGTAATAACCACACACTCAAGAAGTTTCAAAAACCTTTATCTAGTCAATTTTCATTATCACATGCCATGATAATAAGGTTTACACAGATCAGACTATCAATGACCAAGATTAGGAAAATAGTATAACTATGAATCAAGGTAAGGAGCATCTAACATTTGGAAAAATAACGGAAATGGGAAAGAAAAGGAACACGCTAATATTGTTTCACGTTACTAAAGGTTGGGTAAGAACAAGGGAACATTCTACTAAAATGCTGATTTGAGTATACTAAACGATATAGAAGAAACAATAATCTCAGGATGCGTTATTTTCTATAGGAAGGGTAACAGTGGAACATACTAGATAAGCAAAACAATTTAGAGTTTGAGTAAGGGTAAGGGGAAGATAAGGAACATGCTAGAAAAATACTTTCATAAGGTCAAAGATCAGAGATAATTCAATAGGCAAGATTGCTTTATTAAGAAAAAGCAGAGAAAGATTTAGGTAGACAAACACCCACATATATTTTATATTTACCTAGGACAGAATGAGGACTATCCCTGGCCACGGGTCAGTTGGGAAAGGCGGGAAAGGACCCTTAAGGACTTAGGTTGCCAGTAGGCGAGCAGGTACAGCTCATGGACAGTCAGGACAGGATCACCCCAGGATTGGATCAGGACTGGGCTCACGGAAGGGTACAACCAACACCTGCAGCTTCGGATGCAATGCCTGCGCTACGCCCTCTCTGCTAGGAATCTGCCAATAACCCCGATGGGGTGCTCGAATCTCCCAGCAAAGTCCTTTGCCAGCACTCAAAGGTTTCTCCACCCCAGACTAAGTGTGTGGAAATTACGGACAGAGTGCTCCGCAGCTCACTGTATCAGTCACCTATAGAGTCGTAGGGTCAGTGACAGGTCAGCTATTCGGACAAGTCGGACAATTTCTCTAGCTAAACCTAGGCCAGTTATACTGTTTTCGGGTCAGTAGACCACCCACAAATGTTGCAAGTGAAAGGATTCCCAACTTCGGATTGGACAAGAGAGGTGGTTAGGTCATTGTCACCTCCTAGAATTTGGTGTTCCCACAATTAATATTCAATTTCTTGAACCCACCCCTTACATTCCAGTTCCCATGGCATAGGAATATGAAGACAATAGCGTACAGAGTGCAAGTATTACATTGTTACAATTATAGGTGTAGATTCGTGTCTTCTCGCTGGGTCGTAGGTTGGTTCCCAGGAGCATCTCAGCTTCGGCAGCCAGCTGGCTGTGTTCCACTGCTGTATGACTCTTTTGTCCCCCATCACGTGATTGGTACCATACGAGCTTCCAAGATGGAGTAGCACCTCTCTCCCAGGCCCCCGGAGAATGTTACATGAAAAGTAAGCGAAAACAATTTAGAAACACAGAAAAAATGAATACACTGTATACCATGACTGGCTTCACTGCACCCCATACTTTATAATATCTATAGCATTAGGAGTTAAGCAGAAATAAACAGCTGAGCCAAAGCAGCGGTGGCAAGCAAAGAGCATGTTAGAACAAAGCGGCCATATTTAGCAGTACTGCGCATGAGCGAAAAATCCCTCCAGAACTGCGAGTGCGTCACATCACATGGGTATGACCGACGCATGCGCAGACTGAAATCCCGCATAGCAGCGACCATGTTAGTTGCAAGCGTAGTTAGGATTAATAAACACATAGGCAAGCGTCTCTGGGACACCCGCGTGTAGTGTAAAAGTGCAAAATTAATAAATGAAACAACTTGGTTACTATGTTAAACATTATGCGAGGGTGTTGAATTCAAGCAAGTCGCGTAACGTGCAAATCCTTGCTCCATCAGGGTGCCTCTCCTCCGCTCCAACAGAGGAGCTGCCTCTGTTGAAGATAAGTAATCAAGAACTCCTTGGTTTCCAGACAACTGTCATATGTTCACATTTCATAATGTTTAAGGAAATCCTAGGTTCTTATTCTGATGGGCTGTGTATCTCCAGCGCAACTTGCGTTGAGAAATTCTTGCTAAAATGTGTCAGTAGTGTGCCTTTGTTAGTGCAGCCGACTAGGCATATCAGGCATTCTTTAACGCCCTCAGCTATCAACATGTTGCAAAAATTGGATTAAAGTGCCTCTAGCCTCTCTCCCTACGCATTCCACACTCCAGTCATGCATTGCTTTGCCTATATTGATGTTTCATAACTGCTGCATAGAGTACTATTCAGGTTGCATCAAATCAAAGTGTTTATTGGCTGTTCCCACATTCACCAATGTGTGTGCTGCTTGGCATTTAGCATGAATCCCACAGCAGGCAAGCAGCTGATAGAGTAGGTTAATTGTGTAATTCATTACAGGTATTTTACATCAATAAAATACATATTTGTTCAATTTAACCTTAAGGGATTTTCAAAACAGGATTAAACATGTTTTTTTTTTTTTTTTTTTTTTTTTTTTTTTTTTTTTTTTTGGTGTAAGACATTTATTTTGAACAAATGAAAGAGAAGTTGCACACTGCGTCACGCCAACAACCCGGAGGCAGGCCGCTATCATGAAGCGCATACAGAGTTTTCTGAGAGACAGATAAGGTTCCATCACCCAACCGGGTGTAACAGACAGATGCAAGCATGAAATACAATAAAATTTGAGCTTATGCAGTACAACTTCAGCAGGTAAACGGTCTTACTTTTCGTACAGTGCCCCCGACAGTTGAAAGATATGGAAAATCAGTGAGGCCGCCCCTAAGTAAGTTGCGGTGAACCACCCGCTACTGCGGTTCCTGAAAAGGATGTGTCCGTCGGCACCATTTTTCTCCCAACCAAACCCCCCAACAAACCAGGTCAAAAACTACAAACAGAGGTGCAAGTACATGGAAAAAACATCCACACAACATGTCAGTCCACAAAAAGGGCACATGGGCCAGCCTCAGGACATGCATGTCAAGGGCCAGCTGTTTCCAGGGCGAGAGTGTAAATTCATCTTGTCTGTTTACGCATAGGCGCGGGGCGGGTGGGCGGGCGGGGGGGGGGCCAGGGGGGCAGGGACAAAGTCAAGGACACAGGATTGCCAGTGGGGCGCGGGGGGGCCAGGGACTCGATCCGGGTCAGTGAGGGCAGCAGCCGCATAGTTTGCGACCAGGCAGGGTGTGCCAGTGTTAGCGCGGGAATTCGGGACCACCCCAATTAACTTACGCATTGCGCACCCTCAGCCCATGTCGTCTGAAATACTTGTATCACGTGAGGCATGTGGGGTGTCTGCGCTCGTGCGTGCTGAGGTCCACTGTATAAACGGGCCCCATATGTCAGTGGGTCTGGAAGCGGTGGGCATGGTCTCCCAGTAATGTGTCAATTGCGCGTGGCCGTAAGTCACGTCTCTGATCCAGCTCTCGAGAGAGGGGGGGGCCGGTCTGCCCCATTGTAGAGCGACCTGTCTCTTGGCATATAATAGGAGTAATGCATGCAGTTTCCTGTCGCAGGGCTCAGTGTCCTTAACATACCCCAGCAGACCTAGCAGTGGGGACGGTGAGTCCTCCCTTTGGGTGATTTGATTGATGGCCGCGAAGACCTCTGCCCAGTATGTAGTCAACTTGGGGCAGGTCCAGGCCATATGGATAAAGGACGCTTCCTCACCTCTACATCTCCAGCAAGAGGCATCCTCCCGGATGCCCATTCGGTGTAATAGTGTCGGAGTGCGGTAATATCTGTGTAGGAATTTGAAGTGGATGAGCCGCAGACGATAATTCGGGGATAGGGCTGTGAGTTGCGTACAGCAATACTCCCATGCGTCGTCCGGCATCTCGTCCCCCAGGTCCGCAGTCCAAGCGGTTTTGGCCGTGGCCACTGTCACTGGTGCCTGTTCCTGCATACAATTATATAACCTGGACACCAGCTTTTTGGGAGAAGGCCTCGAGAGCAAGTTTTGAAGGGCGGCAAGCGTGCAGGGCTCCTGCGGGAAGCACGGCCCTATCTTCTTGCAAGACTCCCTAAGGGAATGATATAGCAATTTGTCAGTGAATGTGCAGGGTTGGTCCGCTCTATCAACAGGCAGCTCGAAAAAAGTGCCATCTGGATATAAGTCAGCAAAGGTGAGAAGCCGATTACCAAGGATAGTTAGGACGTCACCTCTCGCCGTCAGACAAGGCAGCATCGGGTTTCCCCTCAGGGGGACAGCTGGCGCATAAAGCATGGAGAGACCGGCTCGCCTCTGAAGTTCGCGCCAGGACCAGCGGACCATTTCCACCGTGTCCACCTCACACGACGGGCAAGTAACTTTACCATACAATGCCACTCGCAACGGCGAGGGGGCGACCACTGCTAGTTCCACCGCCACATGTGGCTGGTAAGGGGTAGGGAACGCCCAGAAGTGCAGGAATTGGGCTTGCGCACAGAGTGCGTAGAGTTTCAAATCTGGGGCACCCAGACCTCCTTGTCTTAGCGGAAGCGTGAGTAGGTCCCAGGAGACTCTGGCCTGACCTCCAGCCCACATCAGTTTAAGCAGCAGTGAGCGGACCCGGGCGTGGAAGTATGCTGTCATAGGCAGCGGTACGTTGACAAACAAATACAAGAATTTAGGGAGGACCACCATTTTAGTCAATGCAATTCTCGCGACCAGGGACAGCGGTAGTCTATTCCAGATCTCGACCTTCCCCTCCAACCAGTCTACCGCTCTACCGAAGTTCAACGACCACAGCTCCTGCACATCTCGGCTGATCCAGATGCCCAAATATTTGACAGCTTCCGTTTCCCATCTGAGGGGGTAGTCAGGAGCAGGGCGTTCTGTGCTTTCCGTTAGGGGGAAGGCCACTGACTTCGTCCAGTTAATGGATATCCCCGCCAGGCCCTCAAAGCGTACAAATTCCCGGAGTAGCGGGCTCAGGTTATCTTTAGGATTCAGGACGTACAGTGTGACATCGTCCGCATATAGCGAGATTAGTAAGCTTCTAGCGCTAAAGCCAATGCCCCTGGCGGTGTGGTGTTGTCTGACTCTGGCCGCCAGCGGCTCCATTGCAATTGCAAAAAGGAGCGGTGACAGAGGACAGCCCTGCCTAGTGCCTCGTGAAATACTGAATGGCTTGGAGACGAGACCATTAACGCTCACCCGGGCTCTTGGTTCCTGGTATAGGAGCTTAATCAGGGTCATGAAGTTCAGACTGAAGCCCATCCGCCCCAATACACTGAAGAGGTAGGGCCACTCTAATGAGTCGAAGGCTTTGGTGGCGTCCAGAAACACCACCGCCGCCTGTACCGACGGGTGTAAATAGTGGAGGACCGAAAAAATCGTCCTGAGATTATGTGATGTCGCGCGGCCAGGTATGAAGCCTGATTGATCTGGGAGTGCTATCATAGGCAGCATCGGCTGTAACCTATCTGCGATGACTTTCGCGTATATCTTAGCATCAACGTTTATAAGGGACAGGGGCCTATAGGAGTCCAGCTGCTGTGCATCTTTATCCGGCTTGAGGAGCGTGATAATTAGAGCCTCACGCATGGAGTCTGGAAGGGAATTTAATTCGAGAGCCTCGACAAAGACAGAGTGCAGTCTCGGCGCTAGTTCAGTAACGTATGTTTTATAGAAGGAGGTGGTCAGGCCATCTGGGCCAGGAGCTTTATTGGCCGGCATACTCTTAATCACCTGGGCGATGTCTTGTACTGTGACAGTGAGGTCCATGTATTGCCTATGGTTGTTGTTGAACCATACGAGCGCTATGGAGTCAAGAAAGTCTCGCAGTGACGCCGGTGTAGTGGGTTGTCGTGAGGTGTACAGGGTAGCATAGAAGTCTGGGAAGGCGCCCAGCACTGCTTCCTGGCCTGTCACAAGGCGTCCAGTGGCATCGTAAATAGTGTGTATATAATTTGATTGTGTGCGGGGAGCAATCAGTCTGGCAAGGGTCCTGCTAGGTCTATCTCCTTCCCCATATCTGCGCGCTTCTGCTTGCCTCCCTAGAAACCTCACTTCCCGCTCCGCCTCCTCATTAAATGCCAGCAATTTGGATTTCAGAGCGCCCGCAGTCGCCAACGACGGGTCAGCACTAAACGCAACATCTAGGGCTTTCAGTTCCCCCTCAATTTTAGCCAGCTCATCTCTTATGGTACGTAGTACTCCTGCTTTGCGTGCAATACATTGACCCCTGATGACAGCCTTAAAGGCATCCCACACAATCGCCTCAGATGTGGTAGACCCAGCATTCTCAGTAAAGTAGTTATTAATGTCCTCCCTTATCTCTTCTACGAACACAGGGTCTGTGAGTACGTGCGGGGGAAGTCGCCACTGGAATGCCCTATGTGGAGCTCCTGGGGGGTGTAATTCCAACATACAGGGAGCATGGTCCGACAATGACCTAGCCATGATATCCACATTCGAGACCCATGTCGCAACTGCGGGGGACACCAACCAGAAGTCTAGCCGCGACCATGCATCCTTATGGTAGGTGTAGCAGGTCCCCAATTTTGCTCCCGGGTGTCTAGCTCGCCACACATCAGTCAGCAGTCCCTCACTCATAATATCAGAGATCGCCTGACGCGCCCTAGTGTGCTGCGGCCTGCTTACACCTCTGCGATCCATGTCATCATTCAGCACAATGTTGAAGTCCCCTCCCAACACAACCGACTGACAGTCTAGTAACACAATTTTCGCCCAAACATTTCTAAAAAAATCAGGATCGTCCAC
Organism: Lissotriton vulgaris; assembly: GCF_964263255.1. Taxonomy (NCBI): domain Eukaryota; kingdom Metazoa; phylum Chordata; class Amphibia; order Caudata; family Salamandridae; genus Lissotriton; species Lissotriton vulgaris. Next base: position 1,703,919,784 of record NC_141685.1, on the reverse strand, counting down.
ATTGGGCCCATAAATTGCAGCTAGTACAATAGGTCGCCCCTGTAATGACCCATGGAGCAGGATATATCTACTCTCCTCATCTCGCACCTGGGAGTACTCCCGCCAATCCAGCCCTCTACGAATGAGTATGGCAACTCCCCTCGCATACTTTGAATAAATGGAAGAATAAACATGCGCCCATCTGGAATTTTTCAATCGAGCTGAGGGGGCGGCATTCAGATGGGTTTCTTGAAGGAAGCACACATCCACATTGTGTCTGGACAACATTCCATGCAGTAAACGAGCTTTCTTGAAGTCCCCTAGGCCCCTAATGTTCCAAGTCCAGAGTTTAACACCTCCCATTAAAGTACTCGACTGTAACCAGCCCCCTCCCACAATCCCCGCCCTTTAAGGCCCCTCAGGCACCCAAACGCCACATCCGCAGACTCAGCATTCAGATACATAGGCATGTGTAGTAGTACATCGCACCAAACACAAACAGAAACTCGCAACTTCTGAATTTCCCCCACCCAACCCCCTCCCTCAGCAACCCCCCAATCAGGTCGTGACATATCCCATAAGCAGTCACGCATTGCGTGGAAATACCCCAACAACAACAACAAAGGGAGGCACCCCATGAGGCGTGGTGCGCTCGGCAAACATCCCCGAGTACACAGGGTGGCTACAGTCAAATTTTCAAGTTCCTGGGTCCTGACAGTGGCCCCCACCCCATAGTCCACAAGGGCCAGAGGCAGCCAATGTCCCAGCAGAGGCGCGGAGGCTGCGGCCAAAAGTTAGCGCAAAGGCGACTCAATGACTTACCCCAGATGAGACAGTGCAGTGGGAGCATAACCTTTCGAGTAACCTATCTAGGTCGTCCAACCCCAAGGCAAAAAGCATGTTAGGCACCGTGCCTGGGAAGCGTTGTAGAGGTTTCAATCATTGTCACTGAGCTGGTCCGAGGCTTCCTCAAGTCTAGGCGATTTTCTCCTGGCTCCAGCACATATGTGTTTGGCGAACCTGAGGGCAGATTTGGCGTCAGTGAAGAAGTGAGAGGCGTTTTCGTGCTGAACCTTCAACTTCGCCGGGTATAGGAGAGAGTAGGGCACCCCAGCTTGCAGTAGGATCTTCTTTGCAGGTAGAAATTCCTTACGGGCCGCCTGCACCAGAGGGGTGAAATCCGGGTAGAAGGAAATGTGATTTCCCTGATGCATGATTTTACCCTTTTCTCTCGCCAAGCGTAGAATGACATCTCTATCCTGGTAATTGAGCAGTTTGGCCAGAATTGGGCGCGGTGGGGCGCCCACCGGAGGTTTTTTCCCAAGGGATCTGTGCGCCCTCTCCACCGTGAAAACCGGGGACAGATCCGGATCGAACAGTTCATGGAGGAGGTTTGACACAAACGATTCCATTTTCCCTGTGTTCGTAGTTTCTGGAATGCCCGTAATGCGAACGTTGGATCTTCTGGAGCGCGCTTCCAAATCGTCCGACTTGGCGCGCAAGCTGTCAATTTCCCGCTCCAGCGTCGTGATGTGTCTCTTGGCCTGTTGCTGGAATTCACAACATTCCGTTTGTCTATTCTCGAGACAGTCCAGCCTCTTCTCGTGGGTGTCCACTTTCGTCTTCACGGTTTCGAGTTGCGCCGCCATATTGTCGAGCTTGGCATCAATGCTCTTTAGGCTGGTTCTCACCTCCATGATGAGGGCTCCGAAATCTATGTCCGGGGCATCACTCCGTGATGACGCTGCGCCCCCATCCGATTCCACCGTCGTGGTCTTCGGTGGTTTTCTATTGTCAAAACTCAGTTTAGGTTGCTTGACGTCGTTTTTCCCCATCCTCACGATTAGAGAGTCCACCGGCAACGTAATGGGGCAGCACCTCACTGCGTCACAGCCACCAAGCGCCCTGCTAGCTCGCGGTTTCTCAGGCGGTACCAGTGTGCGCCAGACGTGACTATGGCAACTCAGCGTGGAATGTAATCCGCTTCATGGACTGCTCTTGGTGCCCAGCGAAGGTCTCAGGCTGCCGCTCGCGGCCAGGGCCGCCTCGTGGTACAAAATGGCGGGCGTCTGCAGTGTAGTTGGGGATCTACCCGCACCGTTACTGAAGTGCAGCTCGAGGGTTTCTGGGGATCAGCGCGGCAAGGTGTCCCTCCAATCGCGTGATGCCGAGCCCCGCCGAGTTTCAGAGCAGTGGAAGGGCCTGGCGCATCCACACAACTGTATGTGCCATTATCTTTTTGAAAACATCCCGGCTCCGCTGCAGCACTCGCTCACCTCCGCTTCAGTTACCGCGATGCCGCAGTCGGTGCCAGCGTGTCTCCTCCGTCCCTCGCCGGGGTCCGCTCATGCCAGTGCCGCCTCCGGCGGTCGCGGGAGCGCCTCTCAGCGGCGCGGCAGCCCTTACCCGGCCGCGCCGGTCTCAGCAATCTCCCCGTAGCCTCGCGCCAGGCGGAATCGGCGTAGGCTGCAGTGGGGGAGCCGCTGTAATCCACCTCCAGCAGTTTCTATGGTAGCGGCGCGCCAAGCTCCCTCCGCAAGATGTGCTCGAGCTGCTGGGGCCTCCGCAGCCGCGGCACACAGTGTTACACGGCTCTCAACAACAGGCACTTCCGGTTGGGGATCGGACCTGCCCGCCGGCCGGCGAGAACGGAGTCCGGACCCGCTTCCAGGTGCAGCCGCCGCCGCGCTCCAAACTTGGGCTAGAGGATCACCCGGGTCCAAGGAACAGAACCTCGAAGGAGTGAGGGTCTGCAGTCGCCAGGAACAGGATTATGTAAGGATTAATCGTAGCAGCCGGCGGAGCTCACTCAGAGAGCGGCCATCTCGCTGCTCGGCTAGCCACGCCCCCTCGGATTAAACATGTTTAACATGCTCAGAAAACATGCAAATAATAATTAAGCAGCTTTATGTCTAAGTAGTTTGAAGAGCTGCCTTTGTTCCTCATTCACATAACAGCAATCATTATGCGCAGGCTGTGTTCCTTTCTTGTTAGAGCAGATCAGAGGTTTGCATTGTTTTGCTTTTGTCCCTCTCCCCATTATTTTACTAATGTACTACAGCTACTCGTGCTGCATTTAATCACCCTCTCACTTCATTGAAGCAGATGCATTTGAGGTGGGATTTGTATACAATGTGCTGTGTAATGTAGCATTTCATTGGACTGAAGAAAAAAATCAGCTAAAGCGTAACCTGTGGAATCTGTATTTTGTCCAAACAGCCCCTGCGAGGGAAGAACTCTGTAGACCTCGTTACTGTCGGCTGCCTCATGGAGCTGCAGGATGCAGGGAACCCCTTCCAGTACTGGCCCGTCAGTGTGACGGAGAACGTTGGGGGAAGGCTGTGCCTTCGATATGTGGGCCTGGAGGAGGCGGGCGCCTATGACCAGTGGCTCTTTTACCTGGATTGCAGACTTCGACCAGTCGGCTGGTGCGAGGAGAACAATTACAAGATGGAGCCCCCTTCAGGTAAAGAGACGCCATTACCAGTCTCAGCAAAATGATCTCTCATGCACAAATGTTTCTGAATATATTTATGGCTGGCCACTGATCGTTTAGCAGACATGTTTATTGGTACAAGTCAGGTAGGCACTCACTGCTGAGATCTTTGGCCAACCTGTGGGTCAGCAGACTAAATGCACAGACCACACACTCAAGTAGATGCTTTGGACCTCATGCGCAAAAGACTTCACTTTCACAAGTTCACAGTGCACAAAAGCGATTTGCAATTTGTATTATGAACAGCAAAGTGCACATTTCGGGGAGATTTACTAACATTTTGCGCCATGTTTGCGTCACAAAAGTGATGCGAAACGGGGTAAATCTTTTTTCCAAATGAATTAGTGCTGGAAATAACATAAAAGTAATGTGAAGCAGCGCTTTGAGCTGTTTCGCATTACTTTGTGCCATGGGGGCAAACCAAGGTTGGTGCATGGATGTTCCTATGCAACCACCCAAGGTTTCTCACGCTAAAACCAATTTACTAAAAACAGTAGATTGGGTTTAGCATGAGAGTCCTCAGGAAGACATTTGGCTTACTGCCATTGACAGCCAGAAAGACCATGGTCCATGCATTAATAACATCAAGGCTGGACTATGGGAATGTCCTCTATTTAGGAGCCAGTGCTAAGTGCACTCAGAGATTGCAGCACATATGAAATGCGGTGGCCCGCCTGGTCTTTATGCTGCCCAAGAGGGCTTCTTCATTGCATTGGCTTCCGATCAAGGAACGTGTGACATTCAAAGCCCTCTGAGTTGGCCACCGAATCTTACAGGGAAAGGACCCACATACCTTCATAACCTGCTAACCCCGTACCACCCGACCCGTCAATTGAGATCTAGTGGGACGGGGCAGGTTCAGGTTCCAAAAGTTAGCTGAGTGAGAATGGGAGGGTATTCCTTTCATGTTCTGGCAGCTCAACAGTGGAACAGACTCCCTCTGAGGCTCCGGCTGGAGAAGTCAGAGCTGGCATTTCACAAGGAGCTGAAAACTCACTTGTTTCCCAAAGATTAGGGTGGGGCTAGGCTCTGGCCGGGTGGGTAGAAATAGCAGCTGAGTGGTTCTGGTTTTGGCCGTCCTACAGCGCGGGGACACACTAGTACAGTGTAGCCAGGCGCTTTACAAATGTAATTATTATTATTAATATTATTATTAAAACTACACCCTTTTCAACTACGCGCAAGGAAGGAGAAATGCTTTAATTTCTCCTTCCTTTTCTGACTTTCCATGCAACTTATGCAAAGTGGGAAAAGCTTTTCCTAGCATAGTATTTTGTACAGGAAGGATACATTTCCTGTATAAAATCTATGCTACATTCATGCACTCACCCTATCCCAAAGGTGTGTGCCTGCCGCACGGCAGCTGAAATCAGCGCCAGCGCAAGGGAAAGGGGAGGAGCGAGCCATACCTTTGAAAATATGGCACTCTCCTGCTCCGTCCCTATCGCGCAATGCATTGCAGCTTCGCAGGGCGTTGCTTGAAGATTTTGTAAAACTCCTCCTTCGAATTCTTCTGAGTTGTGCAGAAAATGGAGCAGCAAAGGGGCATCCCACCTTATGATTGCACTAATGCTTGCTACCACTTTTGCAGCTGCAAAGCCTGGGCTCCTTAGCGCCTGCCAGAGGTTGGTGCTTCTAACCCTCAGTCAGTTTTCAAAAGATTACACTGTGCTTGTGCAGGCTGGGGGCATCTGGGGGAGCAGAGAGCGCGCCATTGGAACGCAGGATGCTTTCCTCAATGTACAATTAACAGTGCGCCACGTAAACGTGGCATTGTGCCCAATGCTTCTTCAAGGGTCAGAGGTCATAATGCAAGTACATTATGATTTTAAATGCTGAGACGCAGATCTGCTGTCCCATGTAGGCCTCTGTTAGCATTTGCACCCTACTTACTGAGCATTAGAAATAGCCAATCTCAACTAAAGATATCCGCCCAAGTGTAGGTTCGCCTGCACACTGATGAGACAACACATGTTCAGAAAGAGAGGGTGGCCATGGGGCCCAACATAGAAATGACACCACCTCATGCACACGAAATCTTCAAACTCCACATCCATAATACCAGGGGCCAATAAAAAAGGCCTCAGAAACAAATCCTAAACGTTTTCTAATAGACCTAGTGGGCATGTGACACTGCTGAAAACATTACAATATTGCATGCATTATTTAAAATGAAACCACTCCTACCAGAGTGTTTAAGTGTTTGGTGGATTTTAAACTATAAGGTTCGTAATAAACCCGGAGAGAATGTATTGCTCCTGATTCGATGGGTAAGGCGGGGTTGCAGTCCCCACTTTTAGACTAAAAAACTGAGGCCAACATGTAAATCCAACAGCAAAAAGCTATAAATACAAAATGTTGCCTTTATTTGTTATTTATTTTTGTGGTATGATTATTTAACATTGCAATTCTTACTTTCAAGCAATTCATCGTGTTTTTGACCATACAGATATCCTAATGCTGGAACAATTCTGAAGGAATAAAAACAGCGGAAGCAATTTACATCTCTGATGATAGCAGTTCCGTAATCAAAGTGAACATCCATGTTCACTGAAAGTACTCTCCTATCTACACAGATTCACAGAGAAAAAGTCCGAAAAAGTCAATGGGTCCCTCTGGTATTTCCTTTTCTAACCACGTTCTGAGTCCCAGAGAACCTACTCCCTGTCCGTCTGAACCTTGGTCACACTGGTGACTAGGCACTTGGTTTCTTATGGCAGTCTTTGTGACTCGAGGGTTGACTGAAGGATATTGATTATTGATTTGGTACTCCGAAATCTTCTTTTTATAAGTTGCAGGTTTTACTCCTACTCAACAGCAAGCAGTACAGTGCTTTTGGAGGTCAGACGGATAAAGGGCTCAGTATTCAAGCCTGCGACTACAGTGTACTCTGTGGTCTCAGCAGTTAATACTTACCTTGCTGAGCTGTCATGCTGTAGCTTAAAGTCGTTCTTGGTGCACCTCATGAGCAATGTAAAGAAATCACCATCCGAGTCCTAAGTTTTACCGGTGTCCAATAGGACACTTAAGATAATTAGTGATGCAATACCAATATATGTTATACATGCAGTTTGCATGTGTCTGATGATCATAAATGCCCTCTGTAGGAAGCTAGCTTTTTATGTAGTGCGCCAAATAGAGGTACATGATGTAGAAAGTGCGGACAACCCTTATTGGTTTACAGGGCTTAAATTAATAATCCCAAATGCTCTCTCTTGTGGTAATGTTAGCGAGCAGTTTTGGCTTATCAAAGGGTATTGTTAAGCATTTGTTGTACACATGGAGCCAAAAAATGCGACACACTCAGGAAAAAACTTGAGACCAATTTAGAAAAATAGCAGGTATTTTTAGTCATATTTTGACACCAAGAAATTCGTTATTGGGTAAGTACTTCTTGAGATATTCGTTTTTATAGGTAAGTTTAAATATTACACAAAAGCGTTTTTAATCGCTGTCGCTTTCCTTTGGAGAAAGGAACATATACTGCATTTAGGTACTTGCAATCGTATTTTGGGGGATCCCCTTTAGAAGGTAAGGGGCTAGGGGGCCAATGAACCAAGAACCACCAGCAGTTTGGGTTTACCTGCTCTGGAGTGTCCGGGTGCAGATTTGATGAACAGGTTGGTAGCCTTGCATGCTACACTGTAGACAAAGAGGGGAGACCACCCAGAATCAGGCTGCAAGGGGGTACTTGGGTACATGTCTGTGAGCTCCAAATGCAGTGCTCAGGTCTTGAGAGTTTTGGGAGCAAGCGGCACAGTAGGTGTTTGTGGACACGAGCCGGGGGACTCAGGTGCAGTGGTTTTGGTCAGATGTTCCCATGCACCGTAGGCACTCAAGGTTCAGACCTGCAGAGAGGGGCAAAGCAGGACAGCTGGGCCACACTTAGTGCTGGCTTCTGCGATGCCAACGGCCCTCGCTGGTTGGTCGGTCCTTGTTGTGTCGGACTCCAAATTAGACTTCGGACCAGCTTTGTTTGCGGCAAATGCTCCAGTAACCCGGCTATTGGTGCTGAGCAGCTACTGGAGATCCTGATGTCTCCAAACTCTGTGAGGAGACGGATCTGACCTCCTAGAATATGGTGACCTGTTCATGAATTGCTGCTGCATTGGTGGACCTAGTTGTGAACAGATTGGTGCACCGGATGTTGCAGTCAGAGCCTGAAGGCTGCAGGGCAGTGGTTTATCCACCTCAAGGAAGATGCTAACTGGTTGTCGAAGTCCTGGGCCATCCTTTCCATCCGAGGAGTGGATGCACTATCATAGAGCTTGAAGCGGTAATGGATCCAGATTATGTGCTCTCCTGTGCATTATTGAGGATAGTTATGGCACTGCTTGTCCTAGGCAATGGGAAATCCCTTCCCCATGTATTCAGGAGCTAAGAAGTGTACCAGGACAAGTAATACTATTAATGATCATTAACCCCTCCCATGCTCATGACGAGCTGAGCTCATCATGAGCCACGGTGCACCGGTGCTCATGACGAGCTCAGCTCGTCATGGCCCATGGAACGCTCATGTGCGGGGAGAATTCCCCCGCTGTGCTGAGCGTTCCATGGGAGGCAATACACCTGTGACGAGCTGAGCTCGTCATGAGCACAGGAGCGCCGTAGCTCATGACGAGCTCAGCTCGTCATGAGCATGCGGGCGCTGTGCGTGCCCCCCTGCCCCCAGCACAGCGGGGGATTATCCCCCGCAGCGAAGGGGTTAAAGAAAATCCTTTCATTGAATCCAGTATTTATTTGAAAGGGGACTCTTTGACTTTGAGTCATTCAGATTAAAATAAAACAGACACAAATTATTTTTGGCACAGCTAACACTTGCTTCGCCCTCTATTGGCCCATAAGCCAGGGACTTTCTTAGGGCTGCAAGTTAATGTTACCAAAACCCAAATAGAAATGTTATGTACAGAGAATAACGGACATGTAGTACATTGAACATCAAGTCCATTGTGTACACATTTTTATTGTGGATGCACAGCTTCTGGACGAGTTGGGTTTTGCAAGTGTTGAGCTTTCAACTGTTAGGCAGGGCTTTGCACCAGGTTTGTAGGCAGTCCTCTGTTCTTGCAGTCACAGCTCTTGTTTGTCCTCTTCAGTTCCCAAGAAGTCAAATCTAAATTCCTGGTGTCAGGGAGCCACCTAAATACTAAATGTAGGTGTCTTAAGGGGAGTGTAAGGTGGTACCCAATGGGCTATCTACCCCTGGGGTGACCACACCCTCTACAGAACCTTGACCCAGAGTTCCTAGTTTCATCAAAAACAAGTTAGGTAAGCCCTTGTTTAACGTCCACTTCATGGTGTCCACCTTAGGGGCGTGCTAAGCCTGCAAGTTTGACACGCCTCCTGACTAGCTAATTTTCCCACCTGCTTTGGTGCCATATGGGCCCCAGGACAGTAGGTACAGCACAATGGCAATAATTTAGGAGAAGATGTACGGATTTTAAAAAAAAGCACATATGGAGCCCAGTAGGTAAAATGCATTGTGATTTATATTAAGCTAAAAAAGTTCAAATAAAGGGGGTTCAAAGAACTGTGCTGCGTCCCAAGAGAAAGGTGAAACCTCTAAACTAACGTGACAAGTAGTGACATATATGAAGGTTTAAAAATAAAAATACAGAAAAGCAAAAAGCGACTAAACTTAATCAATTTGCAGTAAACATTCACAGTCTCCTGTAACAATGATGGAGGCTATGTATAATAGTTCGCTTTGCAGTTGTGTCGAGGACGTTTCGACCTCTCAATAGATATGAGGTCTCATCAGCGTGCACACCAGGGGGCCGCACTGAGCGCTGCGCTGGGTGCGCGACTTTTAATTTTACCGTAAAAAAATAGCCCCTATCAGTAATTTCTAATATTCCCGGGGACCCTATCCCCCCGGGTCTAAGAAAAAATGTTGGGGACCGTGGGGGGAGCCACAATGCCCCCACGGACCCACCGGCTACCCGCGTCCTTTGGGAGCACATGGGGAAATGCTAACTTGCATGTGGAAAAGCAATCTGGTTTGGATTTTGAAAGTGAGAATAGATTTCACTGCTGTGTCTTTCAAAATCCAAACTAAGTTTGCTATGGGAGGGCGGAAGCCTCAAGACTCTGGCCTTCTCATAGCAAACAGCAGTGTCCTGGGGGTAGGCACCCCGGGACACTGCAGGAGCCGGCCCTGGGGCGTGGCATTCCCCAGGGCCCTCGAGGGCTCCAGGCAGAGGGCCACACAGTCTGCCTCCCACAATACACAAATCCCCAGGGGTGGTGGTTCCTGGGGCTTGAGGGGGTCATTGAGGTCCCAACACTTCAAATTTTGCAGGGGGGGGCTTGGAGCCCCCCACAACCATTTATTTTATAGCCCCGGGGTGGCTCTCAGTCTTGATTAGGAAACAGCAATGTTGAGAAAATCTTCTAGTAAGATAACAAAGGATTTTGAAGTCCATTTTCAGCATTTTTGTTGTGGTTTGCAGGCTTTAAAGCAACGACAATTGTAACTGTGTCTTTATAAATATGCCACTAAGTTTTGTATTGTCAACAATCTCGTCTTCCATTTAAATAGGCACAAAGTATTTATTGAAGTTCATTGTGAATCGTGAAGCAACACTGTCTAATTGTGATCGATAAAGAATTGAATGAGCTGTGTACTTATTTTACTCATAATGTGCATAGGGGCAGATTTACAAGTTCATTGCCTTACTATTGCATCACTTTTAAGATGGGAAAAGTGATGCAAAAGTGGTGCAAGGGGGTTGTAAATCTGGTACAAAGTGTTCTGTTTTACTTTGCTTTCCTTTCTGTAATGTAGAGGATCCTGGGTAAATATAACGGTTTCTATACAGCCAGTACCTTTCAACCCTACCCCCAAACTGCTTTCTGCCTGTTAACATAGTAACAGTTCATGGAACACTTAAATGAGCACATAGGTTAGAAGTTCACCACACTATGTTGCTAATCGAAACAGTTACTGTGCTGGAGTTTTAAAACTTTTCCATAGGAACCGTTAGTCGTAGCTATAGACTCTGGTAAAGATCTGTTAAAGAGTTAGCCTCAGTATTATACTTCAAATTATAAATATAATTTCTATTTTTAAATGTTTTCTAACTATGTCATTATCACACTAAATAATAGTAAAATTTTGTCAGAAAAAGAAGACGTATATACTTTTTTAAAATTAACTTTTATTAAAACAATAATAAATAACTGGAAACGTAACTTAAAGATAACAATGTAATAAATAACTAGAAACATAACTTTAAAAAAACTATTAAACAAAACGTGATATGGACTCCAATAGAAGTAGGGTAGGAGAACTGCAAAACAAAAATGAAAATAATAAAATTAGATCAATGTGACTAAATGAGGTCAAACATTACAAGCTAAGGTAACACATGGCGATATTTGGTTATTTGCATGTCTGCAGTGTGCCTGATACATTTCACCTGTCTTATAGGCCTGCGTTCAAGAGATGTCTGTATGGAAGTGCCTACTGCGTCAGATTTACACTATGGACCAACAGGTCTTTAAAATGATTCAGAGATGAGACAGAATTAGGTGAGAAATCAAGTCATTATGCAGGCCAATATTCTTTAGGGCTTATCTACAAGACTCTTGTGCCACTTTTGTGTTACTTTTTTCATGTTGAAAGGGACGCAAAAGTGGCGCAAAGGGCTTGTAAATAAGCTCTTTTATTTATAATGCATTTAATCAGAGACATTGTATATCTAGACTGCTCTGCTTACCTTGTGTAAACACTGTGACCAACAGAGTTCATAACTTGAACTCAGCTTTGGTTGTACACGGCAGAGTGGACAGCAGCGTCCATAACTTTGAAAGAGAAAGAAAAATGATGTGAGAGAGAGCGAGAGAGAGAAAGAGAGAAAAAACGGCATTAAAACTGTGAGAGAGAGAAAGTTATAGATGGAGCAGTTAACACTGGAGAAAATACTCGTAGCTCACCTTTTGCCTCTGTTGTGTGTCCAAGCACGTGCTGGTTCATAGTGCACCCTCCAGTTTAGTGATCTGAAAGATAGTATATAGAGTTAGTAATAGCATAGTACATACAACTGCACACGTATATTTTCACTTTATTTATTTGTACACTCAGGATAATGTATTTCATCAAGTTATTGTTATTGTTATTGTTAATTTGGATTTGTAACGCGCCCAATCACCTGCAGGTCTCTAAGCGCTTGGAAATCGATGTTATTACAATAACTTGGCTCAACACCTCAGAGAGACACAGCTACCAGTTTACATTGCGCTCAGGGCTTTACCAAACAGCAGTGTTTTCGATGATTTTCTGAACCGCAAAAGATTCACTTCCCTGCGTAGCCCCTCAGGCAGCTTATTCCATAGCTGGGGGGCCAAAACGGAGAAGGCTCTCCCTCCCTTGGTTACTAATTTGTAGCGGGGGCAGACCAGCAACTGGGAATCCGATGATCTAAGTGTTCTCTTTGGGTTATATACCTCCAGGCGGTCTTTAATGTAGGCAGGAGCATGGCCGTAAATCGCCTTGTGAGCTATACATAAACTCTTAAATTCAACCCTCTCTTTAACAGGGAGCCAATGAAGATTTTGTAGTAGAGGGGAGGCCTTCGTTCTTCTGGGTAATCCAAAGATCAATAGTGCGGCGTCGTTCATCACAACCTGCACTCTGTTAGTCAGCATTTTTGGAAGGCCAAGATAAAGGGCATTCCCATAGTCAATCTGTGAGATGACGGTTGCTGCTACAATTGAGCGCATCATAGATTGAGATAGAAAGGGGGCTAACTTTCTCAGTTGCCTGATGATATTCGTGCAGCTTCCGACAACGGAAGATATTTTGCTGCACATTGACAGATCACAGTCTAGTTTAATCCCCAAGCTCTTTACGTTCATACTTGGCTTTGGGGCTAGTCCAAGCTCTGCAGGCCAGTACAGATCACTCCAAGGTGAGGTGGTAGATGGAATTACCAATACCTCGGTCTTATCCGGATTGATCTTTAACAGGTTTTCCGTCATCCATCTTACGGTATACCTCAAGATGTTTTGGGCTTGAATTTGTGCTGCCCCTGTATTATCGACACTCAGCACAAGCTGAGTGTCGTCAGCATAATTAAAGACTCTGCAGCCCATATCGGCCAAGGATGCAATCAGAGGTTGTAGGTAGAGATTGAACAGAAGTGGGGACAGTGCGGAGCCCTGTGGTACCCCACACTCTAAGGGCCCCACCTCTGAAATCGAGTCCCCCAGTTGTACCCTTTGTGTCCTTCCCGAAAGGAAGGATTGCAGCCATTTAAAGGCCAGGCCTCTGATCCCAAAGGCCTCCAGTCTTCCCAGGAGCAAGTCATGGCTGACAGTATCGAACGCAGCTGACAGATCTAATAAAATCAGGGCGCTCGGTTTCTTGCTGTCAGCCATGCCTCTTAATTCATCTAGCACCGATAGCATCACTAACTCGGTGCTGTGGTGCGCTCGAAACCCCGCCTGTCGCTCATGTAATAGACCATGGGATTCCAGGTACAGGGACAAGGACTTCAGCACGTGTTGTTCTAAGATCTTTGCGAGGAAAGGCAACTGGGAAATCGGCCTGTAGTTCTTCAGAACAGCCGGGTCTGCGCCCGGTTTCTTTAACAGGGGCCTAACTCGAGCCTTCTTGAGATCGTCCGGTAGATACCCTGTTTCTAGGGACCTATTGAGGAGAGAGATGATCCGATCTTCCAATAGAGAACGTGCCACACGGAAGACACTCGGGGACACGGGCCCGCTGGGGAACCGGATTTGGTTTTACCCATCAGCTGCTCTAGGCTCAACTAGTCCAGCTCAGGGAACTGTACTATAGAGCAGTGAACAGGATTATGGGCATCAGAGTGTATAGTAGCACTATTCACCACACTACTCTTTATTTCCAGGATGATGGTCTTTACTTTTTCTAAGAAATACCCCTGGAAGGTGTTACAGTTTATGGGAGACTCAAAATTCTCCTGTTTTTTACTCAACTCCGACAGGATTTTGAAAGTCTCCTTCTGGGTATTCCCGGCCTTCTTTAGGCGAGACTCATAGTACTCCGCCTTAGCTTGTGAAATACGTTTTTTATACAGATGGAGAGAGCCTTTATAGTGGTTCCTCGCTGTGTCCTGCTTAGTTTTCTTCCACTGTAAGGAGGTGTCTGTGCACTGTTTTTCTTCCAAAGTAGTATATCCCATGCATTTCCACTGCATAGAGGTGAGTTCTCAATATTGCATACCTAGACTGTTGCACCCCATTGACTGGCAGAGTCCGGAGGTGAGTGTTTTTCTTGGGAAGTCAGAGGCAGATTTGCAAGCTCCTTGCTCCACTTTTCCCATGTTAAAAGTGACACAAAAGTGGTGCAAGGGGCTTGTAAATCTGCCCCTCAGATTGTTGTACCTATCTATTCTCACAGCTCGGAGGTCATTTTACATTCCTAAGCATTGAAGCTGTTGCACACTACCCACTCTCTCCTTCCACAGATGATTTATCTTTGTTTCGGAAACAATCTTCTTTGCTAACCTTGTGCCATTGGCGTGATTCAAAGACGGTGCACCATGTGTCGAAGCAGCCTTTTCAGACGTTGTTACGATGGCCACACATCATCGCAGAATGCACGAACGTAGAGCTTTGGAGGTATTTGGGGGGGATAACGCCAATTTGTGAAACACAACCTGTAAGTTAAAAAGGAAGTTAACATTGTGTGTCATTTTTTTAACAAAGGAGAGAGGAAGTGAGAGAGTGACTACAAAGAATATTCTCAGCTCACCTTTTTGTCACCTGTGTGTTTTTCACCACGTGCCGGGACATAATGCACCCCAAAGCTCTTCATCTAAAAGATAGTAAAAGAAAGATGTTATGATTGGTATTTGTTACTATCTTAATGTGGAGTAGAATTACATCGCCTTTTCACACACTTCTCTCTCACATTTAAAAACAACAATTTGTACAGTTTATATACCGGATATTTGACCGATTATAAAAACGTTCCTGCTATTGGAATATTTTTTTAAATTCAATAAGATACAGTATAAAGGACTGCGTACGCCTAAATCGCTGCGTCGCTTTTTTGTATCTCGTCTGCTGCACCCCATCAACTCTCTCCGATGCGCACCGAGGGCTCACTGCTCACCTTTTCATGGACAGGACACCTTCTACATCATGCAGTCCCGCTCTGTCACCAAGAAATCTGATATATGGTGCAGAGTCTTGATATCGGTATGTCTAAGGACATACTCATGCTCCCATCATCATTGCAGGTTCCTCACCCGCTCAGTCCTTGCGGTACCACTAACTCAGTGACCAAAGAGGCCAGGTACGTAGTGGTGGGCCATTGTACTCGGTGGTTCGGGCCTACATGAGGTGTCTGAACCACCAGGACGGACCATCAGAGCGCTTGCGATGGGAGCAACTCTAAAATGGTGTATAGCACGTGCGCTCCTTCTTTTTTATTGGTAGGGTGATGTGTGTAGTGATGCATGTGCTAGATGGGTGTGGTGTGGTTGTATACCAGCCATGAGGGAGTGTGTGTGTGCCATTTTGACAACTAGATCTGGAACTAAGAAATCAGTACAATGGAAATCTGGGCAATGTTGTGTTTTTTTTTCCTGGAAGCGTAAGCCGAGTGGGCTGGTGTGACGTATGCCAGTGCTGCGTGAGAATCTGAACCATGATTCCGGAGCTTGTGGTCGTGGTTCTGTTGTGAGTTATATGAAAAATCAAGTGAATCGGGTGTCACCCGCGTCTTAAACGCAAATGTATCATTAAGTCTGTAAATTTCCACAACATGGCCAATATGAAAGGTACAAGGTATCACTGTGTTGTACCTTCCGTTATATTACTCTCCCATATCTTTTACCTTATTGCCTAATTGTTGTATTAGCGCTGTTGTATTCCTTCCCTTTCTGTACTGCGACATCCACATCACTATGAGTCACCATGGAACTCCCATTTGGTATAAATGTGTACGGGGTATCACTGACTTTATATTCATTCATAGTTGCACACATAAAAGATGGTGGACATGACGCATTTCTGTGATTAAGAATGTTTGTTGTACATTCAGTGGAGTGTTGTAGCTGTAGTAATACAGAGCTGTGAAAGGTTTAAGTTGCAGTTTTTGGCACATGAAGGGCAGCAAATATATATATATATATACGTATGTGGTCATTCAGGTACACTGTCGAACTCTGTGCTGGAAATCAGTGTTCGAGGCTTGGAATTGCGCGACATCCTGATATTGTAAAGTAATGACATTATCTACACATGCCTGAAAATGTACTGTAAATACGGTGCTCATGTAAATTGCTGATATATTTTTGGGTTGATTTTGCGCTGTATAAATACACACAAAAAAAAAAGGAGGAATAGTCCACACTTACTGTCAGAGGTAAGATGGTTGCATACGCTATTTATAGAACAATATAATGTGGTAGGGCGCAGGAGCAGCATTGTAGAAACATAATAAATACACAGACACAGATAGATAGTTGAAGTGGGTACGGACACATGCCCTTGACTCCATTTTATTACGTTGCTGAAGGTATCAAGTAGAATAGTAATCATGATATCATACACAGATATTCAATCGTAAACGGTTTATGACTTCTGCTGTACTAAGGTAGGAGCACTATATGTGAAATAATAGACAGAAGATTCTATCGTAAAGTGTTCATGAGTTGTTGTACACTGAGGTAAAGGCGGTTTATGTAGAACCTGCGATGATGCGTGGTTCAAGCAGAACAAACTGGGAAGAATGTCTTTTGGCAATTGAATTTTGCCTTAATAAGACCATGTGGCGATTATTTATGGTGCACTGAGTTAGTGGTATGTGTGGTGCTCAGTGTGTGCTCAGCCTGCGATGATGCGTGGTTCGAGCAGTCTGTACTCAAAATATTGAGTGTTGCATACTGGTCTGCATGAATTTTTAGGTTACAAAAAAACTATCATCAATGGTTATCAATTGCTCTGCAAACTATGTCTACTGAATGCTCTCCATAAGAAATTGAGCGATTGCATTTCTCGCAGTGCATTCTAACTTTCTCAAAATGGGGACGTATGTCTTGTTGCGATGTTAAAGGTGAAACCCCAGAAGTACTTGGTATTACCGGTGGTGGAGGTACATTTTGGTGGTGTGTTGTACTTTCTTTGTAAACATAGATCCCAGCATGTAGGAATTAAAGTGGCTTGTGCATACTAGCAGTGCCACAGGAGTATTTTTTGTGTGTGCCTTAAATAAATCAAGGCTAAATTCTCTACTGTTTGTAGTGTAGATACAAAGCTAAATTGAAGTTGTAAACCTTGTTGTCCTTAGTGTAGATCTTAGGGGGGACTGCGTCATCTGCAATCATGAGTGAAGTAGATGATAGAACATATATGCAGAGTACATTTTATTATTCAACTAAATCTATAGTGATATAAAATAAGTTTTTCAAGTAAGCATAATAAAGGAATATTGTGTAGGGTTCGATAGGTGTTATACGTAGTTTGGTTTGCACTGAGTTAGTGGTATCTAATACAACAAGGTTCTGTGGAGCCTGAGATGATTCGTTGTCCGGGCAGCAACTACTGATAGTAATGTTTTTTGTGTTGTGAATGCTGCCTTAGTAAGGCCACATGATAACAATTTTTGGTGCACTGAGTTACTAGTACCTTTGGTGCTTAGCGTGTACATATTCGGCGATGATGCGTGGTCTGGGGGAGGGAGGGGGACACTGTAATTGGAGTAATGTCTTTTGTCGATTGGATTCTGCATGAATTCCGCTTAAAAGTGATTGTATGCCTCATTGCTGACTTAAAACTATTCCCTCTTTTTTGCGATGATTTATGGTCTACTGAGGTATTAGTATCTTTGGCGCTGAGCTTGTACATACCTGCGATAATGCGTAATGCAGGGGGGCTGTACTGGGAGCAATGTTTTTTGCCTAGTGAATTCTGCTTTATGACTTGTGGTGCAGTGAGTTAGTGGTACCGAAAGAACTCAGCGTGTGCGTACCCTGTGATGATTCGTGATTCGGAGGGGGGGTCGCAGTGGTATAATGTCTCTTGTCTACTGGAATGCATCATGTACAATCATCATTCTATCTGAAAAAATCTGAACACATAGAGTACAATTGTCTCTGCATTAAATTAATCAAGGTTGAATTCCTTACTGTCCGTAGTATACATGCAAAGGTGACTTCAAGTTGTGAACCCTGCTGTCCGGAGAGTACATTGAAGGATGTAGTTGACACAAACATCAAGGAATGCTTTTTTTGTCACATACTTTAACAAAATCTGACGACACAGTACTATTTTTCTGCCTCAAATAAATCAAGAATGAATTTTATGTTGTCTGTAGTGATTATGCACCACTGGTATCAAGTGGTAAACTCTTTTGATCGCAGTGTACATTTGAAAACAGAACTCAGTATAGTCATTGAGGAATGTTTTTTGTGGCATCCTTTAACAAAATAGTCTTTGTCTTACATAAATCAAGGATAGCTTGAATGCTGTCTGTAGTGCAGATAGAAAGCTGAATTGAAGTTGTGAACCCTGCTGTCCGCAGTGTGGATCGAAGGCAGTAGTTGACACAAACATCGATGAATGCTATTTTGTCACAGTTAACAGAATCTGAGGACACAGTGCAATTGTCTCTGCCTTAAATAAATCGAGACTGAATTAAATGTTGTTTGTAGTGCTTCTGTGCATCTGGTATCAAGTAGTGAAATCTGTTGATCGCAGTGTACATTTGAAGGCAGTACTCATTACAGACATTGAGGCATTTTTTTTGTAGAATCATTTAACATGCGATATTAATATATAAATGTAGTTTCTATTTTTGAATGTGTGTATCAAAGGTTATATTAGGGTAGGAGGAAGTCTGCAAATTTATCACAAGGATGATGTTATCAGTGATGTCATTTGAGATGTCATCAGTGATGTCATGAGTGATGTCACTGACCATGTCATGAGTGATGTAATATGTGACGTCAGCAATGCATTGTGGGCGTGCGAGTTATACCTTTGTTTTTTTCAGTGAATATATATATATAGATATATATATATATATTTATTTATATATATATATATATATTTATATATATATATATATATATATATATTTATATATATATATATATCACTGTCTGAACTCAGTTACCCTCTAGGCGTTATTGAAGGCCGGTGTGACCTACAATCGCCACTAAAGTTCGGAAGGCCTGTCTCTGTCCCAAGTAACACTCCTTCTTCGCTGACTAATTTAAAACACACTTCCATCCAATCCAGGCCAACACAGTGATGCATATGTTTAGCATTTATTTCACTGTTTTTGGAGGAAGCTTTGCCATATACAAATTATAAATATGTTGTGAAATTCTCACTTTTCCCCTCTTATGGATAGATATCACTGAGATAAACGAATAGACTTTTGAATAAAGAACTCTTTTTCACTCTTACAACAAATCACTCACATATTTCATATTAGCTTTGCAAACCTCTTGCTTGGACCTGTATTACCCACAGGGCAACACAGAGGCCAGCAAGTATCGCTGAAGCTCCTTTGTTTATACTTTCTGGACAGATGTACTTGCTGTAAACAAAAATGGAAATAATCTTTGATGTGTGGAGTAAATATTTATGATGTCATTTTATGAAAGATATGCTATTTAATGCAACCTCCTGCAGACTTGTATTTAACTCATGTGTTTTAATTTAAGTCAGTGTTACTTTATGCCTAGTTTAAGTTTCATGCATTAATTTTAATATGGTGATGCCTTGAATGTTCATTGAGGGCTTTAAAAATAGTGTCATGGATCACCTTTAAGTTCATTTTATGTTACTTCCTGTGATGTCATAGAGGTTAAAGTTTGTTTAGTTGTTTGACTTCACTTTTAATACCCTTAGTTTTTTAGGTCAATATAGGGCCTTATTTAGAGGTTGGTGTACCAGTAACTCCATCACAAACTTCAGGTATATCCCATCCGCCTTTTTACAAATGCAATGAGATTCTATGGCACTTGTATTAAGGCAAGCAGGAGATCCCTCACATTTGTGATAAATTAGCCCTCACCAAACTCTAAATCAAGCCCTTTGTTCTAAGTAGTGTTTTTGCCGAACTTGGACTAGAGCATCGCTGGAGATTTATAACTGTTATCACCTTAGCTGCTTTGGAATGTCCAGCTCCAGTGCTGAACGTTCGATTGCGCAGGTGCAGCTGGAACGTCCAACGGCCGACGGCAGCACTCCCGAGGTAGTGGTGCCGTCGGCCGTTGGTATAGGCGCAGCACTTAAGAGGTTAAACACCCATACATATTGTTTTACCAACTGGCCAAGAAGGCATGTGGAGCGTGTTATTTTAAAGAGGAGCTGTGTTATGCAAGAACCAATGGGCCTTTGGAAGATTATTAGACAACTCAATTTTGCTGGATTTTGTTGCTGCAATGAGAGCACAGTGAAACACGTAGTGGGTATTGTAGACTTGTTGTGTTATAAGCAGGCCACTGGAATTATGCTGCAGGGAAAAACCAAATTATACAGCAGTGTTCACTAAATTATGTGGCAAGAAAAGGCTATTTGTGCGACCTAATGCAGCACACTTTATGATAGTTTTACATCATAATTTTGTCATTTTTTCACACGTGAAACAGCCAATTGTTTCACCTCTTTAGTATCAGTTAAACATCCAAATGCAGCAGATATCAACTAAAAGATGGCCAGACAGCCTTTGCATAGGGCCTTCCACTTTGCGGCAACTTGGGTTGCCCAGATTTTAGTAACTTTTGGTCTGGTTGAGCGAGAAACAGATTATTTAGTAGATGATCAATCATGTGGCAAATCCATATCTATGCAGTAAACACTGTGGCTGCAGAATCACATCATGTCAATGGCCCTGGTTACCTATTGCTCTCATTCAATGTAACTCTTCACTTCCCATTCACAGTGGCATGCCAAATTATCAGATTAGCCATATTACAGAAATCAAAGATATCTTTGTTATTGTGCTCCAAATGTACGTGTGCATGCAGAGGATCTACTGTATAAAAATGTTGCCTATATGTATGTCATGAAATTGCCTGATGAGAACAGTATAAGCAGTTTCCATCTGATGCTCTTCATATTTAATCAGCTGTTTAAATGAGGCGCATCTGATGGGAATCATGACAAAGTTGATTTTAATTTGGGAATTAAACCTATAGTAGTAATGTCAGAAAGCATATAATTAACAAATACATTAAAAAACGGATATATAGTGCTTCATTATTCATGCCTTCTCTAGGCGCTGTAGGTAACTGGGGTTACAAGTGCCCAGTTATGCGGTACTTAGTTTCTCAATCTCTGAAGGCTACAACATTGAACTGCCCTGTCCAGGATCAGCACCCATTCCCCAGATCACAGCACAGCATTGCGGCAACATGTCAGCAGAAATCTCTGTTAATAGAGCCCTTGTGCCAACTAACTCCGAACTCTTCATAAATTGTAAAGAAGTCTATTCTGTCATATCACATATAGATATTATTCCCCGGGGGATATGTGCACTTCTTTAAGTACACATACATTCTGCAAGTGCTTTCTTTCCCTTTACATCCCATCTGCTGTTTTTGTTTCAGACATCTGCTGTTTAAAGGACACGTCTGAGTGGAAATGTGCTCTGAAACAATCCCTGAATGATGCAGCGAAGTGTCCTCTTCCAGTGGAAGCGTTTAAGGTGAGTGTGATTTTGGGTTAGTGATTAAACACTACAGCCGTGAATAAACAGCAGTGCCCTTGGTGACATAACCGGAGCAGTTCACATTTACACAGCTCCAAGTCTGCTATCTGTGGCAGGGGGAATAACGCAAAATGGTGGGGCCTCCCAGCAGAATCTGACGAAGTGGCCCTAAATCTTAAATATTTTACAGATATGGACATGATTGGGGGGCCCGCTACACCTCAGGGGCTTCAGGGGCTTGTGTTACGCCTCTGCACTTTGTATTATGTCAATATTTAGGCCAGATCCCACCAAATAGGAATATAAAGGCATTTGTATAGCGCACAGCTACTCAGTCGAGTGTCCCGGCGCATCAAAAGGCCCCCTGGAATAGACCCGCCCAATGACCTACAAGCACATGAAGGACACATATAAGGAAACCTAAACGCGCAAAAGCAGTCTTCACAGTTTTTGGTTAAAAAGCAGGGCTTTGAGACGCTTTCTGAAAATGGTAAAATCCGTCACCGCTCTCAGTGAGGTGGGGAGTGCATTCCAGGCCTGAGCGCCTGGTAGCCCAAATGAGGATCCCCCACATGGGACATTCTGGGTACCTTCATTGCGGAGGATCTCAGTAATCTGGAAGGGACATAATGAGAGATCCTTCTACACAGATACTTGGCCCCTGTTCCGTGCCAAGCTTTGAAAAATAGTACCATCGCTTTAAATCGAATTCTGTTTTTTACTGGGAGCCAATGAAGTTCCCTAAGGTAAGGGGACATATGTGTCCTCACCTTAAGCCAGAGAACGGCTCTAGCTGCATCATTCTGTGCCACTGTAGACATTTAAGAAGATATTCTGGAAGGCCGAGAAAGAGGATATTCACATAGCAATATATAACGGTGTTATTTATTTTGTAAATTTTAATTAGCATAATCCTGACAAAGTTTGAATATTGCCTTTATATTTTTATCAGAAAAGATGCCCGATTCGGTATGTAAAATGCTCAGAATTCAGACGGCATTACAACATTGTCTCAAGGGGACTGTCTGTTCTGACGAATCAGAGACCAGCATTCAGAGGAGCGTTGCCCCACTCGTCAGTCAGTCACAGAAAAATAAAATGATAATAAAACAATATCATTTTATTTTTCTGTGACTGACTGGCATGTCTAGGTATGGCGGGGTCGGTCCGGGCCATGAAAGGGAGGAGTGGTAAGCACTTAGAAGTGCACATGTAAGTTTGGCTGCCGTCTTAGACCGGCTGAACAGACATGCGCACTTATTTTTCTCCAACCCAGCTGCCTTCACAGCCAGTTGGAGAAAAGCTGCAGGCTCCCAGGCAGTGTGTGAGCAGCAGACCAGGCCACTCAGACCAATCTTGGCACTAAGAGCAGTGTCAGGATTTGGCTGGGGAGCCTGTGCTTTGCCAGACTGCTGGGCTTGAAGGATCGAGGCAGCAGTCAGCGCCAGAGGCAGAGGCAGCAGAAGGTATATTTTTTAAAACCATTATTTTCCCCTAAATTCCATTCCCCCTCCTCCACCAGCCCCTCACCCCCCCCCCCCCCACCCCCCCCCCCCCCACCCACCCAACCTTCGTTTTTTGGCAGATGTCACTGTTTTACACTACTGGAGAAAATGCCTGACTAAAAGAATTAAGCGTTCTTCTTTCCTGGTCCTTTTGAATGTATGGTATGTGTGACAGGGCCTTTCTAAATGTTGGTTACAAAGATTTACTAAAGGAACTGAGGTTTGGAGTAACTGTAAATTCACCTGGACATTGTATCTTGGGAACAGATGATTCATATCAAGAAGATAGGCTACCAGAATATAATTTGGCATAAATATTGTGTCCTAAATATAATTTACAAAAATATTGGCTCATTAGAGTTAATAGAAAATCTTCATACAGTTAAATATTTTTTTAATTATATTTAAGACATGATCTTCATATCAGGAGATATTTCTGGGTGGAAAACGGCCATATCGCACCATTGCTCCATTTTGAATAACTGTGTGGCATATTTGAGTTGGCTGGCAAAGTGAACGGGCTAGGACCGGGCATTTTGAGAATGTAGGGGTGATTCTGTTACGTAGCTAGAAGCTAGGCTGCTGCTGTAGTGATATTTCAAGGTGAGACCAATGATTCTACTGAGTTCTTGTCACTATAACTGGTGGCATGCTGCCCCCCAAAATGAGGTTGCAGACCGCTGTGCCCTGGCGAAGATTGAGCCCGTATTACTTCCTCGGCCACCAGGGCTTCTTTAAATGGTGGCCATCTTGCTGTTATGCTCTCTTGCACGCCCAAAAGATGTGTTTTTCAGGTTTCTACTCCTAAAAGCCTTAACGGAACCTCAACAAATATTGGTTTAACTTTTCTTATAGTGAGCATTTAGCTAATGTTCACCCCAAACTGAGTTATCCATGGCACTTACCTTTGTTTATTTCTTATGAATAATAGTTTATAACACATATGATGCCTCACGCCAAGTTCTAGTGGAATGATTCGACCGACAAGGAAAAACGTGTCAAAAATAAATACTGCTGGTAATAATACTAAAGCAACAGAAATACGAACAGTTGCAGAAGCGCATTATTTGACAAAACAATGTCATTGGTAAAATAAAAGATGGTAGAAACGGAACACAAACAGAAGGAAAAAGAAAAATAATGAATGTACAGTTAAAAAAAATTACAAAATACTGTCCACTACTAAATTAAGTGCAGGAAAATTCTAGTGTGAAGAGATATGTATTAGGAAGCTATTGAACTGAAAGTCGATACAGTTGCATAAAGAGGGCATAGGAGCAGAGAACGATTGGCTACAAATGCAACATACCTAAATCTGGGATTTTGCAACAGAAAGAGATAGAAAGTCTAAAGTAATTTTGAGCTCAAAACACTGACTCCTTTGATGAAGAGCCATGCAGTACTCCAGCACAACCAAAATGAAACATGGTGACATTGAAGCCAATGAGGATAAAATATAATAGGGGTGATGTAACTGTGAGTCTGGGAATCTGAGAGTATAAATGAGAAGTTCAGAAGAGTGTTTGAAGTGGCACCTGAGTAGAGGAGAGAAGAGCAGAGAAAACACCACTGCAATCACCCATCCTGATGAGCACAAGCAACGTATGTAGAGCGAAGGAAACATAGCTTTATCAAGTACATATTCAATTATTTTTTAGCAAAGGAAGATAAAACTAGAAGGATTACGAACGTGCGCAATATGAGATTTGAAGCGAACTGTAAAATGTAATTGATAAAACTAAGACATTTAGGAGATGTCCCCTAGGTAGGAACAATACATAGTTGAAAAAGAGAAGCGATTCCAAGATGCATCCAGAATTTCAAAATGCTAGTTATAACAAGAACTGATGCAGTTTTTGATGGATAACCCAACCCATAATGACACAGAGACGGGCGTCACACAATGAATACCAGCCAGAGACAATATACAAAGGTAAAGATAGTTGTCATTGATTCTTTGGTGGATCGAGGCACTCAGCCCCACACCAGCCTGCAGGTCTTTATGTATGCTAAACGCATTGTAAAGAAAATCATCTGCCAAGTCTTTGTGCACAGCTCATAAAAGGGTTCGCACCAGAAGCATTCCATTTGGATACATTGTTTGTCTACTACGTGAAGAGGAAACCCATTGAAGGACAAAAGCTCAGGCATAAAGCTAAGATGGAATTGAAAGTCGCATAGTCAATGGTGTTGAAGGTCACAGAGACATCCAGCTGGAGTGGAAATTGAGCTGCATACTAGCATACCTATTTATTTTACAGATTTATACAGAGTGTGAAACCAAAATGAGAAAAAGGGAATAGTGAATGGGCAAGAGCCAAAAGTGCAGGTATCCACGTGGTTAGACATCAGTTGCAGTCAAAGTGCATAAGCAAAAGCAAAGCCTATGATTCTTAGCATGGCGGATATATTATGAAGAAATTAACTCTGAAATGCTTGCAGAAAGTCATCAGTATGGGTTTTTTCTTAAGTGTGCCAGCAGAGAGTTCCACACAAGACAATTTGCTCTTGACAAGGATTAATTTTGAGCATGGGTAGTTTTGAATGGCAGTTGGTTCATGTCCTTGTGTTTGCTGTGTTTGCCCTAAGTAGGCAAGGTATGCCCAGACGTGGGTCCCTTGCTCACTTTACCGCTGGATTCAAGCTAGCCTGGCTGATATGGGGTATTACCCCGAAACCGGCCCACGATGCTTGTCTCCGGTTCATGAAAGACCTGACTTGGCAGTTCGGGCTGGACTGTACTCATGAGGCACAGGGTCAAGACTGATTTGAATATGGTTGGGTCTGTACCGGGGTGGCAAAGTGAGCTAAAGAACAATGATGGATTCAACACAGATCTGTGAATGGGAAGTGAGTGTGTGAAAAGTGTCAGTGGTCCGTCCATCATCTCCTTGTGGTTGCTTAGTGGGCCTTCTGCACTAATTGTGCCATCCACTTAAGTAGCCTTTAAATATGTCTCAAGCCTGCCATTTCAGCCTGTGTGGGAAGTTCTAAGCTGCCAATTAGGCCTGGCAAAATAAACCTCTTGCCAAGCCTAACCGTCTTTTTTGAATACTTATGAGTCACCCCGAGGGTAGGCCCTAAATAGCCCAAAGGGCAGGGTGAAGTGTATATTTGCTTTTCACTACTTTAAGTCTTATCTCTCCTATAGGATACCATTGGGTTGACTTATCACATTTGATAAGTGATACTTCAATTGGGGGCACGTAGGAATCTCTAGTTTGGCGTTTAAATAATTGTAACTTAAAACACTCTTTAATGGTACAGTCAAATTTTAAGTCACAATTCTGAAAATGCCATTTTTAGAAAGCGGACATTTTTTGTCCCAATCATTTGGTGCCTGCTCCCTGTTTTCTAGGTCGCATGACAAGGTGTAGCAGGCAGTTGGTCTTTGTGTATTGCTCCGTGACAGTGAGACAAAGGAACATAGATGTTGGCAGGATGAGCCATCTCTGACTTGAAGTGGGGAGAAGCTGTCACCTACCACACTTGCACATCACAAAGGCTCTGCCTGAGCACACTCACAAAGGTTTCAACACTAGTCTACTGTGACACCAGACAAGCTGGGGACAGGGCAGGAAGGCAGGAAATTCCAATCACCAATGTGGGTGAAAACCCTCTTCTTGAAAGTGGGCAACAGGTATAAATATTGGACCCTCAGACCCAGTCCTTCAGTACACCTCAGGAACTGTGGAAGAGTCAGAAGGAATTCTGCATTGCTCTGCTGTAAGGACTGCTATTATGATGCCATGCTGCCTGAGTGAAAGGGCTGGACCAGCATCTTGAGTCCAGGACCACCAGAGTGACTCCAAGGGCTGGTTGGCTGACCTGCAGATCAAAGCCTCAAGGACAGAAAAAACTCCAATCATCTTGAACCCTGCTCCTGAACTTAGTCTGATGTTAGTCTTGCCCCCCCCCCCCCCCCAAGTGGTGCCACCCCAGACCTGCGCCCTTGGAAGTGGACCTGAAGGTGCTCTGCCAGCCCTGCTGTAATCATGTGGACAGAACAGACTGAGCACAATGCATCTCATCACATCTCTGCTTTGGAACCCCCGCTGTGAGATGCCTCCCTACACAGGACACATTATATAGCCACTTCAGAACTGACACTGTGTAGCTCAACACCGACAAAGGACCCAACATCGCAGCCTGCAGCTTCCTCAGTACCAATGCAAAGCTTCACATCACAAGCCCCTCATTGACAGCCTTCTCGATGACAAAGCAGGACCTTGTGTCACAGCCTCTCAGCTGCAGTAGCACAACCCATCCTTGGCGCAGGATCTTGCAAGGCAACCAGCATTCAAGGTATTTTGTTCAGTAGGCCTAACTTGGTCCTTGTATCCGGCCCGCACTCTATCGCGGTCAACCTAAACCTAAGACTCTGTCCTGAAGCCTGAACTTTTGACTTTTACCCAGACTCGCACAGCCAAATAGCTGTGAGTGGTGCTGTGTGCTTTTAGGTGCTCTACTTTCCTAAAGTATTTAAGTTGCAATTCTCCTATTCTACTGTTTGAATTTACGTCATTTCGGTGTCAAATAATTTATTACATTTTACTTTACTTCTCTAAATTTGTGTGGGATTTTGTCTTGTGTTCTTTTTCTTACTATATTGCTGGTTGATGTGCTGCATAAATACTTTACACAGTGCCCCTCAGTTGGGCCTGACTGCTTTTATGGCAAGCTACCAGAGGGTTGAGCTCGAGTTAATTTGGGTTTACCTATGTCTCACCCTGGCAGAGTTTGTGGTTGCTGCTCAAGTAGGGTTTCACCCCCCTCAATCAGTAACCAAAATTCAAACAACAAGAAATACTTGTCTTAGTTTTAAATAGATGGAAAGTACCATGAGTAAAAAAGAACATGTATTGGTAGGAAGAAAAGATGGGCAATATTCCCTTATTAATTTTTGAGTAAGAAAGCTGAACACCTACAGCTTGTGTAAGATGGAGCCTTTCAAACTCCAGGACCACATGAAACCAATGAAGAGAGGGCAGCTTAAATTCACCCTAACCAATGCTATGTGTTTTGTTAGTGATGAACTGTGGTGATTATGTCAGAAAATGCACTTTGCTTACATTGACTTAATACATTTACATTATAAAATTCAACAATTAATGCTCATTTAACAGTTTGGCATAATAAAATAATGGGTCTACCATTCTCTGGTTGACAGTCTTCTGATTATTTCTAAATTTCCCAGAGCAAAATTTTGAGCTCAAAAGATACATGTTTTGATGTTATAAACCAGAACTTAACGACGGTGCGTCAATTTTTTTGCCCTTAGCTATTAAAATACTCTTTTGCCCAGACCAATGGTAAAAACTAGTGTTAATATTATTTTAGTATAAATATATTTGAGGTTTGTCCGGTCAAACAGATGCTTGTGGACAAAATTCTTTATTTGTGCTTGGGCTCTGTAAAGCATGTTCTTTAAGTACAGAAAGAATAATCTTTCTTACCTTTGCAATGGGATCTGTATACCAACATTTGTGATCTCCTTTACTTCTGAATCAGAAAATATTGTTCTGAATTTTCATAGACAGCCCTGCAGTGTTCATTACTTTGTGTGTAAGCATAATAGATGCCTGCATTGTTCTCACCTTAACTACCACTTCCCAAAATTGAAGGTGCAATAAATCTCCACTTAATCACTCCTTGACCCAGGGCTATTTTCCATAATACACTTCAATGTTATTGTATTACTGTGAGGTCTTTGCATAGCCTATTTTTGAGACACAAGTCTAAGATATAATTTTCATTTCATGTGCTTGAAGGAAGGATTTAAAAAAGTCTATCTATTGATAATCAAAGATCGATAATGTGATAATCGATAATCATGTTTCTGGTTTTTCCCCTCCACTGGAAGATTAAAATAAATTTCAGGGTAAAATGCACCATCTTGATCTTAGTACACATACTCCTTTAGATTGCTGAAGTATGACTAATGGTGTATAAGCAATTCTTACCTGCATGTTACGAATTGGGTCACAGGTTTACTGGGGTGTAAGCCCTGGTTAAGCAGCAACCATAATTCTAGTCAGGGTAAGATACAAGCAAGCCCAAATTAACATGCACTCGCCCCTCTGGTAGTTTGGCACATATCAGTCAGGCTTAACCTGGAGGCAATGTTAAAAATTGTGCAACATTTTTACGAGTAAAACAGTGAAAACACCACCCAAAAGATCCCACAGCAGGTTAGAAAAATAGAGCTTAATTTAATGAGTAAAACTTGACCAAAACGGCAAAAGTCCATTCAGTAGAACCAAAGTTATGAATTTTTAAAGAATAACGTAAAGTAGCGCCGAAAAGCATAATGCGCCATCCGCAGTTATCTGGTCGTGCTGGACCGAGTAAAAGTCAAAAGATCAGGCCAACCATAATGGAGCACGGGTTGTATACAGTTGCAGATTAGTCCAGCTGAAGTATTACCTTCACAAGTTTTGTGCCAAGAGCATCACAGGCGGTGTTCGGCGTGTTACGAAGAGCAGGCCGAATGTCACGGATGGGTGGGCTGGAGCTTCGCAGTGGCAGATCTCCGCGGGCGATCAGTGCTTGCTATGCAAAGAGTAGGGCTGAACTTTGGTGCAAGTAGTGCAGGTCTAGTATGAACTGACCCATTCATGGTCGCGAAGAGCCAAACAGCATGATTTGAAGAGCTTGTGAGCCACACCAAGGGTCCAGGACCTGAGAGGCACCCCTTGGGGGTCAAGAACTCTGCAGCTGGGTCCAGAAGCTGATTGGGAAGCCTTTTGTGTCCCTGAGGTGCAGATCAGGAGGCCAGCAGACTAGGCCTTTGAGTGACTCTGGAGTCCTGGGTTCAAGATAAAGTTGCAGGTCCATTTATTCGTCCCCAGGCAGGAGGGCAGCAGGTCAGCACATCAGTGCAGCAGTTTCTTTAGAGGAGCAGTCCAGAAAATTGTCAGTCCTTATACCAGCACAGCAGTTCTTCTTCCTGGCAGAGTATCCACAGGTCCAGAAGTGTATGGAGATGTTGGTGTATGAGGTACTTTTATACACAGTTGTGCCTTTGAAGTGGGGAGATGCTTCTAGAGGTAGCTCTTTAAAGTGTGCCGATGCTCTACCTTCACTACCCTGGCACTAAACAAACTACAGGGGGTATTCAGCCCTTTATGTGGAGAAATGATACAGCCTAGCTCCTCCCTCTCACTCTGTCAGTGGTATCCCATCCAGTCACACCTAAGCTCCCATTGTGTGTGGCTGTCTAGGAGGAATACACAAAGCCCAACTGTCACCCACACCCAGTCATGTGACCCGGCTTTAGGCACCATATGGCTAAGGGAGGAAATGCCATATTCTAAACATGGCATTTTTAGAATTGCAATTTAAAATCCAACTTCACCATAGGTTAGTATTTTAAATTATGGTTCCAGAGACACCAAAAAAGAACTGGTATTTCTTCCCATTTAGAAATTACACATGTAAATTTAAATAAGGCAACACCAATGTTATCCTATGGGAGAGAGACAAGCATTGCAGAAGTGAAAAACACATTTAAGAGTTTTTCACTGCAAGGTCGTTTAAAACTTAAAAGTGTGTGTCCTTTTTAAATCCATTGCACCCTGCTCTCTGGGCTGTCCAGGGTCTACATTATGGGTGAGTCATATGCATTAAAAAAGAATGTTTGGGCCTGGCAAAAGGTTTATTTTGCCAAGCCAAAATGGCAGTTTAAACTGCACACACAGGCTCTGCAAAGGCAGCCCTGGAAGTGAGACATGTTCAAAGGGCTACTTAAGTGGGTGGCACAATCAGTGCTGCAGGCCCATTAGTACCATTTAATTTACAGGTCATGGGTACATGTATGTAGTACCACTTTAATAGGGACTTAAAAGTAAATAAATGTGCCAATTGGGGATAAGACAATGCTACCGGAGCAGAGAGCACAAGCACATTGGCACTGATTAGGAGGGGTAAAGTGCACAGAGTCTCAAGACCAGCAAAAACGAATTCAGCAAAAAGTGGAGACCTGAAGGCAAAATGTTTAGTGATGACCCTACAGAAAGGGTCATGTCCAACACTACAATTTTACTAGAAGAAATAATTTCTGCATTATTGCTGTTCATTTGCTTTTACTAGAAAATAATTATATTATTCCAATTATCATGATAAACGTTTTCAGATTACAATAGAACAGTGTCATTATTATAGGTTATAAAAAGCTAATGGTGACCTATATATATATATATATATATATATATACACATATATATATAGACATATCGTAGAAAATCTTTTCCAAAGAGTCAGGTAAGGAAGGAGCCAATCCGGTTTAGGATGCTTCAGAAATTGTTTATTCGACTGAGAAAAAAGATGCGTTTCAACTTCACACAGGGTCTTGGTCACATGACCATGTAACACAGTTGTGGTCTTTTAAACCCGTTTGACATGACAGACTTATCATAGACATGGAAAAAAGTCAAAATTTCTTATTTACAAGTGATAAAGTGCAGTATTTAAACATAAGCCGACTTTTGTACATTTTTAAATTTGTTTGTTGAAAATTAAAGTAAAATAAGACATTTCTCATGTAACTCATGTTAATCACTTTGTATTGCACAGTTGTACTTTATTGATAAACATATAGTATGTATATTTTGACTACATTGTTTGTAATTGATCGCTGTGAACTACAAAATGGATTACATTGCTGCGCATCACCTTAGTGTATTTCAATTTCATTTAGATTACTTGAGTTACGTTTATGTGTTCAAAAATAAGTAAACGGTGTGCAAAATTATAATTAACGTAATTTTTTCACATACTAATTTTTACAAAAAATCATAAATGCAGGAAATGTAGGTGTAGTACCTGAAAACTAGGTATTTTGGCCATGATTCAGAATAGAAAACTGTGTGTTTTTATAGTGGAATACGGTGGATTCACAATCATAATTTGATTTGAAAATACATTCTTGTGTCAAAATAATACAGTGATTACACAATAATTCAGAGGCATTATGGTATAGTCCAGATGTTGAATGATTATCAAACAAATATTCCAATGCGATCAAGGAGTGACGACCATTACCAAGTAACATCTTCGTTCTCCAGTGTTCGTTTATTTAAGGTGACTTAATCAAGAATCAATCTATGCCATTGAGAACTGCCTGCATGAAAAAGGGAACAATAACATACATAGGTACATAATTTATAAATTTGTATGCTATGAAGCAAATACATCATAACATTTGTTTAGGAAAAAAAGGGGTTGGGATTTTGAGTTGATGGTGATATAACATGGATAGTGTGCATTTCAGCTTCTTTTTACATGAGAATTAAGCCAAAAAGATCAGGAGCTGATCTGTTAGGCTGGGAGGCTACCTCAAGATTGTTGCGTTTCAGTGTCTGAGATGTTAATGCAGTTCCTCATCTTTATTCATCCCTTTAGGAAAGACAGAGCCTGCCTTCAATATGAAAACTGACTCCATCTTTCTGAAGGCGGATACTCTGTCACCACCTCTGGGATGTTTAAGTACTGTGTCCAAGCCAAAATGTTTTGCTTTAGTCCAGTCACTTTGATGCCTTTCTTGGAAATGTTTGGCTGCACTGTAGGTCCGATCATTGTTGGCAATCACCCTAAAATGCTCAAGTATGCATTTTTTTACAGGGAAGGTTGTTGACCCAATGTACCATTTGTCACAAGGACAGATGATAGCGCAGAATACAAATACGGTTAATTAACTTAGGGACTCGCCACTTCTGGTTCGTACATGTCAATTTCAGCCCTATGGCATTGCTGCTGTATTTTCACGCTTTGCAATGCCCGCAGGTGTAGAACCCTTTGTTTTGCCCCAACCAATTTGTTTTTTGTGGTGTCAAGTGGCTTTTGGACAAGAATGTATTTTATGGAGACATTTCTATGAAAGGTGATGGAGGGAGCTTGACCCACTGCCTCTTTCAAGGTGGGATCTAGTTATAAGATATCTCATCTTTGTTTCAGGATTCTCTTTAGGTTACCTGCCTGACTTTTGTACTTTGTAATGAAAGTTTTTCCCTTGCTCATTTCTATTGGCTTTTCTTGATGGTTTGAACAGGGCTTGAGCTCTACTGATCTGTGAAATTTCCTGTTGTGCCTTTTTTAGTGCTTTAGTGGGATAGCTTCTCTCTCTCTGAGTCTCTCTGTCATTCTTCTTTTGGTATTCTCATAGGATTCCTCAGAACTGCAATTTTGTCTTGCCCTAAGAAACTCACTAAAGGGAATGCTCCATTTTAGGTTGGGTGGGTGGCAACTAGCGGCATGTTAAATGGAATTCCCTGCAGTTGTTTTTCTGTGTAATTCTGATGTTAGTATACCATCTCTAGTGTTCATTTTCAGATCAAGGAATACTATGTTGCTTTTGCTTTTTTGATGGTGAAATTGAGGTTGAGTTTGTTCTCATTGAGTTTTTTGAAAAATTCCTCAAGATCTTTCTCTTCACTGTCCCATACAAAGAAAATGTTGTCAATATATCTTAGCCATATACTAATGTTTTTGGTCCAGTTTTCTAGTTCGTTATTCCAGAGTACTTTCTTCTCCCACCATATAGATATATATCAACTAGATGTTCATTTATAACTTAGTTGAAGCTAAGCATGAAAAATCACAATTGATAGCCTACCCAACATTTTTACATGGCTCCAGACTCTGTCATCCATATCCAAACAAATTCCCTTTAGCTAAAGTTTCAAGGCTGCTAGTGCAAACTGATCAGTATGGATTTTGAATTAGGTAAAATATCAGATTTAAAACCCAAAGGGTGACAATGAATAAGTAATGATGGTAAAATCATTCCAATGAATGAGCAGCAGTAAATTTAAAGCTTATGGTGTCCCAGCCATTCCGATTCGTCCCTAGCTCAAACCAAGGTTGTACTGGCAAATTCTCGTCCACCCTGTAGATTTGGGGATTTGAACACCTGTCACCACTCCAGTTCACACGTAGTCCAGGTGGTAGAAAATACATTGACTGAAATACTCACAACCCATTGATAGGGTTCTTTCAGGGCCTTGCTGGTTCCATTAAAATAACATCCGGTGTCTAATGACATTGTGAAACATTAGTTGGGGAGCCAGGCAAAGAAAGCTACTTTCTACATCACATCACATCACATGGCAGCTGGATATCTAATGCAAATAGTATATTTAAAGAGAGCTAAAAGTCTATATCTTTAGGACAGTAACTTTTTTCTTAAAAAAACAAAGTATGGGAGGATAGATTTGTCACTGACATAGGAACGTTTTACTTGCAGCGTAACATGTTACACTGTGTCACATGTTCTTACAGATATGATCCTCACATCCAGGGTCATCATTTTAAAAATTAGGTTGGACTGTAAAGTGCTCGGAAGACGAGTTACAATACATAATTTTTTATGTCTGAAAAATAATCATTTTATAACAGTAGAACCTGAATCCCAGTGAGCCTTGAGAAAGGTCACTGTCCTAAATGTGCATAAGATGAGATCTTTCTTACCGGCACTTACTGAAATAAAGGACCCATTCTAAGAAGAGCAAAAACTGAACTGTGAAATGTATCAGCACTACTGACAGCCTTAATTAATACATTTAGTAATGTATTATGCATTAGAGTGCAGATTGAAAATTGTTACTTCGGTAATAATGAGTGTACTGGTCATGGATTTTGTACTCATAAAACGTTGTTTAGTTGTTTAAATGGTGGTTGTTCCCCACGCAGGACTCCTTTACCCTGCCTTTGTTCCCATTATGGAAAACGTGTTGGAGAACAGTACGGCATTTTATATGTTACCCAGAAGTGGCAGACATTTTGAATCGCACTCTCCTAGCAAGGGTCTTTAGTATGAAGGATCTCAAATACCCACTGAGCGATCCCCCATCTTACTCCAGGGGGACAGTGCAAACTGCATCCCAGGGAGGGGGCGTGTCGCCTACCAGAATAAACCATTCATGCAGAGTCAAGTAGTACAGAGAGGTCTGTATTGCCGGGCTGCATCCCAAGGAACCCTTTGCTTCCCCCTTACCTGTCCTTGTGCGTGGGCCAGGGCCTCCCATAGTATGGCTGCAGGCCTGTAGTGACGTATGTGATGCTGCCACTCGACTCCAGCTTGAAATTTCGGCTAAACTTTATCAACCATCTTTGAATACCTTAAAGCAATGCGAAATATAGACTCCTGGGAAAGAATACTGCTATACAAGGTAGCAATTCTATTTAGCCACTCTTAAACACATGCCTAATAATTAAACGAATGTGTTTTTTGATGTTTAGAAAGCGAATTCTGCACAGATCCATATTTCTGCTCTGACTTCATGCCCTCAGACAATTATCAGAGAGTAATGTATTCATGGCATTTTATAACTGCACTAATACCATTCTAAGCTATCAAACTATGGATTTGGCCACATGTCTTTGCCCATAAGGTCTTTGACCTTCACCTCATTCTTCTAAAGAGCTGTACTGGTGTCTTGTGGGTGTGTGCTGGTTTGAATGTAGTAGGTTCTGGGTCTCTGAAATAAAAGTGCTTGTAATTAGTGGGTGTTAGAAAATTACCTCCACCTAGACAAATCTCGGTCCAAAAATAATACACTGACGGATATTGTGTTTATATTCACCACGCCTAGGGTGTCCTGTGAAATTCTCACCCTGCCTTGCTCCTCATCAAATGCCGTGGTGGATCCCATTGTGTGCTGGCGCTTCCAGCGTAGGAGGCTGCTTTACTCTCCCAATAAACTCTGAAAGTATTTCATTTCCTCATTCTTAGCTCTCCACCCCACCCAGCATTAAAAAAAAGGCTGTATACCTGCACAGAATTTAAACACCTCTTTAGCCTTCTCCTATTTCCCCTGTCAGCCGGTTTATATTTACTTACTGATTCCATAGCCATGTGCAAAGAAAATACCAGTCACATATCCATACATCTCATGATGGATCAATGTCAATTGATATCTGGTGCTTAGATAGCATGGCTCCTGGATTTTATTCCCAAGCACCTCTCACATTACTTACAAATGTGTGCAAAATAAGTGTAAGTTGCCTAACATTATTCACTTTTCCATTTAGTTTTTTAATAAGTATTTCTATTTGCTCGACTTTATTTCACATCATACCTACAGACTACTATTGTTTATGTTTGCACAATATAGTCTCTCAGCAATCTAAAGACCCCCACGCCTAAGCAGCACAATAATTAGCTGCAACAGGCGGTCCCGTGCTGACCAGTATCTCTAAATCGTGCCCAACATTGGCATATTCCAACATCCAATCAGGAAGTATATTAAATAGTAATCAAAACATTCATATATTACACCGAAATAATGGCTTCCCTACTGTCCAAATCCGCCTTCTCATTCCTGTCATGTCAGTAAATTCAAAATTGTCTAGTGACTGATAACTGAACAGTTTTCCTCTCTGGAGCAAGTTCAGCATTTCTGTATTTATTTATTTAATTATTGAGTGTTATATAGCGCTGGCTAGACCCGGAGGTATCAGAGCGCTGTACATGATGAGAGTTACAAAGGTTCAACGTTACACATTGTTACAGAAGGTACATCAATTACAAGTTACATCCGTTGGTTCATGGCGTGTAGAAGGGTAGGGGGGTAATGTCAAAGGGCGACGGGGAAGGAGATTAGGGAGAGAATAGGCACAAAGAAGAACAAAGCAGGCTGGGGGCGAGAAATTCAGGGGAGAGAGGCAAGGAAAAGGGGAGGCAAGGCAAGAATGAAAGGAGGGAAGAGGTGGGGAAGGGGGTAGGAGGCATGGCAAGGAGACAAGGAGGTAACTGTGTCCGATGTCCGGCTGGGTGGGAAACGGCACCCTGGAGTAAAGGGGTCATTCCCAGACTTCTATTTTGTGTGATTCCCTTGTCGCTGTGGACTCTCTCAGCGGGGTCGCTGAGAATCCAAGGCATTAAATGCTGGATCCCTCCCCAAAAAAGGGGAGAGGAGTACTTTAGTCATGGCCACACTTAGAAGAATGAAGGAGGGAAGAGGAGGGGGTAGAAAACCCAGCGTGGACACAGTGTCCGACATCCGGCAGGTAGGAGACAGTTCCCAGAGTTAAGGGGATCAATCCCAGTGTGAACTCTCTCAGAAGGGTCTCTGAGACTCCAGGGCAAAAATGCTGGATCCATCCCCAACAAAGGGAGTAGGTGTGCTTTGGACAAGGGCATACTTAAGGGGGCGGATTTAGGGAGTCAGCCTGGTAGGTTTACATAGGTTACAAGTTACCCGTTGTTACAGAAGGTGCGTCAATTACGGGTTGCATCCATTGGTTCATGGCGTGTAGAGGGTAAGGGGATAATGTAAAAAGGGCAACAGGGAGGGAGATTGAGTGGAGCATAGGCACAGGATAAGCAAAGCATGGAGGGGAAAAGAGATTCAGGGAAAAGAGAAAAGGAATAGGGGAGGCAAGCAAAGAATGATGGAGGGAAGAGGTGGGGGAGGAGGTAGGAGACATGGAGAGGAGACGAGGAATCCAGTCTGGGCCATGAGGTATCAGAGCGCTTTACATGAGGATTAGGACGAGTTACAGTGTTACATCAGTTACATTACAGTTAAATTTGTTGCTAGAGCAGTCAGTAAACATTGAAAAACAAGATCGGTGGAGGGAGGAAAAGGAACATAACGGGTAGATGAGGAAGAAAACAATGTCTGATATCCAGCAGGGTAGGCGCCAACCAAGGGGGGTGACCCAGAGTCAAGCTCCTCTATAGCTATATGTGATAGCTCCACCAGGCAACAAATAAACGTTACTCTAGCTCTACGAAAAGTCTGAACAATTCTGGATTCCGCCCAGGGGGCAACGTCCTAATTCTATCGAAGTAGCGTTGGTCGCCTCGTCCTCCAGCTTGCACTCAGTGTATGTGAAAAAAATAGTGGGTGTTTGGGCAAATAGTGAGGGTTTCAGCCAACAAAGCTGTTTTCCAGATGACACCATGAAAGGCAGCCCCAATCAGCCATATTAATGTTTCGAAAAACTCTAGGCAGCCGCTCAGTTGAGGACTAATAGTGAGACAGAATTCGTAGCAGGCTGTATTTATTCTTTTATTTTTAAGCGAACTGTAACTAGCAAGCACTGAGAGCAGGTTGAGGGCTCTTCAAATTGTCTACCGCTGTAGCAGGTTGGACCCAGACGTTTTTATATCTCACCGAGCGGCAATACGGGACAGCAAAATCTTGCTTTGATGCCTCCACTCAGCCGCTATTATGGATACACCCAATGTAATGCAGCAGTGTAAACGGCGAAAAAGCTCTTCCGTTATGCACACTCTTAAACCAACGAAACGTTGGTAACAACTTGGAGCCCTTTAAGCTCGGCTCACTACCTTTACAATAGAAGCTGAAATTGCGTTGTAGAGAACGCTTAGGTGCCATTTATTTCACGCCATCAATAGTCACAGAGTTTAAGAACTACACCTTGCATCCATCCAAGTCACTTGGCAAGAATCACGTGGCCCCCTTTCCTTTTGTTTCAGATCTCCTTTGGTGTATCATCAGTTCGTAACAACAATAGCCGCCATCACAGGGTCAGGCATCAAACAGGTATAGGCCAACACATGCAGAAAGGAAACAGTATCAACGCCCCAGTAGTTGGATGTCAGGTGAGGCCCAGAGTTGTTAGTGCCAGTTAAGATCAAGAATCGCTATGCGATTGCGGGCACTTAGAAGGCTTAAAGTCTAAGACTGACCCGATCCGCCATTTTGAGGTCAGGCAGCGTTCGGGAGAAAAAGCTCTGGTACAGCAGGGGACTCTATTTCGGGATGTAAATACCTTGTTGCAAGCAGGACAAAGATTGAGCATTTGCATACAGGCGCTATCCGGGATCTTCAATGGCATGTCAGTTTGCTCGGAGGTCTGATGTAGAAGCGTTTGCGATGCGCCAATTTGTGTACTCCTTTGGGATTTGAAGCAGAGATTGCTTCAAGGAACCCCGCTGAACTGGTAGCTAAATATTAGGTGAATGCAACATAATAACGCTCACTTTTTGGCAGTGCTTTGCTGGTGGGGAAGTTTGCAGCAAACTGCCCAAAACTTCTAACACAATTTGAAACATGCTGGCCACTAGTTACCACAAACACTAAAATCGGTCTAGACCTTTTTTTACTTAAGCTATGCATCGGAGTAGAAACTATATCATACAAAACATACAAATATTTAATGACTTAAGAAGTATTGTTTAATATTATTGACAAAATCTCATACTTCTGTTGTGCTGGGAAAATACAGAAATTAGTTTGTTGTTGTTAGAGACCTGGCATTTTAGCGGGGTTACCCCCAGACTTTTTTGACCTTCTGTTTTTGACCTAATTTTAATTGGTTTTAGTACTTTGGGAACTTTACCACTGCTATAAAGTGCTAAAGTGCATATGCTCTCCATGAAAATTGTGTTACTGATAGGTATATCCATGATTGGCCTATTTTATTTACTAATAAGTCCACGAAGGTGCACAGGTGTTCCCATGGTCTGTATATCCAATGTTACTAGTGGGCCTGCAGCACTAATTGTGCCACCCACACAAGTAGCCTTTCAAAGGAGTTTTGGAGCAGCCACTGCAGTGTCTGCGCTCAGTTTACTACCGTGTCGACCGGGCAAGTGTGCCCAAATTACACGCTCCAAACAAGCACAATGTCAGCAGACGCGCTGAGGGACAGGCAGGCGGCGGCTGCCGATATGTTTGATGATACTACGGCACCCAAAGCAAACTCAGTTTTGCAGCATGCAACACTAGGGCTGCGTAATACCAGTCTAAATGAAAAAGTGAAACAACTAGAACAATGAGTGAAAGCCGAACAAAACAAATGGTGGGAGGCCAATTCTCTCCAACGTTATTTGGATGTGGGGAGGATCCCACGGGGATTACGAATTTTATTAGCCCCCAGCTATGAGAATCCAGATTAGGAAATGATGAAGAAATGGGTAGAAACAAACCTGGATTAATCTAGGAAACTGGTCACTATTTTAGTTAGATATGCTGAAAAAGATCTCCTCAAAATACAGGAGGAAATAGAAGCACTTAATGATGAACTGAATGAAATGGGGCAAAATAATGAACTGAGTAAACTTAAGGATGATATGAGCAAAACTCAAGAAAGGGGGGAACAAAATACGTGAAAGAAAAGCATTTAAATTCCACAGAGATTGCACAGATTATGAATGTGGGCACGTTTTCACCTTCGCCCAAAAATATGATATGCTAAAGATTTCTAAATAACTCAGAGCTCAGCTTGACACTTGAAAGTGAAACCGAATTTGATCCCCGTAATCAGGCAGCCAAGCAAATACCAGCCAAGATATGGATAGCTGAGGAGGTTGATATTTTATGTTCAGAGAACAGGCCGACCCTGCGCCCTAGAAATCTAACAAAACAACAAGGAAAAGTCCAACCACATGGCACCGCGAGAGGAGAACAGCTAAACGAAGATGAAACAAAAAACCGAGTACAACAAACACGCAGGAAATGGAGGCGCTATAACCCGCAAGCAGCCAAACAATAATACATCTTGCAAAAGTGGACTTAAACAAAGCTGAGGAGCAACTGCTATCTCTCGGACTTTCATATTGCCCTGAGAGTTTTTTTTTTAATTTTGCATCTACGAGAATGGGCATTTACAAAAGTATACGCAGGCTGACATTTAAAAAGCATTTTATCCAACAAAAGAAACCAATCAATGCGATGACAGAAAGCCAGCCTGATCAACCTCCACTAACACCCCCATTATACAACCTCACGGCAACGGACATGTCGACGCTACGGGACATGCAGGACCTTCTAAATGAAAATATGACAACACAAAATATGGAGGGGAATGCATCTTTGAATACTAAAAAGACCGCTACACAGAAACAACACCATTCATACCATGCACAACCTTTAACCCTATTACACCACGGGACGTCATCGACATCTTCCAGGAGCAAGTAGTGACTGGAGTCAAAAATTCAACCATAAAGTGCAACGAATAATGGGGCATATTACCAAGCAATAGCGATAATTATCGCTATTGCTTGGTTAGAGACAAAAATTTACTGCTGAGCTGCGGCGATTTTTATCGCAGATAAACCTTGGTATTACCAAGGTTTATCGCAAATGCGACAAAAAACGGCCGCAATGCATGAATATCGCTGAAAAGTCAGCGATATTCATGCATTACCGAGCTAATGCTCTTAGCCATGTTATCCACCTCCCATTGGATAACATGGCTAAGAACTGCTCAGGGCAGGTGTTAGCTTTTGGAGATATTCGCGCTTAGCGCGAATATCTACAAAAGTTGGTAATAGGAGATAGCGATGTTAGCGACTGTTTCCAGTCGCTAACTTCTTGGCACGCCCACTTTGCATGTCATTAGTGATAAATATCACTGACATGCAAAGTGGGGCCCAAGATGGTCGCTATCTCCTACTAGCTGTCGCTAACTGGTGTTAGCGGCAGCTAGGTAATAGGGAGATAATTTTATCTCTGCTTTCTTGGCTTTTAAAGGCAAAAAAGCGGAGATAAACCCCCTTGATAATATGCCCCAACAAGACAAAAGAGCAATAAACAGGAACTCCAGTACCACTCATTAATTACCAAACTGAAGACCAACACAAATTTGGTCGTTCGTAATTGTAACAAAGGGGGTAACTTGGTGCTATGGAACAAAGCTGACTACATAGAGGAAGCAATGAGTCAGCTTTTTGATAGAGACTGTTACCGCAAAAGCGATATGGTAACCCTTAAAACCATGTACAATACTTACCACATGAAACTAATGGCATGGAAGAATGCAGGGTTGCTTACGTTACAGGAATACAAGTTTCTGCGAAATGACAACCCAGTGACAACGATTATATATTTAATTCCCAAAATACACAAGAACCCCCAAACGCCTCCCGGGCGGCCTATTATATAGGCCAGGAATAGCTTGTTGGAAAAGTCCGCCCAGGATGTAGATTATTTCCTACAGAAACATGTACAACATCTTCCCTCCTACCTCAGGGATACGGCCGACTTCTTATCGAGAATACAGGATTTTGAGTGGCAGACTGACTATATATTGATTACCCTAGATGTGACATCACTATACACATCTATTAATCATCAGGATGGACTGAGGACACTGCATTCTTCCTAGACAGAAGACTCCCTGAATGTGTCCTACATAACAAAATGCTCATAAATATGGTTGAGTTTTGTCTATACAATCACATTTTCATATTTCAGAATTCACTTTTTCAACAACAAAGTGGCGTCTCGATGGGGGTCAGTTTCTCCCCCAGCTCCACCTGGTTGCACATGGGTTGGTGGGAGGAGCTGGTCCTACACAAGGAGTATGGGGTAATCAAAAACATCAGGCTCTGGCTCAGGTTTATTGATGACCTTTTTATTATCTGGCAGGGGACCCAGTCAGAAGCTGAGAAATCTATAGAAAATCTAAACTTCAAAAGCCTTAATTTACATTTCACAGCCAGTTTGAGTACCGAGACGGTCAATTTCCTCGATGTACAGCTATACATAAGGGAGGGCAAGTTAGCAACTAAATTACACAGGAAAGCTACAGTTAGAAACTCAGTTTTGCATGCCAGGAGCTCTCATCCTCAAAATCTGATACAGAGTATACCATATGGTGAGATGCTCCGGATCAAACGTATCTGTAGCTGTGATGATGGTCTAAGGACAGCACAGTTATCCAGCCAAAACAAGTTCCTAGCAAGAGGTACTCTATACAAACTATTGTTGCTGCCATCACCAATAGCAATGCAGCCAAAAGAGAATCTCTACTTGAGCAGTCCCCCTTGACAGAGAGGAACAGACTAAGAGGCAACAGCATAAAGCCAGGCACATCTGAAACTTTCAGATTCATACTGGATTTCAGCAAACAGAAAAGGGCCATTAAAAAGGTCATAAAGAAAAATTGGCCTTTGGTGCTGAGCGAGCCAGTGATTGGGCACCTACTACCAAAGCGGGCAGCTGTACCGTACCATAAAGCACCCTTATTGAGAGATACCTTGGTCCGCAATGATCCCGGGGCAGAAAAAGGGTACATGGTTATCCTTGAGGAAGGTTTATTTAAGTGTAAACATGCTATTTTGGCACAACCTCTTACAGGACACCATTCAGCAACCAGGAATGGCCAATTAATAAACCCTTGACCTGCAAGATTTCGTTGTCTATGTGTTGGAATGCCCCTGCGGCCTTCAATATGTAGGAAGTACTATACTTCAGGAACACAAGAGGGTACTCCAACACATCAGGGCCATTGAAAATAGGGACCAGTCTTAGCCTGTGGCATGACATTTCAGTGAAGTCCACAGTGATGACCCCAAAGATCTTAAATACTTTTTGATTGATACAGTACCACGCAACAAAAGGGGTGGCAATAGGAAAAAACCCTAAGGAGACTTGAAACAAGGTATATCCTTGATCTGGATTCTATGCAACCAGAGGGCCTTAATGCCACCGAGGATTTATCTACCTGCCTCTAGATATATTCTAGACACAGGAAGAGCATCTATGCGCTCACTGGCATTAGCAACAACTGTATCCCCTCCATGTCCCCCATCATCAGACTATCAGGGCATACAGAAACTGCCAAAATGCCCCCTTTCATTGACAACACAGTCCTTTTAAAATAATTTTAGCTTTTTACACTGAGGTTATAATCGCACATAGCACTTTGTCTTAGAAAACTCTATTTGCACTTGCACTTGTTTTTTAAAGTTGTAAGGTTACAATGTTTGATGTTTACATAAGGATTACCTGTATATGCACTAGCACTTTTTGGCCAGCCTCTGATTTCAATTGCAAACCTTTGTTTGGTTTCAGCACAAGGCAAGACTGTATTGTGGGAGTTATAATATAGTCAGACTTTGTTAACAACATTTTAAACAAACAAAAATAGTGTTGTTTTATACATATATATCATTTTCTCACGCATAAGTACAGTTTATTGTTGAAAATTATGTCTGCAATGTGGAGATATGGTGTTACAGTCTTATATTTCAATGGCCAATTTTAGGTATTTATACCGGGACAGTAACCCTATCAGAACTTACGTCT
Organism: Lissotriton vulgaris; assembly: GCF_964263255.1. NCBI lineage: Eukaryota > Metazoa > Chordata > Amphibia > Caudata > Salamandridae > Lissotriton > Lissotriton vulgaris. Next base: position 1,703,876,140 of record NC_141685.1, on the reverse strand, counting down.
TTTAATAAATATAATAACGGCAGATTTGAATAATAATTTCTATGTTACTACATATTTTATCATTGATATTCGGATGGATTGTTGCATATGAACCACAGAGGTAAATAGTGATTGGCTGGCAACATTTAGCATTTTACATATTACATTTTTTAACATTATTTATTATACAGTTTATGAGATTTTATGGTTCTAGAATTTTACAATTTTAAAATTCCTAAATGGAATTTTAAGGTATTTATACCCAGATGTAGAAATGATCAGAACCTATACTGTGTAAATAGACAGTGTGTATTCTATTTCAATTCTTCCCTTACGCAATATTTATGCACATGTCACTTTAAGAAAAGGAAAAGAATCTAAAAAAAATGGTTTAAAAGCTAACCTCTGACTGTGAGGCACGTCATGTGATCAAGGCACTTCGGGGTCGAAACGCGTCATGCCTGCTGTTTGAGAAGAGCGCAAATAAAATTACTTACTGCACCAATTTGTGGTCTGTGCTCTTGTTCTTAATTTCAGCAACTAGTGGAAAGCGGAGTATTTTGTCACTGAAAAAACCATTGGTTATAGACCATATATAGTTAGGGATTAGCATTTACAAAACCTTAATTTACTCGCACAAAACCATAGAAATTCGCATATATAGTTCAAGTCAAGTCAAGTCAAGTCAAAACATTTATATAGCGCACTACATACCCAGAGGGTTTCAAGGCGCTTAGGAAGGGGAGGTGGATTATTTGTCAAAAATCCACGTTTTAAGCTGCTTTCTGAACGCTAGGTGGTTCTGGGTGAGGCGAAGGTAAGCGGGGAGTGAGTTCCATGTTTTGGCAGCCAGGTATGAGAAGGATCTGCCTCCCATGGTGGTCTTGTTGATGCGAGGAACAGTGGCGAAGGCTTGGTTGGAAGAGCGAAGTTGGCGGGAGGGGGTGTAGAAGGACAGTCGAGAGTTGAGGCAATCTGGTCCGATGTCGTAGAGTGATTTGTGTGCGTGGGTAAGCAGTCGGAAAGTGATCCTCTTATTGACGGGTAGCCAGTGGAGGTCTTTAAGGTGACCAGAGATGTGTTCGTTGCGTGGGATGTCTAATATGAGCCTGGCTGAGGCGTTTTGGATTCGCTGTAGTTTCTTCTGGATTTTGGCGGTGGTACCTGCGTAGAGGGTGTTTCCGTAGTCCAGTCGGCTCGTGACTAGAGCATGGGTGACTGTTTTCCTTGTTTCGGAGGGGATCCAGCGAAATGTTTTTCTGAGCATGCGAAGAATGTTGAAGCAGGAAGAGGATACGGCGCTGACTTGTCTGTTCATTGAGAGTGAAGAATCCAGGATGACGCCAAGGTTCCGTGCGTGGTCTGTCGGGATGGGTGCATTTCCGAGGGCTTCCGGCCACCAGGAGTCGTCCCATGCAGAGGGGGATTTACCTAAGATGAGGACTTCTGTTTTGTCTGAGTTCAGTTTCAGACGGCTTTGTTTCATCCATTCGGCGACTTCTTTCATTCCTTCGTGTAGGTTAGTTTTAGCGGTGCTGGGGTCCTTGGTGAGAGATAGGATCAGTTGAGTGTCATCCGCGTAAGAGATGATGTTGAGGTTGTGTTGGTGGGCGATGGCTGCGAGGGGGCTCATGTATACGTTGAAGAGGGTGGGACTGAGTGAGGATCCTTGTGGTACGCCGCAGATGATTTCAGAGGCCTCGGACTTGAATGGTGGGAGGCGGACTCTCTGGGTTCTTCCAGTGAGGAACGAGGTGATCCATTCCAGTGCCTTTCCTTGGATTCCGATGTTTCTGAGGCGTTGTAAAAGGGTGCTGTGGCAGACTGTGTCGAAGGCTGCAGAGAGGTCGAGGAGGATGAGGGCGACTGTGTCTCCATTGTCCAGTAGAGTTCGAATGTCGTCTGTTGCTGCGATGAGGGCGGTCTCAGTGCTGTGTTTGGCTCGGAAGCCAGATTGTGAGGGGTCGAGTGATTTGTTGGCTTCGAGGAAGGCGGCGAGCTGGTTGTTGACAGCTTTCTCGATGACTTTGGCCGGGAATGGAAGAAGCGAGATGGGGCGGTAGTTTTTGAGTTCGGTGGGGTCTGCTGTTGGTTTTTTCAGAAGGGCGGTGAGTTCAGCGTGTTTCCAATCTTCTGGGAAGGAAGCGGAGTTGAAGGAGCAGTTGATGACGTCTCGGAGGTGAGGTGCTATGACGGAGTCTGCTTTGTTGAAGATGTGGTGAGGGCATGGGTCCGTGGGGGATCCAGAGTGGATGGAATTCATCAGGCGGATGGTGTCCTCAGTGGAGATTGGGTTCCAGGCGTTCAGGGTGTTGACGGGGGGAAGATGGTCAGCAGCTGGTAGGGTGGGTTGGTTTTCGGGTTGGTTGTCAAAGCTGTTGTGGATGTCTGCAATCTTGTTGTGGAAAAAAGAGGCTAGGGAGTCGCAGAGGGTTTGAGAGGGGGTGATGTCGTTGGAGTTGGCCGAGGGGTTGGAAAATTCCTTGACGATGTTGAAAAGTTCCTTGCTGTTGTGGGCGTTGTTGTCAAGTCGATCCTTGAATGCTGTTTTCTTGGCTTTTCGGATCAGTTGGTGGTGAGTGCGGGTGGCGCTTTTGAAGGCGTCCTTGGTGCTGGTGGTTGGGTCTTTTTTCCAGGCCTTTTCAAGGGAGCGGCAGAGTTTCTTGGATTTCTTAAGATCATCGTTGAACCATGAGGCCTTCTTGCTGCCTGGTTTGCTTTGCCGTTTTTTCAGTGGTGCTAAGGTGTCGGCGGTGTTGGATAACCATAGGGTGAGGTTGGCGGCGGCTTCGTTGGCGTTAGAGGAGAGGGCTGGGGAGGTTTGAAGGAGTGATGTGGAGATCTGGTCTGTGGTGATTTTGTTCCAGTTTCTTTGTAGAGTTGGTTGGAGGTGGATGATGGGTTTCGGCTTGTTGTAGGTGAAGTGAACGCAGCTGTGGTCAGTCCAGAGGAGATCTGAAGTGTGGCTGAAGGAGACATGGTTGCTGGAGGTGAAGATGGGGTCGAGAGTGTGACCTGCGATGTGGGTGGGGGAAGTGACCAGTTGTTTAAGTCCGAGGTTGGCGAGGTTGTCTAAGAGGGTGGCGGTGTTGCGGTCGTTGATCTTTTCAAGGTGGAAGTTGAGGTCTCCCAGAAGGATGTAGTCTTTGGAGGGGAGCGCGTGTGGGGTGATGAAGTCCGTGATGTCTTCACTGAATTTTGCGCGTGGTCCTGGTGGTCTGTAGAGGAGGGTGCCTCTGAGTGTGGTCTTGGGGTCGATGTGGATCTGGAAGTGAAGGTGTTCGGAGTTGGCGAGGTTGGCATCAGAGCTGGTTGAGATGCGGATTGTTTTCTTATGGACGATAGCGATTCCACCTCCTGTATGGTCGGTGCGGTCCTTGCGTGTGATCTTATAGTCATCAGGGATAGCGATGGCGATGTCAGGGGCGGAGGAAGCGTTCATCCATGTTTCCGTTAGGAAGGCGACGTCGGGAGAGATGGTGTCTAGTAGGTTCCAAAGGTCAATGGCGTGCCTGTGGACTGATCGGGTGTTGAGAAGGATGCACTGTAGGTGGTTGGGGTCGGGAATCTGTGGTGTGGTCGTAGCGGAGATGTTGTCGGTGCCGCTGAATTTGCAGGTGACGCAGGAGAACGGTCCATGGGTGCGTCCAGGAGCGGCTTGGACGCAGTTGGGGGCGCGACCGGGGTTAAGGGCTAGGAGGGTGGCGGCATCGTAGGTGACGCGGGGGGGCTGGGCAGTGCGAGGGCCAGGGGGTCTGGCGCTGGGCGCGGTCCAGGCGCGGACCGGCGTAGACGGGCTTACCTTTGGCGCACCTTCGGCGCGGATTGGGCGCGGTCGCTGCGCGTAAACGCTGCGCGCGGGAACTACTGTCATATATGGATGGTGGAGGGGGAGGGGCGAGGGCTGCTCAGCTGGGAGGCGGGGCGGGCTCCAGGGATCACAACAACAGCAAAATGGAGGCGGAGGGGGGAGCACAGCGTCGCGCTAGTCAGAGCGCTCAGATATAGAGAAAAGCGGCACTATTAATTAATTAAATAGCGAGAGAACAACTCGGCAGGCAGGCACACAGCAGGCTAATGCAATGAGGCAGAAAAGCAATGGCAGAAGCGGTACAACGCTACCGAGTGCGGTGAAAGCGGCACAATTAATTAATTAATTAACTTATACAGCAGCTCGGCAGGCAGGCACACAGCAGGCAAATGTAATTAGGTAGGAAAACAATGGCAAAAAGCAATGGCAAAAAGCAGCAACGATACCGAGTGTCACGAGGGGACACTGGGGAGCGACCACTCAGCCTGAGGGACAGGAGCGAGTCACGGCGCTTTAGGGATCTGCAGCGCTAATCAGGTCTGTGGGAGGGCTGCTCAGCTGGGAGGCGGGGCGGGCTCCAGGGATCACAACAACAGCAAAATGGAGGCGGAGGGGGGAGCACAGCGTCGCGCTAGTCAGAGCGCTCAGATATAGAGAAAAGCGGCACTATTAATTAATTAAATAGCGAGAGAACAACTCGGCAGGCAGGCACACAGCAGGCTAATGCAATGAGGCAGAAAAGCAATGGCAGAAGCGGTACAACGCTACCGAGTGCGGTGAAAGCGGCACAAATAATTAATTAATTAACTTATACAGCAGCTCGGCAGGCAGGCACACAGCAGGCAAATGTAATTAGGTAGGAAAACAATGGCAAAAAGCAATGGCAAAAAGCAGCAACGATACCGAGTGTCACGAGGGGACACTGGGGAGCGACCACTCAGCCTGAGGGACAGGAGCGAGTCACGGCGCTTTAGGGATCTGCAGCGCTAATCAGGTCTGTGGGAGGGCTGCTCAGCTGGGAGGCGGGGCGGGCTCCAGGGATCACAACAACAGCAAAATGGAGGCGGAGGGGGGAGCACAGCGTCGCGCTAGTCAGAGCGCTCAGATATAGAGAAAAGCGGCACTATTAATTAATTAAATAGCGAGAGAACAACTCGGCAGGCAGGCACACAGCAGGCTAATGCAATGAGGCAGAAAAGCAATGGCAGAAGCGGTACAACGCTACCGAGTGCGGTGAAAGCGGCACAATTAATTAATTAATTAACTTATACAGCAGCTCGGCAGGCAGGCACACAGCAGGCAAATGTAATTAGGTAGGAAAACAATGGCAAAAAGCAATGGCAAAAAGCAGCAACGATACCGAGTGTCACGAGGGGACACTGGGGAGCGACCACTCAGCCTGAGGGACAGGAGCGAGTCACGGCGCTTTAGGGATCTGCAGCGCTAATCAGGTCTGTGGGAGGGCTGCTCAGCTGGGAGGCGGGGCGGGCTCCAGGGATCACAACAACAGCAAAATGGAGGCGGAGGGGGGAGCACAGCGTCGCGCTAGTCAGAGCGCTCAGATATAGAGAAAAGCGGCACTATTAATTAATTAAATAGCGAGAGAACAACTCGGCAGGCAGGCACACAGCAGGCTAATGCAATGAGGCAGAAAAGCAATGGCAGAAGCGGTACAACGCTACCGAGTGCGGTGAAAGCGGCACAATTAATTAATTAATTAACTTATACAGCAGCTCGGCAGGCAGGCACACAGCAGGCAAATGTAATTAGGTAGGAAAACAATGGCAAAAAGCAATGGCAAAAAGCAGCAACGATACCGAGTGTCACGAGGGGACACTGGGGAGCGACCACTCAGCCTGAGGGACAGGAGCGAGTCACGGCGCTTTAGGGATCTGCAGCGCTAATCAGGTCTGTGGGAGGGCTGCTCAGCTGGGAGGCGGGGCGGGCTCCAGGGATCACAACAACAGCAAAATGGAGGCGGAGGGGGGAGCACAGCGTCGCGCTAGTCAGAGCGCTCATCAATAACTATATATCACGCACCCGCAATCCACTGCTGATGATGTCACATATTTCATCATTCATGACATGGTCAGTGACATCACTGATGACATCTCAAATGACATCACTGATGACATCTCAAATGACATCACTGATGACATCACTGATGACAACATCCAGTGACTGTATGTTTCTGTAAAGTTAAAATATGTCTTACATATTGAAGAATGAGTGGATGTATAAGTGTTTGGATGAACGATTTAGTAGGTGCATGACGACTGTATGAGAGAGTGATTAAATGTGTCTCACTGAGTGCATGGGTTAGTGACTAAACTGTCTTAATTTGTGCATCATTATTTCTGTAGTTCTGTAAACTGCTGCATGTGTTGATCAGTAGCTATATGAGTAACTATATGGGTTATTGATTGGTTGCCCAAATATTTGTATGGGAGAGTGAGTGTGTGTGTGGGGGTGGCTGGGAGGTATGTGACTCTGTGCATAAATGTGTGAGCAGTTGATTCAGTAGATGTATGGGTTCAAAAGTGCATGTGGAAACAGCTGTATGGGCGGTTGACTATCTGCATGAGTGTATTGGTGAGTGATTGGATTTCTCAGTGCTACATGTCAAAGTAAGTACATATGTAAAACACAGTACATGTAAGAGTTGACATATATAAATAACTGTGCATAAGAGCCAGTGAATGTGTGAGTGGCTGTATGGATCATTGTGAACTTGTATCAGTGATTGTATAAGAGAGTAAATATGTGTTAGTATATGTTTGATTAAGTAAGGTGTGTATAACTGTATAGTTGATGAAATGGAGGTGTGATTGATTCTTTGCATGACTGACTAGGTGTGTGAGTAACTCCATGGATGAGTGACAGTCTGTGAGTGTCTGTTTACACTGATTGTATCTAAGGTTATATTAGAGTCTGAAGAGGTTCATCGTATTATCACATGAATGATATCATCAGTGATGTGATCAGTAATGTCAAATGAGATGTTATCAGTGATTTCATCAGTGATGTCATTTGAGATGTCATCAGTGATGTCATCAGTGATGTCATTTGAGATGTCATCAGTGATGTCATTTGAGATGTCATCAGTGATGTCATCAGTGATGTCACTGACCATGTCACGAATGATGTAATATGTGACATCATCAGCAGTGGATTGCGGGTGCACGATATATAGTTATTGCAACTAACTATATATGCGAATTTCTATGGTTTTGTGCGAGTAAATTAAGGTTTTGTAAATGCTAATCCCTAACTATATATGGTCTATAACCAATGGTTTTTTCAGTGAATTTTCATGGTTTTGTAAATGCAAATTCCTAACTATATATGGTCTATAACCAATGTTTTTTTCAGTGAATTTCATTGGTTTTTTAAAAGCTAATATCTATAGCTGTAAAATATATTCTTTATTATGTGACGTATCACGTAGCCACGTGAGACGCCTCATGACGCGTCGCATAAACGTGACGTATCGTCTCTGCAGCGCAAACAAAACCCGTAACGTAAGCGCGCCAGAGCACGCTTACAGATATATATATTTTTTTTTAACCTTAATTAGACAAAATCCACACGTGCACATATCTTGAGGCCTTGCAAAGGCACAACAAACAAACAGTCCCTACAATTTTGCCAAGTTTGGTGGAAATCTATTACTTTAAATTTTATTTTACTGTTTCTCTTGGTTTTCCCCTTGTTACGCTTACCGGAACGCTACCCGGTACGCAAACCGGATGCTCCAAAAACACAAGATGTCGGTCTCCCGTTACGCTGCCGTTTAGCTGCCCGGTTGGCGTACCGGGAAGCGCCTCTACCGTGAAAAATCGCAATTTTCTTTTTTTTTCTTTTGCCCCGCGGGGCACTTTAATATCCCCCTCATCAATCCTAGGGGGTCAGGAGGGGTCTACCTTGCTCCCTTTCCTTCATTTCCCCCTTCGTTTTTCACCACCTCTTGTCTCTCGATCCTACCGAGAGACAAGATGGCGGCCGCTCCGGACTGTTTACAATGTTGACAGCCAATCAGCTTCTTCTCAGACTCCCGTTACGCTGCCGGTTAGCTGCCCAGTTAGCTGCCCGGTTCACGTACCGATTTGCGCCTCTACGACAAAAAATCGCAATTTTTTTTATTTATTTTTTTGGCCCCGCGGGGCACTTTAATATCCCGCTAATCAATCCTAGGGGGTCAGAAGAGGTCTACCTTGCCCCCTTTCCTTCATTTCCCCCTTCGTTTTGGCCTCCTCTTGTCTCTCGATCCTACCGAGAGACAAGATGGCGGCCGCTCCGGACTGTTTAGAATGTTGACAGACACCGGAGAGCCAATCAGCTTCGCTTTGCAAAGCTCCGTTACGCGAAAAGTACGCGAACTGGTGCGCTATTGGGTACGCTGTCACAGATATATCTGTTTTTTTAAACGTTAATTTCTCAAAATCCACTGGAGCACATATATTGAGACCCAGCAAAGGCACATCGGGCTAACAGTCCCTACAATTTTGCCAAGTTTCGTGCAAATCCATTCAGCCGTTCGAGCTAAAAGTGAGGCCAAACGCCCTATGGAAAAATGAAAGGGAAAAACGCGTTTTGGGACCCCCCTTTTTTCTCGCCCCCCCCCTTGACAGAACCCCCCCAAATTTTCAGGGGCTGCTCAGAAACAAAATGTGCCATTTTCCTGAAAATTTCAGCCGATTCCGTCCACAAACGCCAAAGTTATTAGACATAGAATGTTCAAAAATTCCATAGAGAAAAAATCCTAACTATATATACCTACTGGCTATCGCCAGTAGGTAATATATCAAGGGCTACAACACTTGCAACACATATGATAACAAAATAAGGGATTTCTCTCAACTCCACTACCCATTTACAGCTGAAACACATTTTAACACCGACCAAGCACAGCTAGGCTGACCACATAAGAAATTAACTCGCTCACCAAAAGACTTTCTGCCTTCAATATGTGGATAAACATGTTTGTTATATAAGAGGAGGAGGGAGAGAATTTACAGACAAAGGATCAACATCTTTGTGATGTCCAGGGGCGCTGTCATTTCCAGATACCACTTTTCACCTGAGGTGATCCTTGACATAATTGCAGATGGGAGCAGGAGCTTGACTCACCTACATCTCACTTCAAAGCTATCCCTGCCTAGGTGAAAATATTGGCTACTGTCCATTTCATGGCCACTGGTTCTTTCCAGAGAGTAACCTCTGACAGTGTTTGCATCCCACAGGCAAGCCACACTCAATGCTTGCACCAGGTACTGAGATGCATTAATAGAGAAGTTCACCAATTTATCACCATGCCACATTCACTTGCAGAAAGGCAAAGGGTGGCAAGGGAATTTTATGCATTTGCCCATTTTCCTCATGTGCTAGTTGCCTTTGACTAAACCCTTCAGACATTTTATTCACCTTACCAAAAAGCACACCACTTCTGCAACAGATACCGCAGGGCTCCATCAATGTGTAAGATCTCTGTGATGTCAACAGCTGCTACACTGATATCCAAGCTGTCTTTCCTGGAAGCCCATATGACAGTTCTTCTGATAGTCATCTTTTGTACATCTGTTACTAGTGATGCTGATGACATGTGGTTCATTGGTAAGCAACAATACCTCACACTGTGGCTACATGCGCATCTGTGGTGGCATCTCTAACATGATCAATAATAACTACAACACAAGACACACAAATTACCCTCAGATACACAGTATGTTTGAAGGCATGTGATATTGCAATTAGAATAGTGGTCCCTTTGTAAACCTTTCACATGTCTTTGTTGTAGGTGATGCCAGGTATGCTCTCTCTCCCCATCTCCTCAAAGCCTACAGATACCAAACCACACTATATTAACAGAGAAACAATAGGATGCACATACATGCACACGCCATTATCGAAGCCACTTTTGGGATCCTCAAGTCACTATTCAGATGTCTACAGGGGTGCTGGTGAACTCTCCAGAAGTTGAATGCAAGTTTATTGAAGCCTGTTGCATGCTGCACAGAATCTACAAACACACCCACAATCAGGTATCGGGGATGTGTTCCAGAATAGAGGCTAGGGTCTCCAGTTGTTGAATTGATTAGTTAACTAAATTTTTGATGAACTGCTAGCTTGGGTGCTGCTTTTATGTGGTTGGATAGTGTCTCGTCTATGATGAATAGTGGACTACTACCATACTGTTCCTATGTGCCACTCTATTTTTTTTCACATAATATCATCAACTGGCATGTTGCGCTCTAACAAAAAATAAGCTGGCTCTTCATTTTCAATAAAATTCAAACTTTTATCATTACCAAACGTAAGCCTAAAATGCCACTTAATACACTGATGTTTTAGGACAAACATACTAAAATCCAGTAGGTATACAGTCTCCTTTATTGTTTTTTGTTTCTACCATTTTTAAGTGTTTTTTGTGTTATTGGTACATGCAGTGTACACTCTCCTACATGCAGAGTTATCAGCTTGCATGCAGAGTGATCCTTCCTGATGTGGAAGATTACCTCTGGCATGCTCCATCTCTGCCATGACTGCGGACTCTCTCTCCCACATGCGGTATGGGAATCCCCACTTCTTGCAACAAACAGGAAATGACATGCAGGAAGAGGGGGTCACTCATTTAACGGTTATTCCGAGCCATCCTCTCTTCACCACAACACCATCCGCCTCCTACTTGCAATCATGTTACACTCAAAATTGCTGAGGGACTTGATGTGAAGGCCTGCCTCATTCTCCTAAGTTGAACTGTAAATTAATGACGGGGGTCATCCAAAAGTACCCTGAGCTTTACGAGGGTCTGAAGACCCAAATCAAAAATGCCAAGGCAGGCTGAAATCTGGCATGACCTCACCACACGCTGCAGTGCAGTTGGAGTCAACCAGCAGGCGGGGGAACATTTTTCCACAAGCACTGTGAGGACTTTCGTCGCTAGGCCCAGGGAGGCGTTGCCAGTGCTAAAAATTATACATTTTAATGTACAAAAATTAAATTTTAGATTACCTCATCACCTTCTCATGTGTTGCCATCAAGTCTGACTATTCAGATTCCTAGTAGTCCTCATTTACAATGGTCTGCCATTGGACGGAGAATTACGGAGAATTATTGAGGCAAGATGGCGCAGCTGGATCGTAGCGCACAGTCGCAATTCTTCTTTCTTTCTCCCTGACCTAGGATGGTGCTCTGAGTAGGATGCAGTGGACCCCTGGAGGCTCGGAATCCCTGACGGTAACGAGGCAGAGAGACTTTGGAATGGTGTACTGGCTGGCATCTCCAACAGTTTTATTACTTTCTGCCATCAAGTTTGGCTTAGGGAAAATTGCCGCTTTGTCTTTCTCGAACAAGAGCAGTAATCTCGATGCCCCCATGCGCTCCCAAGCAAGTGAAGGAGCAGAATGAGCCGGGGATCAGCACTGAGAAGATGCCAAAGAAAGATCTTCCGGGCACAGCTCAGCGTTCTGCAGGTACAGCACGAAAAGCTCTGAACGTAACCGCAAAAAATTATGTGGAACCGTGTGGAAAAGCCGGCAAAGCCTCTAACACCGATGTGGCTCGGAGCCCTTCACTACAGAAATCCTCCAAGGACAGCAGCAAATCTAAGAACACAGCAATGAGACAACCTACCATCGTGGGAGCCTTCAATGTCAAAGCCCCGGAACATCCTGACGCCGACGTGCGAGAAAACAAAGACAGCGCTGTCCTCAGGGACGCTGATAGAGCGGTTGCCAGGCAACGCCCTGCTTCAGCGGTGCAAACTCTTTCGGCTTGGCAGACTAGCGGCAAGGCAGGCAACGGAAGGGACGAGGGAGCCCAGCAATTGCTCCTGGATAGTAATGGAACCACGGACACAACAACCATGTGCATCAAGGACATGATGAGAGTTCTGCTTGTGGTGGAAGCTGGCCTGAATACCCCAAATCAAATTATGAGTACGTGGGGGAGTGACCCTAGCCTTGCAAGGTATGAAGATATTTTAAAGGCTAGGCAGCAGCAAGGGGCATTGGAGAGAGGGGGTTCACCCGAGGGAGACTGATTTTTTTCCCTCAATGAGGATTTGGAGTCTCTCCTATCAAGTGAAGTAAGCTCAGGGGAAGGCTCGGACACAGGGACCAGTGCTTCTGGCAAAAGGAACACACAGAAGAAGCGAAGGTCCAAAATTAGAGCCAACGTACCTGGGACCCCCTCGGGTGCTAATAAGAAATTACTTTGGGATTACTCAGCTACCTCACAATTGTATCAGGATGGCACTAACTCACCCAGCCTAGAAGGGGAGTTCGCTTCCAGCATTCCCCCCTACCTCAGCCTGCCTCACTAGAACTATTGTTTAACACCCTAAAACAGATGCAGGGAGAAGCAGGGGTGGAGATCCGTAGGGCTAGGCAGGCAACAAAAAAGATCCAAAATACACTTAGGAAAGTTAACAAACTGTATGAAGTAGCAGATAGAGTGACGCAGGTCGAGGAAAGAACAGGAAGGCTGGAAGATGACGTTGGTAGCTGGCAGACCTTCAAACAGGCACAGGAAAAGATGGCAGAATACGTACAGTGGAAGCTGGAGGATTTTGAAAATCGACAGCGGCGGAACAATATCAGACTACTGGGTGTGGCCGAGGGGGCGGAAGGGCAAGATGCCAGGCTGTTTGTTGTTAACTTACTGAAGGGTGCCTTTCCCGAATCATCAACCTGGCAGTGGGAAAACGAGGTGCAAAGAGCGCACCAGTTCCCATTTACACCTAAGAAAGGGCGGGGAGGAACACAGGAGGGTATGCCCAGAGCAATCCTGGTCTATGTGGGCAATTACTTGCTCAGACAGGAAATAATGGACAAAGCAAGGCCAGAGTCTAAGCGCTCATTTAATGGCATTACCTTTTTCGCCAGGCGTGACTTCTGCCATGCAACTGTGGAAAGAAGGTGGAGGGTTAGGCAATTAATCACTCCATTCCAGGCCCTAGGTTCAGAGGCTTATCTACTGTATCCCGCTAGGCTTAAGGTGATCACAAAGGGGCAAGTGAAAATGTTCTTTTCTGAAGGTAAAGCACAACAGTATATGGAGGAGCTAAAAGGGCAGAAGGGTGACTAAACGGTTCGATTTGAAGCATAGGTCAAGGGACCTTGGGACACTTAGGACACATAGGGGCTTCTCCCTTTGTTCTTCCCGCCAGTCCCAGAGCACAAATTGATGGTGGTGGGTTGCTATAGGGATTAGGGGGTAAATGCAGTAGGGACTAACGGTCATAAGAGAGGGAGAGGGATGCGATAGCTGAAATTCAAAAGCGGTCACTCATAGGTGATATGTGACCTATTTGCCTGTAAGGGTGGTGGAGGGGGTTCTGGGGGGGCACTGGAAGGGTCAGGAGGGATGAAGGGTTGGAGGAAGGGGGTCAAGGGGGGAACGTAAGACGCACACATACAAGGCATGCACAGCACAGCAAAGCACATATATGTATTTTTTTCTGTATTTTTCTTAAAATTTGGTTGGGAAAGTCAGAAAAGCAATATGATACATTCTAATGAGTATCCGAAATGCATCGATAAACATATGTGGTCTCAACGAGGGCAATAAAAGGCAGCGGGTGGCAGCACTCCTCAGGATCAATGTATTTAGATCTAGCTTGTCTACAAGAGACGCACATTGAGGGGACAAAAAGCATCTCCTGGAGCAGATGGGTTTTTTAGTACTGGGGTGTACAAAGCAGGGGACTAAAACTCGGGGGGGGGGTCACTGTACTTGCCAAAAGGGGGGACACATTAGTTAAGAGGAAGAAGGAGGATCAATGGGGGAGGTGGGTATACCTCGAATGCATTACTAAGGGCGAGACATTTTCTTTAGTATCCATCTACGGGTCTACTGAAGATGACCCGGATATCTTCAAAGTTCTCGATTCAGAACTACCCTTATGGCCAGAACCTATTATTTGTTGTAGAGACCTCAATATTAACGGGCTGACTGGCTTAGAGGCAGATATATACCGGTCGTGAGAAGAAGACTTGTCAAGCAATAGTTCACCTGGCATATCACAATTCTTTAACGGATCTTTGGGCCCGGTTCAACCCGGTAGGCACCGGTAGCACATTTTATTCAGCACCACATAGGATCTCCGTAAGATTGGACTACTCTTTGGTATCAAACTCACTAGTTGCAAGGACACGGATAGAAAAACAACCACAAATAATATCCGACCATAAACCTTTAATACTCCCGCTTAAAACTGGGAGGGTTGCTAATAAAGAGAACAACTGGACCTTTGAGAGGGCATTATTAAAGGATGATGAGTATGTTAATCATATGAATCAGCATGTACTGGGAGATCAACAGAGGCAGTACCTCCCCAGGCGTCGTCTGGGATGCTTTCAAAGCAGGGGTATGAGGCGAGACTTTGAGCTACACACTACATAAGAAAAAGCAGGAAAAGGAAAGAGTTGAAAGAATTACAAGAAAGCTGGCAGAGACAGAGGAGGAGTTGAATGTAGCTATACAGATAAAGGCGCCCCTGGAGGATATCCTCCTCAGGATTGCAGTAGGTAACGCAGAGGCAAGCGAGAGTATTGCAAGTAAAGCAGCAGCCAGTTATTTGGTCAAAAAGGAGATGTGCTATGAACTCAGTGAGAAAGTAGGGTACATTCTAGCGATATGCACAAGACAGAAAATGGCGGCAGGGGAAAAAAAGGAGATCTTAGATGATAAAGAAGACGTAGTTACAGATGCTAGGGCAATACGGGAGGTCTTTAGACTCTTTTATGCAGCACTGTAAAACCAAACCCAGATAAGTGATGTAGCACCCATTCAGGAATATCTAAAAGACATTTTGCATCCGGTTCTCCCTGAGGAAGAGAAGGCAGTTTTGGTTCTCCCTATAACCCCAGAGGAGACAGCTACCACATTAAAAACCTCCCCTCGAGCAAGATGGCAGGCCCGGACCAGATACCGGCCAGATTTTATAAAGTTTTTCAGGGTGTGCTAAGTAAGGATATGCAGGCTACTATGGTACAAGCGCAACAGGGAATATCTATACCAAACTCCTGGGGGGGGGGGGCGATATAGTAGTTATTTTGAAAAAGAGCAAACCATCATTAGAACATGGTTCTTAAAGGCCTATAACACTCATGAACGGGAATGCAAAGATTTTCTCGAAAATACTGGCTATGAGGTTAGGCAGGGTGATCGAGAGCTTGGTTAGCCCCACGCAGCATGGTTTCATACCAGGAAAGGGAACTACACAACACATAAGGCACATGTTTACATTATTTGATGCAGCGGATGTCTCAGGAGATCCTGTGGCTGCCTTACTACTTGAAGCAGAAACGGCATTCGACAGGGTCTCCCGGGACTACCTCTGGATGGTTATGAGATGGTGCGGTATAGGTGAAGGATATATAGGCGCTATACAGGCTTTATATAGGGACCCGTCAGCCCGACTGAAAATCAACAAAGGATATACTGACCCGCTGCAGATTAAGCGAGGGACAAGGCAAGGGTGCTCATTCTATCCTCTTTTATTCGCTTTATATATGGATCCACTGCTAAGCAGGTTGGAATATAACAATAGGACCCGCCTGTTGTTATGCATGGGCACGAGTTTAAAACCTTTGCTTACGGAGACGACATCGCAATTGTCACATCAGCACCAGTCGCTGCTATCAAAGAGGTAGAGGCAGAAGCTCGGGGATTCGGGCTGGTTTCGGTTACGCGATTAATACGGCTAAAACCCAGATAATTAAGAACGCTTTCATGAGCTGCGAGGATGACAGGGTGGCAACGTCGGCCATATATCTGGGGATTAGGATTTCAGCAGATCTAAGTAGCTCAGTAGACCAGAACATCAAGCCATTAATAAATAAAGTCAAAGGGGACCGTGAAAGGACACATAATCCTCAGCTGTCTCTAGTGGGTCGTACAAATGTTATAAAGGTCATCATCTTGCCTAAATTTCTCTATTTGTTTAGGGCGATTCCATTTTTTTTTTAGGCCAAATGGTTCCGCGTACTAGAACATATTTTGAACAGATTCATTTGGGCCCACGGTAAAACAAGGAGAGCATATCGATATATTACCCTCCTCAGGGAGAGAGGGGGTTGGGGGCCCCGGATTTCAGAATCTACTACTGGGCGGCGGTGCTTCAGTACATGCAGGGATTAATAGGTGGAGCAGGGGGAGCAGAAAGGGGCGTGGGAGATAGATTCAGGTCACTACCGTATATACTACTGTGATGGGTATTGAAGCAGGAAATTGCTTTCTTAAATGTATACATTACAGTTATTATAAACAAATAAAGTTCAAGACATTGCAAGCAGCATATAAGATTTGGGCAGCCTTCTCAAAAAAGTTTGGTCTTGGAAGGTTTAACAATTATACACGTATGCTAAAGAATGTTTCCCTGCCAGGAAAGATATTTAGGGATTCAGTGATGATGGACTGGGGGGGTAGCATGGAATCCAGAAACTAGGCGATCTTATGGGCCCAAGTGGAGTACTCCAGTTTTCTGAATTACAATCCATGTATGGCATTGACAGAAGGAGCTTTTCTAAATATTTGCACGTACGAAGTTACAGCTCTAATAAACATGGTGGGCCTTTAGGGTTTAGGCACAACAACATTTTAGAAAATATTGAAAGCAGGGGAGATTGCACGATTCGCAGATTTTATTCAGAACTTACTGCAGTTAAGTCTGATGACCTCGATAAATTTAGCACAAAATGGGCATAGAAACTAGGTACCGCTCAGGATTGTTTCCGGGATTCATTAGACCTGGGACGGACAATACTCTGCTCGGCTACATTACAAGCACAACACTACAAGACGGTATATTCTTTGTATCACACACCTGCAAGAATAGCCCAGTGGTGGGGCACCTCAGGCACTACCTGCCCTCGCTGTGATTCACCGGAGGCAGATATAATTCACATCTTTGCTACCTGCCCGCAGTTGTACACACTTCATAGGGCGGTTGAGTTGTTCCTTGACAGGTCTTTGGGGATTAAAATTACCCTCTCATCAGCTTTGATTATCCTTGGGGTTAATGAAGATACCGGGGCCCCCATGAGGAATTTCTATTTATGGCTATGGCGGTGCTGTGCAAGTGTATTGCTAAGGCGTGGCTAGACAAAGTGCCCCTTACTCTACATCATTGGCTAGCCAGCCTGCTTGCTGCCTATAACTTAGAAAGTGCAATCTATTCAAGCAAAGGTCGAAGGGGAAGAATACTCGGTAAGAGAATCTGGAGACCCATTGAGCAGTGGAAAGAGGGCTTCAACAATATACCTTAGGAATGATGTTCTCTTCCCCTCCTCTTAGCTGTTTCTTTTCTTATTACTTTTTTCTTTTTCCCGTTATTTTTATTTTCCTTCCCTTCTTATGTGGGCTTCTTTAAATTTCATATACTGTGATATTTAAATTATGCAAAAGGAATGTATATAATGTAAGGCAATTTGCTATGTGCTGTGCTGTAACACTCGAAAAAATATAAAACTTTTAATAAAAATATTTAAATAAAAACAGTGGTCCGCCATCATAATTTAGCAGCATTTTTTGTTGTTGGAGAGTGCAAGAAATTGATTAATAAACTATAAAGGCACAAAACCTACACTTTCCATTGTCCAAACGTAGAAATATTTCAGAAGTGGAGATTCGGGCATGTCTAGAGGTGTAAGTCTAAATCTGCTTCCAAGCAGCTCCGAATATATTTGTACCGCCAAAGCTGCTAGTAGCCCAAACATAATCTCTCTCTAAGCCTGGAAAGGATTTAAAGTTTGGTTCTTTGAAATTCCCGTGAATTGTTTTCGTGTAATTACGCAGACGTTTGGTAAATTTACGCAAAATTCTGCATAATTACGCAAAATGCAAATCTGTGCTTTTGAGCTATATTTTACCCCAGAATGAGTCCTCATCTCAAATTTTGGCACAAATACCTATTTGACAAACGTACCTCAAACAGTAGCCCCTTGTGTTTTGTTTTTATCATGTGTTTACGACAAATGGCACATTTCACGGTATATTTTTATTTTGAATAGAGCATAATTATGCAAAGTGGTGACATCATTTAATTTCAGGAATTTTGTATACCAAGCGTAATGTGGAAATCCCAAAAGTATGTGAATTACACAAGTGTGATTTAAATTTAGCTTAGGCCTAATTTATAGACCCTGATAGAAAATAAGCAATCAATTAACTTTTTCCCTTTCAATTCAATTCCCAATCACCACCCTTAATGAGGTTGCCATTGATTTGAAGGCCGGAGTTTCCCCAAAGAGGAGCATTCTAATATAAATGGGTCAACTTTAAGCAACTTGGGACTTTGTCACAATATTTCTAACATGCTCTTGATTAATGAGTTCATAGGTCAAGGTGTGCTTTCCAGGGTTCTGTAAACTGACAGAGTCCGGTTTAGATTTAGCATATCGTGCGTCTCTATAAGAACCGAAGTAGGTTTATTTCTTAATTTGGATAAGAAGTGCTCTAAATGAGACAAATGATGTATATACAGCTTCATGTCAGGCAATGCCCCAGATGTGTGTCAGTTAACACTTGGTATAAGCTTGGGCCATACACCAACTCATTTGAATCTTTTTATGTGCGAGTCGAATACAGAACTTTAGTTAACAAGGTAACACAAGTTGCCAGTCATAACTGTCTGTTGCTCACTGCAACCATGTACATTAGACAGTTTCGCAATCTCTTGACTTTTTATCTGAATGCCCATATTATTGCAAAATAAAATTCCATTTCCAACTTTTCACCTCCCCTACTTGTCTCACTGTCTTGTGCATGTTGCTTTTGGTAATGTTGATGTTTTAGGTACCCTTCTCTCCTTTGGCTTGTGCCCCCATTCCCTTTTGCCTTCCCCCACATATAATGCCTCCTTTTATGTATTTTCTCCGGAGATGTCCCGGTCTGACTGGTGTTCCAGCAAATAGGCCCGCAGTGGATCCCATATGTCGTGTGGTCTGCAGGTAAGCAGCGTTAGCTCTGCGTATGTTAATAGTCGATCTTGGCAATAAACCGGGTCGCGCATCCATTCCTTAAATTTAGGGTCTCGTCCCCTCCCTCATTTACAAGCTACTCTTTGCTTAGCTAACAATAGCCCCAGCAACAGATATTTTCTGACTGAAGCTCCTAGCTCCGCTGTATATCCTAGCAATGCTGTCAGTGGAGTGTTTGGAATTGGGGAGCCTATCATCTGCTCCAGGGCCTACACAACTTTTTTCCAGAATCCCTGAATAGATTCAGATTCCCATGCCAGGTGTAGGAGTCCTGCTCCTGCTTTGTTGCACCTATTGCATCGATCATTATTTCGGAGTTGAATTCGATGGAGCCTAACCGGGGTATAGTATAGGCCAGAAGTTCATATTTAGGCACTGGAAAGAAGTGCAGTGCTAATCTGACTGCCTTGTTCAAGAATGCAGTTATGCTTTACAATATGAGGCACTGCAGGTTCAAGTGATGTGGAACATTCCCAGGGCATTTCTGGTACTAACATGATTTTTAAGACTACCAGTCATGTGACGGCGTGGTTTAAAGCAAGAGGTCATTTGACTTTGTAATACATGTCACCTGTGATCAAGGCTCATTGCCAAGCCGAAATGCATCAGGAGGAGAGCGTGGTGCCATTTTATTGAGGAATAAACACTGGACGTTTCCTGAAAGTGGGCCCAGTTCTTTCTTCTATTTGTATCAATATAATGGGGTTGCTCTGTCCCCATCCACTGAAGCCGGCCTGCATATTAGGGGCTCCTATTTTGGAGTTTATCATATATCTATCTTTAACAATAGCATTATAGATTTGGGCATGGAACCAATAGGGATGTAAAACCAAGGACATACAGGTACCCTGTCAGTAACACATAGAAAGGTTAGATCCAAAGGCAAAAGAGCAGGCATTCAATTTACCAATCTCTACCATCCATCTGCTGTTTGGTGCCAGTCTGGGTTTTGGTGCACTGCTAGGAGGGGGAATCGATTTTGGGCAGGTAGTGAATGGGACAACAACAAAGGGCCTTTAAAAGGTTATGAGTATATGTTAGAGTAACAGTGCAAATGTCAAGGTAACAGTTTAATGAAAATATAATCCATTTCATAAACACATTGTCGGGATTTAACAAGTTAGAGAAATCCTTTACGGTCTGATAGTCTGATTGTTGTGTTGGCATAAGGACATACCTGTATGTGTAGGTGAGTTGCATTGAAATACCTGCCCTGTTTGTTGTCCTGCTGCAATTGCTATGACCCCCCCACCCCCAGCTGAAGAAATCAATCTACTCATAAGAATTATTGTAGAAAAAAATTGGAAAATTATAATTACCAACATGCAGGAATTGATACAGCTTGTGTTACTTTGTGTTTTTGAGGGGTATATATGTGATGTGTTCCTAACAATGCAAGTACGAGTGAGGGAGAGATATGGGTGAGCGATTGTATGTTTACTTTTATTGAGAGCGAGATAGAGGGAGAGAGAAAAAGAGAGAGACGCAGAGGGGGTGGATGGGGGTTAGAATCTTAGCTGACACCACATCAGTGTTTCAGAAAGAGGCATCCCATATAGCAGTTGGAGGTGCACTGTGGAGAGGACAGCCTCCTCAAGGAGGGCTGGGATGAAGATGGGATCCACGTTGTCTTCTCATAAGAACTTTGCTGGCTGAATAATGTTGAACTTCTCCTTCATTCACCTCCTCTAATCTTGCTACTTCTTTGTAATATTACAGCTCACAGTGTGGGCCTACTCAACCAATCCATTGACAACGTGTTTTAAACAATTAACTTCAGCTATTGTCACTTTAAGCTTTTTATCAGAAGAAAATGTAATTTGTTTAATGTTGCAAAGAATATTAGAATGCATTGTTTATTGATGACAAAAGCAATTTAAGCTGGCATCTTTTGCATGATGGTCTGCTATTACTCCTGTTCTGCTCTTACTCCTTTTATGCTCTTACTCCTGTTAAACCAGAGATTGAAAATATTGTTATAATCCATCAAACACTCATATGCTCAGATCAGATCTGTCGTTTATATCAAATCTAATTTATATTGGGATGTGCTGGCATTGCAAGGGGAGTGTACTAACATGATCGGCGAGTTCTTGAAGCACATGGTGAAGGGAACGATGACGTGCACAAAGAGACACTTACACAACTAGAGAAAGCCAGAATCACTAGTTAAGGCTTACTCCATGAAGTGGTAAATGGTTGCAATGCAGATACTGTATCATGCAAGTAATTACATCCAATAAACGAAACCTCAGGCAGTAAAATACAGCTAGTAAATTAAATAAACACTCACAATGTGCTTTTTATCAGTTTCCCCTATGAGATTCTATCTAGAATGTAATGACAGATCCCCGTGTTTCCATTCTGATCAAGGTCAGTCTTCATCAAAAATGCTTGTGGATGAAAGATACAAAAGAAAAGCCTCCTAATATTATTGCTAGAAGTAATCAAAGACGCCATTTGTATTGTTAAATCGAAAGGGGACATTTGAGGGGATATGCAAAGCAGAGCTACATTGAGGCAAACATGAGAAGTGTCACTTCCACAAAGAATGACAAAGACAACCTGGAGGACAATTTTTGTGAAATCACTCACTGTGTTTCCCACAGGACACCACATACCTTGGATCTGGGTAGCTAGGCATAAAATCCAATATACTATGCCAAACTTAGAAAAACAAGTGCTGGGTTGGAGTGACTGAATTAATTGCAGTTTCTGGCAATTAGTCTGTACCCCGTTCCAATCAATCCTTCTTTCGTTAACTGTACCACTACAGACAGGACTAATGTTATACACATCGGCCTTGGTTCTGAGAGGATTAAGAAGACAGGGTGCACCCGGTATCCATGCGGCACTGTAAAAAACTGGCATACAACCGAATGGTGGTGTTGGTAGAAAAGTGACTCCAGTTGGAAGGTTTTTTAGCCCCCAGATTGCTGTTCAAGAATTAGAAAATAGCACCATTCAACCCAGAATGGAGCTCTGACTGACCAGCAGAGAATTCCCTATCACTAATTTTATATTCGACTACTTGATCTGGATTATTACAGATATCAGAGCCATTGATTATTCCAAAGAGCAGTCTGCATAACCTTATTATTTATTAGGAATAATTATGCAGAACAATGCTTTTTAAATCATTAGGAGGGACTATATATTCCTATTTGTCCTGAAGAAGGTGGTTGTATCTTTCTTTACCCACCGAAACGTGTGGATGTCTACTTTGGTTAAATTAGAGGAAGATAGTCTTGTTGGTTGAATAAAAACACCGGGACTTTGCACTTTTCTGCTGATTCTCATAAATTAACTCTTGTTGATGACAAATGTGTATTTCTTATGTGTGAAATTCTGTCTTTTTCGTGCTAAATAATTTTCTGTCTTGTTTTCAACCTATTTTATTGATGTTTTTTATGAATATGTATGAATTATCTGATATGAATATTATTTGAAATTTGATTAACGTGATGATCATTAATTGTCATGTTGGTCCCTTTTAACTGGCATAGAGGATTGTATGACCCATAAGAAGGTGGTGTATGAGAATCTATGAATGTATGGTGTTCTCCTGGAGAATTTATTTATTATATTTGAATTGTAGAAAGAATCCAGCCTGACCTTACAGATCACATCTGAATGGGATCCAAAGCAAACGCAGACAAGTATTGGCCAGTCCGACATACTTCACACTCTCCACACAGTATAGAAGGCAGCAGGGACTCCAGGATTGTGGGAATGAAGGGATTTTGAAGAAGAGAGTACAAATATCTTCTTCCCAGGGACACTACTATTACTGTCTTTACCCCAATCACTCACTGCTACAAACCACGAGGCAGCAAGATAGATGGGGCAGTAGCTACCCTCACTATAGATGAGGATGCACTTTTGATACGCCCTGTGACAGAACAGATTCGTCCCGTGCTGCTAGAACCTTATATCAGGAATCATGTGCAATATTGAGTCTACCGGTGGAAAAGTGCAATGTATGCCAAACAAAAATGAAAGAGGTTCAGGGTGGCTCATTTTTCCCATCCATGTGGTTACTATTTATTTCTTACAAAAATGTTGTTGAATTTAATGAATAATGCAACACTTTTCAGTCATGCCCTATCCTCATCTGTTATGGGCCTATTTCCTATCGACATATATTCCATACCATTTTCGAATGAAGCCACTGCCCTTCTGGGTCCTTCTGCTTCCGACAGCTTTGTGGACTTCATGATCCTCTTTCTTTGTCTCCCATAAATCAGTATAAGTCATCTTGCATGTAGGGGATTACATTATTTTTGATCCGCATTTGCACACTAACAATATGACAATCTGCAATAAACAAAAAAAGGTACGTTGTCCCAGAACTCTGTACTACATTGTCCTCTTTCTTTTTAAATATGTATGAAGAGGGTCTTATATGTCTCATCAACTAATATATGTTTTGATTTAAAATAATGCAGATAAAATGCAGTTGTAAAACTCTACCATGTACAATTGCTCAAGTGGCCTTCAGATGCAACCAATAATTAGGATGAAGTTAGCAATGCCAATCTAAATTCCAGATAGAGTAAGATGCTTCTTGTGGTTCCTCATTGAAGCTGTTGAACTTCATCCTTCAGATTCCAGGGCCTTAGAATTTTCCAAACCCTCTTTGATTTGTCAAACATTTTGCGTACACCATTGACAGCAAATTATCTCAGGCTTCCATACCTCCACTTCTTGACTTTAAAAAAACCTTTTTAGTGTTTTCTTGTCCCTCAAAGGGTGTTGGCCGTGGACACCATTATGTAGTTCCACCTCTTTTATGCTATTGGACTTTATCTGGGTTTTCCAGCTTGCGACAACCATGCTCTGTTTCTCTAGACACATGGACTCCATCACCCAAACACACCACTCAATGTCTGGCCTCTCTGACATGCTGGTTTGTGTTCAGGTTTGTACAATCTACAGAGTTAAATAAGTTATCAATCACCCTTTTCTTCAAATAAATACATCAGTGGATGTTTTAGGTCTTCCAGTTCTCTGCTCATTGCCTTCTTTACATGCCATAGACCATCTTCACTTTACTATACTTCCCAATTCTCCTTTGGAACATACAGTATTAACCTCGACAGATAGAAGGGAGTCTTCCCTTCAGATAAAACCCAGAAAACCTGGTTCTTCCTTCCATTTTTCAATAAAACCAAATCTCCAAATCAGTAGACAAATATCAATGCTACAAATCTTTAATGTAGAGAAATCCACAGAGTAGTGTTGGACACAAATGCGTTATCAAGATTTCGTTCCATTTGGTGTGTGGAGATGAAAATCATGGATGACATGTCCAAACACACGGACTGTAGATATCATTGGAGATGGAAAAATCCCATCTCATAATGGATCTAAAACTAAGGTTCTGATAACTGGGCAAGCCAAATAATTTTGTCCTCCCTGAACCTGGATCTTTAGACCAAACCAAGTCCCCACACTTTAAAGAAGGAACCAAAACCATCCTGTTCAGAGGCATTGTGGCTACTATTTGGATGTGCCAGGACTGTCTGTCTGTCTCTCCTAGGGACAAAGCCTCATTGGTTCAACAGCCAACTTGTCAACTCTGACTACAGCCTACAGAACATCCACCTCCTCCCGCCTGAGGTTCTCACAAGTAGGAGACAAATTGCCTTCTTTGGTGGAACAATTCACTTGAGCCACCTGGCACCACCTTATTATTGGCTTGCAAGGGTGTACTTCAACATTGGCAAATAATGTACCACTTATAGAGTGAGCATGCTGAAGCAGGAGCAGTGTTTCATGTCAAAGTACCTAAATAACAACAGGAGTATTCGTAAACTTTTAAAGACTGCAAATATTTCATCCTTAATACTAACCGAAAATGTGTATTTAATTGCAAAAATTACAAATTTTGTTGGTATTAAACAGAAAAAGTGGATTTTGCTGTAAAAAAACCGTAAAAGACTGTCAAAAACATTTTATCTATTTAAATACACTAACATTCATCCTAACAAATGGAAATAGTGCCTGTGTTGTCAGCTCATTGATACTGGGTGCATCTGTAATTGGGGAGCCCAGTTCCCAAGGATTACATGTGGGACCATGAATGTCCCCTTAGATCTGATGAATCTGAAAATCTGGTCCTGATTCCCTTGGTGATTCTTCATTACACCCTGAGACTCCACCTGCAGCCAGAAGGTGTATTCTAGGGGTGAAACACCACAGAGGTCAGAGTTATCAAATCTTCATCAAGTGTGCATTGAGCTGAATGTAATCATGTCTTCATGTATTACTATAATACTGTAATCAACAAAGAACATATTGCACTAAGACACGTACCATTTTAACTCTCTATTGTCTCGATTAAACGTTGCCAGGTATGGATGTGCAAATATTACTCTGTCCGAGAATTAGGCTCGGCAAAGTTTGCGGAGTTCCTCAAAGTGACCAAAAAAACTCTGCGCGCTACACAAAATTCCGCAAACTGCGGAGTGGGTTTGGTCATGCTGTTCGCCTTGATTTTCAGTGCCGGGTGTTTGCCCCACACCGTAAAATCAGCACAATCTGCACCATGCACAGCTCACAAGGGCGCTGCTTCTTTTCTTGGTGCTCGAGTATATTTTCTCCCGGAGCAGCAGCTTCCTCAACGCGAACAGGCGGTTTCTCATCCGCAACCGCCTGTGTTGAGAATTCTCGCCTGGAGGTGGATTTTCCTTGCTCTCTCTCGCCAATGTGATGTTGGCCTGAGAGGAAAAAACTCTGCTTCTCATATCCACTCCAATTTTTTATCTGTTTGAAGCAAGTGGTGAACAGGAACAGAGAAACTAGTGCAGGTTGCAGGGAGGGGTGGGTTAGGGACCGGGTTTGGGCTGATCAGGCAGAGTAGAAGGTGAGGCCTGTTGGTGGAGCGCTCCTCTCCATCCCATAGGTGAGGCTTGAGTGGGGACCAGGCTGCACTTCTGCCGGGGCACGGGCATGCTCATTATTTACTGGGCGGCTTTTCCGAATGGTAAAATCTGCCCTGAAGTCAGAGGCGCAACTAGAGCCAAATTTCGGGGGGCTAAGAAAAAATTTCGGGGGGGGGCTGAACCTTTAATCAGTAGGCAGAGTGGAGCTGCAGGGCCTCCAACAAGGGGTGAAACAACAGCAAGGACTAATTAAAATTCAAATGGTCTTTTAAAGACCTGTGAAACGTTCGGTTGCGGCTCTGTGTGTGCCCGGGATCTGTCTCATCCCGGGCTGCCACACACGCGGGGGGCTGTAGCCCGGTGAGTTCAATGGGTGTTGCGCGCCTGCCTGGAGTAGTACCGGACACACATATTGACAGCAAAACTTCCCTTGCTCAGAGCAGTATCCCACTCCCATCGCGAATACTGCTTTGTGCGAATTGTAATCGGGCCCAATTTTAGCTTTCGTCTGTACAATGATATACACAACCGTAGGGCTTAAAATGCAAACTATCAAATAAGGGCGCAGTTTTGGTAAAAATGGCAACTTGACTTGATGATGAAGGCGTTCTCCACCTGCAAAGGCAGTTCATGTTTGGATCATTTCCCAGGTGGGACATGTTGGCATTGTGCGGCTCCCTGGTTGCCATGGTAATAAAACTTTTTTGAACGAAGACAAAAAAGAGCTATAAATTCATTTGTGGTGCTATTTATTCGCGATTCGTTTTGTGCTGGAAAGTGAACGCTTTAGGACAGGAGCACAATTTAGATGTTTTACATTCAAAGTAAGCCAGTGTGTTTTGAGACTTTTCATTTATTAGCGCTTTTCAGAACCGACAGCTATCAACACAATAAGCGAATTTGTATTTATATCGAGTTGCCTATATATTCAGTAAGAATCACAACTGTTGTATCCTCACATATTCAGAATTAATATTTCTTTCTAGAGCAGCTAATGTATTATTCTCCAACTCCACGGGGTTAGTATGGAAGCCCTAGCACGTGTATATAAGCAACATTTTATTGGAATAATCTTCAAAATGAAATTCTCGTTAGGTGGAAGAACAATAAAACCACTAGTATAGACGTCTGGCTTGTTACCGTGTCTAGCACAACAGTACCAGTGTGCCTTCCTTGCTAGATACATGATCACTTGAATCAATTTGAGCATTTAGGCAACTCAATCTGGATCTATACACTTAACACGTAATTCACGAATGTTAAATGCATTCATGGTGGGATGTAAAGGCCTATTAGTTGGCAAGGTGTGGTTGTCTAATCAGTTGCTACAGAAAATAATCAAGTGCAAAACGCACACGGTTGCTATGAAGATGTGAACTACACTACACCCAAAAAACACAGGGGCCGCTCACCTTTCATAAAGATACACATTACTGTTTTCAGCAGTAAAACATAATAATTCATTTGAACTTAAATACAAAATTAAAGCTTTTAGGGAAAGGCAGTGAAAAGGGAGGGAAAGCAGTCAGCGAGAACAATAAAAACAACATTGGCAGAGGAGATTGAGCTTTGTATTCCGACTAAGTATCTTTTTGCCAGGGCTTTAAGTGGGATGAGAAAACTGTGTGGGGGGGGGTCTCCCAAAGGGGCGTGGCCACTGTAATTAAGGGCATGGCTTAAAAACACGTAAGCAAAAAAATATGTGCTTAGCATAGTGTGTCTCCCCACTTGTATTTTACTGTTTCTGTCATTGCATCCAAATATATGATTCAAGTACCATCACACCTACATCAAGTCACGACTATTGGCTTTGTCAATGGTTGTTAGTTGCATAAGATAAATAAGCAGCAGCTATGACTTGTATATAATATTGAAAAGGCTTCTTTTTAAAGCCCTAGTGACACCATAATGTTAATGCTCCTGAGTTTCAAAAAGAGAACGGAAATCCCGAGAGAAAATGACTCTCTTTAAAGGATTTCCCTTCTCCTACAACATCACCTGGCATGCCGCATGCCGTAACTTCTCCACTAGTGAGAAGTGAGCAGTGTGAGCATGCGCATATGATATGCCTGCTGTCTCGAAATGGGTCTCTATCGGGGTCTCTTTTGTGGCCTGACACAGGCAGTCCGTTCTTTTCCGGACTGCAGAGACAGCAGTTGGCGGGCACTCAGCCACGGCCCGCAGTGGGTGTACCGGCCAGGCGGTGACCTGGGGAGGGGAAGGGCAGGGTAGGGGGTAGTAATGTATGGATTAAGGACTTTAAAAGGTAAGTAAACATAAAAATAAATAAAACTAATTTCGTTGCACACACTGCATCGCATTTTCCATTGCAGTGTATGCAACAAATTTCGTTTTATTTATTTTTATGTTTACTTACCTTTTAAAGTCCGTAATCCATACATTACTGCCCCCCCACCCTGCCCCTCCCACCTCCTCACGTCACCTGCCGTAGTTGCTGGCACTGCAGTCTGGAAAAAAGTGCCAGGGCACAAAACAAAGCCCGATAGAGACCCTTTTCGAGGCCCCCTTTAAAAACTTTCTGTGCTCAGACCTGGTGAAATCCGGCCCACTTAACTCCTTCGACGCTCATGACGAGCTCAGCTCGTCATGAGGTACACCTCTCGTACACTCATGACGAGCTGAGCTCGTCATGAACAATGGGATTTATGGAATATCAGCACAGGAGGAAAATAACACTAGCATCGATGGTTTAAAGCCCTTTTGTTTGCTTAATTTTTGAGGGTCATTGGTACCTTGCAGGAGCGGCTCCTGGAGGGAGTGCTGCCGGGCGGTGACACAGGGTGGGGAGGGGCAGGGTGAGGAGTAGTAAAGTCCAGATTATGGCCTAACGGGGGTAAGTATACAAATAAATAAAACTAATTTAATGGCGTGCGCTGCAGCGCGCTTAACGAAATTTGTTTTTCATTTATTTATTTGTATACTTACCTCCGTTAAGCCATAATCCGAACTTTACAACCCCCCCCACCCTGCCCCTCCCCCGCCCTGCGTCAGAGCCACTAATGGTACCTTGTGACAGAAATGGGAACCTTCTTACCAGGACATTACATGTAATTCATATTAATTTTCCCATCTCAAAAAAATACCAGTTTCTATGGGGCCATTCAAATTTATTAAGTACGTTGCATGGCTAGTGTCCGGATGAAAAGCACATCCTCTTTTTCACCATGGCTAAAATCATATTTGCTGGTTTCTCAGTGTTTAAAGTTTCTGCCTGTAGACTGAACAACGTGACAAAGATTAATGTGACTTTTTTTTAATTCAGTTACTTCCTTTCCTTTATCCAGCCTAATACTTATCCAAGTGTGTAAAAACGGACCCACTTGACAACATTATGCGAAAAGTGTCGTATTTTCGATGCAAAACCAGCAGTAAAAAAGCTTAGTGAAATAGCGCAGGAGAGAGAAAAGAGGAGCAGAAAAGGAGAAACATCGGGTCACCGAGGGAGAATGACGGGGGAAACGGTTAACTAAGGAAGAAAAAGTGAAAGAGACAACGAGAGAAAGAGTGTATGTGTGAGACAGAAAGGGAGAGTTGTGTGTAGAGGAAAAGAAAGAAAAGATGCATGTGAGATAGAGATGCACTGAGAGTGGAAGAGAGAGACAGACCAATATGAGGAAAAAGACAGAAGGTAGCAGTAATAAAGGATAAAGAGGGGGGAAAGTCTAATTGACTGACTTAATCAGGACGGTTGTATGATGTTACAACGCAATCAAAATGATCGTGGTACATCACAACGCATCTTTTACAACGCAAGTCGTTACCGCGACTTGCGCTGTAGGGTGCTGGACTTAGGAATAGTAAGATTTACTATTCCAACTCCAGCCTACGTACAGTAGGGAAGGTGTTGGAATAGTAAATATACTATTCCTTAGTCTAGAGCGCCCTCCAGCGCAAGTCTTGGTAACGACTTGCGTTGAAAAAGATGCGTCGTAATGGCACCGCAGTGTTTTGACCGTGTTGTGAAGGGAGTTTCCCAATCAGGACATTTTTAGGGAACTTTCTTTCCCTACCATTGACAGAGAGAAGGCGAGAGTTGGAAACCTACTCTAAACAATTACCTACTCCTTGAATGGATCTATGACTACTTTGTTTCAGGACAACAAACGTCCAGATTGAAACCCACAACCTTACAATGTATAAACAAGAATAAAAAACTAGTTTGAGTATAAAAGCTGCCAAAAGAGCTGGCAAACTGAATGATCTATTTTAATTGTATAGTCTTCAGAAAAGTGCACCACTATGACCAACTTCTTCAGGAATACAATCAATAAGATCAGGAAGCACATAAGCAATATCTATCTGCCAACTCCCCTATACAGTCATTCCCAAGTAGTCGGACCTCATTACCCTACTAAAGAAATACTGCTTAAAACTGCCTCAAAGGCACCACCTATGAAAACAATATTGGTCCATCATTACTTGCCAAAGCCATACCCAACGAAGAGCTTAGATCTAAGCTGAAGTTTGTCAGTGCCGTCATTGAAGCCTCAAAACAGGAGAGGCCATTCCACTGCTGCTGATGACCAATCTCATCCCATAAAACGGTGAAAATTGCGGTCCAATCGCTGATCATGGACTCCTGGCCAAGGTCAATAAGAGGAGTATTGCTATTCAGCTTCATGAAAAAATCAAAACCAACGTCAGGATTCCAATCATGTCCAAATGCAGAACAGGTACAGCAATCACATGTGTGGTTTTAATGGCCTTCTAATCACAAGTAAGCGTGACCTTTCTTTACCTGTCCATCTCCATCTCCTTGCTCCATATGTCACCACCAGTTATAAAGCCCCACTTACCTCTATACCTGTAAGAATGGCCTTGAACATATATCGGCAATGGTTTGCCTACTAGTTGGAGAATATATTCCAGTTTACTCAGATGAGCTCTTTAAGATCACAACTTACCCAAATGCCCTGCTGCCTACTTCATGGCATCAGCCCGTCATCACTGATCTTCAACCTTTATATGAAACCAATGAGGTTATTCCATGCCAAAAAGAACATCAACATCCATTGAGATGCAGATAATACCTTTGCTTTGATAATCTTTGGTATGGTGAGGCTGGCTACACTCACAGAGCCAGCCACACCTGAGACATTAGTGTTGAGAAATTATTTTAACCTCCCACTAGAGGTGAGTCAAAAATTCAACTCCGCTGGTGGGATTTGTGGAGTTTTGCCCATTCGGCTTGGAACGCAGAGTTCTGGCAAAACACTGCCAACCCCCGCATGGCAGAGTTTTTTCTTTCTTTTACGTTGGTGAGCAAGAAAGCCTCCCAGCAAGATTCCTCAAAATGGGCCGTTACTCCAGGTTGAAACCGTCTGCTTTGAGAAAGCTGCAGCTTGAGTGGAAAATCTACTCGAGCAAAAGAAAGAATCAGTGTCCTCTGGTGCACCATGTGCCGCTGTTCTTGTTGATTTTACAGTGCTGGAGAAGCTCCTGGCGTTAAAAATCAGCGTAAGCAGAGCAACGTGTCGAATTCTGCAAGCTATCAGAACTCCGTGAAATTGCAGAGATTTTATGCAAGTCCGCGGAATGAAAGTCCACAAGCTCTGCCCACCCCTACCTGTCACACAGATCCCATATTTACACCCAGTCCCCTATAGTGACCTGAAATATTCAAGGCTTTTTTGGCAAGAAAGCAACTACTTGACAGAAATGTAAAGAAATATCTTAATGTTCGTGGAAATCACTGCCCTCTAGTCAAGTTAAAGCTATAAAGAACTAAACTGCCCTTGATATATTGACTACAATATTTTCCCTATATGCACCAGAAGGCCTGAAGGCAGTTCACAATGTAATTATTTAGGCATCGGAATAAGTAGTGCCGGTAAAAGCAAGGCTTGACAAAGCCAATAGACGGTGTTGGCTGCAAACCTATTGGCTTTGCACACATGCACTCAAGGGTGGCTATTTTTTTAATAATTAAGTTTTACAAAAGAAATTCAAAGAAGGCCACTTGTGCATCTATATGTATTTACACACAGGGTCACCGTCAAGACCCGAAGCTGAACTTCTACCACAAGGGTTTCATACGGTCACATGACTATTTCACACCCAACCCGCAAAACTGGAAGCATGGATTTTTTGTCAATCTATGCTTTTCAGACTGTTTAACACAGGTTGGTCCTCTTGAATCCACAAATATCTAGTCATAGGTGGCTACCCCAGAGTAAAGCATAACACATATAGATTTGAACAACTAGCTGTCTAGTTCTTTTAATCTTTCAACTGTACATTACAGGCTTGGTTTGGTGTAATCTAAGACAACAGGCACTATAAACACTGCCTGTTATGTAATAGTTGTGTAATCCCATATTTGTGCTGCACATACTCACCATATGACCCTCCTTAGTAATAATTCCAGATCTGGTTATCTTTGTCATAATCGGTTCATCTCTTATCTTCACTATAACAAAGTTAACTCTGAATGATTAGTGTAAAGAATTGTGTTATTAGGTGAGGGGGTAAGTCCACATCTCAAGGAATAATCACAGTCCTTGTCAGGTGAACTACTAAAGTTACTAAATAAACCTGAGCTCAGCCCCCTGTTAGCCATGCCACAGAGCAGACAGATTTAACTCGGGGGCAATTTGTAAAATATTTTAGTAGTACTAAAAGAGTAGTAAAGTCAAAATGCAAAACAATAAAAATTTCAAAATGGACTGGAAAAATAGAGTAAAAGCTAATAAACAATATGACACCAGAAACAACAAAAATCCAACAAGGTAAACCAGAGATATACCTTTTTTAAGTTTTATCTAGAAATAGTGCCAACAAGCATAAAAGGCCAATGAGAACCATTGGTCGTAGTACAAGAGGACAAAGGTTCAATATGATGCTGACCGCGATGGAGCATGAGCCAGATTCATTAACCAGGTGTCCCCTTGTCTAAGATTTCACTTGCCGACTTTAGCCCTTTAAGTCCCAATCAACCATAGGAGCACACTTCTAAAGCCCCCCAGGATCTCAGGGGAGGCATTTGGAGACTCACAGAGTATCAGGTAGAGGTCACAGCAGGGTCCAGTCCAGGTCCAGTTGCTACTGGTCAGCTGGGCAGTTGCAGAAAAATGCCTCTTGTACTTGTTGTGGCCCTGTAGCATTAACAGGAGGTCCACCTTATGACCCTGGAGTCCATTTAATTATCCTGGTTACAAGAAGGAGAGCAGGCCGTTTATTCTATACACTTCTGAGATCTTAGCAGCACGTTAAGTCCTCTTCCGATCTTCCTCAAGCTTAGGAATGCTCTAAAGTGGGTGCTTGGCATTGCCACAGTTATGCTTGGCACAACCAAGTTGGTGGGAAGGAACTCTAGGGACACCCTGACCAATGGAGTAAAGGTTCCTGGGGCTAACCATACCGACTTTGGGCATTTTCAATATGACAGAAATCTTCGCCTCCACTAAACCTGTGCTCTGAGGGCTGGATGTGTGAGTGTACTATGACAATTCTAGTGTTTTCACACAGTATACACTAAGATCCATTATTGGACAGTCCCTGTACACCTGACCATAAAACGAAAAACATAATAAGCTGGATGCCCCTCCTGTGTACTCCTGCTCGGAGAGCACTCCTTAAGTTGCAAAAAGCACCACAAAAACCATTCAAAATAGGTGCCTATTATATTGCGAACGTAGGGTTTGTAACACTAACAGGGCAGTTAGGCCATCCTAATAGTGTCCGGGGCTATTGTCAAAATAAAAGTTTAACTAAAAAAGCTGGCACCATTTCTTTTTAAATGGGATACATTGGCCCATGAGGTTCTGGCTCTGAACCTAACAATTTTCTGTTTGGACTACAGAGTTTTATCTGAGCAGAACGTCATCACTTTCACAGGAGGCTACGAGTGTCTGATGTTCACTGACGCATCGCCCCATGCTGTATGCTGTAGTGGTACGAAACAAAATGTGAATGATTCTTCAAAAGACTAGTGGGTGAAGATGTCTGAAAGAGACTTGATGCATGAAGGTATATGTATGTATTTTTATTTACTTATTTTCTTTTTTTTAATAAAACACTGGCAAATCCCAGACCTGAAAATTACTGTTATTACTGTTAAACCTACATTTTTCAGTTCAGCTGAACTCATGAAGGATTTAGTTGGAGGAAGAAGTATGGTGACCGCGAAAAATGTAAATATCATTGCCATCTTAAGATATATACCCACTAGGTAATGTGCACAGGAAAGCAATTTTATTTCTTGAACATTTGTTGAGTGGATAACTCCTATCACAAACTCTGTATAACTGTGAATACCCTGAACAATCCTAATGAAGTCCAAACAATCCCAAAAATGTAGCCTTTTTTAAGTTTGTTTCTCTCGCTCCAAAATCTTTTATTGTATGGTAAACACTAGGAGACTAGGTAAGGCATATAATATGGATGTCCCTATCTTTCTAGAGTATGATCTCTCTAAAGCTAATATCATCCCGGTCTTAGATATTTTATTTGTGTCTGTTGAGGATATTAGGAAGCTTCTTTCCACCAGCAAGACTAAAATGTCCACAAATACTATCTGATGCGCAAAAGATATTTAATTGGTAGCTATGACAGTGAACCCTCTTTTAATAGGCCTCATAAATAGTGGTCTTAAATTCAGGAGTGTTCTTTTGACTTCTAATCAATGATTGTCTATCCTCTTTTGAAAAAAAACAGCTGTAAAAGAGGAAGACTAACCTTGGGTTTTCAACTGAGCATATTAAGAGGTCTTTAAGTTCAGGAATTTATTATGGTTAACTCGTACATTAATTCATAAAATCTATCTATAAGTGTAAAAGCTGAAGGCCTTCCTGCTCAGAAATATGACATGGCAACCACTGCTTTTGTGTTTCCGATAAAGTGTTTCAAGTAGAATAATTTGTGCAAAACAGATAGATGGACTTGCTGTGAGCCAATTCGCCATCTAGAAATGCATTCATGAGGCATCCCCTGGATCACACAATATCAAAATGTATTCCTACTGCCTTGGGAAGCTTCGGAATTGTGACTCTCAAACAAGGTTTTACTCTTGGCGACATCACCTGTAGAAACCACTGTGACCACATTTAATACAATGCCAATTGGGCTGTGCTCTTGTTCTTTTCACCATGGCAGGGAATGCTCTAGAACAATGCATGCTGCACATAGCACAAAGTTAAATTCCATTTTTACACCTCCCCTAAACGTGCTCTGAAGGAGCAAAGTCCAAACGCTGCTTTCAAATAAACATAGGCTTATATGCCTGGCAAAAGTTCAATGCATCGCAGTCCTCACGTTCACTATAACGCCTTAACCGCGGCGATTTTTCCGCCGTTGTGCGGGCGTTCTAAAGGGTGGGCGGGGCTGTGTCGGTAGTGCTGCCGTCGGCCAACGGACGACGGCAGCACGGAATGGGTTAAAATAAACAAAATAATCATTGGTGCAGACCAACAATGTAAAATAATCTTTATTCAAAGTGTGAGGTGCAGAAGCAACATATCCAAAGCATGTTGCTAGTATTGAGGTTTTATTACTACCTCAGCTGCTGCTTTATTCAACTGCACAGCTTGTTGTCACCCAAGGATGTACAGCTAACAGCATGCATATTTATAACATGGCAGGCTTCTCAGTTATAAACTGGTACAGTGGAATTAGACCCAGATCAGACAATAATAATACATTTGTTAGCACAGTCCCTTCTTGGTATTTCAAAACAACAGAGCAGCATGAAACTAGCTTATAATTTGCAGAACACCAAACGCCTCATAATATATCGTTCTCATGATGAGTACAAAATCTTTGTTTAGCTGATCACTGCCATATGTGTGAAGAATATAGTACCAGGAAAGGTGAAAAATGGTCACCATTAACCTTTTAATTACCGAAATCAAATCTTAATGACGCTGAAACATATCTTGATTCATGCAGATCCTTCACATGAGGGGGGACTGGACTGCTGGGAAAAGACACCTGAGAGCTGGGAAATGAGACCGACATGGAGGCACAATATGTAATGAAACATTACTTAAAAGAGCAGATTCAATTGAAGTGTACATAGAAGGGAGTTATGAGTAGAACAGAAGGTAGGTGAAATCGACTTTAAGAATAAATGAGAGAAGGATCGAAAGAAAAGCAAAATTCTTGAAACACACTAGAAAACTCCATCCCTATTTTACTTTTTAAAGACCTGCAGCCTTATTCATCATTCTCCCGTTTTGCGAGCCCCTAATAGCGATTTATAGCAAATCGCTATTAAGGACTCGCAAAACGGGATTCATGTAGGAATTGCATAAAGAAATGCGATTCCTACATAATCCTTATTTGCGACTAGCAAATTGCTAATCGCAAATAAGGAATAACTCGCCATTCATTCCTATGGGCCAAAAGGCCCATAGGAATGAATGGGGAGTATTCTTTATTTGCGATTAGCAATTTGCTAATCGCAAATGAGATAGCGATTTGAAGGGTGCCAGGGGTGTCCAAAGGACACCCTGTAGCACCCCTCAAATGAATTTTTACACAGGTGTTGCACACACACATGTCCAAAGGACATGTGTGTGTGTAACATGCAACTCAGAAAAATGCTTTTAAAAGCATTTTTCTGAGTTTTCGCAATTTACCACGAGGTCTGACCTCGCGGTAAATTGCGGCCAGAAATTGCGAATTCGCAAAATAAAATTGGATGATAAATTGCATTTAAGGAATCTCAAATAGAGATTCCTTAATTGTAATTCCTCGCAAAATTGCGAGCTCGCAATTAGCGATTTTTGCATTTGGGATGATGAATCCCAAATGCAAAAATCACACTCGCAAAGGGCAAGATTCTCAGAATCTGGCCCTTTGCGAGCGCCAAACAGCTTGATGAATCAGGCTGCAGGTTTCTTGAACTTACATCTTATTATACTGGACGGCTTCCTACTAGCTTCAAAGAAGCACGAGTGAAACCACTACTAAAAAAAGCCGGGGCAGACACCAAAGTCCTGAAAAACTACAGGCCCATTTCCCAGCTACCGTTCCTGTCAAAAGTGCTCGAGCAACATGTGCTGAAATCCCTGGCATAATTCCTGGAATCCAACCATCTTCTCCATGAGATGCAGGCAGGTTTCCGTGCACATCACAGCACCGAGTTAGTCATGCTCTCGGTGCTGGACGAGCTCAGAGGGATGGCTGACAGGAAAAAACCGAGCGCCCTGATATTATTAGATCTTTCAGCGGCCTTCGATACTGTCAGCCACACCCTACTTTTGGACAGGTTGGCCGGTTTTGGGGTCCGGGATTCAGCCTACCGATGGTTGGAATCTTTTCTATCCGGGAGAACACAGAGGATTCAGCTGGGAGACAGGATATCAGGAGTGGGAGATCTGACATGTGGAGTCCCCCAGGGCTCAGCATTGTCCCCACTCCTGTTCAACCTATATCTTCAACCTCTGATAGACACACTAGCTGAGATGGGCTGCCGTGTGTTCAATTATGCCGACGATACACAGTTGCTGTTGAGCATAGACAACACTATACAGGCTCAGTCACACGCACAGGAGGTGCTCAGATACACAGTCCATTGGATGCCCACGAACCTCCTAAAATTAAACCCCGAAAAAACTGAGGTGCTGATAGTTTCATCAAATTGCTCGCCCTGGAGTGACCTGTACTGGCCTCAGGAATTGGGCCCGACCCCTAAGCCAGCTGACGCGGTCAAAAGTCTAGGCATTAAGATAGACAGTGCCCTCTCAATGGTCAGCCAGATCTCCACTGTGGTTGGAACCTGCACTGGCCTCATAAGGCAGCTGCGCAAACTAGTTCCACTCCTCTCCCAGTCAATGCTTCCCACGGTAGTTTCTGCCACCATACTGTTGAGGCTTGATTACGGAAATGCGCTCTACCTGGGCCTAGCAAAAACTTTAATTAACAGACTGCAGGTGGTCTTAAACGACGCAGCTAGACTCATCTTCAAACTCCCAAGAAGAGCACATGCCTCCCCGCTATTACAGAGCCTTCATTGGCTGCCAGTTGGGCAAAGGTCAGTCTTCAAAAGCCTCTGTATAGCCCACAAATCCATCTATGGACAAGCCCCGGCGTACATCAAGGAACGGCTGGAGATTTGCAGACCTGAAAGAAGGCTCAGGTCCTCCGACGCCCAACTGCTTGTATGTCCCCGGTTCAGACTGGCCACAAAGGGCGTGAGATCTTTCTCCGTCCTACTACCTAAGCTCTGGAACGATTTGCCTGGGGCCCTCCGCAAGGATGGCAATCTACTCCGTTTCAGGAAAGCCCTAAAAACAATTCTATTCAGAGCAACGCTCAGCCCAGCATAGTCTTGCCTAGTTCCTCCACTCCCTTTCGGCTAACTCGGTTGTTGTGTTTTGCGGTCAAAGCGCCCTGAGACCTGCAGGTGAATTGGCGCTATACAAACTGACAATAACAATAACAATTAAGATAGTGAACACTCATTATGACTCCTATTATTCAGTGCTAAAAGGTCAGCTTCACATGGTGGAAGTCACACTTAACAGAGAGACCGACAGACAGACAGATGTCAAGCCATGGCAAACAGCTCAGCTGCCCCTGGGAGGGTGCTAGTTGGAAGTACCACTCCTGTCTCACTGGTGCCGCTTTTGTTACAGGGGGCCAATATTGCAGCTAAGCTGCAAAGCCGCCCCAGTATTGAAAGCGGCCCCCAAGGGGTCCAAAACAGGCCCCCACCCTGGCGGCCCACCGGGCAAATGCCTGGTGCCCGCTACTTCAGTCTGGCCCTGTGTCAAGGCCCCTTGACGCTCCCTGTGAAAATGGCATCAGATCCTTGAAGAGCATCCTCTCCACTGCTGTCAGGGTCCGAGGGCGGAGCTGGGCACAGCCCTACTTACACTTGCATAGGCTGTGTCCTGCCTTCACACAAGCGACTGCAGCTAGCCTGGGGCCAAGACGGGGAAGGAAGGATACCTGTCCACTTCAAAGAGAAACTTCAAGAAGCTTCTCCCAATTCAAAGGCAGGCCTATGTATAAATATTGGACCAAAGACACCAACTCTTAAGTAAAACATCTGGACCGGTGGATACTTCACCAGGAAGAAGGGCAGCTGTGCTGCTGAAAAGAATGCCATTCTACTGAACTGCTGCTCTGAAGGACTGATGCCCTCTGGTGCTGACTTGCTGCCTGATGTTCTCTTGCCTGAGTGAGAAGAACTGAACCTGCATCAGTTGAGCCTAGGACCCCAAAGTGACTCCAAGGGCTAGTTGGCTGGCCTCCTGACCAGGGACAGAAGGCTCCAACCACCTTGAACCCAGCATCTAGACTCTGCCATCTGTGTGTGCCAAATGGTCCCACCCCAGTTCTGGACACTTGGAAGTGGGCCTGCAGGTGCTCTGCAATTCAATCTGTGGATACAGCGAAACCAACGCATCATCTCTGCTATGTGGCACAATCCCAAGCATAACCGACGCATATCCTCTGCTGCAAAGGTTCTTCCAGTGCAAGGACTCATCATTGACCCCGCAACCCACATCAGAGCTCTTCGGGACTGATGCATTGACTCTACTGTGCGACACATCCTCAAATGCTGAACTTCACATCACAAGTCCTTGTCAAGTACAAACACATCAGCCAGTACCTACGAGGACTCTACTGGCTCCCTGTGGAGAAAAGAGTCACCTTCAAGATCCACACCCACACCTACAAATGCCTACACAACAACGGGCCAAAATACATGAACGACAGAATCAACTTCCATGAACCCAAGAGAAACCTCCAATCTACCAAAAACCTTGCTCTGGTCGAAACCCTGTGCATCCACAGAGCCAGAGCAGGCGGAAGATCCTACTCCCACATCGCAGCCAAGACCTGGCATGAGCTATTGGCAGACATCAGGTGCGCCCCTTCCATGAACAACTTCAAGAAGACCCTCAAGACCTGACTCTTCGTCAAAGCAGATATGCTGCCTCCCCACCCTCCCCAGCGCCTTGAGGCCCTCACAGGTGAGTAGCGCTCTTATAATCCCCTGATTGATTGTCGACCGGAACTTTGACACAAAGCCCAACTGTCCACTATACTCAGTCATGTGACCCAGAGACAGGTTGCAGGTGCTAAATAGCCAATGCAGGAAATTCCAACTTTCTAAAAGTGGCATTTTCAAAATTGTAATTTGAAATCTGAGGTGCCAAGCTGGTAGGGAAACTGAAGAAACAATAGCTCTCACCGACCGGGAGCTGCATTTTTAGCAGCTTCCTGTTTGTGACAGCAATGCATACTCTGGCAGGAGGCATGGAGCCAGCAGGGACCTCGGGGGGCCTTGAGTCTCCCCCCCCCCATTGGTCCCAAGGGAAAAAGAGCAGAACAAGGCAAAATAAAGGTCAGCAAAGACCAGAAAACGCAGAAAGAGGAAAGATAAAGGTGAGAAACGAGAAGAGGCAAAATAAAGGTGAGAAACAAGCAGAAAGGGAAAAGATAAAGGTCAGAACGAGGCAGGTTAAAAGTGAAAAAAATACCAGAAAGAGGCACGAAGAAGGTCCGAAACAATCAGAAAAAGGCAAAATAAAGGTGAGAAACAAGCAAATAGGGGCAGAAATAAGGTCTGAAAAAAGCAGAAAGAGGCAAAATAAAGGTCCGCAACGAGCAGAAAGAAGCAAAATAGAAGTCAGAAACGAGCAACAAGAGGCAGAATAAAGGTCAGAAATGAGCAGAAAGAAACAGAATAAAGGTCAGGAACGAGCAGCAAGAGGCAGAAAAAAGGTCAGCAGTGGACAGAAAGAGGAAAGATAAGAGTAAGAAACAAGCAGAAAGAGGAAAATTAAAGCTAAGAAGGGAGCAGAAAGAGGCAAAATAGAGACCAAAATTGAGCAGGAAGGTTCGCAACGAGCAGAAAGAGGCAAAATGGATATCAGAAATGAGCAGAAAGAGACATTCAGGCACTCATGCACGTACTCACAGAGATAGTCAGAGACTCACACACCCACTCACAGACCCATTATGAGACTCACGCACCCAATCACACACCCACTCAGAGACTCACCCACTCACAGATCTACTCGAACACTCATGCACCAACTCACAGACCCATTCATACACTCAGACACTCACTCACAGATCCAAAAAGGCACTCCTATAACCACTTGAACAACCACTTCCACAGCTATGTACACAACCATACTGTCACTCAAACACCCATCACTGACCCATGCAGCCACTCACATACCCACTCACACACCCATACCGACATTCACATACCCAATTCAAAGGTTACAGGTTACAGTGAGGAAATACACATTTAAAAAAAGATGAAATTCAGTGAAAAAGAACAAAGTTACAGGGATGTTAAATTTAGGAAATAGAATTGAAAAAACCTTAGAAATTCACAGAATAAACAAAGGTTACAGGGACGTTATAGTTAGGCTCAGATTTCACTCATACAAAACCATTGAAATTCAGCAGAATAGCTAACTATAACTTGCACACCCACAATGCACTGCCTACGACCTTACATATTACATCACTTATGACATAGTCAGTGACATCACTGACGTCATCTCAAATGATATCACTGACAAAGTCATCCACAAAACCAATCACACACCCACTCACACCTCCATCAAACCTCTCATACACCCACTCACACAATCACTCACATTCTCACTCACATACTCATTCAGACACCCATACAACTAATGACATACACACTCACTAATACAGCCAGTCACAAACCCGTACAGCTATTTACACACCCACAAAATCACCTACAGACCCATGCAGCCACTCACACAACCACTTACATACCCATTCACACACCCACACAGCCACCCACACAGCCACTCACTCACCCATACAGATACTAACAGAGCTACTCACTCACCCATACAGCCACTCACACATCCAATCATTCATCCACCAACACATATACACCCATTCACACATCAATTCAATCCCTCACACGCCCTGTAACTCACGTATACAGCCACTCACACAAATACTTACTGTGCAAAACAGTCACTCACACACCCACTCACATACCATGCACCTACTCAAACAGCCACTCACTTTCTCATACATCGACTTACACACCCAGCCACACACCCATAGAGCTATTTACACAACCAACTTTGCTAGAGTCAGCAATGAGGAAAGCGAATCAATTGTGCAGACAGGAACTGTTGAATCCCAATAGGGAGAAAAAAACAACTGCCAAACAGACAGAAGATAGCAGTGCCCTTAGGCTCATCACATGTTACAGTCGCCAGGCCAGACAAGTCACCAAGATCATAAAACAACAATGGCCCATCATCTTGACAGACCAAGTTCTCAGAGACATTATGCCCAAAACGCCAACCGTCACATTTAGACGAGCATATGCCATGAGAAATGACTTTGTGAGTAGCAGTCCTGAGACCATCAAGACCAAAGACTGGCTATCCCCCAGGAGTGGGTTCTTCCGCTGCAGCTCTTGCAGAGCCTGCAAGTTTGGAGTCAACACAAGATCGTATGTAACTCCCTTTGAAGTCAAACCCATAGCTTTGCGTGACCATTACACCTGCCGCACTGAACTAGCCATCAATGTCCTTACTTGTAGCTGCAATTTACAATATGTTGGCAGCACAAAGTTACCAGTGCACCAACGAATATTGCAGCATCTACGCGCCATATTGCATGCAGATCAGAGTTACCCGGTAGCTCGACATTTTCAATCCATGCATAATAAAAATTTGGCGCACTTGAAATATTTTGTCATAGACGCGGTAGTCCCGAATAAAAGAGGTGGTGACTATGAGAAACAGTTGCAGCAACTGGAGTCACAATACATAGTATTACTCAACAGCAAGAGTCCCGGAGGTCTCAACATGGGTGAAGACCTTCATAATTTTTTATGATCTGAACCCTAGCAAGATTCCTTTTTCAAAAGGGTAAAGATCATTTGCAAGAAATTCTGTTTTTGATATGCCATTATAGCAGCATTAGGACGCATATATATGATTATAATTGTGAGATAGCCCGAATTCCCCCAGAGTCGAGATTGTTAGTTTTGTTAGATTAGTATGCACGAGCACTTTTTCACAACAAACAATATTTATTTTAATTTTTTTCCTCATTTATTAGTCAATTCATAATGAGAGCACCTAGCTTTGCGAAGCACACAGTATGTAATTTAGTCACACACAAAGCCTAGAACGTAGACATATAGAGAAATGAAGGCAGTACCATGATACCGTGCCGTTTTCTAGTATGGTAATATATGGCTATCATAAGGGAATTCATTTATAGTAGTTGTTGCTCATATATTATTCATGGGATACATTGATTATTATAATCATTTAATATGAGCATGTATATAATGTGTTGTGAAATGTGGTAATCCCGATGAATGCATGGGCAATTTTGCACATAAGCGTATTTGCACAAATCATAACTTACAGCATTGATGTTTTTATATGTTTCCCCTTTTCTTGATGAAATGCAATGCCATTATAATTGTCGATAGTAAATACAGTGATATGGGCACATGTTCCCGGTAACAAACCACCATGTCCATACAGATATGCAATGTGTTACCAAATGCAGATATGTATCCCCTTGGGTCATTTGTGGGCATATTTTTAACAGTATCATTAAAAGGGCAACACCTCGATAGTCACTTTATAATATCAAATATTTGCATAGTTTACGCATTTGTGCGGGATAAAAACATGGTTCACATGGTCACTTTATAATATCAAATATATGCATAGGCATTTGTGCAGTTAAAAACATGGTACACATTACTGAGTGGACATTGTATTAAGTAGATACGAGGTTTATTTGTTATACCCTTTGTATTGGTCTTTACAATATAAGTAATGTTATAAAATGGCGCCCGCAGTCCCAGTTCGAAAACAGTACATGCATTTTGGTACTCCTTCTACTCAGTCTATTGTTATTGAGCCTTGGCGCGAAAATGTGCAGCTGTTGTGATTTTAAATGTGTGCAAACGCCGTCTGTCGATTGTCAATGAGCAAGGGCACGGACGTGCCCGAAACGCGCCTGATGGCAGCTTTTACCCACATGTTGCACAAATAAATTGCAGTTGGAAATATAACTCGCCTTGGAGGGCTAATTCTGTTGCCTGCGTGCCTTTCTGTGCGGCAAGCACATCGGAGATGGGCTGGATTTGCATATATATATATATATATATATATATATATATATATATATATATATATATATATATATATATATATATATATATATATATATATATATATATATATATATATATATATATATATATATATATATATATATATTATCACAGTGATAATTTGCAGCGGTTGGCCCAACCGCAGGAGAAACGCGACCGAGAATCAAGGAGCGCCTAGCGAAGGGAAAGTGAGCCAAGCGGTGGAATATATATATATATATATATATATATATATATACTTTTTTTCATTGAAAAAAACAAAGGGTAAAGTAATGTTGTAATTTTAGAAAGTAATCTTATAGTTTGGTGAATATGCTAACAATAATGTGCCCCCCAGCAATGCACTGCTTATGACTTCATATATGACATTACTCATAACGTCTCAAATGACATAATTGATGACATCTCAAGTGACATCACTCACGACATGATCAAAACTTCTTTTACATGTTACTCTATAAACGGGCATGGCATTAGAGCTATGAACGCAAGTACAAAATAGCTCTGAATAATTTGCAGCATCATTACTGCTATCATACCTATGACCCCAATAGGTAAAGCAAGCATACACTCCATGGGTAGCCAAGTTCATATTGACAATGAATCACAGATGAAAGGGCAACCTACCCTGCACACAGTGTGCAATCTGTATGCAACTGTTCGGGGAATTCTACGTTCCTCCAGATATTGAAGCCCTGTTACATAACTAATGCCCTACTATGGACAGTCTTTACTATATCAAACCCATGGCAGCCTACACTGAGAAAAGAAGTGAATATATGTGAAAAGGAGGTACTATTAACAGGGTTTACTCTTCGGAGGGAGTTTACTCTGTACCACACTGTTTGT
The DNA here is from genome assembly GCF_964263255.1 of Lissotriton vulgaris. Taxonomy (NCBI): domain Eukaryota; kingdom Metazoa; phylum Chordata; class Amphibia; order Caudata; family Salamandridae; genus Lissotriton; species Lissotriton vulgaris. The sequence continues at coordinate 1,703,831,497 of NC_141685.1, read as the reverse complement.
AGAGTGTGAAACTCTCATGAGAAATACACCTCAGAGTATTAAAAACTATCTTACTAACAACAGTGTACACTCTATGCTAAACTTGTCCAAAGAGCTACTATTTACTTAAAATAGCAATGTTCTGAAAGAGTTGAAGATCATACTATGTGCAGCCTTCATACTGCAGTGAAAAATGTACCAATAGCCCATCTTCTGAAGCAAAACAAGCAGATGCACAGTCTTCTGTTCTACTATGTTTATTATTGAAATTGGACTGGAGAGATGGGGGGTCTGGGTCCTCTGAAGGCTTGGTGAGAGAGACACGTGACCCCCTAACATGCAAATTTCATCCCGAGGGTTGTGCTCCCTAGGGCCTTTAATGGCTCAGGGGGGAGGGCCATGCAACCCCCTCTTATTGAATACTGCCCCAGGGCTGGACTCTGCAAGGCTTATAATTAATTAATATGGCCCAGCCGCCATTTATTTTCGTCTTCAATTCTTCAATTCTTCGGGGAAGTCCTTCAAGTGTGCAGCAATTGTTGCTGATTGTTTTGTTTTTGGCCCCAGGGAGGTCCCTCTGTGTTCCCCCATGGAGTCTAGGTGGTTAGTGTATCTCCACCCTGACACCTTATCTGACTTTTTATTTTTCACTTCAGGACTAGCGGACTAAGTCCCTGAGTCCTGTAATGTCTGCCAGCAAACATTTTCTGATGTTGCTGGCAGCCAATCAGAGTGCTTGCTCCTGCAGGAGCATGATGGCCCAAAGAAAGCTGCCTGGGCCAATCAGAACATTCTGTTTTTAAATTGGCACTCCTGTGAGAGTCTCTCGAGCCTCTTGCGAACCCAACCACGCGGATATGCAGTTATTTTTAAACCTTGCTTTTTCAAAAATTACTCAACGAATGTACACCAAATCATAAAAAGCACATTCTGCAGACCAAGATCTCGTTTCCTGCTGAATTTAGTGTCATTCCGTTCAACAGTTTTATGCTGTTGCCCTTCTTAAAGAAGTCAGGTGGAAAATACATGAGGATTTTGTGATTTGGGACCCCCCTCTTTTTTCTCGGCCCCCGCTTGATGGATCACACTAACACATTCCAAGCATAAACAAGTCAAAAAGTAGCACCTTTTTGGAAAGTTCTGTGGAGATTTGTCAAAGAGGCCAAAGTTGTTAGCAACACTAAAAACGCTTTTCCTATGGACTACTGACCTACAAAGTGGTGACCAACACTGGGTGATAGATGCATATAGATATACTCATTCACTCACTCAGGCCTGTTATGAAAATGACTTGAGGTGCATTCATTCTATTAAAAGTAACACGTAAATACTGCCCACAATTCGCTTTAGGTTTTTGAGTGAAACTAATACTGATTATGAGAAGCGTTACACCCACACTGATAGTAATTTTTCCAAAATAAGATTATATCAGTTCTGGTTGTGATCAAGCAGCAATTCAGAATTCAGAATAAATGGAATTATTCTTATAAGTGTGTTAAGCCATTCTAATTGTCCTGAAATAAACCAAGCCATGAGCCTCGATTGAAATTTACTGAATCATTATTGAAATCCACAGCACAATTTGGCAGCACAGCAAAATAGTTAGCGCAGAACTTAGGGCCCACGTCATAGATTGTTACGGAAATGCAAGATATTTCGCTCTCGCGCTCTACAGATTTCGATACTTACTTGCTGGTTATTTCGGGGGCAACCTTCATCTGCTGGCCCTCACCTCCCAGGCTGCTGTAAGGCTAGTGTGCTACCAGGTCCGCGGAACGCCGTGAGGGAAACTGCTGCCGACCGACGTAGCTGGAGCCAAACTACAACTCCCAGCAGCCCCAGTCTCAGCCCAGGCGCCTGCCAGGGCTCTTCAAAAATCCATCTGGTGCTCCGCAGCGCGGGCGTTGCCGGGGGAAGCCCGGGACAAGGGCGGGACCGTCTTAGGCCATCAGAGGCGAGATGTGGCTGGGCTGGGTCACCCCCCTAATGAGGTTTGGAACAGTGTATGAGCGTACCCTACGATTTGACTCTCCATCTGCTTTTGTTTGCCCTTCCCGCTTTGAATTTTCAAACGCTGTAATTTTGTAATAACAGTGCTATAGTGTAATTTCTTGGGGGGGTAAGTCAGGCAGCCATCTGGATATGGCAAGACGCTGTGCTAATCCGATACTGGAAAACACATGTAATACAATTGATACATACCTGGTAAAAGCTGTCCGTGATCTCACTGAAGAAATTAACCGCACCGAAATGCGACTTTCCATGGGGTCAAGTGCTTTAGTGGCGGAACAGGCTAATACAAGCAGAGCACCCAGCCATACTAGTGAAGCTGATAGAGTGATAAACTCACTTCAAGGCACAATTAGTAATAATGGGGCGAACCATTCTGGTATTTCTAACACGCCGAGATTGCCGGTTGTAGATATTAGCCCGAGCCCGTCACCTTCTCTGGTGAAAATAATAGGCCGCAAAAAGAAAACTCCAAGGCAGGGTGGTCCGAAGGTAAAAAGTGATAAAAGATCTAATACAGCTGAGACCATGGTTACCACACGTATAAGGGCTAAGCACAATTTAGACATACCTACTGGTAGCTATTGCATTGAAAAGGTTTTTGATAAACTGCTTGAGTTTATTAGACCCTTACACGAGAAAGTGGACAACTTGACAAGGGAGGTTCACAAATTAAGTGGCAACCTTGAGAAAATTAGTACGGGCCTCCATCAAGAAAAAAGATTAAGCTTAGAAGTGAATAATGGTAATCAAGACAGAAATAATAAAAATAATGGAGTCATAGTCACCTATAATAAAAGCCTTCCTATGGTAACAAACCCGAGTAAAGTGCCCACAAACAAACAAGCTGCTGGGAAACAGACAAAACCCCCCCCCCCCCAACTTCTGAAATAAATACAACCCCCTCTGCTGATCAGGGTATCTGTGGAAATAAAAAACTAGCACCTGCTGAACAAACCAGTAGAGGTAATAATGATCCTATAACAGACAATGCTAGCAAGATTTCTACTTTTATTAACTTACCCCCTGAGTGTGGCGCCTACGTTGCGGTACTTGTAAATACCCCCAAACTAAGGAAGGATCAAGTGGAAAACCATGATGCAGTTAAAAACAAAACCCTTCACTGGCTGTCTGCTAATGTAATTTTCCGATTGAGGGAGCCAACCAGATCATACTAACACAAAGGGTGGGATGGGTGGGTTCGCTTGGGAAAAACATTGAGGGGGACTGAGTAATTATAAATTTCAGATCCCCCCATTGGGCTCAGAGAAACCTTGCTAATGCACCACCCCCATCAGCTTGGGAATTCAATACGACCCTTCTTACTCTAGGCTATTTTTACAGGCCTTTACTGGATCCTAAACTCTATGATAACAACAACTCTGCCACATGTAAATTGACAACATTCCCAATGCCTCGTCCCTGTTTTACAATTCCAACTTACAATAAATATCAGGCTTTTGACTCTTTAGAAGACAATGATTGACTTATGTCGTCCGCGGATATAACACAGGTAAAAGATTGTACCGGGGCCCAACAGAAAGCTCTAGACGATGTAGGCACAGAATTATTGATACATTGCCTTCAGTTAACCTTTGCATCACCAATAGTGGTATCTGAAACTCTTAAATCATGAACCTATAATACTATTAATGATTATATACCTAGTATAACAAACAGGGCTACACCCATATTAACACAAATTGACTTAGTAACACGGTCAACAACTGTTTTAAATAAAGTATCGGTACCAGCCCTACATGAACCAGTGGTAGCTAACCCAGTTGCAGAAGTAGGATATAGTTTAGTTACCTGGAACATAGCAGGTCTTTATAGCAAAATGGATACACCATTTTGGAGGGATTTTATTATTGCTGGCTATAATATTATCTGCCTCCAAGAAACATGGTGCAAGGAGCCCACTTTTATAGAAGGATATACCTCACATTGGTTAAATGCTGTCAAATCCATAGCTGGAAGAGCAAAGGGGGAACTCCTTATATTCATATCTAATAAATTAGTTACTTGTAAAATCAAAAGTTGCACCTCAGTTGACACTTATTGCCAGGTACTGCGATTAGAATTTACCAAAGGTAAAGATTTAGAACTGGTCAATTACTATATTAATATCTTTGATACCACCAAAGGGAAAATCTTATATCCACTTGAAAATGAAATTAAAAGGGCTTTGGCATTCCCCCATAAACAGTCCATCGCCCTCTGTGCAGGCGATTTTATCATCGAACCCTGTCCATTGGTCGCGAGTAACTCGTGTCGCTTCAGGAAGGAGATTGGTAACGATGAGGCTGTTGACCACCAACACTTCCCCCATTGTAATTACGGTAGGGCATTAAATAAATTGATAGTAAAATATGACCTGGATCTACTAAGCTGCACCAGGAATAAGGATAACATAATTTGCCCAACCTTTACAGGCAGGAAGGCAAATACTAACATTGACCACATTCTGATTTCAAGCAATACTGAATATTCCAACCTGTGGGTGGCGGAGCAAGCACTAAGTGACCACAATAGCATTTCTATATCGCTATTGTGTTGGGGAAATAAGCAACTTAATGATAATGATTGTATTAATAATGTGGTAGCCTCCAGACCAAATGGTATGAGGATTAAATGGGCCGGCATTGACCCTCAGAAAATGCATAGGGAGGTGGTAAATAGATGTAGTATAGAGATAGACTGTTGTCTCAGCGACGATGTTACCCCTGAAGCTTTGTTCCATAGTTTTGTAAAGATAAATAAAATTACAGAAGGCTTATTTATTAAAATAATTAGCGGTAAAAGGGTAGCAAATTCAGGCTGGTTTGATAAAAAATGTATGATGGCTTTACATGATTTAAAACAAGCCTTGAGTAATAAACCACAGAACAATATACTCATTAAAGCGTTACGTAACAATTATAAAACAGCCCTTTTTAATAGAAAAAGAGACGCCCAAGACGAGGCTTGGAATATTCTCAGCCTAGCGGCAGATATAAACAATAGCAAACTTTACTGGGAGACTATAAACAGTCCCTTCTTAAAGAATGACAGTCTGCCTGAAATAACTTCACATGTAGAATGTAATGCATGGATTGAACATTTTTCAAATATTTTAAACCGAGATAGGTCTATTTTAGAGTCAACTCTGTGTAATGATTCCATATGGCTGCCTTTACCTCTGCTAGTAAGCCTAGATGAGGTTTACGAGGGTATAATTAACAGCAAAGGAGGTAAGGCACCTGGCCCCGATGGGGTCCTGATGGATATATATACATTTGAAGTGAATCTTTGGGCCCCCATCTTAGCAAGGTTCTTTAACGTGGCCGCAGAAGGACGCCTCCCGACATCATGGGGCCAGTCGTTGATTATCCCTCTTTTTAAGAAAGGTTCCAAATCCGAGGCTTGCAACTACCGCCCTATATCTTTATTGGATGCTTCTATTAAAATAATGAGCAGAATTATGCTAAAGAGGTTGGAAACATGGGCTGCAGACAAATATATTTTATCAAAAGTACAATATGGTTTTAGAAAAGGTATGGGGACTCTAAAGCAGTGTGTTAATCTCCTTATTCATAAATATACCACTGCCAAAGAGGGAAATCTGTTCCTTTGTTTCGCGGACTTGAGTAGCGCCTTTGACCTTGTAGATCACACCTTATTATGGCACATTTTACTTGATTTAGGTGCACCAAAGGAGATTGTACACTTTTTAGAGAGGCTCTACGAGAATTTGTCATGTAAAGTTCGCTATGGACCATCCGGCGAAAGTTTACGAGAGGCATCCTCCAGGGTGGCGTTTTGGCACCTTTTTTATTCTCATTATTTATTAATGAAGCCGACTCAACCCTAGGCCAGATTTCAGCAGATGCCCCGCTTATAGATGGGAAAGGGATCCCAATACTATTATATGCGGATGACGCTGTTCTATTATCATGCACACAGATTGGTCTTCAGCGACTAATCGATACGTTTACAACGTTTATATAGAGTAGAAAACTTATATTATACAAAACTAAGACCTTCGTGATGACGTGTGGGAAAAGCAAGTCAACTAACTTCTTATTTTTTATAGAAAATGCTAAGATGCAATCAGTTAAAACATTCTGCTACCTTGGAATAACATTTGCAGGGGATGGGAAATGGCTACATGAACATGATAATGTGAGCCTTAAAATGAGCAGGAATAACAACAGTATATTCAGATTTTCGACCAAATTAGGAGCCAGAAGAATAAAAGATATGGTGGCTATTTATAATGCTAGATGTGTTTCATCTGCATTATATTGGGCGGGAGTCTGGGGCCACCAATGTGGTAAAATGTTACAGCACGATGAAAATAAATTTCTTAAGAAACTACTGTGCGTCCCCCCCTCAACATCAACAGAACTAATTCATGAGGAAGTAGGATTTGAACACATCTCAGACCTAGCTGCATTACGCCCCCTGACACTCTGGCGTTCTATGTGGTCAAAAACCGAAACTAAATTTACACAAGCGATTATCAGAGACTGCCTGAGGCTCGATCATTTTTCTTTTGTTCTGTGGCTTAAATACATTCATTATTGGTATAATCTCCTATTTAAATGTAATATTCTTTCTGACCCTGAGTTTGCAGCATACATTTCCAAGATGGAGTTAAAAGCAAGGTTTTTATCACACAAGAAGGAGACTAGAGAAAGGTTGTCTAGGAAACTACCAACTGTTGTTTTTATCAGGATTTAAATTTAAATAAGGGTTTCCAGACTTACTTATCCACTGTCACACGGAATTCGCATCAATTTGTTTTAACATGTCTTAGGCTTGGAATTGTTCACCATCTGGTGTCATTCCAATACATGAAAACTAGTAGCAATTCTGTATGCCCATGTGACAATATTTCAAGACAAAGTTGCTGTCACTTTTTATTGTTTTGTACATTTTATCAATCATTCAGAAAATTTTATTTAAAACCTTTCTTTTTAAAGTATAATATTCGATCTAAAAAATGGCAATGAAGTTATAATCATCTTTAGAAGGTCCAGATATCTGCTTTTTTGTTGCATCATATATACTGAAATGTACAGCTGCCAGGAAATCAATAGTCTTCTGATACATAATGGTGGAAGACGATTTCGATTCTATCCTGTCTGTACATGTATAATTTTAGTAGCACTAAGCACTTTCCATGCCTCTTGCACTTTAGGAAATGTGTGTAAAATGTGTATAGCATTTAACACTTTACCACTTTAATGCTAAACTTTGCACATAACTTATTTTATTTCTATACTGAATAGCTGTAAATACCATGCCATTTAGATTAATTCATGATTTTGGACGCATAATGCATTTTACTAACATATTTTGTACTTAGGAAGATCTGTACAAAATGCTTTGCACTTGACATTTTATTGCAAACATTTGCACACATTATAATAAATTGTAATACCATAATAAATATTTTTAATAGGGGTATTGCAAGGAATACATGTCCAGTTTTAGAGATGAATATATTGCATTATGTTTTATGGACCATTGTTTTTCCAGACCCGTAAATATGATGTTTTTAAATTTTAATACTGATATAACTGTTATGTTTTATTGTTTGTTTGCTTATATATGGTTATGCTTGACAAAACCGAATAAAGCATTTTGAACTGAACTGAACTCTGCTCTTGGAGAAATTCAGACAAAGTACAGCCATTTTAGGTCTGGCCTAACAGCGCAGCTGTCACCAGGCATAATGTGCTCAACCTAATAAAGAGCTTTCAAAAGTACTACAGAGATGTGTTTTGGCTCCACCGATGTTGGTGGCCAGAAGTACATGTTTTGATTAGGAAGAATTTGTGTGCTTCCATAGAAAAAAAGTGCTTTCCCTACACGCAGCTGTGAAAGTTTTGTTCGTTTATCCAAATGCCTGGACCAGTAATAGTATCACTGCCTGAACTTTATCTTTCAGGACACTCACATGGCATTGTAATGCAGTTAAAGTATCTTTGATAACTAGATAATTTATTTGGTTTGATTTCACTGGCAAGAGCACAGATGGGAAGAGAGCAGTCATCAAGCATGTATTGCAGTCTCTCCTTCCATAATTAACTTCAGATTCAGAGTTTAGTTTTGTGTTTGAGATTAGTATGGGATGCCCCGGGCAACACTAATTTATATGGACATGTATGTCTGGCTGGACAGTGCAGCTGTCACATGACCCTATGTGATAAGCAGAAAAGAGCTTACAGAAGAGAGAGGGGCTTAGGCTTCCCCACATGCTGGTTGCCCTGAATTCAAGATTTGATTGGGCTGAATTTGCGTGCTTCCACTAAAAACGACTGCTGGTATGGCACTTTTTAGCTAGTGGCAAAGCTTATGCTTGAAACAAGAGCATTGAGTTTGCTATGGTGGCTAGCCAGTGATCATGGCTATAGACCTGACCTGTTTGGTATGATGTTATGATAAAGGCACTTGGCTTGACATATTTATTGTGCAATGTATATATTAAAGGCAAAAGGCTTTTCAGTGTGGATTTGTTATCACTTTATAATAAAGGCTGTTGATAGGTATTTTTGCTATATGAAATCTCACAGAATATCATAGTAGGCAAGGGTTCTGGTGTTGATTATCCCGTCAAACCATGGATATAGAAGGTTTGCTTGTCCTTGTTCGACCCTCTTAGAACAGACAGTATTTTTCTTACCCAGCTGTAATTTTCTGTATTTAAGTTTAGGACTGTGGGCCTCATAGTTACCTTATGGGAAATATTGATGCTTAAAACTCGAGGTTTGAGCTGGTTATGATGACAAGCTATAGCCCTGACTGTGGCACTGGGAAACATTATGTTCGATGTTGTTGGTCTGGTCTGCTTATTATAAAATGTTATGACAGTTGGTCTAGCTTATTTATTGTGAAAAGTATTTGATAAAGCCAGTGAGCCTTTAACATTCAGTTTTTATCCCATTGTGTTACAAGCTATAGAAGGGTGTTTTGTTGCAATCTCACAGAGTACCATAGTAGGCAAGGGTTTGGCACTGGCCAGCCGCTCTGACAAACACTTAGTGTTTTTACTGTGATGATTCTTTTTAGGCCTTCTTGATAGGAGTTATATATTGTGCTGTGCACTGTATTTGCTTATATATTTGTCAGTTTATAACTGGATGCATGATTGTTGTCAGATTATATGCACTTGTGTAGGCTGATGTTGGGTCAGGTGTAAAGCCAATGGTAAAGGATAAAGGCTTCATCAGTTCATTGTCAAAGTGATGCCAGATTTAATAGGTTTGATCTGTTTATTATGAAACATTATGACAAAGCCTGTAGGCCTGGCCTAGCTTTTTTGAAAATCATGTGATAGAGATTATAGGCTTTTAAGGTTGGATTTTTATTACACAGTGATAAATCTTGTAGGCAGGTACTTTGCTATAACCAAATCTCCCAGATTACAGTAATGGGCAAGGGTTTTGGTATTGATGATCCACCCAAACAAACTGTGGGGATAGAAGATATTCACTGCAATAATCCTTGTTAGGTTCTCTTAGCAGATCTAGTATTTTTCTTTGCCAGCTGCAATTTATATACATATGTGCTTTTATGGCTGTATGCCTGGTGGGGGCCTTGTGGAAAACTCATGCTCAGTCCAGGAGGCTTGAATTGGTTATTATGACAAGCTAGTTATAAAGCTAAAGACCTATTTGTTATCCTGAAAAGTTATCACAAAGCCAGTAGGCTTGAAAATGTAATGGTGTAAAACACCTTAGTGAATAGGCATTAAGGTGGATTGTTATTACTCGGAATTAAAGCCTACAGATAGGTATGTTGTCACAGATTACATTAGTAAAAAATGGCTTTGGTGTTGGTTGCTCTTATATAAGATTTGCTCTGTGAAATCCTCAATAAGCCCTGCTAAGGAACCTAGTATTTTGGTTTGCCAATGGTAACATTGCATACATTTGCAATTGTATAAGTGTATGCCTGATGGTTGCCTTGTGGGGAACACTTTCTCTCAGTACAGTAGGGTTGAGTTGGTTTTGGAGACAAGACTATTGGCTTCATTGGTGTGCAGGGAAATATTATGCCAGATGTACTGGTCTGGTCTTGTTTATTATAAAAGGCAATGACAAATGCAGTAGGGCTGGCCTATTTATTGTGAAAAGCATATGGTAAAGCAAATAGGCCTCTACTAGAGAATTATTGTAACATTACATTACAGGCTGTTGAAATGTATTTGGTTACATATAATCTCATAAATTACCAAAGTACACAAGGGTTTCCGTATTGGTTTTCCACTCTGATGAACCTTGGGGGTAGAATGACACTGTGATCATTTTGGCTAGGTCCTATTGAAAAGGGGTTGTTTATTGTTTTTTTGCAACTGTAATGTTGGACATATTTATAATTTCTTAAAAGTATTCCTGATGGTTCCCTTATCATGCGCACTTCAGTAGACCTGCTTTGTATATGGTATCAACCCATTAGTAAATGCTAGAGGATTTTGCAGTTCACTGGGAAAAGATATGTCAGATTCCTTAGGTGTGATCTGTTTTTAATAAGTTATGAGAAAGTAAGTGAGCCTCACTAACATACTGAGGAAAGCATGTGTTAAAGGCAACAGACTTTTAAGCATGGAATCTTATTACACAGTACTGCAGCCCATAGACAGATATTTTGTTGCATGGAATCTCGTAGATTACAGTAGAAGGCAAGGGTTTTGGTGGTGTTGAACCCACCCGAACAACCCACAGGGATAATTGATTTTCACTATGGTAATATTTTTTGGCTTTATTAGTTAGGATGGATTTTACATTGTTTGGATAATTTTATTACTGTATATCTGCTGTGTGGTAAGGCTTATGACCAACATAGTAGGTTGGAGCTGGGTATGGTGACAAGGAAATGTTTAGGGCAGATTTTTTTATAATAGAAAAACTATGATAAAGGCAGCAGGCCTGACATATTGATGTGAAAAGCATACATTTAATTGAATAGCCATTGCAGAGTAGATTGGTATTATTCTCTGTTAAAGCCTACAGATACATATTTTTTACATGAAATCTCACAGATTAGTAGGCAAGAGTTTTGGTGCTGATTACCCCCTGACAAATCATGGGTATACAGTGGCGGCTGGCGACATTTGAAAGTGCTAAGGCTTAAATGTTGGGGACGAGTGGCCTGTGGCGAGGGAGCGTAGCGTGCGAGCCCTACTGGCATAAGGGATTCCACCTTATGAAAATTTTGAAAAAACAGTTGGGAAATGGTAAATTTTTAAGCAAATCTGAGAAAGCAAAAAGGTTACTAAAGCACCTCAGCGTTTCTCTCCTCCACCTTAAAGTCTTGGCTTTCCCTCAGCCTCTCTCTCTTCTACATCCAAGCCTCTGCTGTCTCTCCTCTACCTCCAAGTTTCAGCTATCCCTTGGCCTCTTTCTCCTGCACCACTAAGGCTCTGCATTTTCTCAGTCTCTCTTTCCAACTCAAAGTCTCTGCTCTCTCTCATTCTCTCCCTTCAAGTTTCTGCTCACCCTCTCTCTCCTTCACGTCCGAGTTTCTGCTCAGCCTTTCTCTCCTCAAACTCCAAGCCCCCACTCTACCTCAGTCTCTCGTGCCCAGGACCCTGCTGTGCAACATACCAGGCAAGAAAATGTATACTGTAGTGTATGCATGCCCTTTACACACAAACAAATTCTTCAGGGCTGAAGTTGCTCTCCTCAAGTAGAAAATATACCCACAAGCCTCCTGTACTGTCTGCTGGGTTCCTCTTGTTCTTAGCCCTTCATAACAGGCAACCAGGAACAATGCGTGATGAGGGGGAACTTCTATTGTGCTTAAGTAACTTGTTCTGAAGTGCACCTTGGCTTGCCTGCGAGCCTCAGCTTTGTGCTTAAAATCAAGGGTGTGTGTGAGAAAGATTGGTGCTGTTTTGTGTGTGGCTGCAGCTTATAATCAAGGGTGTGTGCGTGTTTGTGTGAGAGAGATTGGTGCTGTTTTGTGTGTGGCAGGGCAACAAAAAAGGTTTGGGTCCTGTCTCTGACCGGCTTGGACCTCAACTATCTACCAAAACAGAACAAGTAGCCAGTCAGGTTTACTTTTTTTTTATAATTAGAAAACACCCAGCCTGTAAGTACTGTGTGTTCCACAAATTTGTTTAAGAATTTTTTTTATTTTATTTTATTCAAATTTTTCATTGACTTCTTTGCATGTCCTCAAGGGCACAATTATCAAAACAATCAAGTCTACATTCAGAAAATAATTTGTGCAATATATACAAGTGTTAGATCTGTACACAGTCAATACTCAAAATTCAGAGACACCAAAAACAAAAATATACACAAATAAATTGATACATGAGAAACATTTGACACAAGAACCAGTCCTTCAAATTAAATACCAGAAGACAGGCGGACAAGGTGATTCAAGGATACTGCCTGCCTGTCTATATAAGCCTGTGATTAGGTATTATTGAGAATTGAACAACTAGGGGTGATCAGAGTGGTATTATTTAGTCCCTAGTTGCACCCTTCTTCCTTGTCACAGGCAGGGAGTCAAAGTGTTTCGAACCACAGTCAGATTGTGGGTTCTCCTCAGGACAGGGACTGGATACATCCATTGCTGCAAGTAGCATGCAGGGGCTACAAGGGTGGTGGGCAGCCTCACGCAGTGTGGAATTTCTGAACTTGAGGGCGAGTGAGGTACATGTGGAAAATACGCCGGAGGTCGGGGAATGAATGCAGTCCAGTTACCGCAAGATGTCAAACCGAAGGAAACCAGTGCCCAACTCGGACCTCCGGACTAATTACCGGGCGTTCGAATCTTCCACATGTACCTCACTCGCCCTCAAGTTCAGAAATTCCACACTGCGTGAGGCTGCCCACCACCCTCGTAGCCCATGCGTGCTACTTGCAGCAACGGATTTATCCAGTCCCTGTCCTGAGGAGAACCCACAATCCGTCTGCGGTTCAAAACGCGTTGACTCCCCGCCTGTGACAAGGAAGAAGGGTGCAACTAGGGACTAAATAATACCACTCTGATCACCCCTAGTTGTTCAGTCCTCAAAAATACCTAATCACAGGCTTATATAGACAGGTAGGCAGTATCCTTGAATCCCCTCTTCCGCCTGTCTTCTGGTATTTAATTTGAAGGACTGGCTCTTGTGTCAAATGTTTCTCATGTATCAATTTATTTGTGTATATTTTTGTTTTTGGTGTCTCTGAATTTTGAGTATTGACTGTGTACAGATCTAACACTTGTATATATTGTGCACATTATTTTCTGAATGTAGACTTGATTGTTTTGATAATTGTGCCCTTGAGGACATGCAAAGAAGTCAATGAAAAATTTGAATAAAATAAAACATTTTCTTAAACAAATTTGTGGAACACACAGTACTTACAGGGTGGGTGTTTTCTAATTATAAAAAAAGTAAACCTGACTGGCTACTGGTTTTGTGTGTGGCTGCAGCCAATGGGGTTGTGCGGTGCGCATGATTGGAACTTGTGTATGTAACCAGAGCTGAAGTAATCATGATCTTTAAATAATGCGAACCCTATTCTAACGCAACACTCCTCAGTTTGTGGAAATTCATTTTGATATTTTTAAAAGAGGACGCGCCATATAGACAACATGCATGCACTGTGTGTTTTTTTTAGTGTGGTTGTAGTTTTGTTAGTCACTTTGAGTAGGAAATTTACTCTGAAGCCTAAAATAACATCCAAGTGACTTGTTGACACTTTAAGCCATGCAGCACATTGAAGAACTAGGCCCTCCAAGGCAGAGCTGTTGGCATGACACAGATACCCAATTGTTGGAACCTAATGTTGTCAGGTCACCTAGGGTAGCCTGGCCTAGGGTAAGACAATATTAATAGAGGCACATGTGTAAAGGTTGCAAGCCACCCAGCAGTAATTCAATGCAATATCACTCAAAAATGACACTACACCAATGTTTTGGAAAAATACGAGCTTGTTTATAAAAATAGAATGTCTGTTGATTTCTTTTTCTCAATAGTTTACAAGCAGATACACTGAGCAATACTTATTAACTTTTTCTACATACTCAGTAACATTCAAAGATTCCCTTCAGAAAAATTCCCACCCCCAGCAGGAAAATTATTCCTGAATAATACTTCCTTTACAGACTCTAGTAGCCCTGTTTACAGTGATGGATTATTCATCCCAAGCTGGGGTCTCCTGGTTACACCACCAGGACGATTTTTCTTGTAGAATACCACTAATTCAGCCTGTGCTTTAGGGGTGTCAAGTTCACAATACACTGGGAGACTTTCCGCTCATCAGTACTTCATAACAGTTCTGTAAACACTTATTTGCAGTTAAACACAGAGTGGGTTCACGATCTCCTCTTCTCCACCCACAGTTCTCAGCAACCTCACTGCCTTCTGACACTTCCCAACACCAAGGCAAATCACTGCTGTGCTTATCTCTCTAAGCTTTTATCACCGTTTGACTCCGGAATAGACCTCCTTTCCCCTGAAAGTGTCAATTGTAGAGTAAACCGATGGAGATACCAGAGTAAAGAACCTCCAACATTTACAGCTGAGGGAATAGTTATGACAGAACTCCTTCAAGAACCTCCAACAGTTACAGCTAAGGGAATAGTTATGACAGAACTCCTTCCCAAGGCCTTAGCGGTTTCCCCGGGCTCCTGTTCCTCTTCCCCCTTTCACCGCACCTTACTTGTTTCTCTGACGGCCGCGGGACTAGAGCTTCGTTTCCCCTGGGTTGGAAGTCGTCCCTTTGCCCCCGCCCCCACCAGGAGACGGAATCGCTGGGGAGCCTGGAGTCGCGTTCACTTGTGGGAACCTTGCGGCACTCTCCTGAGCCAAGCCGCGGCAGCGCAGGCGCAGGAGAGCAGTGTTCCTGCTGGCGCCGCCTCCCTCGTGTGGTGATCCGCACACCACTTCCGACCCTGCGCTGGGGATCAGTGCTTCGCCGCTTCCCCCCGCCTCACCCCCAGAAGCACCGCTGGGCTTGTGCAGTGAGCAGCGCCACTTCCCTCGGTCCTGTCACGCCTACGCCCACTCGTGCCTCCGGTTCAGTGACACTCCGGCGGCGTGGGAAGACAGATCTCGCCTGGGTCGTCTCTTCTGAGTCCGGGTAGGCTGGGACCTCGAAAAGGAAGGATGGGAGCCAGTTCCCAGTCTGAAGTTGGTAGAAGGAGTGTGAGGGACAAAGGGCTCAGGGGGTGGGCCAATCGCCGCAGCTGCACCGGTTACCACATATAAAGGCAGACCGATGGGAGGGTGTGGTCAGGGGCAAGAGGGGGAATGTCTTCTGGAAGAGATTGTCAATCCCACAGACCAACTAACTCCTTCTAGTGCGTCCTCCTCCTCCTCACACCACTGCCTCTCTCCTCTACTTAACTGGGCTGCACAAAATGGCTTCCTGACCTCTGCCCTTATATAGCCTGTCCACTCAGGGTCCAGTAGGGTCCAGAAAGTTCTGGAAGGCCTAATGTTAACCTATGGGGCATTCTAGGATATGGCAGTTGGGACAGTTGGTAGCCACCATTTTGTGACTCGCAGTGAATTCCTGTCAGGAAAGGCACCTAGGACTGAGGTGAAGGATTATGAAAGTAAAAGAGCACCTATCCCCTAGACCAACACCTTGAAAAATCTAGTGGACACAAAAATAAATAAAGGCATGAGGGGCAAAAAGGGGACAAAATAAATAATGAATTGGAGGAATTACGCAAAAGGCCAGACAGGTCTAACACCAATGAAACAGTGTTTTCAACTCGGTAATGAGACCGATGGTTGGTATCTTGTTCAAAGTGTCTACTTACTACAAAGGAGTGGGACTTCAGGCAGCCAATGTAAAGTGTCTACGACACCAGTGTCATCAGTGTAGTTGTTGATGTCTGGGGGAGGCCGTCTCAGCCTCCTGCTTTTTAGAGCGACCCTTCCCCGGCACAACCTGCTGCACACCATCTAATGATGGAGCCCTGGCGCTTCCTGCCAGAGCCCCTGGTGTGTTGACACACTCGGCCCCAGGCCCTGTGCGTGGTGAGAGGATTTGGCCCATCGGCTTAAGCTGCCGACTCTGGTGCTGAAACCAGGGTTCGAGCCTCGAGGTCGCGTCCACATGCATCCTGTGATTCTTCTGGGCAAATCACTTAATCTCCTCGTCCGTCCCTGAATGTGTAATGTAAATTTAGGGTCGAGTTCGCGCTATATAAATTATGCACAAAAAACAGTACTCGAGCGAGCCGCGAATTGGTTTGAGAGTTAATGCACCTGCAGCTCAGGTGACATTCAGTATTCCTTGTTGGTGATTGGGTGCAGACACATTGATTCTTTTCCTTTTACTTTATGGTAGGCCCTTAATGACATCATAGGTTAAAAAATCTGGCCGCGCCCCAGTCCAGCATCGCGACATGGTATGGAACCAGCGCTTTCCTCCAGTGCAGCATTTAGCTAACATTGCATACCCATGGGGAACTGATAGCTCACCCGCCTCTCACGTGAACTGTTATTAGCAGTAGCACTAGCTATTGAAAGAAAAGAACATTTCATAAACGGTAGGTCACGTCCCTTCTGTTAGGAAGGGCTGGGCTTGGCTACTGCGGGGTACCCGCACAGATGAGGCTACTGAGGGCGAAATGGAGCGCGCTGGAGCTAGCGTGAGAAGTATGGGAGATCTTTGTAGTGTTACAGAAGTGGGGTGGGAATGTGGGCGAGGACCTGGTAGAGCAAGGGGCAGTCGCGGCCGGCATTACGGGCGGCTGAGTGGGTGGGGGTTTGGAAATGGGGTCCCACTCGCGACGACCTGAGGGGATGAGGGGGGAGGCGGGAGGGGTTTGGAAACAAAACGAAAACAAATATAAATAAATAAAAAATAAACGTACCGTCCGTAGAGACTCCGTCCCGACTCCCGCCGTCCTGGTTCAAGTCCTGCAGGTAGCATGCCATCAGGAAGGCGAGGCGGCAGGCAGCCTCCCTCCCCTCCACCGCCGCGCCACGTTTTTGATTGGTGCGGCCGGCTGCCCCAGGCTACGTCATTTTCTCTCTGTATGCTGCAGCATACAGAGAGAACAGGGACAGTTACTCGAGGGCAGGGGGAGTGGCTTGGGGAAGTGGCTTTCCCACTGTTGGTAATACTGTCTGTTTGGGCGGCCTGAGGCTGCCCAAACAGTCAGTATTAACAACAGTGGGCAAGCCAATCCCCCCTGCCCTCGAGTAATTCTAAACCAGGAAATTCTGCTTTCTCGCCGTGCGAGAAGGCAGAAACAATGGTAGTTATATAATATGATAACTACCATTTGTTCTGCCTTCTCGCACGGCGAGAAAGCAGGGGGGGCGGCGCCCAAACGCCCCCATGGAAGAACCGCCACTGTGGGTATAGAAGATTTGCAATGTTCGAATCCTTTTTAGGCACTGTTAGGAGAGATAGTATTTTGCTTTGCCTACTGCGGTTGTAATTTTCTGACTGTATGTCTGATGGTTACCTTGTGGGCATAACGGTACTGGCTGCAGTGGGCATCAGGTGGTTTCCCAGTGGGCTGGAAGGGCGTGGTCCGGTTGTGGGTGATGGGGGGAGTTTTTGTTACTAGGGCTGGTTTTAGGGCAGTGCTGCAATATCAGTCTCCTGTAACAAAAGCAGAAGACGTGCTCCACACTAGCGCCCACACCCTCTCACCCCCGGAGGCCGGTCGGATAGAATTGCCAGGGCTGGTTTTTGTTCGCAGTCTGCCCTGCTTGTAGGAAAGCTTAAGCTAAGGATGGAGGCATGAGTTGGTTATGGAGACATGCCAAACATAAGAGCTAGAGACCCGATTGGTCCACTAGGAAAAAATATTTCTGAAGCCATAGGTCTGATCTCTTTATTATGAAAAGTTATCATAAATGCAGTATGCCTGACATATTGAGGTAGAAAACCATATGTTAAAGACTATAGGCGTTTTAAATTAGATTGTTTTTTTCTCTGTATTAATGCCTGCAGGTAGGTATTTTGTTACTTGAAATGTCACAGAGTAGTGATGGATTTTGGCGTTGGTTACCCCCTCAGACAAACTCCAGGGGTATAAGATTTGCACTGTAATAATTATTTCTAGAATCTCCTCTTAGCTGTCTGGCAGAACCTTGTAATAAAAATATTCAATAATTAATCCATATATATAAATATACATATATATATATATATATATATATATATATATATATATATATATATATATATATATATATACATATATACACATTCATGACCTCATGCTGCATGCAGCAATGGTTCAATACACAGCAGTCATTGGCTCTCTTGCCCAATGAATGACCACAATTCCTGATCACATGTGCACATCTAACTGAAAATGTGTGTTTCTTTCGGTGTCAGGAGCTGGTTGGCAGGTTATTTACTTTTCAATGTGTATGGCTCAGAGAAACCTGTTGCTATAATTCTGCTTGTGGCCTAAATGGACAATTTATTTCAGACAATGAAGGAGGCAATAAAGTCACTACTCGCTGCCTTGGTACCAATTTAAAAACATTTTGTTTAGATGGGGCAAAGTTATAATGATCAATTAGGAAAATTATTAACTTTTAGAGTAATGGAAGTTACACATCTGTTTTATGTGTGTGGTTATCAGACAGGTATTTAAAACTAAAATATACTTTTTCAACCTCTTTCCTTGTGTTCGTCTTGGTTTTCACTCTGGATATTCTCTGAAACTGCTCTGCTCTTCAATACCAACTCTCTTCTTTATTCCTCTCCCAATAAGCCTTCTTCTGTTTTAATTCTGCTGGACCTCTTTTCAGCTTTAGACACAGTGGACCACTCTATTCTTCTCAATTCTCTTTCTGCTCTCACTGGAAGTTCTTACTTAGGTTTATGAAAATGTAGCGTCACGGCTGATTTTCCTGCTAAATTTGGTCTTCCTCGAGATTCTGTTCTAGTTCATTTACTTTTCTCACTGTGTATGATTCTATGCATTTCTATAATTTCATCATTTGGATTTGAATCTCTCGTTTACGCTGTTGATTGAAAAACATTCTCTTCCTTTCATCATCTTGCATCAATGAGTCTCTGCCTGTTATTCTGCAATCAACAGGGGGATGGATTCACGTTTCTTCAAGCATAATCCAAAAAAGAGAATGATTATTTGTTTCCTCATATATCCTCCATATATTCCTTTTCCTCCCAATCCAGCTTTCTCTTCTTCTGTTTCTAATCTTGACTTCCTCTTTACTTCACCTGATAACTCAACTCCTCATATTTCTGCAGCTATTAAAAACCTGTACAACATAAAATCTACAAATCAAAATAACTACTGAGCTTCGGTTTTTGTGTTTTTCTCTAACAAACATATAGACTCATTTCAAGATATTTGGTTTGGCTTGACTGGGTACCCTTTTACGAGCAATGTAAATTTATTTTTCTGTGTATTGCCTACAAATGCCTTCATTAGTTTGTTTCACTTTACCTATGTTCTCGTTTCTCTATACCCGCGCCTTGTCCTCTGAGATCTGCTTTATTGTAATATTTCTTACTGTATTTTCCTCTTCCCCCTTAGGTGCTGTCGTGATTTCGTTCATTGTATTGTTATCTCCAAAATTATGGAATTATGTTACAGTTTATATTAGATCAATGTCGTTAATGGCTAACTATAAAAAGAAAATCTTAAGGAATAGCTTTGTACGGTCATGCAATCAGATTTGAGCCTTGCACTGCTTGTCTTCATTTTTGTGTACTGTTTTTTTAATAGTTTATTAACTGCTTTGTAAAACGCTCCATAATTAATGACTATATCCATAAATATACTCTCCCATACTGCATTGAGTCTATGCCCCTGATACTGCTAATTTTCATTCTGTATGCAAGACTTTTTTATGGCGATGTGTGCGAACAATTTGTAATTTACTTAAACAAACAACAGTCACTAATAGTAAAAATTGTATTTCTTATTTGTTGCTGTGTAAATAGCAATTCCTTTAGCGCTACTGAACGATTCTCCATTTATCGACCTTGTAAGGTTTAAAGATTTAATGGATGTGCTGGGATTTAGAACTTGTGCTCTTTAAAAGTCCAACATTGTTCTTGGTGCACAGCACATTATCCCACTGAGCTATCGTTTTGGTCTCCACTCAGTGAAGTGGTGCCCCATATGCATAACTTACTCTGCTCTGCTGTGGCACACAACAAAACAGAGAGAATATGCCAGGGGACATGGCAACACTCTGACCTGTAATGTTTCAATTCGCCAAACAAGATATTAGAGCCTTTTCAAAAGAATGTCCGGAAAATACGCAACTTTTGCTGAACTCTTTTGTACAATACCGGTTGAGATCAGGACAGAGTTCGGAGTTTACTGAATTGATGCGATTACCTCACTGAATCACTTTGAGTTGTATTAAGCGAATTAAATATTTATCTTTGTAATTTAATGAGGAACGCTTCCTTGGACACTGCAAGCATGCATCCACTTCACAGGCTGTTCTTTTGAAAATGAAGTCTAGCCAGGAAGGCATTTCACAAAATGCTGGAAGGCTCAGCGCGGCGCCAGCCAGTGTCCTTAGATAGAAGAAGCTCATGTTACAAAATAATTAACTGGCAATGCCTTTTAAAAAAAGCTGGACCCGGCAAGTTAGGAATAGATAGTTCTAAAATTGCTGAGTACATTACAAGCAGCAATTCAGGAGAGTGTAGGATATATTTAACCACTGATGACCCTCTAGTTTCATATCCATCCGCACATTGATGTTTTTCATAACCATTATTCATCAAGTGTATTGACTGGTATGAGATGTTTCAGTTTGTGGTGCTTCCCAGATAAATAGTTGATGTCATATCAATATTAGTGTGTTATTATTACAATCTATTAGCTGCTTTGCTTTCAATAATCAGCATATGTACAACCAGCTGCGGGTTGGAAGAGCTGCTGCAGAAACGGAAGTGGACATTTTGTACTTCATGGTATTGATTATTTTCTTGTCAGTGACGCCATCCGGCCTCACTCTCCGGTCACTCTTTTCTTCTTCTAGATTGCTGTTGACCAGTGATAGAAGTTGACCACTTTGGGTCCAATTAAATGTCTTGCAGTAGAGGGGCAGTGATGCAGAATTGTGTGCATGAGGGAACATGCAATAATGGGGTTGTAACGCGCATTGCACTTGGCTCTGTGACTGTGGTGCTCTTCACTCTGTGCTCAGTGTTTTTAAGAGAAAGATCGGTTTCGTATCCCGGATCGGTAATACCGACCAGGTGCAGGGCTTTTCCAAAGGTTCCCTCAGTGAGTGAAAACTAGCTGATGACATACCTCATGCTGCCTGCACTGCAGACTACACGAAATGAGCAGGGCATGTTAATTTGCATTACAAGTATACGTAAGTGTATGTAACTTTGTGAACAGCTAAATTCTCTGGCACAATTAGTTATTTGTACATATTTTAATATTAGAGATGTGAACTCACTGTTTTCTTGCTTAACAGCATATGTATTATCCTTTCGTTATAATGCCAAGACACTGAACCTGCTTTATATATCGCGGCGCCCTCTGCATGTGAAGCTGAAACACGAAAAGAGCAGCCTGCAGATTGGGATAATTACAAGGGCATGATGACTCTGATGGTTAATGTACTTGATTGACAAATCTGTCTGGTCACAGCTGTGACTCATGATATAGTAGCGTAGAGGGCTAATGTAGTTGCTGCAAAGCACAACATTTGGCATGCAAATCACAGATTCAAATTTTATGTAGTTAATATATTTTATGGTACTTGGTGTTAATAGATAACAAGCCTTCTAATGAAGCTTCTAATATAGAACATTCACCTATGAACTGGCATCAAAGCACTGCATGCAAATTGAAAGAAATAGGTTTAGAACTTTTTCATTTTTTCCCTCAATCTTTTTTATTCTAAGGTTGATAAAAAGGGTTCCTTCGGGTAGCAGTACAATTTTATTAGTATGGTATCCCAATCATTATGTTATGATAATGGATAACATTTACTAACATTTTGCACCTGGCTTGCATTACAAGGATGATGCCAATTTGGTACAAAGTATAGTTTTGGGGTTTACAGTCCAGTGCAAATCTTGGTGAACAGTAACCCTAAAGCAACACACAGTCACACTGTACACTGCATCATGGAAGCATACCTTGGGTGGTACATGGGGGTTTCCATGCACTCACCCATGGTTTTTGCAGTAATCCCTATCTACTAACATTGGTAGAAAGGGATTGGCATAACAAATTACACCTCCTTGGGGAAAGGCGCAAAATTAGAGAGTAAGATTTATTTTCTCCAAACCTTTCCAACTTTGCATATGTGCTGCCTCATATAGCACAAATACACTGTGGTAAAGTGTTAGTCAAAGCATGCAATTTTGTGCTGGAAGGTTATCCTTGAAGTATAAAACCTAAGCTTGACATCACTCAAGCACACTAGCACTATGGTGTAATGGTGTGTGCATTGGTGCAAGGCAGCCTTAGGTATGCCAGCACCAGAGCAGAGAGCGCCAGCACCGTATCCTTTTGGATATGGTTCTGTTCTGCTCTCTCCTTTTCATGCAACACATTGCAGCAACTTTGATTACTTCACATCATAAAAAAGTCTCAAGGACAAGCACTCTTAACATATACTGCCTACCCGTGGATGACGTGTGATTCCTACACCTTGTAGACCTCATGGTCTTAAGTACATTTTCCTATAAATTGATTTACACATGTGTGACTCATTGTCTCTGTAAAATGTATGTTAAATAAAGTGTTCTGAGTGTCTACATTAGAATGACTAATGCTATCAAATAATTGTGAGAGAGGGTCAAAGGAGAGATGAGGGGCACCATTGGAGGGCGGTAGTGAGGGAATCCGTGAAGAAGGACATCACTGAGGGGAGCAACAAAGTTTGCCACACTGAGTGCCACCAACTTTAAATGTGGCTCTGCCAAGTCTAGTCCCTGGATAAATTATCATGCAGTTCTTGTATTTTTTAAACAAAGTGTGCAATATTCTTTTCTTTTTCTTACACCAGCATTTTTAGTATTGTACAGTACTGCAACAAGGATCAGCAAGGTTCACATTTGCTGTTTTTAAGCGATTCATTCACTTCTATAACTGGTTTATCCGCTTTCTAGCAAAATATAATATCAATGTAAAACGGCAGCATTGACGCCTGAATGCCCTCCTGAGGGAAGACACCTAAGACATATGAGCTTTCTCCTAGAGGAAACCAGAAAATCAGTAGTCCAGGCACTGGTCATGTCCAGGCTGGACTGCTGTAATGTGGTATATCTAGGACTCTCACAGGGAAGATTGGCAAAACTTTAGAGAGATCAGAACGCAGTGGCTCAGTGGATAAAAGTCAGTATGGGTGGCGAGTCTTTTGGCCTTCTGGCCTCCAAACTGTGGACTAGCATGCCTTTATATTTGAGACAGGAGAGGTCTGAATCTGTCTTCCTGAATAAACTCGAGACTTGGCTCTTTGTACAACCATAGATTGGTTTAGCTTTTTAGTTAGGGCCTTTTCTGATTTCTTTCGTCGTACTGGGGGTAGCACAGGGACACTCCGAATGGAGTAATCAGGAGCTCTATAAATAGTATTATTATTATTACTATTATTATGTAGTTACAATACATACCGTTTTTAAAGGGTAGGATCCCAAGGAGGGGCCTTATTTTCCTTAGAAACTGCAATAAAGACATGGATTTCCAGATTTGAATCTAGAAAAACTATTTGGTGTAGGATCTCTACAGCCAAACATAATTTTATATCGTGATCTGTGTAGGCTATTGCTGCTGTCCATCCTCCATTATTGTCTTTTTCACACATTGTTAATTACATTGGTATTGTGGCCTCTCCCATCCATGTGGTGCTATTGTACTTTGTAAGCTTGAGTGCATATGGTCTAGAACAGCCTCTATGTTTTTTTAAGGAGTTAATCCCCGATGTGGCCTAAATTAAATTAAGCACTGATCCACCCTGACTCCCACAGAATTTGTTTAAAGAAATTATTTATTCACCCCTGTGGGTCTTTGTGGGACCCCCTGAACAGGCTTAGGGATCAGGGTGTTTCTACCCTGCTCCCTTTTCTTTTTTAAATGTTTTTTTCTTGTGACTTGGTTTAACCGAATCACAAGATGACGGCAAAGAATGCCTGGTTTGAAGTGTTGGTACCAAAAATAAACGAGAGGGGTCCAAGTAAACCAAAGGGGTAGGACACCAACAGTAGACACTATAGTCAAATAAAGTGATCCCTTTGGGCTCTTTTTTTTAAAAACATACACAACAATCACACTACTTCCACTCATAAATATTTTTAATATGTGTTTTTAATTTTGTGTATTGAGTATATACTGAAAGAATATGTATATTTTTGAATAAAAGGTGTATTTTTGATATACAGCCAATAAAATTACATGACTTTTTTATATTACGCTCTAGGTTTCTAATTGGTGCTGGTGAAAGATTTATGGGTGCATTTGAAGTGTTGGTAGCCAATCAGATCTCTTGCACAAGATCGGGAGGGGTCTCAAATCCACGGCAGCCACAGTTGTATATCTGAGAAATCTTTACATTTCTCCAAAAATACTGACCGCATTTACACCATTTAACAAAAAGGGTGCTTTCCGGACCAAGAGCTACCTTCCTGCCACATATGTTGTAATTCCATTCAGCAGTTTAGGCTGTAGCCATGTCTAAAGTTTCATATGGAAATAACATGGAGAAAAAGCGTTATGGGACCACCCTTTTTCTCGGCCCCCACTTGATGGATCACCCTGACATTATCAAGGCAGCAGCTGAGGTGACTGCTCCAATAGTTTTGAAAATTTCGTGCAAATTCATCAAACAGCGCCAAAATTAATGGCAAATCAAAAAACGATAGAAACTGCATCCACCTGTAACTACCTACTAGCGACCTCCATGAGGTAATATATATATGATATATATATATCTATATCTATATATATATATATATATATATATATATATATATATATATATATATATATATATATATATATATTATGCAAAAACAATATGCTTCCATGAAAGAAGATAAGGGGACACGGCGGAACTGAGAATTCACCGTTTATTAATTGGCATTACTCGTTTCGGCGGTGTTTGCCTCATCAGATTTCTCGGGAGCAGGAAGTCCATATTTTTTCTTTTGAAGGTTGGCCCATCCCCCTAAAGTACTGTTGGCCACTCCTCCATCGTATCAGAGACACTCGCGCTGCTCAGTGTTTATTTCCAAAGACTGCAGCAACCAGCATGCAGTTTGTTCGTTTAAGCAGAGTGCCTCCGTCAGCCCTATTTTTCAATAACTTCTAGTAAGGGGCTGATGAAAGATGCGACGAAGGTTGAACCCCTGTATTGTGCTGGGCTAACAACCAGTGTCCCAGTCCTCCCTTCCAGCCACTTGGTCCCTGTATCTGCACCGCGTCTGGACATATATATATATATATATACACATATACCTATATATATTTATGTATACATGTATCTATATATCACCTTAGTAACCTACCACCGATGTCCACCCTCAACCGTAAAAAAATCATACCCACCCTAGAATTACCCTTGCCACCCAAAAACCACTCCCAATCAAAACCATAAAATTACTCTTGCTACCCAAAAACACCAACCCACCCTATACCCTGAAAATACTCTTGCCACCCAAAAACCCATATCCACCCTAAACCCTAAAAAGACCCTTGCCACCCAAAAATCTACACCCACCCTAAACTCTAAAATCACCCTTGCCACCCAAAAACCCATACCCACTCTTAACCCTAAAAATACCCTTCCTATCCCCCAAAAATGACATGCTAAAATTACCCTTGCCACCCAAAACCCACACTAAACCCTAAAATTACCCCTGCTACCCAAAAACCTGCACCCACCCTAAACCCTAAAAATACTCTTGCCATCCAAAACCCGATACACACTTTAAACCCTAAAAATACCCTTGCCACCTGAAAACTTATACCCACCCTAAATCCCTAAATCACCCTTGCCACCCAAAACCCCATACCCACCCTAAACCCTAAAATTACCCCTGCTACCAAAAAACCCGCACCCACCTTATCCTTTGAGATGAGGCTGATTCTTTGCCAAATATATAGAATATATACTAAAGGTGGTGTAATTATCCCTGAGTCCCCTCACTGGTAGCTAATTTATCAATTGATTACACAAAGCGACAACCTCCCCTTGGGTTGGTTTTAGCACGTTTTATGTGTTTGTGTGGACATCATTGCACAAACTGATCATGCATCCAGGTCAGATATTTGTGGGCTTCAACCATGGGACATGGCACACTTGGGCTAAATTGTTTTTTGTGTGATAATAGGATTTGGTTGTTATGATTCATCATGTGGTTTTGAACGGGAAGTTGTTGACATCACAAGTTATGCTGAAAGCAGATCACCAATAAACGTGTAGCTCAAAGCAATTGCTGATATTTATGGGTTTTGATCATGGGACATTGCCTACTGGGGCTAAATTGTTTGCTTTGTAAAAACAAGATTTGGTTATCATGAGTCATCATGTGATAACGAACGGTAGTTGTAAATATCATGTTTTAGGGTGTGAGCGGATCACCGATGAACCACATGTAGCGAGACAACCAATCATTCCACAGAATTGTGGTGACATCACCTTGTGGTGATTATACATACATAAAGAGTTATACCCATGTGCCAGGTGATTTTGAAACACAGGATGAACTTAAAATGTTCAATCCAAATGAAATTTGTGATTTTAATCTTGATGTGCAATATTAGAATCAATGAAAGTTAACATACCAAAATGTTCAAAAAAAGACATACCGCATATGAAAGTGGGGTCTGTTGTTGCTGTCTATTGTGACATAGCACTTGTACATAAGAGCACTGGAAATGGCGGCGCAAAACTGTCTGATCAAACCCTTCAGTGGCAGCCGAAATGTGTCACGGCATTTAATACATGGCCATAAAAAACTGAGATTGAGCATCATAAAGGAGTCTGTATCAATCTGAGTTCTCATGCAAATGCCCTACTGGATTGTCTGCATTATACACATATGTACATTTATATATAAAATACTTACATTTTCGTGGTAAAGGCATGTGAGATAAAAGCACAATCGTAAAAATATGCATGGTAAAGGCATTCACAGTAAAGATGCATTAGTTGTAAAGGATTCGTTGTGAATGTAAGTCATGGTTAAGCCATCATTGTAAAGGTTGTTTCCCCAATCCATCATTATTTTGCACACACTGTCACCTCAGTTTGTACCTACACTGTCTGACTGGAACCAGGCTGTACCCAGCTGATGAGCCCATAATGAGGGTACAACTGATCCTGGATTGCTTGTGTAGAACCTGACTTAGCAGTTCGGGCTGGGCTGTTCCTAATGGAGCAGGGTCAAGACTGATATGCATAGAGCTGGGTCCAAATTAAGGTGGCATGCTGTGCACAGAAACAATGGATTGGTATGCAGCCCTGAGTGTATCAGTGTATGAGATTAATTTAGACATTCCATTCATCACTGTTTTGTATAGTTATTTCTTTTAGAAATTTGGCATTTTCCTGCCTTTAGCACTTTTGTGTATTTAGCCTGTCTTAGACTTTGTGAATTCCTCATAGACCATCATACAATAGAGGGATTAGGTGTGCCTGAATGGGCCATCTATTGGCAGGATTGGGGGCACAGCAGAACACAGCCCCACTTACAACTGATTAGCCTTTGCTCTGCTTTACACAAAGGTCCTAATTGCCCTGCATTGTCACTTAAGCCAGCTTAGACCCAGGGTAGGGCAGACAGAAAGTTCCATGCACTTCAAAGACACTGTATAGAAGCTTCTCTCACCTTCCAGAACAAGGACACCAGAGTATAAAAGCAGTACTTCATACATCAACTCTTCAGTACTCTTCAGGACCTGTGGATACTCTGCCAAGAAGAAGGACTGCCAAACTGCTGACCTGCTGCTCTGAAGGAACTGCTGCCCTGCATTTCTGACCTCCTGCGCTGCATTTCTGACCTCCTGCTCTCTTGCCTGGAAAAAGAGAAATGGACATTCAACTTCATCTTGAACCTGGGACACCAGAGTGACTTCAATGGCTAGCCTACTGGCCTGGTCTGATCCTCATGGACATAAAAGGCTCTTCATCATCCTGCACCAGCCCTCATCGACCCAGCTGCAGTGAGTTCCTGCCCCCCAAATGTTGCCTCTCTGGTCCTGAACCCTTGGTGTGGCTCAAGGGCACTAAAATTAAGCTTTTGCGCTCTTTGTAACCTTGAACGAGCCAGTTTGCACTGAGACCTCGTCGCTTACACCACAAATAAAAGTGCAAAGCACTGCCAGCCTGACTTATCATACTGCAGCATCGACAGCTTGCGATGACCGACAATACAAAGTTGTAGCAATGCCCATCAGCGACACCGGCCGACTGCTCGTGCTCTGCCAGCAGCCTCCTATGACACTCTCCCTTAAACTTGCAGCCCTCTTCAACACAAACAGGACCCTTGGCATGAACTTGAGAAGATAAACTTCAGCAGGTCTAACCTGGTGATTGTATCCAACCTGCACCCCATTGAAGTCAGCCTGAAAGTTTGAATTTGACCCGGTCCATCGCGATCAGATATCCCGAATTGGCACTTTGTGCTTTTTAGCGCTATATTTACCTTATTCTCTAAAAATTCATACATCCGGTTCTACTGATTAGATTTTTTGTTGTTTGGTTTTTTTTTTATTTATTCAATTTTGCTCTATTTTTCTAACCTGGTATGAGATCTTTTTGTGTTGTATTTTTACTGTTTTACTTTTTGAAGCGTTGCACGAATACTTTAGACATTGCTTCTAAGATAAGCCTGACTGCTTTGTGCCAAGCCACCAGAGGGTTGAGCACAGGCTAATTTGGGGTTTTCTTGTGCCTTACCTTGACTAGAATTGTGTTTGCTGCTTGATCAGGGATCACACCCCAGTCAACCAGTATCGCAATTTATCAATATATTCATGATCAGTTAAAGGTAATCATAATAAAGCACCCACGTTAACTGGGAATTATCTTAACTTTCCACTTGTTATGATGTTTGTCATCGTTATTGTAATAGCCATGAGCATAATATTTGTGAATACCCACATTCATTAAAAACATAACTACACATGAAGGGAACTGTTTACCACAAATAACTGGATATAATTTAGAAGTAGGGACCATAGACATCACCCCTTGCTACAGCTATTGCATCCCAAAAGTCCATAATTGAACATGGGCGAAATTGGGAAAGTAAGTTACTGCATGAGACTATAGAGTGATGGGACTAATTGAAGCACGCTATTAAGGTTCTCCAGGAATGTTGCTTAAATGTGCCAAATGGGGGGAAAATGCAGGGGAAGTGTTTCAAGTCATCACATTATTTTTACCCCTTACAAAAACTTTCCTGAGTTATGAAAATTTGACTTTTCTCTAGTCTTTCCATTTTGTCACTAATTTGCCCATGTCTAGTGCCTCCTCAGTTGAACTCCATGGAAGACAAATCCTCCAGTGATTCCCTGTTAGTTTCTTACCAAGAGAACCTCAGTAAGCCACTGTTCCTTCATTCCTAAGAGGGCCTTCAGTGATTCAGTGTTACTTCCCCAAAAAGAGAACCCTTCAGTGATTCATTGTTACCTCCTTCCCAAGAGAGCCTCCAGGGCTTCACTGCTGCTTCCTTCCCAAGAGAACCCTTCAGTGATTCGCTGTTACTTCCTTCCCAAGAGAGCCTCCAGGGCTTCACTGCTGCTTCCTTCCCAAGAGAACCCTTCAGTGCTTCGCTGTTACTTCCTTCCCAAGAGAGCCTCCAGGGCTTCACTGCTGCTTCCTTCCCAAGAGAACCCTTCAGTGATTCGCTGTTACTTCCTTCCCAAGAGAGCCTCCAGGGCTTCACTGCTGCTTCCTTCCCAAGAGAACCCTTCAGTGATTCGCTGTTACTTCCTTCCCAAGAGAGCCTCCAGTGCTTCACTGCTGCTTCCTTCCCAAGAGAACCCTTCAGTGATTCACTGTTGCTTCCTTCCCAAGAGAGCCTCCAGGGCTTCACTACTGCTTCCTTCCCAAGAGAGCCTCCAGGGCTTCACTGCTGCTTCCTTCCCAAGAGAACCCTTCAGTGATTCGCTGTTACTTCCTTCCCAAGAGGGCCTCCAGGGCTTCACTGCTGCTTCCTTCCCAAGAGAACCCTTCAGTGATTCGCTGTTACTTCCTTCCCAGGAGAGCCTCCAGGGCTTCACTGCTGCTTCCTTCCCAAGAGAACCCTTCAGTGATTCGCTGTTACTTCCTTCCCAAGAGAGCCTCCAGGGCTTCACTGTTGCTTCCTTCCCAAGAGAACCCTTCAGTGATTCGCTGTTACTTCCTTCCCAAGAGAGCCTCCAGTGCTTCACTGTTGCTTCCTTCCCAAGAGAACCCTTCAGTGATTCACTGTTACTTCCTTCCCAAGAGAGCCTCCAGTGCTTCACTGCTGCTTCATTCACAAGAGAGCCTCCAGTGATTCACTGTTACTTCCTTCCCAAGAGAGCCTCCAGGGCTTCACTGCTGCTTCCTTCCCAAGAGAGCCTCCAGGGCTTCGCTGTTACTTCCTTCCCAAGAGAGCCTCCAGGGCTTCACTGTTGCTTCCTTCCCGAAAGAACCCTTCAGTGATTCGCTGTTACTTCCTTCCCAAGAGAGCCTCCAGTGCTTCACTGTTGCTTCCTTCCCAAGAGAACCCTTCAGTGATTCACTGTTACTTCCTTCCCAAGAGAGCCTCCAGTGCTTCACTGCTGCTTCATTCCCAAGAGAGCCTCCAGTGATTCACTGTTACTTCCTTCCCAAGAGAACCTTCAGTGCTTCACTGTTGCTTCCTTCCCAAGAGAAATCTTCAGTGATTCACTGTTACTTCCTTCCCAAGAGAGCCTCCAGTGCTTCACTGCTGCTTCATTCCCAAGAGAGCCTCCAGGGCTTCACTGTTACTTCCTTCCCAAGAGAGCCTCCAGGGCTTCACTGCTGCTTCCTTCCCAAGAGAGCCTCCAGGGCTTCACTGCTGCTTCCTTCCCAAGAGAACCCTTCAGTGATTGGCTGTTACTTCCTTCCCAAGAGAGCCTCCAGGGCTTCACTGCTGCTTCCTTCCCAAGAGAACCCTTCAGTGATTCGCTGTTACTTCCTTCCCAAGAGAGCCTCCAGTGCTTCACTGTTACTTCCTTCCCAAGAGAACCCTTCAGTGATTCACTGTTACTTCCTTCCCAAGAGAGCCTCCAGTGCTTCACTGCTGCTTCATTCCCAAGAGAGCCTCCAGTGATTCACTGTTACTTCCTTCCCAAGAGAACCTTCAGTGCTTCACTGTTGCTTCCTTCCCAAGAGAAATCTTCAGTGATTCACTGTTACTTCCTTCCCAAGAGAGCCTCCAGTGCTTCACTGCTGCTTCATTCCCAAGAGAGCCTCCAGGGCTTCACTGTTACTTCCTTCCCAAGAGAGCCTCCAGGGCTTCACTGCTGCTTCCTTCCCAAGAGAGCCTCCAGGGCTTCACTGCTGCTTCCTTCCCAAGAGAACCCTTCAGTGATTGGCTGTTACTTCCTTCCCAAGAGAGCCTCCAGGGCTTCACTGCTGCTTCCTTCCCAAGAGAACCCTTCAGTGATTCGCTGTTACTTCCTTCCCAAGAGAGCCTCCAGTGCTTCACTGTTGCTTCCTTCCCAAGAGAGCCTCCAGTGCTTCACTGTTGCTTCCTTCCCAAGAGAACCCTTCAGTGATTCACTGTTGCTTCCTTCCCAAGAGAGCCTCCAGTGCTTCACTGCTGCTTCATTCCCAAGAGAGCCTCCAGGGCTTCACTGTTACTTCCTTCCCAAGAGAGCCTCCAGGGCTTCACTGCTGCTTCCTTCCCAAGAGAACCCTTCAGTGATTCGCTGTTACTTCCTTCCCAAGAGAGCCTCCAGGGCTTCACTGCTGCTTCCTTCCCAAGAGAGCCTCCAGGGCTTCACTGCTGCTTCCTTCCCAAGAGAACCCTTCAGTGATTCGCTGTTACTTCCTTCCCAAGAGAGCCTCCAGGGCTTCACTGCTGCTTCCTTCCCAAGAGAGCCTCCAGGGCTTCACTGCTGCTTCCTTCCCAAGAGAACCCTTCAGTGATTCGCTGTTACTTCCTTCCCAAGAGAGCCTCCAGTGCTTCACTGCTGCTTCCTTCCCAAGAGAGCCTCCAGGGCTTCACTGCTGCTTCCTTCCCAAGAGAACCCTTCAGTGATTCGCTGTTACTTCCTTCCCAAGAGAGCCTCCAGTGCTTCACTGCTGCTTCATTCCCAAGAGAGCCTCCAGGGCTTCACTGCTGCTTCCTTCCCAAGAGAACCCTTCAATGATTCACTGTTGCTTCCTTCCCAAGAGAGCCTCCAGTGCTTCGCTGTTGCTTCCTTCCCAAGAGAACCCTTCAGTGATTCACTGCTGCTTCCTTCCCAAGAGAACCCTTCAGTGATTCGCTGTTACTTCCTTCCCTCACACAGGACCACGCTGATATGAGGAGCCACTCATTCATGACTGGGATGAAGCTGGAAGCAGTGGACCCCAGGGAACCTTTTGATATTTGTCCTGCATCAGTGACCAATGTAAGTACGCCTGGATTTTCTATTAGAAATATGTTTAAGGATCTAGCAATGAGAATGCAGCATGTTTGTTAATGAAACCTCTGTGGTCAATACTGTAGCACCCTCGTCTAAGTGCGCATCAATAAAATGGCGCAAACAGCAGTCTTCAGAGCGCGGAATACAGAGCTAATCTAAGATGATAAGTTGGACTTGGTATCCTCAGCTTTACATTCAGCTATGAGAAGTACAATTGGACACTCATATATAAATGAGCAGGTAACCGTCTTGCCTCCCCTTCTCCCGCTCCACACACACACACCTGCTTAGCTGGGGCGCTCCAGTGAGTTTTATCTGACTGCTGCGTGTCAGCAGTCAAGTGCTGTGCTAGGAAGATGCCATGAGTGCGCTTAAAGTACTATCGATTTGTGATAATTACGTAGCAAAGGGTCGGCGCCCTGGAATGTTCAATGAAGCTTTGGCTAGAAATGAGACCTCCGGGGTCCCGTACGATAGAATATATGTGCAATAGTACCGTCGTAGAGTGCTGAAAAATGCAGCAGAGACATGCGCAGATCAGGGATCAGAATCCCAGAACATCACGCTTGATCTTGAAATGTCCTTGAAACAGGTAGACTGCTCCAGGGAGGGGTGGAAGCTTGAATGGGAAGGCTGTAAAGGTAATCGCATACATGCATAGTTGATTCATTTTAAAT
Source organism: Lissotriton vulgaris (assembly GCF_964263255.1). Classification (NCBI taxonomy): domain Eukaryota; kingdom Metazoa; phylum Chordata; class Amphibia; order Caudata; family Salamandridae; genus Lissotriton; species Lissotriton vulgaris. The sequence continues at coordinate 1,703,798,321 of NC_141685.1, read as the reverse complement.
AAGCATCATATTTATAAGGGTCAGTTGCACTATAGATCGTCAATGAATCTATTGTAAAACAAAAAAATATAGCATTTTAAATCACCAAAGCCAACTAAAAATGACACAATAAGATAGTGATGTTGAGAATGTCGCAATAGGGGGTGGTGTTTACTTCATCTGTTGATACAATGCCCTAGGTAAAATAGGTAAAGAAATTAGTGAGGGCCAAAAAAATCTCCTATTCCAGTTTGTGCCTGGAAAATCTAAATTTACATTTGAATCCATTGTTTACCTGATCAGATTCTCCTTGTTTCAGATTTTCCATCACATCGCCCACCAGTAGATGTTGGCATACCTAATCTGCCAGGGGCAATATCAGAGGTGCAGTGTTTATTGCAAACCTTGGAAACTCCGTCTATAAAGTGATCACAATTGTCCTCTATTCTCATCATAAGGGCCCAGTTCTGCTATTGTTAACGTATAAGGCGTCTGGCTGATGACATTTCTATCAGTAAAAAAAATCTTCACCTCCTGATCGACGCTCGAGCAGACGAGCACCCACAGAGGGCTCATTACACGTGTCTAGGTGTAATGCCCTGGAACCCTGAACCACAAGATACTGTTCTGACAAGACCCCTAGTTCCAGGGGTGTGGAGTTACTGGGGTTAAAAGCAGGTACTCTAGTGATGGTTCCATGAAAATGAAGAATTTCCAAGGAAATTAGTAATTCCACTCCTAATCCCACCTTCATTTGATCTGGTATGTTACCCATAGACTCCACTAGCTCTTAGCAAGTGTGGGCTCCAGGATTTGTGTTTGAAATGTTGTCTTGAAATCACCTATGGTCAGTAAAATTGATGAAAACTGAGTAGAACATATATTCCATTAAACATGTGCTTATGCGTTTTCCCTCAAGGCACCTCTCTGGAAATGTGTGGCAAAAGCTGCACCTCTAGGGATATTTTGCTTACATTTATTGACAATAATTCAAAGGGATTTAAAGGCAGTCTTAAACGCAATACCGCATAGGGATGAGTAAACAGAGAAGATAACTAAAAAAAACATGGTCCCATTGCTAGTCAGAAGTGACAGTAACCTGGTTCCTGCGGAGGAGACCTCGATGGAACAGTCGTAAGTGAAAGCAGATGCAGTAGGTAGAGGGTTTATGGAGGAGAAAACGTTCAGCTGAGGGAGCGTGTGTGGCAATAGCCCTTCTTCCACTAGTCAAAGGAGCAAGAGCTAGCGAGGCAAGTGTCCAGCCTTTGTTCCTGAGCTTAATGCTTAATTTGTGGAGGTGGTCACAGGGGGTGGGCACCAGTACTCATTTTTGGGGACCCAAACATATTTTACATCATACAACTTTAACCCAGACCAAGAGAGAGAAAGACAGAAAAGGTAGAAAGAAAGCAGGGATGAAATAAGAACTGCAAGAGCAAGAAAAATAGTGTAGGTGCATCATGTGAATGAAAGAGGCAAGAGGTGAAATAAAAACTAGCAGCCTTGGAATTCCACAATCCTGGCATTCAGTAGTGTCAGCAGATAGCTCCTAAGAGACACTTTCATCCCCTGCTTGTAATTATATTTACAAATTAAACACCTCTTGGAACAACAAGCCCCTGAGGTGAGAGGTGGTGATATACATTGGTTCCTGTATACCCTTCTCTTTCTCTCTGGCTCTTTAGGGCTCCCTAAAAAGAGCTTCCAAACGGGCTGAACAGGAGTCAGGCAGTGCAATTTCAATGATGAAGAGAGCACAATCACCAAGGGAAAGCATGTCTAGCCTGATTAAAGTCCCAGTTTTCTGGACTGACAGCAGAATGATGTGGTCTTATTACAGTAGGGGAAACTAAAAGGTGTATTCTGAGAACTTACATTGGCTGTAAAGAACTGAAGTTATTTTGAGGTGGGCTGAGGAGGTTTTGTATGCTGAAACCAATTAGATTAACTTTTTATCTCAAGAACAAAGGCCAGAAAGTATTTCTGATAAGCAGTTTTTGTCCACATTATAACTTTGTGGTGCTCAACATTGTTAAGGAATATTGTTTTTTAGACGGGGCCATTGATTTGCTAGTGCTTGTCTTCATGATCTGAGTGGCCAGGGCTTTCTGGTCTGTTTCCCTGGCCTCATATTTGTGTCCATTCAAGAGTGTCACTGTGTCCTTTTGTACCAGTGTTCTTAACCTGTAAGTTTCAGTGCCTGTGAATTGGGTTCCTGTATCCTCATCTCCAAATGTTAGTGTCACAATTTCATTTGCTCCAAATTAGACACAATGTAGACCTATCAGTGTACCCAAATCAGTGTCCTAAATTAAATGTCCAAGTATAGGTCTACGTGTCGCTATGCCTCCCCATTACATTTTCAGTTTCTATTTGTCAGTGCCTGCAGTGTCCCAGTGCCCATATGTCTATTACATTGTTAGTGGGATTTTCCAGGTGTCACAATTCTAATATCAGAGTCCACATATAAGTTAAACTCTTCCTGTGTCAGTGTATCACAGAATATGAGGCTATGTTCAAGTGACAGTGATGAGTGTATCTCTGTCTGTGCTGGTATTCCAGTTTCAGTATCAATTTCACTGTGTCCTTGTGTCTATGAACTCATATCAGTGCTCTTGTGTCACTGTCCTTGTATCAGTATCCCCATTACTAATAACATGCATGAGTTTGTGCCCTAGCATCTGTGTCCAAATTGATAGATTATCCAACTAAGAGATGGTGCTCTAGTGACAGCAACCGAGTGTCATTGTGACTATCCATCTATGCGGCCCACCGAGTAGCGAATGCCCCTCCCAGAACGGTCTCTATGCCGCTTCTAAATAACCTTCACTGGCTCCCTTTGAGAAAACGAGTGAAATTCAAAGTTTGTGGCACTGTTTTCAAAGTTTTCAATGACCTGCGTCCCTCCTACCTATCAGACAAACTGGCAAGGTGCACACCCTTTAGGCCCCTTCGGTCAGGATCTAAACAACTTCTCTGCACCCCAATAATTAAAGAAGCATGCATGGTTGGCAGGGCATTTACTTACCTTGTCCCTACTCTTTGGAACGAACTTCTACTCCACTTACGCGAATGCTACTCCTACATTTCAGGAAGCTGCTAAAGACCTATCTTTTCTGAAGTGTGCTCGTCTGGCTGAAGCTCGCTGCCCAAGTGCAGAGATACCCCTTACGCGGTGATTTGGGCGCTATATAAATTAATAAATATCAAATATTGTAGCATCCCTGTGGCAGTGTCCAAATGTGCCCTTTGTGTGAGTGTCTCAGCATTAGTGTTTTTGGACTTGTCGCTGTTGCTACATCAGGGTCCTTATGTAAATATCAGTGCACATTTGTCAGTGTCCTTTTCCCCCATCTACCTATGTCCCAATGTCAATGCCCTGGAGTAAGTGTCCAATGTCAATGTGTGCATCTCTGTTCATGTGGTAATGTCAGCTTCCCAGTGCAAATGTCCCCATGTTACTTCCAATGTCTACAGTGTCAGTGTCTCTGTACCTTGGCAGTGTTGTTGTGGCAGTAACCCTTGGTGGTGTTGCAGTGCATCAAAGTCTTTCTTAGTGTCCCTGGGTCAGTCTCAATACCCATGTCCCTATGTCTGTTTTTTTCCAGCATTAGAGTACCACTGACCCATGGCAGTGACTACAGGTCATTACCCACAGTGTTATGACTCGCTCACAGTATCTTTGTGTTGGTTAGCCTGTGATTTGTTACTGTCCTGGGATCACATCTGTAAGAAATGGAGTACAGGTTGGGGGGAGTAAAACTTAACTCAAGCAGCAACCAATATCCCTACCGGGTGTAGTCACAAGCTGACCCCAAAGTTACCTGTGCCCAACCTTCTGGTAGCTTGGCACTGAGCAAACAGACTTAACTCAGAGGCAATGTGTAAAGTATTTGTGCAATACTTCAAACAGTCACAAAAGGGCTTCCACACCAGATTAGACAAATAGAGTATATTTGAATAAATAAAACAAGACCAAAGTTACAAGAATTCGATTGTTAGAACAGGAGATATGCAATTTTAAAAGTTTCAGTGAAAATAGCACAAAAAAGCACAAAGCACCAAGCAACGACTGTGGCGATCTACATAGAAAATAGGAATTTCACGCACATGGATTATAGATACATTCAAGGTCAGCTAGACAGAAGTTGTTATTGATGATCTGAAGAAATCTTTCAAGTCCATGAAATCTTGTTGTCTTTCGAAAATTATTCTTTATTGAAAAAGACGACCAAATCAGGCAGATAAAATCGTATAAGCAGTGAACTTTTAGGAGTTTAAACTACCCAGACATGTAAAACCTAAAATTACATGCCTTACTCTTTAAATACATTTCACCCTGCCCTGTGGATTGTTTAGGAACTATCCCAGGGGATGACTTGTATGTAATACAAAGGCAGGGTTGAGCATGGGAAATTGTTTATTTTGCCAGATTGAAATGGCACTTTAAAACTGCACGTAAAGGCTGCAGTGGCAGGCCTGAGACCTGTTTAAAGGGCTTCTTAAGTGGGTGGCACAATTAGTGCTTTAGGTCACTAGTAGCATTTCACTTGCAGGCCCTGGGTGCAGGTAGTGGCACTTTACTAGGAACTTACATGTAAATTAATTATACCAATCATAGAAAAGTCAATGTTGCCATGCTTTAGGAGTGAGCACATGAACTTTAGCACTGGTTGTAGTAGTAAAGTGTAGAGTCCTAAGGCCAACAAAAGCAAGATCAGAAACATATTGAGGAGTAAAGCAAACGTTTTATGGAAGACCATGCTAAGGCTGACAGGTCTAACAGTTTAACACTGAATGTTCTCTGGATGCAATGGACATGGCAGGGATCCACTTTCTATGCTGCTGTGGCACTTGATAAAGATTGTGCCAGCACTATATATGCACCAGTATGTTCTCTAGGGGGTATCTCCTCATTTGCACAAGGGTCCCAATAAAATGAGGGAAATATTCACCTCTGCACCCACAATGTATTATCAATGTGGGTGTAGATGCAAAGGTGCTGTTAGGGAGCATACTGACCATATGTCGCAAAGAGGTGATGCACCTTCAGTGTGCCCCCAGGACTGACCCTAGAAAGGGGACCTATGGATCACCCTCAGACATAGCATTGTAGGGTGTTGCTGCCATTGTCTGTACCCTCCGAAAGAGTGACTTGCTCTGTCCTCTAAAAAGAAGGCTTCATTGTTGCCTGCATAATGAAAGAGAGACCTGCTGCTTCAAACACTTTTACCCCAATCACTAGTGCCCTGAACCAGGATAGCATGGGTTCAAAGCTGCCCATGGGGTAGCACATTAACATTAATGGGGCAAACTGATCAGGCCTGCTGTAGGTGCACATGGCATAGACCAGTCCCATGCACGTTTTACATAATACAGCCGCTGGGGTTTTGTCCAATCATCAGTGTCGTAGATCCAGAATTGCCCCATGCCATTGTTCCAGCCATATTTGTGCACTATGTCAGTGTTCCCGTGAGATTGTCCATTAATTACTATATCTGTGCAGTGTTAGTGCTCCTATGCCAGTATCCCAGCATCTGTGTCTGAGTGGCAGTGTCCCAGTGAAATGTACTGGTGCAATTGCAGCTGTGTTAGTAGCCTCTGACTCTGTTTTGTCCTGTGTCAGTGTCCTAGTGGTAATTTATTTAGCTCATATTAATGTTTCAGTGTCAATATCTACATGTCCACATTCCAATGTCAGTGATGTTATAAATGATGTTGTAGAACATGTCATAAGTGATGTAATATGTCCGGTCATAATCAGGGCATGGTGGGGATGCATGTTATAGTTACCTCTGCTAACTGTAACTGGTGAATTTCTGTGTTTCAAAACATTAATGTTGTCATTGACATATTCACCTAACTATAACGTCACTTTTAAATATCGTGGCCACTCCCCATCAGGTGGTCTCTTGCCCCTCCTCAGTACAGCGATGTTCAGGTATCCTGCGCTCAAACCAACCAGGCAGAAGCATGCATCTGGTCCACAATCTAAAATCAAGATTATAAAATCACAAAATGTCATCTTATTGCTGCTAACATGAACTAAGTGGGTTGCCAATGTTTGAAATGTTTATTTATTTTCTTCAATGGATTATATGAACAATTATATCTGTTGAGTGGGACGTGTTATTGAAACATACATATGCCAACTGTTTCAAGATATTATATTTTGGGAAGATACGAGGGAAGTTTGCTATATGCTGCTATGTATTTATGTATATATTTATTTTGAAACCAAGCACTTTCATGCCAGCACTTTTATGCACATGTTCAACATACGAGTTATGCTGTGTTTTCTTAAGTCAGATAGCTTAGAAAAGCAGATCCTAACCTTTGGCTATCCACAGCACCTACTCATGGGGTCCATGACTGTTTAATTAATTAATATTAGCAGCTTCATAAATGTTATATATAGATAAAAAAGCTAAATTTAAAAATTTAAAGGCAATGTAGGTTTGAAGGAATTTAAAACTGGAAATGAATAATTAAATTGCTATCCTCAGTTTTATTAGTGGGTGCAGGACAAATACTGCAAACTGAATCTAGAACCGATGACTGGAAAACTCTACTGAAACGCTGGTATGTGCTAACAAAAGATAGCATGCACGAGGAGCAAAATAGAAAAACTGATATGCTAGAGTCCAACCTCCCACTTCATCTTTAAGAAATAAAATCACATTTTCAGAATCTCCAATCTTCCCATTACCATAGAAATTACAATCTGTGTATTTTTTGTTACTGAATAAAATCAAATATTTCAGAATGTGTGTATTTGTTTGATGTATACTTGTTTCTGTATTTTTAAGCATTGTTTTGTGGTTTAGGGCCCCAGGCTTTCAATAGTGATTCAATGGAGGTACACATGAGTTAGAATGTTAAGAGCAGCTGGTTTAGATCAAAAGGGGGCATATGTATGAAAATCCCTGTTTGCGATTCTCAAATAGCAATTTTTGGAGAATCGCTATTTGAGAATTGCAAAAAGGGATGTATGTAGAAGATCGCATTTTTTTGCAATTTCTTTGTTTTCCTTAATTGCAATTCGCAAATCGCAAAATCGCAATTAAGGAATACTTTCCCGTTCATTTCTATGGGCCAGAAGGCCCAAAGGAATGAATGTGAAGTAATTCTCAGCTTGCGATTCGCAATTTGAGAATCTCAAATTGAGAATAATTTCAAGGGTGTCATAAGGACACCCTGATGCACCCCTGAAATGAACATGTGTGCGCATATGTTGCACATACATGCCGTAAGGGCATGTGTGTGCGCCACATGACACCTTTACAAATGCAAAAAAGCGCATTTGTGAAAGAAATCACAAATTACCACCAACTTGAAGTTCGTGGTAATTTGCGATTTCTTAATGAGAAATCTCACAACTTGGGTGCTTGATACATAGCATTTAAGGAATCGCAATTTGCGATTCCTTAAATGCTTACGCAAAATTAAGGAATCGCAAATTTTGCGATTCCTTAATTTTGCAATGAGAAAACAGGTCATACATCACTTTTAGCGATTTTTCTTTCGCAAACGCTGTATTTTTGCGAATCACAGCGTTTGCGAATGAAAAATCGTTTGATACATATGCCCCAAGGTCACTCACCATACAATGTTGTAGAATGATATAGAGCCAGATAGGCTTTGTTTGAGAATCATAGTACCGCACACATTTCCTGAAGCAAAATCTCATTACTTGTCTACAGGTTTTTAACAATCATTATTTCCAAGTGACGATTGATGACCTAAGAGCTGAACCTTGTACCAGTTCATTCCTCTGCCACGCAGATTCCTTGGGGATATTACCCATTCAGTGGTGCCTTATAAACGGAGTCAATCTTACATCCCCCAAAGGTATTTTAATTTCCTTTTTTCAGTTTTGTATAGTTCAGTTCTGATTCTTTAAATTTATTTATACTAAACGTTAGTTTTTCTGTTTCTTCGTCTTTGAGCAATCGGATTATATCAGTGCTCTCTCATGTGTATATTTTTGCTGTTTTCCTATTACAGGCTATTCGGGTCTTGACTTTGACTGGGCTGATTACCAGAAGCAGTGTGGGGCAGAGGCAGCACCCCACGTTTGCTTTAGAAACGTAAGGATAGTCTTTTCATTTGTTGTTTTGCATGCCTGTAGGCTTAGCTATGGAAGGCCCATATAGTACTGTAGCAATTCAGTACAATTAAATAAAGACAATAAAATGGAAATTACTTGCTATCAGTTTCTGCTTGATAATTCTAATGGTGTATATCAAATTATGCACTGGATTGAGAATACAAATTTTAATTGTGCAGTTCCAACATGTTAACGTCACAAATGCGCGCTCTATGTCTCTGCTATATTTAAATTAAGCTTGTTGACAGGGCACAAGTCCTAAGAAAAGATGTTAGGCGCTAACCAAGTTAGGCAGAATGCAAGAGACCTGACGGTGTGTGACATTATGGTGCGTGACATAGCACGTGGCGTCACAGGATGTGGCATCACCAGCCACATATGAAAAGAGGGAATGAAGAGAAATTAATATATTTCTCCTCATTATACCAGCCTCAGGTAGGTGCATGATTTTGGCACAAACCAATGTTTGCAAGTCTTTCTAAATATCGGTTTGCATCAAAATACATGGGTGGATTTACAAGGAAGCCCATGCAGTATCCATATAATCCCTACCTGACAGATGGTACCACAAGGCAGCGCTATGTGCTGCGTTGTGTTATTTTTTTTTCACAAAGCCACACAAATCACGATTTGCGTGGCTTTGTAAATCCCAATAAAGATTCTGTGTTGGAGCTGCACCAAACAATTGTGCAACCCTATGCAAAATCTTAGTAAGTCTGGTCCTCAAATGATAGGTTTTTTTTTTTTAAATGCCAAAAAGATATTGGTAAAAAGGGGGTTATCTGACAGTAAATCTGTTCTGTCTTTTTTGGTTGCAGAAGCTGCATGTTAGGGTTAACCCTTTTGCTGCCAGGCCTCCCTCTGCCTCACCCTTTTTTGGCTATTTGGGCAATTTGTTCATAGGCCCCCATAACCTTTTGTCCACATAAGGTATCCACACCAATTTGGCCTCCTTTTCTTCTAATATGCTGAGAATTCTAAAGGTAACCGGGGTTTGTGGATTCCCTTGGAGGAGATCAAGAAATTAGGCAAAATACAGCACATCTTTGGGTTTTTAGGGAAAAATGGGAAAAAGTGCTGCAGAAGAAAGAGTAATTTTTTTTCTCTGTGAATGATATCAAGAAAGGGTTTGCGGTGCAAAAACCATCTACCGTGCTTTCAGGAACAGGCAGACTTGTCAGAAAACCAACATTTCTACACAGTCTTGGCATTTTACTGGGACATAACCTATGTTTACTACTTTTTTGTGTGCTCATTCTCCTTGTCACTAGTGGGCTTTCAGAACCCGGGGCATATCAGGGGCTATTGCCCACATCTTCCCCCCAGGAGGGCATAAAGACTATGGCTATTTTGGGGGGGCTGGGGGTACATAGGCATCACACATTATGTGCTGCCTCCTTCCCTCTCTAATAAAAATAATCCTGGTGTCTAGTGGGCTTTCTGCCCCCTGTAGCAGATCAGTGGTAATACCCCCATCTGCCATCCAGGACAGACAGGCTTATGTCAGATAACCCTGAAAAACAATACATTTCTGAAAAGTAGACATAATTCTGAATTCAGCAAGGTGTCCTTTGTGTAGAGCCTTCAAGATATTCCTATAGAGACTAACAGTTGATTTTAAAAAACATTGAAATTGAGTTGAAAAGAACAGCCATTAGTGGCAAGGTTCACCAAGAGCCTGAGATACCCAGGCCTAGTAACTGAGCTGTGTCTTGCAATGGTTTTTCATTGTGTACTGGGTATATAGCAAATTATTTGGTAACATATAAAGAGTGAAAACTAGGTATCAAGGAAACCTGTATATTTCCGAAATGGTAACAAAATATAGAGTTTAAAAGCAGTGGTTATTTGCACATCTCCGAAATTGTGGGTACCCATACTAGCATGTGATTAGAGGACATTTTTCAAAATGACTTATTTTTTTACACATTGTCTTACATTTGGGAGGCAGAAATGCAAAGAAAGTCAATGGATAATAACACTTGTTCTACTATTCTCTATTACCCTACGTCTCCCAATACAAATGGTGCATCACTTGTGTGGGTAGGCATAGTGCCTGCGACAGGAAATGGCCTATAATGCAATCTGAAACCAAAAGGGCTGATGGATGGAGTGTTGAACATTGCAAGCACTCACCCCTAGTCAACTGATCTGGGTTTAATCCATCATCATTCTTTAGCTCACTCCACCACCCCAGTTCAGATATGGCGATATGCAAATCAGGCTGACCCTGTGCCTCATGGGAACAGTCCAGCCTGAACTGCCAAGCCATGTCTTCCCTGGACCGGAAACAAGCATCCTGGGACCGGTTTCTGGCTAATCAGCCATTATCAGCCAGGCTAGCTTGAATCCAGTGGCAAAGTGAGCAAGGGACCCATGTCTGGGCATACCCTGCCAACTTAGGGTGAACAAACCAAAACCAGAGGAGATGATGGACGGAGTGTTGAACATTGCAAGCACTTACCCCCCAGTCAACTGATCTGGGTTTAATCCATCATCATTCTTTAGCTCACTCCGCCACCCCAAATCAGACATTTCCATATGCAAACCAGTCCATGGGAACAGTCCAGCCCGAACTGCCATCACATTTTTTTTCCAGTGAAAAATGACCATTTTTTCGCAATGTGCCTAGCGTGGGTTTGGGAGCCTAGCTCTGCCGGCACCTAGTGAAACCTAGCGAATGTGTAAATTTTTTAAAACTACACACCCAGGGTAATCCAGGATGAGGTGACTTGTGTGGTTCTCACTAGTTTCTGTTACCCAGAATCCCTTGCAAACCTCAAACTTTGCATAAAAAAATATTCGCCTCCGATTTTTGTGATGGAAAGTTCTGGAATCTGTGGGAAGCGACACACTTCTACCCACCTTGCATTTCCCCAGTCTCCTGATAAAAATAGTACCTGACTTGCGTGGGTAGGCCTAGTGTCTGGGACAGGACACAGCCCAAAACATAGTGTGGATACTTCAAAATTATTGATCACAAAAAGTCTTGGTTTTGTGATGGAGTCACCTGTGTTTTTGGTCCCAGGCTCGGTGGCCATGTAGGGAAACCTACCTGTGTGGATCAGCCAATTTTTTCCTACCCAGAATCCCTTGCAAATCTCAAATTTAGCAAAATAAATCACATTTTCCTTACATTTCTGCCTGGGGTCACCGCTCCGGGACAAATGTCCTACCACCCAATGTTCCCCTTGCCCAGTTTTATTGGTGGGTGGTAGAGGGATTGGCATGCCCTTTCCGGGTAGCCCCCACTCCTTAGACTAAGAAAAAAAAATGTCCCTTGTGCCTAGTAGGCTCTCTGCCCCCCGGGGACAGATCTGTAGTTATTGCCTCACTCACCCCCTAGGGGAGGCAGGAAAACTTTGGTCCCCATCTATATGGGATAGGGGAATGGCCAAGCGCATTGTGGGCAGCCCCAACCACACTTTTATTTTAAAAATCCCTATTGTCTAGTAGGCTTTGTGCCCTCATGGTGGCATATTGGGGGGTGATAACCCCCACATGCCCTCCAGGGGGACAAAATGATTGTCCATTTGTATTTGGGGGTGGGGCTATTGGCATGCCCATTCTGGACAGTGCCCACCCCTATGTATAAAAAAACATAATCCCTGGTGTCTGATGGGCTTTCTGCCCCCCCAATGGGGCAGATCACAGGCCATTGCCCCCATCTGCCTCCTGGGGGCGTGGCAAAAAGACTGTGGCAAGTTTTTTTTTGGGGGGGGGGCATTGGCCTTCCCATTCTTGAAAGATCCCACCCCTATGAATAAAAAAATATTCTGTGGTGCCTGGTGGGCTGGGTGGCAGATCCATGGCTAGTGCCCCATTGCCCTCTCAGGACGGCAGAAAGACTCCTGCAATTTATTTTGGAGGTGGAATCATTGGCATGCCCATTCTAGGGAGCCCCCACCCCTCTGCTATAAAAAAAACAAAATAGCCCCAGGCTTACTACTGGGCTTTCTGTCCCCCCAAATAGAATGAACATTGCCAGAAACGTTGCAGAGAGCAAAAGGCCTTTTCCAAGGGCTGCTCCCCCTCCCTGGTGCCTAGTGGGTGCATCCCTGCCATGGGATCACACTCCTGCGGCAATTCCGAAGCAGATATCCACTAGTGAGGGATACCATTCCAATGATACTGCTTCCGTCTGCCTTCATGCTCGGGCTGAGATTGCCCCGCAAGCACGTAGAAAGTGAATGAGCCGAATGGCTCATTTCACTTTTGTTTTCAGTGAAATGTTCTCAGCGCACCATGCACCCAAATTGCCATTTCAGTAAAAACCAAGAACAGCCTCGGGAGCTGGGGAAGTTATTCCCCAGCTTCTGAGGCTATTTTGGAATAAAGGAAATCCCTTTGGTGCCCCCAAATCTACTTTGTATGTTGAATACAAAGCCGACTTGCATATTTCTGTGCCTGCCCAAATCTTTGGTGACCACCTGCTCATCAAACATAAGGCTTTGATGGCCAACAACTCACGCACTCATTTGACAAATATTTGGAGCACACCTGGGCATATTTCGGTGCTCGCCCACAAGCTCCCTAGTCTAGTATATTCCCCACTCCGGCACAAGGATGTTTCTTCTCATCATGATCACGAGACAGTTAACTGTCCGGTCTTCAGGTTTCAGCTTCTATTTGACCACGCTCTGTTGATAGGATTTTGACCTACATTTTTTTGTTTAATGCTCGCCTGCTCTGTAATTTAGCTTGCAATGTATTACATCATGTGTAATGCCATTCCTTCACTATTTACGTGAGCTCACCACAGTGCGGTTAAGACCACAGTTAATCACTCAGGTCCTCCTTCATTTTTCTTTTTTTAAAGTTGCACTATTGTCTCTTTTTGTTTTAAGTAAACTAATGGCCAGCTTTAAAAAAAAAATTCAGTTCTCTATTAAAAGTTTGTCCGATTTTTTAAAAACATTTTGTGGCGACAGCCAGATGGGGATTCATGAACCTCCTCTTGTAATCAGACAGAAGACTAGAGTTGCAGCACCCTCTTGGTCTGAGACATGAGTTTTAAATGTCTCATCATCTGGCCATGAGGGGAGATGGAGTGGTGGGCAGGGACATTTTGATGATTTATAACATGGGGTGTAGCAGTCAGGAAGAGGGATCATAGGACCCCCAAAAATGTTTAAATAATTGATCCACTATGTTATGCTATGTTACACATGCGTGTATAGCACATTTCTGACACTTGTGCGCATTATGATAAATTGAACTGCCATATGGGAGGTCACTGACGCTAGCTCCACAGTGCACATTTCTTTCCATTATTGATTAACAGCGTAGATTATTTTCTATTACGGGGTCAGACCAGCGTACAGTACTTTCTATTACCGGAACAAAACAGCACACTTTCCTTTCCATTTCTTTCCAAACGTGCACATTCTGCCCATTTATGGAGCACAGCATTGCACTTTCCATTCCATTACCTGATAAAACATTGGAATTTAATTTCCACAATTGAATATATTACCGCATTCTCCTTTCTATTGCAGGTCCGAAACCCGACTATGCCATTAGCACAATAAAGGACTGCGCATCCATTTCCTAACCTGGAGCACAACAGTTCTATACTGTTCTGTTACAGAATATGGAGAGCACATGAATTACATTTCTTGAGCAAACAGCCCCCCTTTCCTTCCTTCAATGACAGAATAGTTCTTGCTTATTTTCGAGCTGAGTCAAACGGCTCATTTTCTTCCATTACCAAATAATGCTGCATACATTCTTTATATTTCAGCAGCGAAACAGTGCCCATTTCTCTCCATAGCAGAATAAAACAGCTCAGATTCCCCTGAACAATGAACTTTTGTGCAGAATCACTTTATCAAGGACCTTCGAAAAACTAAAAATATTTTTTTAACCACTGAAGTGATAAAGGGCTGCCGCCCTCGTAAATAACTTAGCAAATTTGAGTATAAAAGTACACTTAGAGCACCATGGGGATGTAAGTGGCTGGCAATGAGAGAGAGGAGTTGGCTAAGGGAACCGAACCATTTAAAGACTTGGATAAACGTCATCAGGAGCCTTTAACACAACAGGATGTATTCCTTCATCACTGGTTGAAACCAAGTGGCGTACTTTCATGATTCTGCTCCCAGGCCTCTTCACATCACCCACACGATTTAATCTTGGCTTTCTTGAGCTATTACCAGTGGTTGCCGGTGGGTACCACCGGCACTCATTATTGGGGACCAGCTCTTATTGTTACTCCACTGTACATTTTCCTAGAGCAACAGAGGGAAAATCACAAAAGAGGAGGAAGAAAAAGACTGATGAAATGTGAAAAAGGAAGGGAGAAAGTAGGAACCCACAAAAGTGAGCTAAAGGGATAGGCAGGGCCTAGTAGTTGATTACAGAGGCATCAACTGAATTTCAGACTACACAGCTGTAGTATTCAGCGTGCCAACATGTAATAGTGCTGGCCCTGGGCTTCTGAGAAGAGCTTTGGGCATCGGCACTTTTTCTTTTACAAATCATGATCTATTCCGTTGGATTAACTTCTACACTCACTACATATAGATTTCATTTCTGGTGAAAAAGCACCAACATCTTTCCTCCAGCTTCCTGATAAAGGAAATTACTTCACACCATGCACTCCACGGATAATCACACATTGGTTGAAATGTTGTCCGTTAAATCTGAACTGGTTATTTTTAAAAGAATTCACATTTTTTATTAACAAACTAGGCCCTCTTTTCTTAGACCTTTAGTCCCTCACATTCCCATTTATAACTGACCCTCAAATTTCATTAGCCTTACAAGTGATCACATTGGTGATTTCATAATTTTCTACAACAGATTTAAGAGTCTGCTCCTTCCGCAGTCTCTACACTGATAGCTCCAGCTGTCTGTTCTTTATAGCATTGTACACAAACCTACACAGAGTCAGCCGTTGCTCATTATTAGAGAGCTTACTTCTCAATGACAGTTCCCTGGTTTTATTGGTGGTTTATCTCTCTGTTCCGTGTTTGTCCCTCCCCTAGTGTGTAGCTTGTGTATCCATGTTTTTGATTGGCTAGGGTGTAGCTTTTTGCTGTTTACATCATGAAACTACTTCCTCTCCTGCCCTTCCTATGGCGCTCTTCATCAGTGGCTGGCAGGATTAGTGATCCCCTGAATGTTTTCCTTAGCCTGCTCTCTTCTACCACCCTCCCTCTCAAAGCTTCTCTGCGGTACGCCAAGCACAGGATTTTGGACTTAAGATGCCCAGGATGTGGTCCCATTACACTTTCTTGTTCTGCTTTTCTCCATGAATGTAGCCACTATTGGCTTTGACATTGCTGGAGGCTTTTAAACTCAAACAGATTTGACAAAATCAATAGCCGTAACTGACCATGTTAAAAGTACAGAAAACATGGAACTCAAACCCACCCCCACGCTGAAAGTTCATATCCGGAACCTCAGCATCATCCTGGACAGTGAACTCTCCATGAAAGGACAGTTCAACGCCGTGTCCTGAGCTTGCTTCCACATTCTCTGCATTTCTCTGCAAGCTTTTTAAATGGCTACCCATCAGCTCCAGAAAAACAGTGAGACAGGCCTAATCACCAGCCATCTTGACTATGGCATGGCATTCTATTCAGGCACCACCAGCGAACTTAATGGAAGACTCCAGACTATACAGAACGCAGCAGCCAGACTGTCCTCAACCTTCCCAAAAGGATCCACATCATCCAGCACTTGAGACCTCCACTGGTTCCCCATCCAGAAAAGATGCCAGTTCGAGCTACTGACCCACGTCTACAAAGTGCTCCATTGGCCAAAGACCTGCATACATGAACCATAATCTGAACTTCACCCAACCATCCAGAAATCTCTGCTCCACTCCCCTCACCCTTTCACTGACTCTGCGTATGCACCGCTGCTGCTCCAGAGAATGCTTCTTTTCCCACCTCGCCGCAAAGACCTGAAACGCCTTCTCCCTCCACCTCCGAACATCACCCTCGCTTACAGACTTCAGGAAGCTAATCAAGACCTGTCTCTTCCAATGAAAGCCGCAGCTCAGCACCTGGAGACCCTCACAGGTGATAAGCCGTGCTATATAAGTACCATATGTATGTAAAACATTATTTCTATAATTTAAAGATTGTCATCTCATTCAGTGATTCAGCTTACATTGCAATGAATGCATTCACAAATCAATTCACGTCACAACAAGCAACACCATGGTGAAATAGAAAGTATCGAAAGCAATGTTTCTATTGCTTTTTAAACGTATAACATGGCCAGTCAGGCATTGACAAAGTCATTCTTATTGCTTGCTCAACATTGTCAAAGCTTTGCCAATGATTGCCTAGGTCTGTCTTCAAAGCCTTGAGGAAGATGAAATTGTATGAATAAACAGAGTGGGATTTGGGTCAGGCTAATTTAGGCATTAATTTATGTGAGTAAGCACTTCTTCCGCCACTGTTTAGAGACTTTGTCAATCACATTTTGGATACATCAGGAGGAATACAAATCTCTTACCTCATGCTGTTGGGTATATCTCTCTGGCTACTAGAAAATTCTTTTGAAATGGGTGTAGGACTATTTTATATCTGAAAATACACTAAATCATAACACTTTTTGTCAGATTAAGAACTTTAATAGATACAATAATTCTATAGCAAATGTAACCTTTTTGGTATTTGTTTCAATGCAGCAGGCTTTTGTAATGATTTTGTCAGGACTCTAGTACAGGCCGGACTGTATTTTGTCCCCTTCTCCCGATTATCTTTTACTTTTTTTTAATAATTGAGATGGCCTGACTCTAAGAGTGCCGTCCTTAAGCCTTCTAGATTTTAAAATTATCTTTAAGCTGCCGTTGGATTATCTGCACAGCTGGATAGGCCAAGTAGGACCTTTTTTATTTTATTTGCATGCAATGGAAATGCAAGAGTAAATATTGCACAATCATGATTTGTGTAGCTGAGGTATATTTGCACAGTTTTCACTGAATTCATTTTAAATGGGGAAATAAGTAATTTCTATTATTGCTCCCCTCTCCACCGAAATGCATAAACAGCAGTAACTGCATGTTAGACTTGTCAGTCGTAGGGTGATCTTCCCCCCAAATCTTTGCCCGTTTCTCTCTATTTATTTTTCTT
The DNA here is from genome assembly GCF_964263255.1 of Lissotriton vulgaris. NCBI lineage: Eukaryota > Metazoa > Chordata > Amphibia > Caudata > Salamandridae > Lissotriton > Lissotriton vulgaris. The sequence continues at coordinate 1,703,781,140 of NC_141685.1, read as the reverse complement.
TGTTTCTGTTGGTCTTAGGACTCTGCACTTTACCACTGCTAACCAGTGCTAAAGTGCTTGTGCTCACTCCACCAAACATGGTTACATTGGTTTACACCTGATTGCCATATTTAATTTATTTATACTTTGCAAGTGATATATTAAATATCCAGGGCCTGTGAGTCAAATGCTACTAGCATGCCTGCAGCAAATATTGTGCCACACACTTGAGTAGCCCCTTAAAACATGTCCCGGTCTGCCATTGCAGCCTAAACTGCTCGTTCGACTTTGCAATGTAACCTCCTTGCCAAGCCTTAAACTCCCCTTTTATTGAATATGTCACCCCTAAGGTAGGCCCTAGGAAGGACATAGGGCAGAGTGCATTGTAATTAAAAGTTGGACATGTGGTTTTAAGCTTTACGTGTCCTGGTAGTGAAAAACTCCTACATTCATTTTTCATTACAGTGAAGAGTACCTGTCTCATAGTTTAACATTGGTTTGCCTTATTACATTTAAAAAGTGCTAACTTCTGATTGGAGACAGATCGGCATTTCATGTTTGGTATCTGTGAAATTGTAATAAAAAATACTCTTTTCAGATTTTAAATTACATTTTTTTTAAATGGTGGAGAATTCAGACATGTATTTCAAATCCGGTTCACTCGTTTTTAAACGTACAGTTTTCTTTCAATACATTGGCATACACAGTAGTTCTAAGATGGTGTACTATCCGTGATTTAAATGTGTATATTGTCTTTTTTATATTGTTATGAACTGTAGTTTTATGGTCCTCGAGACCGAAATAAAGATATTGAATGGAATGGAAAATACCACTTTTAGAAAGTTGCTGTGCAAAAAGAGAAATGAAAATAATGCACTCCTTTCCTTAAGCGACTTTGGGCTAGATGCATCAAAGGGTTTTTCCCATTTTGTGTCTGTAGGAAAATGTGTTCATGCATATGGCCCTTTGTTTGTTAATGCATATACCTAGATAATTGCGTGAAAGCAGATACCATGATCTATCCCATAAATCACCGAAATGTTAAAGAACGTCCAAAAAAATGAGCCTACCTGCTATGAATGGTTCATCTAGACATGTCACTGTTGTTAGCCCGGATGGGCGAGCAGAAGGCATTTTGAAAATGTTAAATAAAGAATCATGGTGGAATCACGCTGTCTTCTAAGTGATTGAGAACTCATGGATTAATTCATAAATAAGGTTTTGATAGTTATAGGTTCACCACTTGGATTAAATTGGAGTACTACAAGAGAAGTAGTCTATTGTGAGGAAAAAGGCCTGCACCAAGCAGTGCGACGGATGGACACGTAAGCCACGCTTCTTTTTTTTTTTAGGTACTTTTAGAAAGTTGGCCTTTTTTGCCCTTAGCCATTTGGTGTCTGCAACCTCCCATTTGTCACAAGACTGGGTGTAACTGATAATTGCACTTTGTGAATTCTTCCCAGACAGTCTCCTAAGCGAGAGATTAGGTATGCCTGAATGGACCATCTGCTGGCAGGATGGGGACGGAGCTGGGCACAGCTCCGCTTGCAATTGAATAGGCTGTGCTCCGCCTTCACACAAAGGGTTTCTCACCTTCCCATTGCCTCTTAAGCCAGCTTGGAGTCAAGAAATTCCAAACACTTCCAAGAGAAACCCTTATTCTCCCAACTACAAAGAAGCACCAAGTATAAGAATAGTGCCCTCAAACCCACTCTTTAGTTCACTTTCTAGACCTGTGGAAGCACTCAGAGGGTTGCCTGATGCTGTGCTGCACCTAGAAAGACTGCTTTGTTGCCTGCAGTCTACCTTGCACCCTCAAAGGCCTGCCCTGCTGCTTGTGTGCTGCATAAATTCGGTATACATCGCCTCTAAGTTATGCCTGCTTGCTTTTTGTGCCAAACTTCCCAGGGTTAAGCACAAGTGAATTAAGTGACTTTCGTGGTTCACCCTGACAGGGATTGTGGCAGTTGCTTGACTGGGTCTAAGACCCCAGTCAACCAAAACCCAATTTCTCATACTGCAGGTGTGTATGTACTTTACATTTACTTTAAATCTCCATTCTTATCTATTGTTACATTTCTGAAGTTCATCCAAGTACCCGCGGTTTTTGGTGCTCAGCACTTTTAATAAATGCATATTATAGTTGGCTTATTTCCCAATAGTCATTTTGTACTCAGACATTAACACCAAAGTAGTCTTGTCACACTTTGTAACTACTTTTTATCGCTCCAAGATGTTACTCACTGCACTATACTGCCTACGATGAGAAGTATCTGTACAGCTTCGCCATTTTCAGTAAAGCAGTTTTCCTTGGCAATGGCCCCTGGCTGGATAACATAATCGTATCGTATCGTATCGTATCGTAAGGGGTGCTTGTATAGCGCACTGACACCATGGGTTTCCTGGCGCTGGTTGGAAGTAGAGGGGACAGAAAGACTAACCAGATTGGGGAAAAAGCCAAGTTTTTAGAGATTTACGAAAAAGGGTCAAAGAGTTAGAAGTTTTAAGAGAAAGGGGGAAGGAGTTCCAGAGCTTGGGGGCCAGGTGTGCAAATCTCCGGCCTCCAGATCTGCAGAGCTTGTAAGGAGGGACAGTCAGGAAATGAAGGTGAGAGGATCTCAAGTTGCGGGACGGGCAGTAGGGTCTGATGAGGGATTTCACAAAGATGGGACAGGGGCCAGCCAATGACTTGAAGATAAGGCAGCCGATCTTGAAGGCTGCCCTAGAGATGACAGGGAGCCAGTGGAGTTTAACAAGGAGGGGCCTAGCAGATTGCCACTTCGGAATCCCTAAGGCCAGTCTCGCCGCCTGATTTTGGACCACCTGCAGTCTAGCCATCAATGTTTTAGGCAGACCATGGTAGATCGAGTTGGAAAAATCTAGGCGGGAGAGGACGAGGGCCATGATAACCTGCAGGAGGGCGTCAGGTGTAAGGAGGTATGCCACTTTCCTGATCCTGCGCAGTTGGTAAATACAGGACGAGACCACGGTCCCCACCTGCGGCCCTAGGGATAGAGCGGAGTCAATAGTGATAATGCATACAAAGAAGAGTCACTTTTTTGACTTGAGGTCTATGCAAGCAACATTGAATCACAATGAAAAGCTAGAGAATCATATTTTTATAGTACATGACATTTTACACAAAAAGTTTTTGGAGAACTGTGATCATCGGAGAAAGCAGGAACTCAGAGAAAACGCATGACAAATAAGTGCTTTATCATGTAAGCCTGAGCGGGATATTCCTAGTAAGCAGAAAAGGGAGAATAACTGCAGCAGGATATGCAGATTAAAACTATGCTTATAATTTGGAAGCTACAATCGTGTTTATACTTCAAAATGTTATTTTGAGGCAGGTGAGGGTCTTTATGGATGCCTGTAGTATATTTGTATGTAAGATAAACATGCATGAACAGCAGCCAGAACGGTCAAATTCAGTGCTTTGATGGTGATCTCTTCTGAATGTAATCTTTCATAGTCCATTCTGAAATAGGAGAAATGTAAGCATTGTCTTTTCGACAACTGGCCCCGTATATATTTGCTAATAAGAGGTGAGAGCAGAAGTTTCATGTGGAATTATAGGGCCAGTTTCTGGAGCAGCTAAGCTGCCATTATCATACAACAGATTTCGAAAGTAAATTAAAGTGGGACTTTTTGACCTCTTTCAGACGTCAAACTCTCGTGGATTTGCTAAAAACATGAAGTTGGAAGCGGTGAACCCAAGGAATCCAGCAGAACTTTGTGTTGCCTCAGTCACCAAAGTGAAGGGAAGATTAATGTGGCTGCATTTGGAAGGTATGTGAACTAACAAACCAGTTTATTAGGTCGGATTTCTTCTCTTTCTTTCATAGTGTGAATATGTTGTTTTCTCTTTACATGTTGTCACAACTGTTTGGGTTTTTGTTTACTACATGATTTTATTTGGTCCTTCACCTTTGAAAAACCCCTATGTGGGCACTTCCATTGAAGATGTTATTAGAGCTTTGTGATACCAGTGGGCCTGTTTGCGTCGCTCCCACAGTTAAAGGCCTTGGGGTGCCCCCACCTGAAGGGATGACAGCAGAAGATCTGAATTTCTGCAACAGTGTCCTGCAAGGAGAGGCCTCAATAAGAGAGATCTGTAAGTGTCCCTGGAGAAAAGGACACAGGAACAAAGGGAGAGCATCCTCGCTAGCATTGATATCCATATTAGAACAGTTTGAGAAAGTATCAGGATTTAACATAAATATAAATAAGTCGGAGATATTACATTTCTTCCTGACATAAGATCAAGTTGCAAGCATTCAAAATCAGCTAAAAATGACATCTACTAAAATAAAAAATACTAGACATCCAGAAGACTAGTAGGAGTAAATCGGCCAATTGTGAGTTCGCAAATAGTTGAAGATCAGGAGCTTGATTGGATCAATTGTATGTCCTCTAGATGAATATACCTCTGAGCCTAATATTGTTATTCCAAAGGCTCTCAGAAGTGCCCAAGCAAGAGTTTTTTAATCAACAGCAAAAGATGAACAACTTTGTATGGGTTGGAGGCAGATCACAAAATACACTTTTACATTAGGGTACAGTTGTTGCTTAGTAAACAAGACCAGCCTCTATAAGCATAATTTTTGTATGGTGACCAAGTATAGAGTTTGGGATGTAGATGTATTTGTAACTTTACTTAAAACATCCGTCTCATGACGAAAAACACATTACATTGTGTGCTATGGTATTCACTCAATGTTGTAAGTATATGTTGCATACCCACAAACACTTTGCCACCACTTTACATTTTACTGAATTTGGCCATGTGTATACATATACATTATTGCTTCAAAGTGGAAATGCACTGTATAAAGTAATATATAATTAGTGGTAACAGTGTATGTATTGTCTCCAATCAGTATGAAATTATGCTCCTTCCTCTGTCCGGAAGCTACTCAAATAACTTATCACTCTTTGGACAGGGTAAGGGGAAAGGTAAAAGGGTTAAAACTGACAGTGCAAACATATAATATCTGTGCCTGTTAAGTAGAGGAAACAACTAAACATACATCAAGAAACCCCCAAATGAAAAGAAAAAAACCAACCAGGCAATTAATTCAGCAATGAATGTGCTCTCTCTCTATGAAAAAGAGTGGGGGAGGCAGGAGTTCTGGAAAGAGAGCAGTGTGTTTGTATTTAGAGCTTTCCAGCTTCAGGCACAAACTGCTAAGTGGGTGTGTTTCATTTGGATTTGCCCACAATAAAAAGTGTATTTAATTTTGATAAAGTGTTTCAAGCTCTCCGGGCAGTGAGTCTTTAGTTGAATAAAAAAGATTTTCAAAGTTAAAAGACATAACATGTGAATTCAGTTTGTGGCCGGCTAGCCATGACTTCAGTGTGATAAAAGAGGAATTCCCAAGGAGGGAGCACATCCAGCAGGGAGACTCAGAGCATAACAGCAGACAAGAGAAAGTTGGGGCCATGCCCAGCACCTTGAACAGACAGGCAGAGATGCACAGTGCGGAGCTACTCTCCTGAAGGGCAGATTGCCAGTCAAAGAATGCTAATTGGGTACAGCTTGAAAGAACAATGCAGTAGCTAAAATATTTGGTTCATAAGTTTTGTGAATGTGTGTATTTAGAGTTTCCACAACACTGTGGGATAGAATGTCCTGGAGCCAGTGGATTAATGTTTTCTGATCAGATTAGTGAGCACGTACAGTAAAGTATTGAATTCTTTTTAAGGCAAGATGATAGATGGTATTCTGAAGGATGAAGGGTACTATAGTGCCAGACAAGGAATGAAGTAAAAAAAGAGTATAAAGGTAAAAAATATGATGGTACAGAGATGGTTTGCACAGAAAAGCTTTCAGAATAAGTTGTTTGCAGGGAAAGAAAGTGAGTTAAAGAGTGTTGTTTCACAAGCAGAACAGGTTTGGATGTTGCTCAAATCAATTTAAATCAGTTGTACCCAGCAAGCATGAATTATTAGCAGAAACAAAATGGGAACATATTTCAACAGGTTGCTGTATTTGAAAATGAGAGTTTTAACACTAACAATTCTGTATTTACCAAATCCATTGTGGTAAAAGTGGAAGGTCCAGACTTAGTTGTAGGAGTTTTAAACAGAGAAATTACAAACCCAGTTTAATAGAAGGTTGCAGCAGAAATAGGCCCATTTGAGAAAAGTTGCCAATTTGTTTGAGATACAGGCCTAGCAGGAAAACAATTGTTTTGCAAATTAAACAGCACAGATTACTGTACACCCGATGATGTTAATTATCAGATTCCTGATTAAGATGTACGTTTTATAATGGCCCAGCCGGATACAGCTGTAGTGTTGTGTAGCGTTTTATGATCCAAGCATAAGTTACCGATTCATGTCCTTATATAGGTATAATTCACCTTACCCTTATATAGGCATAGAAATCATAACCATATTTAGACATAACCCGTCCACTCCAAATACAGGCATGGCTACTTCCACTAGTTCCAAAAAGCCACAATGATTTCTTGGAAAACTCGGCTTCAGCAGTCAGGGACATCCTCTTTCTTGAATATTGATTTGTCCTAGAAATCATGGAGTTTTCAAAGAACTACCATTCCCTTGGGGTTCTTTGGTGACGTTATTATGTCTGCCTTTACGTCAAACTAGGCACCTTCAAGGTATAAATATGCATACACTTGCCCTAGCAAACACACAGTCGTTCGGAGCAGCTCGACTATCTATTTGCCCGACGCAGCTCGCTACAGCAAGTGCCGAAGGCAGCCGACCCTCCAGCTGACGCACTGACAGAGAAGCTGTCCTTTCTCTCGCTGAGAGTCTAGCTCCAGTGTTTCCAAGATCCCTTTGCGGGGTGTTGGGAAATCGAGTCAGAGACAGAGATACCAGACCTCCTTCATTCTAAAACCAAGGTACGGAGCTGATTAGACCCTAAGAGAAATCTTGGCTAGATTCTTGCCAAAGAAACAAAACCTATGCTACACCACACTTACTTCTTCCCTCTTACAAGACTTAGGTTAGGTACATGGGATAGGCGTATTTTAGAAGCACCAGTTGAATACTTTTAGCTTTATTATTTATGTATGTATTTTACGGCTTAGAAACCATACCATGCTTTTACAGTATTATTTTCTAATACTCTTCTTGCTGTACGCATTATACTTTACAGCCAGTATTACGATTGTAGCAGTTCATTTCTTTTGCATGAGAAAGAAGATTGTTCAATAAATCCTTTTATTGAAAACGCCCATCTCTCTATTTCTCTGCACCTCTGATGAAAGTGATTCAAAAGAAATGTTAGAGCTCAAATGTGAGACATGAAACCCAGCAACATATATGAATAAACAACCCCTTTGTGACTTACCAGATGGCTGATTCACTTTCAAAATCAACACTGTACAGAAAACAAACTCCAACCACAAGAGCACATAATCCAACCAATCATATTGCCACTCAACCCCCTCCACATAAAGCCACAAAAGCTATCACTGATTTCTATTACTGCCGTAAGAATAGGAATCTCAACTTACAGGAAAGAAAAATTCTTCCTCAAAACTTACCTACAAGCATAAGTGAGGAGTTTGTTATACTAATCAACACTTAACTTCATTGATATGGTGATAATTCCTGTACTGGTGTTGTGTCAATGATAAAGTGTCCCATCAATATAATGTTCCATAGATATTTTGCTGCCTTATTGTAGTGGGAGGCGTGGGGCAGAAGACTGATCTTCCATCTCCTCTTCCCCTGCACTAACCAAGAAATGGACGTACAAACGCTCTTTTGAATCCCGACATACGGTAAATCGATATGTCTTAGAATTGTAGATGTGAGGCTTTCTTATATCCCCATTCCATTTTATACCGCGGTACTACTTGGGAAGATGGCCATCCTGGCCCTGTGCAACTGATTGCCCCCAAATCCGACCATCAACAGAATAGCAATTGCAGACGTAGAAGAGTAGTGCAATGTGATTTAAGAGCAGTAAAGAAAGATAAACGTGAAATAAATCTTAACTCTCATGCCAACATATGAGTACGAACGTTGCATGTAGGCATTTTCTACATTTGTAAGCATTCCAACGTTTAGTGTTCCAGTTACACTTTGTGTATATTTATTGAAACTTAAATTGTGCCATTGGGAGCTTAGTAAACACTCCAGGGACGTAATCTACTCAAGCCCAGCAACGAAACAGCTTTAAGAAAAAAGGATATAATCTAAACCGGTGTGATTTAAGATAATGGATTCATTGCGTTTTACAGTACGGAGTATTCTAATTTGTCAGGACTGAACCTTAATGACACTATTTTACAGTTAGGCATACCGATTATTTTAGGCTTTAGAATAATTGTTTTTCAAGCATGTGTCTAATTCCTCGCTTTGGGTACAAGATAAAAGACGCCTTTTAATTAGGGACTGTGTGATAGGACGGTGATGTCCCTGATAGAATCTATTTTCGGATCTTGATTAGAAACTCGTGTTTCAATTGATTACATCTGAAATGTAGATGCAGGGTTATCTTCAATTTATCTATTTTACAAATTAGGACAGACACCATGGAGGGAAATTTTAGCTGTAGATTATCCTCCCCTTCGGTGATTTTACTGCATAATACATGTTTACAGTCTGCGAGTAATTAAGAAGGATAAATAGGCATATGCCACAATTAGCACAGGTGCGGTTCAGAAATGGTTCACTGTGGTGCATCGAGTGACTAACACGACAAGACAATAGATTAAAAAATCGTAAAATTCAAATGCACTTATTTTAAACAAGATTCAAACAAAAAACGAGCATTATTTAACATGATAACGTATCACTTTAAATAAACATTATGGAGGAAGCTAATGTATCACTTCATTACCATAGTCTACATTGCTACCATTCATTGCCATAGTATGTGTTTGAATTGATTTGGATCTGCTTGCAGCTGCTTAACATGAAATGCTGGATACAGAATGGCAATCAACATTGGAAACTGGCGCAGAGAAACACACAAAACAGATGTGGAGGGCAAGCTACTGTAAGAGGTTACTAAAATAATGGCACCAAAGCATTTGGACAGACACATCAGACACCAGTGACTCTAATTTATATACTGTGCACTTTCCCTATTTGTGCCACGGCGCACCTTTCAATAGGTGTGCCAAGCACAAACAGGGAAAGTGCGCCATATTTCCATTAATGTTCATTCAAGCGAAATATGGAGCGACTGCTTCAAAGCTGCTCCGTGTTTCACTGTGCAAGCGGCACCCGCCTGCACTTTCAATAGAGGAAAGATATCCCCTGCAGGCGGATGTAGTGAGTGACTGCACCCCCCCCCCTGCAGTCCTGAGGGGTCCTTTCTCCTCTCCAGAGGGCTGCCTTTGGGAGGCGCACTCAAAGTGCGCCACCTTTTTTGGCTTACTTTCAGTGTGCCTCCTAAAGGCATGTTTGTCTCTGCACCAGCATCCATAAAAGGGCCAGAGGCAAGGTGATTCCCTCATTTGCATGGGGCCACGACACCATGCAAATGAGGGAACACCCTCTAATGATAGCGCTGGTGCTACATGTGCGCCAGCACTATCTGTATGATAGAAAGGATGCACAAGCATCTTCAGCCCCTTCTGTAATACCATAGTGCCCAAGGGCGCACAAAAAGGGCACACATGCCTGTTGCACCCCGGGACCTTATCATGGAAAGTGGATCTGGCTCAGCACAGAGGTGATTTTTCTACCTGAAGGGCCGTATTACAGAAACTTCCTGGGAGGTGAAACCGATATTTATTACTTCCTCTAGCACCTGCAGGGCACTTTGATGTTATAGAAAGGACCCCAGATGCTTTATTCTATAAAATGTATTATGCCAGCAGACATCTTGTGCCAACGCAATCAAATGGTGTACTTTGCCTTTATACCCATGCTGTTTAGCAGATATGGGTGCAGAATCAAAGGCAAACTGGAGGTGCCCACATAGTGGTGGCGCATAGTCAGTGCAACAAATAGAGCACCACTAGGTAGGGTATGCAGGGATCAGGAGGACCCCCAACCTTTCACCTGTATTTTGTTAAGTAACGTACAGCCCCATCTTGCAGAGGGATTCCATTCTCACTCTTCAGGCTAACAGAGTTCTCACTTGCACTGAGGATGATTATTTTATTTTCCTTGTACACAGCTCCAGTTTTTGCCTGGCACAGTTAATTAAGGGTGCCAATCACGGACACTGTGCCTAACTTCTAATTTGAGTTAAGGTGTCTAAAATTAATACATATAACTCAGAATTTCTCCCAGTTAATGCTTAAGCTTCAAATGGCACTAATCAGAAACATAGAGAGGCAGTTCTTGCTCACTGTTTTTAACTTATCTTGTTTGCATTTTGTACATTAACTTGGAAAAAATTCAATTATATATGTATGAACTTTGTACACTTCAAAGACAAAACAAGCATCTCCAAGGCCAGTAGCAGCTGCTATACCATGCAGGTACCAGTGGTCGGACGGTGGGACCGGGTGGGGGGGATTCTGATGGACGATGCAGAGGGAAAATGTATTATTTATTTAATTTTCACTCTGCATCATCTCTCTAAATCCCCCCCACCCGGCCCCACCTCCCCACCACACGGACCCGGCTGGCCAGTAGGTCTAGCATTGGCAAGCTAATGCAATAGTTAATTTTTTATTGCAAGAATATGCCGGAAAAATAAAGAGAAAAAAAATACCCTGCCACCTAAACATGAATATATGTTCTTGCAAAAAAAACTATGAATTGAAAAAACTTCATTGATGTGGCTATTTCCTTAGCAATGTTTCCAAATAAAAATCCTTTTAGTTGTGCCATGCAGTTTGATATTATTCTTGAAGAGGACAAGAATCTATTACCACCTAACCAAGCACTCAAATCATGGGGAGCTTCTATGTTACAATCTCACACAAATTATATATAACAGTAACTTTAAAAAGGACCAGAAAATACATCACCCTTTCATTGATCACCCAAAGTCCAGGCAAAATGCTTTGCCAGTAGTTAATTTATTATTAAAAAGCTCAAATAAAAGAGCACACTTTGAACCAATTTCTTCATTGAAGAGAAATTAACTATTTTAGGTGGATTTAAATGTGTATGGGCAATGTTCGGTCATCCAAAGTGAAGGGAGCTACTGGGCAAAGTGGGCAGACCCATTGCTGTATGATGTTGGGTGGAAACAAAAGGTGAATGACAGTTTAACAGATCAATGGATGAAATCCTCTGACTAAAACACTTCAATAGTTGTATATTATGTGTGGATGTTTGGGAAAACAGTAGTCTGGTGAGACAAAAAAGACCTGACCTAAATCCAGGTGTTCAACTCTGCCAACTTCCAGAAGTTCAACATGGACGAGACGGAAGTGCAAATTTTTTTAGAACAGCACCTACCCTTGGAATAACACCTGGTGGGCCTCTGAACTCTGACCCACACACACACCGACAGACCACACCTGCAACCTTGGCTTCATCCTGGACCGCAAACTTACCATGAAATGCAAGATTAACGCAGTCTCCTTTACCTGCTTGCACACCCTCCGCATGCTCCGAAAGATCTTCAGTTGGCTCCCGGTCAGCACCAGGAAATTAGTCACTCAGGCCCTAGTCACTAGCTGGCTGAACTATGGAAACATGCTCTACAGAGGAATCACCACCTAACTCCTGAAGAGACTCCAGATGATACATAGCTCAGCTGCCAGACTCACCCTCCACAAACAGAACCACATTATCCCCACCTCAGGAACATCTAGAGGCTCCCCATCCAGAAAAGATGCCAATTCAGGATGCTGATATATGCCTACAAGGCCCTCCACGACCAAGGACCAGCATACATCAACCACTGTCTGAACTTCACCAACCTTCCAGACACCTGCGCTCTGCCCCCCTCGCCCTTACACACACTTCCCGCATCTGCTGAAGCTACAGTGGAGGATGATCCTTCTACTACCTCACCATTAAGTACTACAATGATCTCCCCCTTACCGCTGAACATCATCCTTGCACCCGACATTCAGAAGGAGACTCAACCTGACTTTCCAGCTGATCCCAGCAAGCATCTAGCGCCTGGATACCCTCACAGCTGATTACCCATGCTTTATAAATCCGAGTTGATAGATTGATTGACTGTGCTGTGCCAGCTCATCTTTTCATGGTATGCTCCTGCAATATCATGATCTCAGTGTATGCAATTTATTGACATAGAAGGAGTTTGTGCATTTCTTTCCCCCATTTTTAAATGTCTGAGTTAGTTCATGTGCTGTAAACAGCAGAGCTCAGAAACAGGAAGAGGCAATTACTTACAGTAGTTATTGAGTTCCGCTGACTGCAGCACATTCACTAACTCACTGATTTTTTACTGTAGACAGGAAAAGAAACAGCATTTTCTGTGTCAATGCAGCAGACAGAATGGGAGCATGGAGGGTTTGTACATATTCAAAGTGGTCCAGACATTGATTGTGCAGTGTGACTTACTTAAAGAACTGCAAAGAAGAAGAGTATGCCTTGGCATCACTGTTGGTTTTTACAGATGGGTATAGCTCATAAAACTGTACTGACCTATCGTTCAATGTTCAGCTCCTGCTAATAGAATCACACGTGTTGTCTAACAGAAAAGCTTGAAGTTATGGTGAGGACTATCCTGTGATGGAATGGTGGTTATTCAATTCAATTTTGAGAGCTGGCATGAAGTGAGTAGATGTATCCATGGATATCTATGGAGTACTTATATTACATGAATCTACCAACACAGCAACAACATATTGTACAGTAGAAGAAGGTTAGAGCTTTCCAGTTTTGTGTGGAGCTGAATGTTCCATGTCCTTGGAGTTTGGGGCCAGACAATCTCTCATCCTGTCTTCTCCTTCATGCTCTTTATGGTATGGTCTGGGGATGTTGACCCTTGCTGCCTGCACAGAGAAACATAGAACAGCTTAGAAGCAGCAGCTCCATATTTCACTGACTGCACTGCCAGCAGGGCAGTGCAAGTTAATGACTGTCCTGAGGGCAGCACATTCATCATCATACGGCTCACTTTAACTGATTACACCCAGCGCAATCTTGTCATTTAATACTAGACATGGTGGAATGCACAGCAAACTCTTTATATTTAATGCAAGACATGGGGGAATGCTTACATTTTCTTCCATGAAGATGGCACGCAGGATGTGGGTAGGTGCAGTAAGTCAACCAAGTTCTCTGAGGTGGTGATGATCCAGACAAATTTCTGTAGTCTATCAATCTTCTGAGAATGTTCTTTAGTGAGTCTATTGAAATGTGATCTGATCAGTGCTTTCATGTGTCTTCTTGGTTCTGATTCTGAGAGAATATTCTTGATTATTTAGAGGAAGGAGAGTTCTTGCGAGACAGTTTTCATATTCTCAATATGTTTTTCTAAGAGGAGGCTGGGATCAGAAGGTTTTAGCAAGATGCATTGTGGAGAATTTGAGGTCCCTTGCCCAAAGCTGCCTTGCACATGTTCTTATATGTTTTAGCTGCTGATGTGAACTAATGCAGCCTTCAAAAGGAGGAATTGGAAGGAGGCCACTATAATATAGGCTTGAAGAGGGGTAGGCAGTACTTCAGAGAGTTGATGTCCGTGCTAGGCTAGCGCTGTGAGTAAGAGTTAGGCTTCATGTGGATACTGTTCAATCTTGATGTTTTTGGCAGATCACTGAGAATAGGATATACTCTTGGGAAACAACACAGTTTTCAGAGATCTGCTCCGACTATACTACCAAAGCTCATTCTTTCTAAGAAAAGTAGGGGGGGCAAAATTAAGTGTTAAAATCATTCATGTGTACCTCTGTGACCCACGCAAAGATTTAAAAATCAGAGAGATGTGATTTACAAGGCGAAACCCTCAACATAAAAGGCACTTTTTCAAAGGTACTCCTTCAGTCTGACCTAAAAAAAGTGCAAATAAAGTTCCATATACATCGAAGCATTTAATTCGAAAATATGTTTTTCAGCTGATCAAAGTGTTGTCCAAAGTAAACAAGGTGGTCCATTACAGGTTAGGGAGAAGTACTGGGGTACACCTCCATGACTTTAACACTTAATATGGGCCCTCTTTTCTTCCCTAAGATGGGCACTAGGAGCACTGTTAATAGTAAGCATGACAATAGGTATGTACCATTTAAATACCTGTGTTTTAATATCCAAGAACTCTTTAAAGATTTAGGGCCAGATGTAGGTAATCCCAGATTACCGATTCTTAAATACCGAGTCATACCGATTCGGTATTTAGGAACAGGCAAATGGGATGTAGGTAAAAAATTACTGAATTGGTAAGTTTCGGTAATTACCGAATCGGTATTTACCGATTCGGTAATTGACATTCATTCCTCTGGGCAGGCCCATAGGAATGAATGTCAATTACCGAATCGGTAAATACCGATTCGGTAAAAGGGGGAAACATTGAAGGGTGGCAGGGTGTCACTTTGACACCCTGTTGCACCCCTCAATTGTGTATGGGTGTACATGTTGTAGACATACATGCCCTAAGGGCATGTATGTCTGCAACATGTCTCTGTTGGAAAAGCAAAAAAAATGTTTTTTCAAAGGTTTTCATTATAACGAATCCTAAGTTGGGAAAAGCACTCATTTGAGTGCTCCCTACATTTCAGATTCGGTAATTTACCTATTCGGTATTTTTAAGAATCGGTAATTTACCGAATTCTTAAATACCGATTCGGTAAATTACCAAATCTGAAATGAAGCCACCTACATATGAAAAGCCTAATTCCGGTCGGTAACGGCCGAAATTCGGTAATTTCGGCCGTTTAGGAATTAGGCTTCCTACATCTGGCCCTTAATAATTACATGTTATTCATTGACTATCTGGTTTTCCACAGATTATGTAATGTTATCAGCCTAACAAAAGACCTTGACCCTAACATATCTTGTCCTGCTCGCAAGGAGGTTGAAACACGTCAGTATATAATCCTATGGAAAGGAGTGAAACTGCATTAAGTGCTGTCCCATATTTAATATTTCTGGACCAAAGAGAATTTCAGACATTGGGACAGCCTAATATATTTTACAGCCCTCTCTTGGGACTGCATGGATTTGCAACAAACTTTTAGTTTTGAAAAAGGAACAATAAATTGTACTTAAGATGTCATCATTTTGAGTAATGTTGTGTGGTTCTTTTAGTTATGAAAGTATATATTTTTAATATCATTACTAGATGTTAAAATTCCCTGAGTATGAAACAACTTAAGATTAAGATACATAAAACTTATGTTCTTACACATTGCTTGAAAGGTGTGTATACATTTGAATTATTCATCACACTGATAGCCAATGAGGGTCTTTTGCCTTTATATGTTTATAATGATTTCTCCTCTATGAAAATCAACAGGATCATACCCAATGTTTAGATAAGAATGCTAGATTCTCTAGGTTCATCTGGTTTTCTTGCACATTTGTTTGGCTCGGTGTCTTTTCTTTCCTTTTAGTATAATGCTCCTGATTGTTCTGACATGTGGATGGCTTGACCAGCACATATCAACACTTGAGAGATGTCTAGGCAAGGTTTGGGAGAAAAGCATTGATGTTGATGCAGAGGTATAATAAAGGCAATAGGGATTTCATATTCTCATGGAGTGCAATCGCAAACAATGTATAGAAATAGTGGACTTGTTCCTTGGCTGTCTTTCGTGAGCACGTCAGAATTAGTACTTGTCAAATTGATGCTGAAGTGGTAAATTCCACTTTAGGTGCCATGGGCTGTGGCTATAAGGATTGGTGCTTGGGGCAAATTAAGTCTAAGTGTTGTCCTTGACATGGGTGGGCTGTGTTGTGTGCTAATTGAGGTTTACTGTGCCTCACATCAATCAATCAATCAATCAAAAGCTAGGTTTATTATGACCATTTGGCCTTTAAACTACATATTCATCATATCACAGAATAAAAATACAATTATTAAAAATTCATAAAAGCCTAAAAACCAATTTCGTTATGTTCTCATAAAAACACATTTTTATAATAACAAAAAAAGTCACGGTGAAATACCTGAAAATGACAATACATAAAATGATTACAGACATTCTATTTCTATCAATTTATCACCCCGCAGACCACCCTATTTTATATCATTGTTCCATAAGAAATCTTTTGGCTACTTGTATAAATTTCGCAAAGGCGATGGCACTCTCTAAGCTTTGCATATCCGTAAGTAGCTCAATTGCTTGCAACTTTGTGCTTATTCCGTATTTCAAAAAGGATGGCCTTAAAATCAATCGTCGTACTGATATCAATTTTGGGCAATCCAGTACAAAATGAACGCCAGTTCATTTTAAATCTAGCCCACATGTACATTTACCATAGTCATCCATTAGTATACTTTTTATTTTCTCATTTGCACGGGCTACACAATGATTCTGGGTCAAATTTTGCTTTTAAGGTTTCAGAAATAGAGTACAGTTTATTTGTGGTAGCTATTGCCCACTTCAATTCACTTTGTTGGGTCTCCCTCCTACACCAACTCGACACTTTCTCCTCTTCTCCAGCTCCCAACCTTTTCCAAAATCTGCACAGAATTACCTGAACTTGTATATTCCATGCTGGCCAGTCTAGTTCTAGCCTAATAGCCTGTATCATTGAGGCGCTAGGCATTGAGAAAAGAGATTTTAAGCATTTTCCTTCCTCTTTCTCCCAGGCACATTTCCCCCCCAAGCACAGGATTTCCGCCCCATACTGCATTTGCGGGGGAATCATAGCCTTAAATGCTTTCAGCACTGGTCTATGAGATATGTCTCCATAGATACTATTGAATTTTTTCAACCCACAAATGTCAGCTAAACCTTTTGTTTTTTGGGCCTGAAGATGCATATTCCAGTTTAACGCTCTGTCAAACCATACACCTAAATATTTATATTCATTTACAACTTCTAATTTTGTATGACCCAGAGCCCAACTAAATTCATGTTTTTTCTTTCCAAAGCACAATATTTTCGTTTTTTCCATATTTACTATTACGTTTGTGGATAAGCAATACGTCTCAAAAACATTTAGCTTTCTTTGCAACCCTATTTCCGTTTGGTCTAAATTAAACTAAGTCGTCTACATATAGTAGGCAAGACAGATGTTTTCCATCTACCTTAGGGCTTGCTCCTCTTTCAGTTATTAATAATTTATGTAAGTCAGCAAGAAAAATAGAAAATAATAGTGGGGCCAAAACACATCCCTGTCTTAGCCCATTATTGATTCTTATCCCTTGGGTTAAACCTCCTGCTGTATCTTTAATAACTTGTGCCCAATTTTCATTATGCAGACTTTGAATTACTTCTAGGATTTCTAAGGGGATATTATATCTTTTTAGCGTCTCCCATAAGCGTTCTCTATTTGCTAAGTCAAATGCCAACCGGAAATCAACGAAACAGCAGTATAATCTGCCCTGCTGTTCTACTGTCTTCCTTGCTACGGCCCACAGGGAAAAACAATGATGAAGTGTTGAGTGCCCCTCTTTAAACTCTCCTAGTTCTACTGGGACAATTGCATTTGAATCGACCCATTCCTTCAGTTTACCCAGGATTATTTAAAAAAAAAACACTTTAGCACCAATATATAAAAGATTAATTAATCTATAGTTCTTATGGTCATTTCTATCCCCTTTCTTATGTATAGGCCTCATTACGGCTCCCCTCCAAGAATTTGGGAATATACCTGTGGTCAGCACTGCTGTAAACATTTTTGAGAAAAATTGGGCCCACCATTTTAACTCTGTTTTTATTATTACGGCAGGTAGATTATCAGGCCCTGCGCACGGGTTAAGTTTAAATTCTTAATAGTATGCTTTACATTTTCAAATGAGCATAGGGGAATTAGGCTATTTACTTCTTGTCGCCTCAACGGTTTCACCCCACTCATTTCGGCCTCATTTTTAGATTTATATAATTGATTTAAATGCTCCTCCCAGGATGCCTCGTCGACTTCACAACTAACTCGCCTCACATGTTGAATAAGGCTTCTTTCAAAGCTGGATCTGGTGGCTTACTGGACTAATGCCTCCACTGTAGGGATGGTCACAGGTTCAAATCACTGTGGGTCCACTCAGTCTTTCATCCTTTTAATGCTGATACAATAAGTACCATTGAGTTGGGCAAAAAAAAGACATCTTTTATTCAATACATTGATACCATTGGGTGATACAAACGCTTTACAAATACACATGTTATGCTATGTTATTCATAGTATTGAACACTTTAGTTGCCTGAACGGTTTCAATAATAGAGGAAGTCATTTTTAAGCTTATCAGTGCTGTGGTGATGAGGTCAGTTATCTTGTAGTTGTCGGGCATGCTGTGTCTAGATAGTTGTTAGAATATATCCATGGTGACTGTCTCTATTGCCGACTGTAAAAAGTGGTAGGAGAGCACTTGCAGGACCTCCAGGACACCTACTGCTAGAGTGTACAGATCCTCAATGCCCTTTCCCTTTTTCTATGGGAGTAGCTGATGTATTAAATGTTACAAAGCTACAGGGCATTGAGGAAGTGAGTCTTTTTTGGGGAGAACCTTGTCTTTAGGTCGATGATGACATGAGGGTTGTGTGTGTTGATGAAACCTATATTGTCTGATGAATAAAAGGGGTCGTATAATGAAAAGTGATCTGGGGGTGCAACATGCATGTATGGCCACTTTGCACAACGCTAAAGGACACTTTGGTATTACAGAAGGGGCTGCAGACGCTTGTGTGTCTCCTTCTATAACACTGACAGTGCTGGTGCACATGCAGCGCCAGCATGAGAGGACATTCCTTCATTTGCATGCAGGCATTGTAAAAAGAAGACACCACCATGAAGGTAGGAACCAACTTTATTCTGTCTGACATCCTCCAGCTCCCGGCAGCAACTGATGCTATTACAGAACTCTACAGTCTAGGGTAAAACCCACATGAGCTCCCACCCACACATTCCAAGCAGATCCCACCACATCCCCCTTCCTTCACAACAACAAAAAAAAAGCATAATTACAGAAGACATAATACAAAGTACATAAGAATGAAATCAAGGGCTTCAATAACGTACAGATCAATATAAAAAAAATGCAAGAATAAAAACAGTTATAAAACATCATAAAGTGAAAAACCCCAAAATAGGTGAGACTTTACAACATTTGGTAATCTTGAAACTTGAAAGGAAAAAATGTCAATCTGGTAGAGGCACTCCTCGCAGGAACACAGCCAGAATGAATATTCTCCCTCCTGTGAAGACCAGTAGGCATAAGCCCAGAGGAAGAATGAACACCAAATTTCTTGTTGACATAACTAAGCATGGGCTCTGCTACCACGGAAACAACACACTTATTCTATGCCTTGGCATTTGCCAACACCACCACATGGTCCCTCACCGCAGACACTCTTTTGGGTGCCAAAAAGCGAGACTCACCTTTGCGAATAAGACCAGGCGTCTTGACTATGACCTAGTCATCCACCTTAACAGACAAGGTACTATGAAATCCAGGCCAAGTATCATACTTAGCCTGAACGGCAGCCCTGGCATCCACCACATCCAACAACCTCTTCTTGTCAACCTCTCTCCTGGATATCTATTCTTTGTTCAACTTAGAACCAGCAACTCTACCTCTGAGTAAGGTAAAAGGAGCAATGCCGGTGCTAACATGAGGCGTGTTCTCACAGCCTGCAACATGTCGGTGACTGCTTGCGGCCAATGCAAACCACAGGCAGCTGTAAGTGTTCTTTGATGACACGGTTGAATCTCTCAACTAAACCGTTACTGCGGGGGTGATAAAGAGAAATGAGAATATGTTTTACGCCAATGCCCTTGAACAAATCTTGCATTTCTTTGGAAACTAACTGGGTTCCATTATCCGGCACCAATTCCAACAAATTCAGATTATCCATGATTCTGATCTCAAGCCATTTTAACATATAGTCAATAAGAACCAAAGTGTATTTGGGAGAACTCCCAATGAGCCCAAAAGGACCAGCAATATCAAAAGCCAATCTAGACCATGGTAAGTTTTTCATCACCCCAGGTTCAACTGGAGAAGGATGGGTCACTTGAGACTTGTCACTTACAGCACAAACACAGCAGACATGAACATAGTGTTCAACATCTCTATCTTTGCCAGGCCACCAAAAATCCTCCCTGACCCTACATTTCATGGCACGGATTCCCGGTTGACCTTTGTGGGCCAAATCCAAAATCCTCTTGTGCCTAGACACCAGTACCACCAACAATCCACCTCTCCTCAACACCCCATCAACCACGGATAACTCTCTTCTCATCCTTTTGTAGGGAACCAATTCGTAGGGACAATCTTTGTCATTGGGCCACACACCAGCTAAAAGCTCAATGACCTTCATAACTTCTGCATCACTAAATGTGGCTTCCACCCACTCTTGTTCAGAAAGTGCGCCGCCAACAGTGTTCTCCAAGGAGCACACCGCACAAACCATTTCTAAGTCATCAGATGCCAAGTCACCTTCATCACACGAGAGGGGTAACCGAGACAAACTATCGACTACATGGCTCTTCGCACCCACCACATATTCAAGACGGTAACGGAACTCATGCAACCTATACTGCCATTTCGCAATACGTGGCGTTGCCCTGCCACCACCTTTAGTCGTAAAAAGATCAATCAAAGGTTTATGATCAATTCCCAAAATAAATTCATTACCCCACAAAAAATTCCTGAAGTGTTGGACACCCCACCACAAAGCTAAAACTTTCTTTTCGATGATAGAGTAAGTGCTTTCAGCGCCCCTTAGAGTCCTTGAAACAAAAGCTATAGTTTCTTCACACCCATCCCCTCTCTTTTGCAGGAGAACTGCCCCAAACCAACATTGTCTTTAGGTAGCGTGGGGTCCAGGCACAAGCAGCTAGGGCGTCCTCCCAGCAGATCGGCCGCCAGCCAGAAACTTCCTCCAGCGGCTAGGATCACCACAGACACCAGCACGTCTGCCCCCTCCAAACCTTCACAAACGAATGCCAGTTCACCACAACGCCG